>NC_134531.1:77608968-78808968 GCF_050624435.1 Tenrec ecaudatus | reverse complement strand
ATGTATGTAGTACAGACTCAACTCACTTACAGCCATCCGGTCAGTACTGAGCCCCTGCGGGTTTCTGAGACTGTAACTGGAAGCTCAGTCTTTCTCCTGAGGAACTGCTGACCATTCGGATTGCAGCCCAGCTCATGACCACTACACTCCATGGTATCATGGAGAGAAAATTGCATCAAGATATGGCATATGCAGTTGTAGAAGAGGGTAAATCCAGGCCAGTTTCAAATAAGTCGGTCAGATGCTAAACTCCAGGCTTCTCCTGACTCGTGTATCTTCTGGGACTGATGAAACCCCGGACTGACGGCAACATCACAGGCTGCAGGGGCAGAGGAATCTAAAGTCAGCAGGTCAGGCTTGTGATTGGAGAGGGAAAGGGATCCAAGATTGGCAGGCCACCAATGGCTCCTGGAATCGGCGGGAATATGCTGTGGTTGGTAGGTGCTGTTGAGTCCGTTCAGACTCATAGCGACCCTGTGTACAACAGACCAAAACACCACCTGCTCCTGCACCGTCCTCACTGTTGTTCTTATGGTGAGCCCATTGCTGCAGCCACTGTCAGTCCACCTTGTCAGGGGTCTTCCTCGTTTTCACTGCCTTTCGACTTCACCAGGCAGGAAGTCTTTTTCTAGGGACTGACCTTTCCTAATTACATGTCCCAAGTTCGTAAGACAAAGTCTCAGCATCCTCACATCTAAGGACCGGTCTAGCTGTCCTTCTTCCAAAACAGAGCTGCTTGCTGTTTTGGCAGTATTTTCACTAGTCTTTGCCAGCACCGCAATTCAAATGCACGCATGCGGTATGGCAGGTCCACTGCTGGCTCACGTTCAAAAAAAGTCAGAGGTCAATGACCCAGGTGCAGGCTCCAGCCCCAGCAAGAAGCAAGCCAACTTTCTGCAGTGAAGTCAGACACACCTGGGAGGAAACCGCCTTCCAATCACCTCAGGGCTGTGAACTAACTAAAGGGGTTGTATCCACCCTAAGCTTACGGCTGTTTGGGTGTTCATAACAAATCCCATCATGGAGTTGATTACATTATGGTAGGTCACATCATGGGAGATTACAAGGCCGCACCTGCCAATCCACTGAGAATCCTGGTGGAGCCAACTTGACGCAGAGTCAAGTACCACACAGGTTAAGCCAGAGACTCCTCATTCAGACATGAAACGAGGAGAACTCTGTGGGCACGTCAGGGGGCTTTCCTTAAGTGGCACTTAACCCTCAAGGGGGTACTATCATGCATATCAGTGGAGAATTCTGAAAATTTTTAATCAACAGGAGTGTAATATTCTCTACAATTAACCCTGTGTTTATAAAAGCCCATTCTCCAGAGTACTAAGACTTTAAAAATTGTGACGGGTGACATACTAAGAACAGATTTTATTTACCATAAAAATGTGTTTTTATTTCCCTTCATCCTATTAAAGATTTGCTTCCTTTTCTGTATAGTCCTGACACTCCTGAAGATATATTGGGCATGGGTCTTTAGTCTAAGGGGTTCTGCCATTTACAGTGTGTAGAAAAAGGAGACTACTCTGACTTGTTAAAGAAATTAACTTTAGGAACATTAATACCAATCAAACCATTAGCTAAGGTTGTGAAACTGAGAAGTAACAGAAAGCAGATTGTTCTGAGGATCCCATCATCAGATTATAAATAAAGCCTAATCAGAACTTTGCCTTACCTAAGTAATTTCATGTTCCTATTTCATGTTGAAAGCTGTCTAGGAACGATATCATTTATTAAGAGGTAAATTATTGGAATTTTAAAGAAAGACTGTTGAGGATGGTTTCTGGAAGCAGCTGAGCACATTCCTTCTCACTGCAACTGAGGCAAACCTTTTGAAACATCATCTGGAAATTACCCATTACCTTCTGGGCCATGCTGAATGGGTATTGGATTTCCTCCAACTCCTACCTTCAAATGGTTACAAATATGTGTTGGTAACTATGTGCAAATGTTTGCATCGTATAGAAAGAAGCCTTTCCCAGCTGCCAAGCCACTGAAACCTTTATAGCTAAGAAACTTCTTGAAGACACTGTGCCCCTCTGGGGAGGACCAACAATTATTTGAAATGACAAGAACCCTATTTTACTGGACAAGTAATTAAATAAATCTGTAATAAAGGTTTTTCCTGTCTTATAAAGACTTCATTATCCCTACCATTCACAATATTTTGGGCTAGTAGAAAGAACTTTGCGGTCAAGAGATCAAAAGATGGGTTGCATTAGGTCAATCTGTTGCGCAAGACCTCTTTAGACTACTGAAAAGCAAGGATGTTACTTTAAGGTTTGCCTGACCCGAGCCATGGGAATTTTGCATGTGGATTGCATCACAAGCACATGAAAGTCAGACATGGAATAAAGAAGACCTGAGAAGAATTGATGCATGTGAATGGTGGTGCTGGGGAAGACTATTGAGAGGACCACGGACTGCTAAACGAACAAACCTGTCTTGGAGGAAGTGTGGCCCAAGTGATCCTTAGAGGCACGGATGGTGAGCCTTTATCTCACATTCTTTGGATATGCTGTCAAGAGAGCTGTGGTCCCTGGACGTGGCTGTTAGATAATGTTGCCAGCTTGAAGGTGTAGGAAAGTATACAGGTGGACTCCACCCTGTCAATCAGGTCACAGCTTAATGGTGCTTCGTTGGGGACTTCCTCATACATAAGGAGGACTCTGGGAACCTCCTTCTTGTCCCTCCTTCACCTTCCTGCTTGCTGGCCACCCTGAAAGCTGCGGGAGCCTTGCCATGCTTCCACTGACCCTGGATCCACAAGACCACCCATCTGTGACCTTCCTGAATTCTGCATCATTGCATGTGGCTGCGTGAGGCTGAAGAGGGACTTATTTATGGGCTACAATCAGTTATGAACTGGAGTGGAACTGGGCTGGGATACTTTCTTGATATATAAGTACTTCTTGATATAAATTACTTCTTGATCTACATATATGAATGTCACTGCTTGTTTCTCTAGTAACTGGGCCTAACTTACTGGAGAAGGACATCATGTTTGCTAAAGGAGAGGCCCATTGAAGGAGAGGAAGGTCCTCAAGGAGATGGATTGACACTGTTACTGCAATAATGGATTCAAGCACGGGAACAACTGTGAGGCACAGGAACGGACGGTGTTTCCTTCTAATGTGCGTAAGGTCGCTATGGGTCGCTATGGCACCCCATAACAACAGAAAGAACTATTGGTATAACAAAAACCTATTTTGTCAAATTTTCTGAGTCCTTAGCTTTTCCAATAATATAGTCTTTCCCCTAGTCTTTCTATATTTGAACTCCACTCCATTTGGGCCACATAACTTAACCACACATGAAATTCTCACCAGAAAGTCTATGACTCTCCCTTAGTTATCAGTTTATTCTCATTTGAATCTAATCCAACCTGGATTACTAAAATACTAATGATTATTGATTCATCAATCTGAAGAGCATCTGTCCCAAGTCAGAGACGCCTTTGAAAGCCAAAGTTTAGAAATATGAAAATTACTTATTATCAAACCAGGAGACTATGTACATTGCATGAGACATTAATTACAAGAGTTTCTGCCATTCCCCGTAAAATAACCATTTTTGGTCCTTCGCATTGCCCAAGTAGGAAGTCAAAACCTAGGTTGACTTATCTCAACTGAAGGTAGCTAAACTGCGGCCCTGAACTGTTCAAGCCACCGTAGGATTCATATTTAGCCCATTCCAAATCCAGATCATTAGCAGATTAAAATAATCATTTTATTGGGGGCTCAAACAACTCTTATCACAATCCATATATACATCAATTGTGTCAAGCACATTTTCACATTCATTGCCCTCATCATTCTCAAAACACTTGCTCTCCACTTAAGCTCTTGGCATCAGCTCATTTTGCCTCCTTCCCCGCTGCCCTCTACCTCATGAACCCTTGATAATTTATAAATTATCATTTTTGCTTATGCTATCCGATGACTCCCTTCACCCACTTTTCTTTTGTCCGTCCCCTAGAGAGGAGGTTATACGTAGATCCTTGTAATCGGTTCCCATTAGCAGATTTCTGCAGTGGTTCCTCCTTACCTTGAATCATACATCATCTGCAAATGAAGATCTCAAAGGCTCCCTTCCCACAGGCTTTACTCCGCTCACGCCACCAGGGTTACCTCTACGCTGAGAAAGCACCTGCTCCTCAGTCTTATTTCAGGGGTCCTTGGACCCAAGGGGTCCATCTCCAGCACGGTCTCTGACAATGTTCTCCTTCCAGTCCTTGAGTCTTTAGGATATGACAATGTTTCAATGCTGTGCATAAGGTTTTCTGTGGCGACTTCCTCTGAAGTGAGCAGCGGATTCCTTCTGTGTTGTCTGTTCGTAGTCTGGAAGCTCTGCGGAAACCTGTTCACTTGGGTGACCCTGCTGGGGTTTGAAATAGCTGGTAATCTTGACATAGCCTTCAAGATCACAGCAACCCAGGAGCCACCACATTGCAACAAACTGACAGACAAGTGGTGGAATGTTTTATTAGTGGAACACCAGTTCCAAAGCTTTAATTATTGGCTATGCCATGTCATCCCAACCTCAAGTCAGTCTGACCTTCTCTGATGGGACTCTCTACTGCAGAGATCTGGCTGCTTTGATCTTGATATAAGGATACAAGGACAACAGAAAACTAGTTCATTGTAACAATAAATCACTATGACTATGTTTTCCATTGATAATTGGTATCTTTATTTGATCCAAATGAAACCCAAGTCATAACTTAACCTTTAATTTAATTTTTTAATTATTATTTTTATAATAGTTTTATTGACATATCTTATACACTTCAGTATATCCATTCACACACAACTCTGTTGTTCAGTCCCATTGGGTGGGGTTATTCAATCATTGATGCTGTCTGCTCCCCTTTCCCCTCCCTCCACCTTTAATTTTAACACAATGTTTTTTTCTACTGAGTAAAGTAACTCTGTAAGAGTTAACTAAAGAATCTTCTAAACTTATAAATAGTACTCTTCATATCAACAACTGTAAGACAGATTCATCTGGTCGACCCCTCAAGCAGAGACACTGAGTCAGATTTCTCCCCTTTACTGGGAACAATCTAACCACACCCATATGAGTAACCAGACCCTCACCAGAGCGTTAGGATTGCTTCGGATAACTAAATGTGCATCCGTTAGAAGCTGGCACACTATTAATTTGTTCTCTTGGCTTGCCTTTGCTGCCATCTGTGTCCTATGTGAAACCAGCCTTTGGCCTTGGCCAGGCTGGATGGAAGATGCACTCTACACTTGGGATGGACTCAAGGATGTGTTTTCACTGAACTCCCTTTACCGCTCAATGCATCGATGTTAATTAAGGGCATGGTGCTTTCCAGCCGCGTTTCCCTGGTATGAGTGTTTAGTGCTACTGTTTGTACCTCAAATAGGACTAGAGGAGAATATGGCAAATATAGAATGGTTAACTAAATATGCGCTGTTGTTGCTGTTGGGTGCCACTGAGTCACTTCTGACTCTTAGCACCCTTTGTACAACGAAAGAAGCACTGCCCGGTCTTGCACCACCAAACTACCATGCGTGACAGTGTCTGTCCTTGGGCTCCAAAAGATCTGTTTTTTATAGCGATGAGAAAAGTAGTAGCAAAACCAGAATGGCCTTTGAGATGCTCACTACAGCCCAGGGAGCTACTTGTGTCTTAGTAAACTCGAATTGCTGTTTCTAAACAACAGTGCCAACATTAGATGCCATGGTGAACTTATGCAGCATGTTGTACCTCATCTTAAGAATTGTGTTTCATTTTTAAATGAAGTTATGAGTACTTGTCTTTCCTCTTGAGGTAGATGGTAGGGGAACAATGCTATCTTTATGTTCTTCGTTGTTTCTATTGTTATAAGTGCAAAATGCTGTTTTGCTTTAATCCAACACATTTTATACATGAACTACTGTGTTTAAAAACCATTTGATCCTTCATATAAAAATATGTTAGTTTATCTTCAAGAAAAAGTGATTAACCCAACTATCTAGGGCCTCTCATGTAGGCTCTGATTCATGCCTTCCTACAGAAATGACTAGTCTTTACATTTCAAAGAACTTTGATCTAAAGTTGATCTGGTTTACAATTCATCATTAACCTTTATGTGGATTCTCTTTTTCTTGATATTTTAAATTGGCTACCTACTGCAATGACTCATTCAATTTTACAAACAAATTTAATTCTGTTAATCACTGTTGTAATTATTCTAGGAACTAAGGACATTTTTTCCCGTCCTTTCGTTTGTTTGGTTTTAATGCAGCACCACTTGTTATGTGTAAGGTCATCTATTTTGAAGAAATGGAAATTCCCTAACGAACAGTTCAGCTCTTCACTTGGTCAGATGTTCCTGTCTGCTAAGTTCTCTTGCAATTCAACCGTGCTTACTCTTCCTTTTCTTGAAAAATAAAGTAAAAGAAGAAAAATCACAAAAATAGAGGTCCAATCTATGGCAGGTGGAAGACTTAGGTGGTGGTGGTGGCCTACTAGCTACATGATAGCAACCAGAGTCTTCAAGGCTTGTCAAGGTAAGCAGCCACCAAGAAACAGATGGTGCTCAGCTTCCTTTTACAAGGAATGTTGAAGACTGTAAAAGCTTACTTGGAATAAGTGGCCATCCAATACACATGAACAATCCTTCGCAGGAAACGAGTTACTCCTTTGTAGGGAATGTGAGACCAACTGGCCCTGAAGATGAGACTCCACACATAGCAACATGAATAGCTGATCAGTCCAGGCAAAAGAAGACACAGTGAAAGATATGACAAAACAAGAATAATTTATAAATTATCAAGGGTTCATGAGGGAGGGAAAGGGAAGAGAGGGGGGAAATGAGGAGCTGATATCAAGGGCTCAAGTAGAAAGCAAATGTTTTGAGAATGATGATGATGGCAACAAATGTACAAATGTGCTTGACGCAATGGATGGATGTGTGGATTGTGATAAGAGTTGTACGAACTGCCAATAAAATGATTTAATTAAAAAAATTTTACCAAAAAAAAGTTATCAATTAATCTTTATAGAAACTCTTGATCAGAAGTGGGAATTGTGAATGAGTTCCCAAAAGAACTGGGTGATTGGCATAGGAGAGGCTTCTGCCGAAATGCAAGCCAGGTTTCTTGTTTCTTTCTTGTCTTTCTGTTGACTATTTATTCTGAGCTGACTTTCAAAAGCCAGCAAGCCAGGCTCTCTCTGGAAGCTTCAGGCACCCTTCTTCCTTCTTTTCTTTCCTCTCACACCATGCTTCTAGGAAGAACATCCCTCCATTTATTTCCATAGGAGAAGCTGTTCAATGACTTAAACTCTATCATCAGCAAAATAACATTTGAAGAGTCTTGCCACTTTAAAAAAAAATAAATTCCTGGATCTTCTTTATTTAAGCTCCATGAAAATTTCCTTTCACTTTACTATTTTGTTGAATCCTTACAACATACCACTCAATCCTGGATGGTTTCGTTACGTGAATAAGCAATTCACTTTAATTTTAGCATAAAGTCCAGGATGCATTTTGACAACAGGAATTTCAGTTCTTGAATTCCATACCTGATGTGGAACCATGTAATATTGCCAAACTCAACCTATTTTACTTATAAAACCCTCTCAAATTTTGTCCCTTTCTCAATGGTGAAGGAAAAGAGAAAAATAAAAGGAAGCAACAGAGAGGAAAAGGTAAAGGAAGAAACTGGAAGGTAGGGGATCCTATGGTAATGTCCGATATACCTACTAGTAGCTGAGATGTTGAGTTAGAGTCCTTTCCCCACAGCATAAAACGTTAGCAGACCTTCTACCCAGACAAAACAAAATGACTCAGCTCACTGCCATCGAGTCGATTTCTACTCACAGTACGGGATTGGTACGAGTTGGCATCGATCCGATGGCAGTGCATTTTTTTGAGTTTGAAAGTGTGAACTCTTGTAGGGAGCCAAAGCCTCAACTGTCTCTCATGGAGCAGTAGGTCATGTAGAACTGCTGACCTTGTGCAGAACAGCCCAAAACCTAACTCACGAACTTGCTAATTCTCTTGAGCTTTAGAAAAGTCTTAAGACATTCACATGGCATGAGTTGCCTGTGCTATGCATATTATATTCTCTTTTAAAATAAAGAAAACCAAAATACTCCAAGACTATAAAAAAACAACACTAAAGAAAAAAAAACCAATCATTGCCTTGTGTCCATTTCTTCTGGGCACCTCTATAGGACAGAGTAGAACTACTCCCACAGAGGCGCCGCGTCTTCCTTCTGCACAGCGGCTAGTAGGTTCAAATGACTGGCTTTCACTTAGCAGCTGAGTAGTAGAACCACTGCATCACCAGGTCTCCTTAAGCAGCACCATGTTGCCAGTGGTCATTGAGTCGGTTCAAATTCACAGGGACCCTAGGTACAACAGAACCAAACTCTGCCTGGCCCTGCACCTTCCTCACAGTTATTGCCAGCTTCCGGCCCATTGCTGTATCTCTGTGTCAATCCATCCTGGTGAGGGCCAGCTATTTTTCACTGACTATTTTATTAAACTTGATGCCTTTACCTAGGGATGTCCTTCCTGATAACATGTCTACAATACATTCTGTCTCTATTCCTCCTTCTTTGGGCATACCATTGTATATTAGATATTTTTCATCACCATAATTTGATTTCCTCTGGTTATCCGTATACATTCTCCAACTCTTGCATGCATATGAGAGAATTAAAAAATCTCATGGCTTATTTACCTCATATCTCATCCTCTTCTGAATATTACCAAATTGAAAGATTTCACAGGCAAATATTAAATTATTCAGGAAGCCTCAAAAGAAAATTAAAGAGATTCACAGTCACTGTATCAAAAAGACTTGACATTCAACTATTTCAGAAGGTAGCTTGCAATCAAGAACTGATGGTACTGAGGGAAGAAGTTCAAACTATATTGATGACATTGGTTAAAAAAACAGAAACAAAACATGGTTCTAGAAATTAATGAAATGCCATTTGAGATGTTTCAACAATATATGTACACTAGAAGTGATCACTTGTGTATTCCAAGAAACTTGGAAGATAGCTTCCTGGCCAATTGACTAGAACTCAAAATTCTGACCTGACTGCCATCGAGTCAATGCGTTCTCATAGCAACCCTCTGTAGGTTCAATTCCCATAACTGTTTATGAGAGTAGAAAGCCATGTCTGTGCACTCCAAAGAGAGATGAGTGAGTCAATTATGGAAATCATCAAACAATAATATTAACATCATCAAAAGTGAACAAATTCCACTGCCATTGAGTTAAGTCCTACTCAGTGACTCTATATATGGTTTCCAAGACTGTGCATCTTTACTGGTACAGATAGCCTCAGAGTTCTCTTGAGGAGCCATTGATGGGTTTGAACTGTTGACCTTGCCATTTTCTGAAGAGCACTCAAAACCTGTTGCAGCAGTCCGTGCACAGGGACCAGCCAGATTCAGAAAAGGAAGTGAAAGAAGGCTGTCACTGACGATATCTAGTAACGTAACAAACCTACCTACAAAGCAAAGGTAGCTGAATATTGCAATCTCAAAACTTCTCGTTTCTGAGCCCTTCAAGTACCAAAGAAGAATATGCCTATTTCAGAGGTCAGTACTCTTGGTAAAAACTCTTCTTAGCCCAGAGGGTAGCAGCAACTCTAGCCCTGTGTAGTATCCTTGAGAATGTAGACATTTATTAAGGTCTTTTTAAGCACTATACAGAATTATTGTACCAAAAATTAATTCCATGAGCGTCAGAGGCAGGGCGGTGTTGGAGGTAAGCACCGAGTGGAGCACAAATGCAGATCATAAGATCGATATCTAGTCTTTCTTAACCTGCTTAACCCTGGTCCCGATACTGTAGAAATGCGCTTCTTAGAAGTTGGACAAACTTGCTAGTCCTTTGCCTTGTTCCTGTCAGCGTTGTGTGGCAGTTTCATCTCCTACGTCTTCGTTTCTTAGTGTTACTTGACAGAAATACAAGCCAGAGACTTAGCAATCAGAATTTTACTTTCTGATCGTCCAGAAACCAGAAGTTCTACTTCAGGGAGCTAGCTATAGAGGAAGGCTTCCTTGTCTACGTTGGCTCTGGGGGAAGGTCCTTGACTCTTCAGCTTTCGCTGTTCCTCCATCCCTAGGGGGTTCCTGTGGCTCATTTCTTCCCCTCCATTTCTACTTCCTTCTCTGTGCCTAATCTGCTCTGCTCAGATCTCAAAGATGACTGGTTTAAAACATGCCAGGTACTGATATGCTCTCATTATCATAACAAAGAAACCCCATTCCTAAATGAGATTACATCCACCAAAACTTGTTCTTAGATACCTTTGAGTTAAACTGACTCGATGAGCTAAAGCAGAGCTGTCCCAGAGGGTTTTCTTCCGATCTTTATGGGAGCTGATCACCGGATCTTTCTGCCTGCAAGCTGCTGATTGAGTCGGCAGTGCCAACCTTTCATTGATGCCATCAAGACTCCATTCAACAACCAACTTTAGGTATCAGGATTCACAACACATGATTTGTTTTGTTGCGCCCCTCCCCCTAACTTAATGCACCATCACCTGTCAAAGACCTGAACAGAAAAATGTCAAAGGGCAGCTCAAGAAGACAAAGTCAAATATTATAATAATGAAATGTGCATAGCCCTGGAGATAGCAAATCAGAAAGGAAGAAAACACTCAGCACTTATTAAACTGAGAGAACTCAAGAAACACAAGCCTCGAGTTAGCATCTTCGAAGATTCCATGGGCAAAGTATCGAATGATGCAAGAATCATCAAAAGAAGATAGAAAAAATGCAGTCATTGTACCAAAAAGAACCACCTGACATTACACAGTTTCAACAGATGGCATATAAGCAAAACCCAATTGTACTGAAGGAAAATAATCAAGCTGCTCTGAAAACATTAGCCAAAAACAAAGATACAGGCACTGATGGAAGACCAATTGAAGTGCTTGAACAAGATGATCATGCACCGGAAGTGCTTACTTTTCTATGTCAAGAAAATTGGAGGACAGATACTTGGCCAACTGACTGGAAGAGATCCATGTTTCACCCATTCCAAAGAAAAGTGACTCAGCAGAATGCTCAAATTGTAGAACGTTCTCATGGATAGTAAAATTTTACTTAAGATCATCCAACAATTGTTCAACAGTACATTGATAGGGAGCTGCCAGAGGTTCGAGTTGGATTCAGAAGAGGATATTGAACAAGAGATATCACTGCTGATGTCAGATGGATCCTGGCTCAAAGCAGAGATACCAGAACGATGTTCCATTGTGTCTCATCGACTGTGCAAAGGCATTCTACTGTGTGGATCGAAACGAGCTATGAGAACCTGAGAATAATGGCAATTCCAGAACACTTCAGTTTGTTCATGTGGAACCTGTACATGGATCAAGAGGGAATTCCGTGAGAAGAACAAGGGAACACTGCATGGCTTAAAATCAGGAACACTGCTTATTCAATCTGTATGTTGAGCAAATCATCAGAGAAGCTGGATTATATGAAGAATTGGAGGAAGGCTTAATAACAACCTGTGACATGCATATGATGCAACCTTGGTTGCTAAAGTGAGGAGGACTTGAAGCATTTCCTGATAAAGGATTGCAGCCTTCAGTATGGGTTACAACTCAATGTAAAGATTACCAAAATCCACACTACTATATCACTAAGTAACATCCATGGATAAATCAAGAAAAGTTTGAAAATATCAAGGATTTTGCCTAGCTTGGATCCACACTCATTGTTCATGGACACTGCAGCCAAGAGATCAGACAGCACATTGCATTGTGTAAATCTGCCGTACAAGATCTCTTTAAAGTGTTGAAAAGCAGGAAGTAAGGTGCCCCCGACCCAAGCTATGGTATTTTCAATTGACTCACACGCACATGAAAGACGGAGGTTGAACAAAGAAGACAGAAGCAGAATTGATGCATTTGAATTGTTGTGCTGGAGGAAAATATTGAAAGTAGCATGGGTTGTCAAAAGAATAAACAAATCTGTCTTGGAAGAAGTATGGCAAGAATGCCAAGGATAGCAACAAGACTTCATCTCGGAAGTACTTTGGACATGTTGTCAGGGGAGACCAGCCCCCGGAGAAAGACATCATGCTTGGTAAAGTGGAGGAGCAGAGAAAAAGAGAAAGATCCTCAATGAGATGGATTGACACCGTGGCTACAACCATGGACTGAGCATAGGAGCAATTGTGAGGATGGCACAGGACCAGGCTGTGTTTCCTTCTACTATGAAAAGGGTTGTAATGGATGAGATCTGACTAGATGGCCCCTAACAACCACAATTCAATTCATAATACTCTACCTCCAGCATGTAAGTGCAATGCAAAGGACTTGAGAAAGCTTGGAAGACTAGTGATACTGAGACTCTAAAATTATGTATCTGATGAGTAACTGTCTGTATAAGTATCGTCTCTTCGTACCGGATAATGATGTTGGCAGGCAGTAGTTACCACTCAACAGAATGGTTATGAATTTTTAGAAATTACCGTATTTAATGTATTATAACAATCAGGTATAGTCTAGTTGACATAAAAAACTTTTGGGCAAAATGAAACAAAATAAAATACTGTATATACTTGATTATAAGCCAACACAAGTATAAGCTGAGGTACCTAATTATTACCTGGGAAACCAGAAAGACTGATTGACTCGAGTATAAGCCTAGGGTGGAAAACGCAGAAGCTATTGGTGAGTTTCAATAATCAAAACAAATGAAAATAAAATTACTAAAAATGGAGACATCAGTGGGGTAATGTATTTAAAGATTTATTTTAAATAAAAGGACAACAAGTCATTTAACATTAGCAAACCAGAACAGCAAGTGGAAAATAGGTTCAACAAAAACAATAAGGTATCAACAATGATGCCTTAAGAGTACCATTCCCTGAGCTCAACCAGCAACCAAGCTAAAATGTAAGGAGTTAAAATCCTTCAAAACTGGATGCCTCATCATCATCTGTATCCCAATGCAGAGCTTCAGCTGGTGTGAGGTCATCATAGACGCTGTCCTCACTGAGATCGCCGTCATCACCATCACTGCTGTCACTTTCATACAAAGCGCAGTCTTCACTGCCATCCATAGCATTACTAATGCTACATTTCTGGAAGGCACGTCACACCATGTCTTCTGGAATGTCTTCCCATGCATCTCAAACCCACTTTGCTATTAACTCTATGTCAGGCTTCATGAGATTTCCTCCTTTTGTTAGTTGGGCTTGACCAGATGACATCCATTCATGCCACATCCTTCGCATACGGTCTTTAAAAGACTTATTCAAAGATACACGCCATAGGATAGCTCTGATTGGTTAGATGTGAGTAAACAAACATTCAAAGCCCTGCAGTGTCAGCGGGGCTTTGAATGGACAGCGGAGAAATGGCAATCACTCCGCGAGGTGCTTGTCCTGTTACCTGAGGGGGGCCCCAGTGAGATGTTGCACCTCACCGGGATACCACTGACCTATGTATAAGCTGAACCCGTTTTTCAGCACATTTTTTGTGCTGAAAAACTCAGCTTATACACGAGTATATATGGCATTTAAAGTATTGTCTCTAGTTTTGGCAAGTACACATGGCTCTGCTAGTTCTAACCGTCACTGCCCATGATTGGTGGTGACTATTCAGCGCTTGTCTTAGATTATATTTGGATCTATCCAACTAACATGTGCAACCTACAAATGTAACCATTTCTCAGTTCATTGTCATTAATTACTTTCACCATGTTATGCAAGTATCACGGCTACTATATATATATATATATATATATATATATATATATATATATATATATATACACGTATACACATATATCCCCTTATTCTTCAACTATTTCTTGGCATATTTTGTCATCTCCTTGCCCTGCCATCCTCGGTGGTTTTGTGGTTAGCTGCCATTCCGTTGACTCTGACTCCCGGGGACACATGCGTGCAGAGCTGCACTGCTCCATTGGATTCCTGAGGCTGTAGAGTTATGAAAGTAGATATGTCTTCTGAGGCTCTAGGAGTTGAGTGATTAACTGTTTGTACCACCCCGTGATCCTGCCACATTCGGTTAAAAAGAACCAGTGATTTTGGAAAACCATGAAAAGCAAAAGTAGCAGGTGTTTTTTCCCCCCTTCTTTCTATATTTACGTTCCCACCAGAAGGAAATGACACTGCTCGGCATGTTGCACCACTTCCCTCTCAAGACTGGGGCTTTTGTCCCAATGCTAAGAGGGCAGAGACATACTGGCATCACCTCAGCAGGTGGAAAACCATTGTGACGGGTTAGGGATGCATTAAGAAATACTGTACTACTTTTGAATCATGAACACTCTTTGGCATACTTCCAAAGAAACTCTCAATATTTAATGACAAAAATCCAGCCAGTGAACACCACAACACTTGGAATTTGTTTTGTAGAATGTGCTCAAGGGTGTGAAATTGCCATCCATGGTTGCCCTGATTTTTCATTTTTCTTCATTTTCAGTTTATGTACAGCGCTTTGTACCAAGATTATTCCATTTTATTCTAAGCTACTAAACTTCAAATTCTTGATGGTTGCCGTAAAAAGACTAGGCACTCTAGAGGTGGAACATTTTGGAATTGGCTGGCTCTGAACGCTCTCTCGTCCATCCCACTGGTGTTTATGAATATGTAAATTGGGACTTAAAAAATCTAGGGCAATAGGTTAAGTAAACCATACATTGCTTCAGATTAACTGATGCTAAATCAACAAGGATGTGTCAAGTAATGTTACTCTGAAGCCCCCTTTCACAGATAATGTTGTAGTTGTCGAGTGACCGGGATTCCATTTACACCGTTCTTCTGTGCATGGTGTTTCAGCATTGTGTGAACCTGAGTATGCTGGCCCGGTGTGCCTGGGAGGGAAGTTTCATAAGGTAGTTTGAGTGACAACATCTCAGAGCTTGCTCACATTCCTCTCTGGAATAGTCACTTTGGAGAGAAAGAGGTGCGGCTTCGTGGTCTGGGAACAGGACTGTCAGCCAGGGACATGGAGTTCTCCTCCTGGAACCGCGTCTGTTTGCTTTTGGGATCAGGTCATGCTAACAAAGCTTTCTAGGGCTCAGTTTACCAATTTTGAAGAGCTGGTTGGGAAGATCTAACTAACTAAAGTATACTGAGTTTAAGTGAATGATTCTCTGTTCAATGTTTTGAAATGAAATGTGATATGAGTGCAATTAAGGAGGTTATTTCTATGAACTAATTAGCTTTATGAAGCAATAATAGAACAGTTTTGTCCTTTAGAAATTTCATAAAAAGAAAATAAAACAAAATTCATTTCACTGTCTAAATGGTTTCTTACTTTCCTATTATATTTATTAATATTTCTTGTCTCAATGTGTTATTTTTGTAAGTTAACATGCTAAGTGTTCTACAGTGATGCAAATAATTAAATTCATGATTAGCTTCCATTTAAATATGAAGAGGTAGTTCCTTTGTTCTGTATAACACAGGGAAAGCTTTCCGGGGGCCCCAACACTGTAAGAATGTAGACATTTTTAACTTTCATGTTGCAGAGGAAAAATGAGGATCAGAGAATGTGTAGTCAATCTAGAGCTTGGGCAGGGTAGCATAATGAACGGCCTGCTTTAACATGATAACCACTTCCAAGAATAAGATGTAGGTTTCAGAAAGATAAAATTGGGCACAAGTGCCCAAACAAAACGGAAAAAACCCCACCCAAATTTAAAAAAATCCTAATGACTAAATAATTGTGGTGTTATATATCTAAAGGAAGAAAGTTTTCCTTAAAAAAAAAATTAACCCCAAATGCTCTATTTTGGTGGGTCAGCTGGTCAGTTTCCCCCTATGCAGAGCCAGCCTCTCAAAATGAACTTGTGTAATTTCTGAGGTTAAAAACAAACATATATGAAAATCCTCTCTAAAATTATTGTGATATTGTGATTCTTTACACTAGGAAGTACTGGATGTCCAATCATGTATCTCCTTTTAAAAATCAAAACAAATACAACAATGATCTTCAATGCTGCATCAGGGAACACAAATTTGGCTCAGAATACGTGTTTCAAATCTCATTAATTACAATATTGGCCCCATGAGATACAGTTGCTGATGCAAAGAACACTCTTTGTACTCAAAATAATTTGAACAAGGGCAAAGAAGCATTTTATTTACATGTGTAAACATTAAGAGGAAAATAAAACAGGAATGGCTTAGGTAGCTGTGGAGATGTTTTAATGATAATTGATTTGATTGCTTAAGTTTTAAGGTTACCATGTCAGCACATTTTAAATTTGTATATTTGTTGGATGATAACATTCTTGTATAGGTCACTCTGACATTAACTTGGCAAAATTGAACTAAGACCTGTTAGCATTTTATTCTTTCCAGATACTGAGACCAAATCATTCTGAATTCCATACCCCACTGTGCTCGCCTATAATGTATTTACTTTTGAAATAACAGCAAATATACCATTGCCCAAATGACCTTCCATGTACCTAATTTGGGTGAAAACCAAGCAAATGAATAAATTATAGCAGTAGATAGCAAAAAGCACCTTCTATTTTTCTTCTTTCTCTTCTCTTTAGGAAATAGCAGATTAAAGCATGGCTATTTGTGGTCTTGTACTCTAAGAACACATGTGGTCATATATTTTCATCCTATTAACAAGCTTGTTGGATCAGTGGTGGAATGCAAAGTCTACAGGAAAAAGTCAGATTGTAGCGATCTGTCAGTTACATACAGCCACAACTTAAAAACTCACTCTAAACTCTGAGTAAGATTGTGCCCATTGACTATCTTTAAATGAATACTGAAGAACAAGGGCAAGCAGCCCATTGGCTATATAATAGCCCTTTGAAACAAACAAACAATCAAACAAACACAGATGCCTGGACCCATCCACAAAGTTCTGATTCTGCTGATCTGGGGAGGAATCTGAGACATTAACGTTTTAAAAAACATCAGCAACAACAAAATAGATCTTCCTAAGACAATCCTAATGTGATACCAAGAACCTTAGTTAACCCTGACATAAGTGCAAGAAATCGTAACTAATTTGCTAGTAACTGTACGGAGCCTGTAGAAGCCCTGGTGGTTATGCATTGAAATACTAACTGCAAGGTCAGTATCTGGAAACTATCAGCTGCCCCTCAGAAGATGGGGCATCCTACTCCTGCAAAGAGTTTGTTTCGGAAACTCACCTTGACCTATGAGGTCACTGAGTCAGCAACAACTAGATGGCAGTGAGTTTGGTATTTAGGTACCAAGCTCACTTAGTTTTCAATGGAAATCTTCCATTATCCCTGGAGCTGAAGAGGGTGGATCAGTTTGCCAGAACTTTCTCCATGACAGCATCCTTAGGGAGTACTCAATGGGAGGGGGGAGCTTAAAATGCTAGTGGCTTTTTGGGTGAAAGGCAATGGAAGTGGACAATTGAACATCAAACCTTGAAGGTCGAATCTGTGAACAGTGGCAGCCTCATTCTTTTTCTTGAGCAATTTTGAGCAAAATGTCGTTAAAAGAGAGGCTACTGGCTCAGCCTCCATCGGCTGAGTTCTTCAGAGACCATCAGGGCAACGTCTCAACCACCCAATCATTGTAGGTCTTTAAAAACAGAAGAGGGTTTCAGAGTTAGAAGTGGTAAATTACTTCTTGTGGAAAGTAATTCAGTCAGGCCAATGTGATCTCCCCATATCTCTTCCCTTATTCTTGTTTTTATCCGCTTCTTTGGAATTTTTGTCCTTTTACTAACAGTGCTTTTTATTTTTCTCCTCCTTTAATCAGTTTCAGCTCTCTATACCCTTTGTCATTTCCTTTTACTATCATATTCTGTGGCTTCTTGATTTGATTCGGTTTCTTCTACTTTCCTATATTTTTACAGCTTACTTTCCCAGTTTTTTATTTTTCCCATAGCAGCAGAGCAGGCCCCTCCTCTCCATTTCCCCAGTTTCTGACTTATACTTGGTTGCCAACCCCCTTTCTGATTCTCTACCTTTCATTTTTACTAACTGCCCTTCTTCAACCTTCGACTGTTTTATTCCTATCACTTGCTGTCAGTGCCCATAGAAGCCCATTTCCTTCCATTCCCCCCATCTCTGTATTTTCATCTGCATTTTTATGATCCTTCTACTACCAAAAGCTTATAGCTTTATGCAAGGGATGGAAAGGTACCTTCCTTATTTGAATTCTATTTCCTTTCCCCTCCCATAGCGATTGCACCCTACTCCTCCTTCCCTGATGTATCCAGGGGTCCACCCCTCCTGCACCCATCTGCAGTTACTACCCATTTGACTTCCATCTCTGCTCTCTAACCCTATTTGCACTCTCCTGCTTTCACAGCCAAGGATTTCTGGGAGATGAAGGATGGACTTCTATTTGGAACCAGGTTGTGTATGCTTCAGAAACTTTTGCGCATTTACCGACATGGGATTAGGGACTTGGACCCAGCCATAGCCTCGGGCAGCGTTTGAGCTGGAACCTTGGACCAGTGCTGGGCCCTATTCAGATGAGCAAGAAGCAAGGTCTTTCAAAGGCCTTCTCCACACCAGGGGTCAGCAGGAGTTGGCACCACCTTGCAAGCTGGAAAACCAAGTCGGGAGGGGATGCGGGGTGGGGGTGGGGGCTTGGTGTGTGTGTGTGTGTGTGTGGGGAGGGGCTCCTTCTTCGGCTCCTCTGGCAGTGGAGCTGGTGCTTCGGGGTGTCGTCCGGCTCCCAGCTCGAGGGCCTAGGTAGTGGGTACTGCGCCCCCTCCCCTCCCCGGTGTCACCGGGCCATCTTTGGGAGGCAGACTTATTCCTTCGAGAGGAGGCAGGCCCGAGGCAGGGCGCTTACCCCGGGCGCAGGGCGCAGCCCCAGGAGCCAGGCGACGCCACCCCAGCGGCGCCGAGGGCTGGAGGCGCGGTCCCTTCCCAGGAGGGGAGGACGAGCCGCTCCCGGTCGCTCAGCTCGAAGGTCGAGGGAGCTGCACGCTGTCCCCCGCCAGTCGGCCCTCCGGGAGCAGGGCGGGGGCGACGCCCCTGGGAGTAGGGCTGAGGACGGGGGAGATCAAGAGTGGGTCCCGGCGCGGGGGCACGAGCCAGAGAGGAGCAGGAGTAGGGGGCGCCCGGGGTGGCTGGGGCTCAGGGTCGGCCGGCATACTCGGCGGGCGCCCCGAAGTCTGGGGCCGCTGCGGCTCCAGCTCCGCCGGCTCCTGCCAGCGACTCCAGGCCGCACTTTCCCCTCCTCCCGGCGCCTTCTCTCCAGTGAGGAGCCGAGCGCGGGCGGCGCGGGGGGCGGGGCGGCGGCGGAGAGAACAGCCAGTTGTTTAAAATCCTTCTAGAGCAGTTTCTAATTCCCCCCTTGCGCCGAGGTTCGGAGGGGGGAGGGGGGAAGAAGAGCGGGAGGAGGGAGAAGAGCGGAGAGGGAAGGAGGGAGGGAGGAGGGAGGGCCCGGTGCAGGGAGGGAAGGAGGGAGGAGACTGCTGCTTAGGCTGTGGCAGCCACCGCGCGCTTCGGCAGGCCGGAGGGAGGGGGAGGGAGGCCTGTCAGTCTCCAGCGTTGCCTGGGCGAAGGGGGCGGAGCTTTGGCGTGGGGCGGCCAATAGTGGGGGTGGCTGCGTGGGTCGCCATGGGGACGGGGCTGTTCCCGGGGAGGCTGTGATGGGTTGACAGGTGCGTGACAGTGGGAGCTGCTCTCGGCACAAGCATGTACGGCAAAGGCAAGAGTAACAGCAGCGCCGTCCCGTCCGACAGCCAGGCCCGGGAGAAGTAAGTGTCTCCGCTTCGCACCCACCTCCGCCTTCGCCCGCGCGCACACACACGCACGCACTCGCACACTCTCTCTCGGAGACACACCGACACACAGACACTCCGCCCGGGAGAGCCGGGGGTGGGCTGGCAGGGGGAGGGGTGCGCGAGCTGGGGGCGTGTGGCGCGGGGAGCGGCGGGCTCCCCGGAGGGGCTGGCGCGGGCGGGCGGCCGCGGGGGGCTGCCGGCGGGAGGGAGCGTGTGTGCGGGCGGCGGCGGCGGGGCTGGTGGCGAGGATGGAAACTTGTTTGGGCGACCGAGGGAAATAACCCACGGGTCTGCCTCCTCACAAAGTAACTTTGGAGCTGGGGTCCGCGGCCGCGGGGACCCGCAGCGGCGCCGGAGCCGCGGGGCGGGGGCAGCCGCGGCGAGGAGGGCGCGTGGTGGGCATGTGGGTGTTCGGAGGGTGGGCTGAGGTCGTGGCGGGGAAGGCGCGGGGTGCTGCGACGGGGCTGGGGCTCCCTCCCGGGGCGGCGGGCAAGGCCGGGCTGGCGGGGCCGGGCGCGCAGCGGGCGGAAGCCGGGCGCGGAGCGGCCGAGCGGGGCCCCGCGGGGCGCGGGCGGCGCGCGGGCGCCGGGGGCACGTGCGGGCGTGGGCCCGGTGGGCGTCGGGGCTTTCCCGGGCCGAGCGGGGCGGCCCGGCGTCCGCAGCGCGGCGCTTCGCGCAGCGGGGTGGGGGGCGGGGGGCGCCGCTGAAGTTTGAAGTCGGAGAGGGACCGAGTTTCCGGGGAGGAAAAGTGCTGGCGAGGAGCGGGATCTGCTGCTGGAGCCTGGCGTGTCTGCCTCTGGCTGCTGACCTAACTCCGCGGCGGCGACGGGAGAACTTTTTTTTTTTTTGGTGGCGACGTGCCGCCTCCCAAACATCGGGGGGCCTCGGTGGCCCCGGGGGAGGCGGGGCGGTGGTCGTGGGGCGAGCAGGGGAAGTTGTTTACTCAGCAGTGGCTGTGGCTACCTACCTTAGGTGGGGAGGGGGCGGTGGTCCAACATGGGGCTTGCAGGAAGGGGAGAGGCTCCGAGGTTGGGAGGAGTTGGGAGGTCACGGTTGTGGGGAGATACAGGTGTTCACTTGGGGTGGGGGGAGCTCCAGAGGAGGCCGGGGAGCAGAGAGCTCCTCCCGCCCTGGGATGCCACCGTCACGGCACGCGGCAAAGCAGGGTTGTTTGCTGCTATTCTTGTGTACTTGCAACGGTGATTTGGTTGTTACTAAAAATGAGAGCGAAGAGTGTGACCACTGAGGAAGAACCCCTCCTTTCTTTGCGGCAAAGCAAACAGTGATTCCCAGTAACTCGAGGGTCAGGTTTCACCTGGGCAGGCTGCATTGGGGAGGGGTGTCAGGCTGGGGCGGGGGCAAGGTCTGGGAGCATCTTTCCAAGGGAGCTTTGGTCCTCTTGCACACAGAAAGAGCTGTATCCGTAAATAAATAAATTAAATGCTGAATTGTCGACAACCAAGTTTGCCTTCTTGTTTTAGGCGGCTAGCCTTCCCTCTGGAAGTTTCTTGTGCCCTAGGGATGGGAACATTTCCTAATCTTCATGTTGGCAGCAATACACGCAATTCCCGGAGGATTTTGAGGGGGGCAGGCCTTCATGTAGCAAAACAAAAAACTTATCGGAGCTGCTGTTTTATTTAATTTGGGGGGGGAAGATTTTCTGCCTTCAGGATCTTGTTGCCTTGGCGAGGGTATCTCAACGACACAGGGCTGTAGCCAGGTTAAGAACAGCAGCAGCTCCGTTGAAGTTTTGTAATACCTGCTCAGTTGACTGTAGGAGCTGATGAAAACACAAGCAGGTCGGGGAAGTATATTTAATAATTACAAAACGGATTTCACATGTGAGGGCTAGAGGGTTGAAACGAATTGAGGCACAATCCGACTTGGGGTGGTTGACTTGGAGAATCCAAAGTAATTTTGGATTTTAGGTGGACCCCTGGGGAATTTGAACTGTGGCTGAATCTTGATCCTGATGTCTTTGTAAGAAATTGATATTCTTTTGGTCTATATGCGCGTAGAGGAAGTTGGAGTTGGTATGGCTCTCCACGGCCCTTCTACATCATTCTTTGATTTTGTCCTTAAAGGAAACAATTGTCTCTTTTGCTGCCAAATCTACCAAACTGAGCACCAACTAACAGCTACTCTGGTGAGCAAAGCGAAGAGGGTTCTGCTAGATGGTGCTATTTGATTTAAATACATTTCTTCCATTCATTATAATTGGCAGCCGGAATTCTGGACTGGCTTTCCCTTTGAACTAAATATAGGCGAAGAGGCCACTTTTAGAGAATTGGCAAGGATTGCTTTGGGTTAATTGTTTTTGCATTAATTTCTAGGTGAGTGTTGCTTGACACTTAAAGAACAATTTTAAAAGAAGTTTTATTTAGGAGCCCTGGTGGTGCACTCAGCTGCTGATGGTGAGGTCAATGATTCGATCCCACCAGCTGCTCTGTGGGAGAAAGAAAGATATGTTAGTCTGCTTCCATGAAGATTTAGGACCTTGGAAACTCTGGAAGGCAGCTCTACTTGCCCTACAGGGTCTCTCTCAGTCATAATTGACTCCAAGGCAATGGGCAAGGCTCTATATGAAATAGTTATTATTTTGGAGGGAGAATTGGTCTGATCACTCAGTTTCCCTCTTTGTATTTCCTCGACCTTTCCTTCGATGGCATGAGTCCACAACAGTGTAATCACTTCTTAAGATAGAGATCTTGAAAATGGTTGCCACCAACTTTTTTTTTTTTAAGGTGACAGATTTTAAATCATACCCGAATGAAGAATTCTCTTTTAATAAGCAAATCCAGACTGGCTCTTATCTGAAAAAAAATCATAGGAACAGTCTATTTCAGGAATATATATATGTAATATACCCTTCAATGAAAAACTGAAATATGTATGAACCATTATTTAATATAATAGCACTTCACATGAAACAAAGCTATTGATTTTATAATTTATTAAGAAATGTGTTCTGTAATGTGACTTCTTAGTGGATAGTTGACAGCTGCTTACCTCTGTCTTTGATTGCTCTTTCCTTAAGTCCCCATATGGAATATTAACCGTAGTACCTACAATTTCAGGGTGAAGTTCTAATCATAAAAAATGCTCAGGGTCAGGTTAATTAACTTGTTTTGTTTTTTTTAAAACCAGACAGATCAAGTCTATACAAAGATTTGGATTAGACTTAATTATAGAGGGAATGATTGAAAACCCTTGGAGGGAGGTGGGATGTTTGTGGGGAAATTTAGATTCTGATCCTGTTAGGTCATTTCCCTGTTAGTAGTTCTAGCGTCCTGCGGGTTTTCTTTGTAACACTGATTACAGTTGTAATGAAAGAACTGTGTGTATTGGTTGTTTCATGTTTATCTTTTTTCCCTAAACCGTAAGTTTCTTGAGGGTAGGAATGATACTAATGATTTATTTTCTGAGTTATCCTTGGCATGAAGAACAGTGCCTTGTAGTGTTCCTAGCACTGAGCAAATACTGGTTGAATATATGAAGATGGTAGACTTAGGACTTTTCTTATTGTGAAAAACATTTCCTAAAAACTTAAAACATTAAAAAAAATAAAGACTTGACAGTTTTGGTTCACATTTTCTACTTAATGTGACCAAGAACAGTAACAACTAGATAACTATTACCTACATACCCTACTTGCTATAGATGTACCAGTTACTGTTCAGCACATTGTGTACCGTTTTTAAAATTCTATCAACAGTTCTACAAGAGAGATGCAATTTTTTCTCCATTAAAGAATGAGGAGGTACAACTGTTGTGGAAAATAATATGGCAGTTCCTCAAAGAAAAAATCTAAGATAGAATTACATTATGACCCAGCAGTTTCTTTCGTAGGTTTATACCCTTGCTCTCCAGATGATTCGGACTCCTGGCAGGCTTCTAGGACAGAGTAGTGCTTGCTGCCTTGTAGAGTTTTCAAAGCTGTAATATGTAAGGAAGCAGATTACCTCATCATTTTTCCCCACAGAGTGCCCGGTGGGTTCTGTCAGTCTTTCAGTTAACAGCAGAGAGCTTTACTCCCATGCCACCAGGGCTCCTTAGGTATATTCCCTTGGGACCTTTGGCTGTATACCCAAAAGTAATGGAGTGAACAGGCATACACACACTATGGTCAGTGTGGTACTGTTCACAATAGCAAAAGGGTGGGAACAACGCCTGTTCATCAACAGGCGAATACAGAATATATGACACGTATCAGGGCCTCCAGCTGGCTAACTAGTGGTTTGACCATTACTGAGAATTTACATTTCCTCTTCCAGTATACTGAATCAGAATCTATTTTTAGTAAGATCCTCAGATGATTATCTATGTTTTCTTCTCCCTCAATCTTACAGGCTTATATACATAACTTCTGAAGAATCTTGTTTAAATGTAGATTCTGATTCAGTACATGTGGAGTGCAAATACAGATTTTCAGCTCAAGGTTAAACGGAAATGAACTACCGTAGTTAGAAACCTTGATAACACATGCAGTGAAATACTAAGGCATAAAGAGAAATACATGTTCTGATACATTCTACAATTTAGGTGAACCTTGACGATATTATGCTGAGTGAATTAAGTTTCTAAAGGGCAAGGGCTATATGATCTCACCTAAATAAAAGTATATAGAGGCCAGAGTATATGCTGCTGGTTACTTCAGGCTGCTACCAGAAGGCCAGTGGTTCAAACCTACTAGCCACTCTGGAGAAAGATGAGACTGCATGCTCCAGTAAAGATTTATAATTTCATAAACCCTAAATAGGATTATTCTGAGTTGGAATTGACTTGATTCCAGTGGGTTTGATTTGGTTTGAGGACAGGGGAGGAAGTAAGTAAAGTAGTGACTTTATGTTTAGGGTAATGGAGAAATTGACATCAATGAAGTGGTTACACACCTGACAACTGATATCACTAAGTTGTACACCAGAAAAGCTTGAAATGGAAAATACTGTATTATATAGAATTTTATGAGACTGCAACAACACAAAGGGTGAAAGTTGCCAGTAATACTTAGGTGACATGGGACTGCCCAGTCACTTGGTCTGTGCTAGAGCCCTTGTTTTACTCCCCAGGTGAGTGAGTGATGCTTGGAGTCTTCAGAGCTTGTGAGTGAACATCCAAGTTACAACAATAGTTTTCTCTTTGCCTGGATCCGCAGAAGAGCCAGGAGACAGACAGAAGAAATGGCATTGCAGGTCTCCAGGAGCCACTCCTGCGCCTCTTGCCAGCAGACCAGAGAAATGGAAGGTTGCCTGGCTACCATTACTGCATGTTTTGATCAAGGTATCAATAGCTGGATCCTGATCAAAAGAGTTTGGGAAAACGTGGAAGAGAATAGAAAATTCTTACAGAATCCACACTTAATGGACCTATTGAGACAAGAGGAACATTTGAATCTATTTCTCTGAGAAAATCTTTACAGAATGCACTGAAATTATCTTCTGAAACGGTCTGTAACGTAAGCAGTGGTTGAATCAGCATAGAATGTTGGCCGTGAGCGTTTTCTTGGAAAGAATTCTCTCTAGATCAAATGGATAGCTAAGTGTTTTGGGGGTAGTAAGTCACCGGTGGTGAAACAGTGGGTTCAGATAGCAAGAAGGATTTTTAAAAAACATGAAAAATATCGCTAAAGGTATTGGAATTGTGTGTGTAGAAATTGTTGAATGGGTGTATATTCTGTTATGTATATTTTTGCCACCATTAAAAAAATAGGGAAAGACTGAACGGCTAACTTGTTCAGTGATACATAGTTAGGGAATAGAAATCTGGGTTTCTAACAGCGCTCCCCAACTTTATAAGCTATGGTTGAAGTGTGCCCGATTGCCTCTCCGTTCCAGGGTACGATGCTACAGTTTTAGGGAACAGAGTTGCACAATCAAACATGACAGTCTTTAAAGATTTGATCAGATATGTGCTCTTCACCATTTGTTTACTTAGACCCTTCCAATTTGGTGGATCTGTGTGCCTCATGAGAAATTTAGGAGTGAAAGATGGAAACCTAATAGTGAAGAATGCCTTGTGGCTTCAGGTTTCTTCCGTAGGAATTTCATTTGATTACTTAAAATTTGAAATTAGGAATGATAGTTGTGAACACTTCCTATATGAAATAACCCTGAACATTAAGTTAACCCTGCCCCGCAGGAAAGAAACATAGGCAGTGATATTAGTTTTTTACTCAACTAATTTGACCCTTTAAAATTACGTAATAGTGTGGAAAGATAAGTCTGCTCTAAAGCAAAGTGGAACACAAGGCACTTACACATAGTAGATTTTCAGTGACATTTATTAAGGAACTGAAGAAATAGAACTTGACAGTTCACCTGGGGCTCCGAAAGTAATTGTGGTTTGAAAACTGAATCATCTAGTTGACTATGCCAAGAAACAAATATCATATGCTCACTCTTAAGTGGTTATAGTCCAGTGAACATTTAGATATTCTATATAAAAATGAGACCTTAAGGGAATTAGCCTTCACTAACCTGGTGTCCTAGTGGTTGAACATTGGACTGTGACCTGGAAGGATAGCAGTTTGAAATCACCAGTCGTGTCATGGGTAGGGGAAAAACGAAGCTTTCTGTTCCCATGAAGATTGATAATCTGGGACACCCACAGGGGCTGCCCTACCTTGCCTTATAAGGTCACTATGAGCTGGCATCAACTTGATGGCATTGAGTGAATCTCACTTTATCTTCTCCCTTGTTTTGCTAGTAAGTCATTCCTTTAAAAATGATAAATCCTTCCTTTCTGAAGTTATGACATGCAAAATAATGCAAATCTCTGCAGAAACTTGTTAATAAGCATTTAATATAATTTAAGGGTTTGAAACTAATGAAGGAATACCATGAGAGGTGTAAAATGGTGACTAGGCCATTATTAAACTCTAGGAGCCCTGGAGACACAGTTATTTAAGCCCGGGGGCTAAGGCTGGCAGTTCAAACCCAACTGGTGCTCCTTGGGATCAGGAGGGTGGGTGGTGTGTTCCTTAGGATTTACCATCTCAGATGAGCTCGGCAGCCGTTCTTTTTGGTCCTGTTAGGGGGCTCTGTGAGGCCGAGCTGACAAGATGGCAGTGGAACATTCATTCACCCCTCCCAAACTGCAGAATGTTTCCTCTCCAACAGTAAGCAGCTCTTATTTAAAATGACTTCTGAGCTGTAAGACTTTATTTTCCTTGATCTTTTCTCCATCAATTGAAGACATGTATCAAAGAGTTCTTCTTTTGAAGAAGGAAACCCAAAGAAAGAAAGAAAGAGAATGTTAAAGATGTTGGGGGTTAATTTGTTATTCTTTATCCAAAGATTTATTGTGACTCATAGAAACAGTATTAATTTCTCAATGTTTTTTTTCATAACTCTGAGAGTATATACAATAAAAGCTTATTCCCACACTTTTCCAACCATTTTGCCTCATAAAACCAGTTCAACATGGGAGAAAAAATGATTACAATGTCGTTTCAAGTAGCAGTGGGCCAAACATGTCTTACTAGGAAAATATAGTTATTTTGTTTTAAAAATAGAATTATTTGTTTAAAAATTATAACAAAATCTGTGGAATGGGGGGTTGAGATACTCAGGTTGCACCTTATAAACATTACACCTTAAGAATTTAGAGTTGAAAGTAAAACTTGGGAGGAAGCCCACTTGAATTGACAATCTTTTGCTTCCATAGTAACCACACTGTAAGTAGTATTGGGACATTGGCTGGAAGACTAGTGTTGAGATTAAGAGGCATGATGCTATTGCTTGGGAATGGACAGTTTAAAAATATGGAAGATAATTATCATGTTACTTTGGAATACATGGGAATATTCTTAACTATTATGAATACTGCTTTGACATTGGTGTGGTAACAACAGATGAAATGTTTGCATAATAGCGACATTTTGTAAATGTCTAGAAATGGATGCTGAAATATTTTTATGAATAACTTATTCTTTTGTCCCAGAGGAAGAACTTAAAATCATGTTAAAGTTTGATATTTGTCAATATATAAAAAGTTCGGAATTAAAAAAAAGTGTTTAGATTTTAAAATTTACTTACCATATTTTGTTAATGTTTTTACATATGTAACATTCAGATATTGTTTGATAACATGCATTTACTTGACATGATTAGGACTGTGAAAGTTATATGACTGTTACATACAACTCCATGTATATGACAGAGAGTGGCCCAACAAGATTCATATCCTACTTGTTTTCTGTAATGTTACAAAAATAACAGACTGTAGGGATGTTGAAAAACAGGTGGGAAATGGACCACCCACAGAAGAATAGAAAATTTCCAGGTACCTTTCAGTAGCCCTCCAGGCTGCCCAATTTTATACCTGATTATAATGGAGAAGTGTTAATTTTTGTCAGAGGTAGGTTAAGTTAAAGATTTTGAAAAGTCAAGATAACAATGTAATAAAGAATAAAAAGTTATCTGGACTCCAGCCTGAATGGCCCCATGCAATAGAGGAATTCATATTCCTTGTTAGTTTACTTTTAGAAGATAAACTTGAGTTGGTATCATGTCTTTAGTAATGACAAAATTACCTTCATGTTTTCCTGTTGGGATTTTGGTTATTATGCCCAGCGTTCAGATAATAACGAGCCATCATAATGTTTTAAAACCAGAGTTCAGCTAGAGGGAGCTTGAGCCAATGACATAGTAATCTGCTTTTTCATCTTCTGTCTTAGTATTGCTTCATGAGCATAATGTCCACAAAGTAGTTCAGAAACAAAAATTTTAGAGACAAGTGTAACACTTTGTTTTTTTTTCCATTTTGAAGAAACAGTGTATTAACAAATCTAGTTTAACTTACTAATACCACTTTAGCTATTAGTTTAAACTAAGCCATAATAAAATACTGTAGAAATATTTGAGGATCAAAAATAAGGGGCCACTGGCTGCAACCGTGGGCTGAAACCTAACAGCAGTTGTGAGGATCGTGGAGCTCTGGGTGTTGTTTCTCTATGGTGTACACAGGATTGCTGTGAGGTGGAACCAATTAGATAGCACCTAATGACAACAACATTGCCCTTTTTGTAGCCCTGGTGGCATAGTGGATGATGTGTTGGGCAGCTGACTGCAAGGTCACCAATTCAAGTGCATTAACTGCTCCAGGGGAGAACGTCGAGGCTTCTGCTCCTGTACAGCTTTGCAGCCCTGGAAAGCTGAAGGGAGCAGTTGTACTCTGTTCTGCAGGGCGGCTGTAAGTTTGATTGGATTCAGAGGCAGTGGGTTTGGTTCTGGGTATCGCCTAAACAGATGAAAATTTCTAGGAGACTCTGTCCTTTAAAAATAAGTAAGTTAAGAGAGGAGCTAGTGCCCAAAATAGGCTCTTATCTGAAATCAATGTAGCTATTTTTTCGTGACCTGATCTTTCCCTTGATTAGCCTTTTAGTTACCTATCTGAAACTTGAGAAATAACTTATGCTATTTAGTGAATTAGTCCACTAAAATGATTTTATTTACGCAGGATTAAAATAAATATTTTTGTAAAATAACAAATTTCTAAGTAAGCTATAAAGAGGTTGTATAGTTTTGTCTTACTGTTTAATAGACAGTGATAGCGTGGCGATACTGGGAGGGAAGGGGGGGTAGAAAGGGGGAACAGAACTCAAGGATCTACATATAACCTCCTCTCTGGGCGATGGGCAACAGAAAAGTGGGTGAAGGGAGATGCCGGACAGTGTGAGATAGATAAAACAATACTTTATTAATTATTAAGGGTTCTTGAGGGAAGGGGGAGTGGGGAGGGAGGGGGAGGGAAAAAAGGAAAATGAGCTGATTCCAGGAACGCAAGTGGAAAGCAAATTTTGAGAATGATGAGAGCAATGAATGTGTAAGTGTGCTTTACACAATTGATGTATGTATGGATTGTGATGAGTTGTATGAACCCCAATAAAATATAAAAAATAGTAACAGTGATAGCAATGCTATTTTTAAGTATTTTATTTATGTTTAGCACTTTACTTACATTGTCTTATTAAATCTCCTTAAGAATTTAGTAGGTTGTAGGTACTATTTTAATATTATAGGGAAAAAATAAAGGTTTAAGACTTTATTATGCCTTTGGCTGCAGGTATCAAAACTGGAGATAAAAATGTCTTAATTGATTGGGTTTAAAAATAAATCCCACATAACTGGATATCTGGAGGAGGTAGCTGCAGAGTTGATTCCGTAGATCAGGAACATCAGGGTTCCGGATCAGCTTCCCTGCCATCCTCCTGGCCTTCCTTTCATAGTGTAAGAGGCCAGCATCAGGCTCCAGGCATCATTCCTCACATCCCTTAAGTGTAAAGACAGAGAAGAGGACCAGGTTTTCCTTCTTCATGACACATCAAGCAGGGATGAAAACCTTTTCTTAAAGTTGCTTAGCAAATATTCTCTTAAACTTTACTGGTAAAATGCCCTCTCCTAAACCAATTACCGACAAAGGTAATGGGATTACCCTAATTGCCTTAAATCACTCATTGCACATCCCGTGTGCTGGGAACATTACTTCCCTGTACCTGAACTACCTAAACAAAACTGGGGCACTCTAGCAGAGAAGTTGTATCTTGAAGATATGGGGAGAATAAGATGAATTCCTGGAATATTCTTTCTACTTCAACATACATGAATAAATAAGCGATGTTGGAGTGGATATGCTTTGGGCTGTAAGGTCAGCAGCTTGAGATCACCAGCTGCTCTGTGGGAGAAAGATAAAGTTTTCTACTCCTGTAGAGAGATTTTCAGGGGGCAGTTCTCATTCTGTACTGTCCTATGAGGGTATCTATGAGTTGGAATCAACTCCATAGCAGCGAGTGAGGCAATTTCAGGTAGTTATCAGTGCATAAGAGTAATAGAATTTAATTAAACGTCATATAGAGAGTGACTTGGAGACTATATTAATTAGATTGTATAGTTGAGGTAAGGTTCCTGGGTGACAGGACATCAAACAGAAGACTGAAAGCATTGAAAGAAGCAGTCTTGGGAAGATTTGACTTGGGGTTTGAGCATTTCCGTCAGGGGCAGCAAATCTTGGCTGCTGCTGCTGAGGAAACAGCATCAGCATTACTTTTAACAATCCAGCTGTCTTCGAGTGGATTGTGAGCCATTGTGAACCTATAGAACTGGTAGAATTGCCCCATAGGGTTTCCAGGACAGCCACAGCTTTCTCCCGCAGTGTAGCTGGTGGGTGTGAACGACTAACCACTTAACCAATCAAGAGTTCTCTCCAAAAATTGGACTTCCTGTTTCCCCACACCTGGAAGTATAGCTGTCTATAGCACGAGGACATGGGAGCATATGCTTTTATAAGATCTTGATGGTAGAAATGTCTATGATTTTCCAAGCACTTACAGTGCTCTTGACAAAGTATGCTTGACAAATGATGCTGTGGCTGGCAGAATTATTTCTCTTATACCTCTATGACTGGATTAATTCCCTTTGTGCATACATTGAATCATCTGCTTTCCCTCGTATCTCATCTCCCCTTTACATTGGGAGCTCCATGAGGACAAGGATTTTGGTGTCTCCTTCACTATTGCTTTTCTTTCTGTTACAGTAGAGGCTAGAATGTTGATTATATATTTGTAGAATACAGAATGAATAATGTACCTATTGTAAATATGTCACAATAGGTTATTGCTTTAAGAAGCTAATTTTACACTCCCCCCCCCCTGTATTTCTAATATCTACTGATGGTGTAGTGGTTAAGCATTGGGCATGGTTGGCAGTTCAAAACCACCAGCAGCTCCATGGAAGAAAGAGTGAGCATTTGATTCCTGTATTCAGTTACAGGCTCAGAAACCCACAGGGGATCTCTATCGGTCAGTATTGACTTGATGGCAGCGAGTTTGTAGTTTGGTTTACTGTAGGCATTGGCAGTTTCTATTGCATTTCAAGACTACAAGAAACTCCACAGCTGTATTAGTATGAAATGTGTGCATATTTTGAATATGAGTTTTTGATAGACTATGATAACAGATTTGCTAATAAATTAAAATTTTTTGATGATTTCTCAAGGTGTTTTGATCATGGTTGTTGGGTGTTATTGAGTTGCTTACAGTTCATAGCATTGCTGTGTAAAACAGAATGAAACACGGCCTGGTTCCAAGTCATCCTCACAATCATTGTTTGTTTGAACCCAGTTTTACAGCCACTGTGTCAATCCATCTTGTTGAGGGTCTTCCTTTATGCAGACTCTCTCTACTGAGCATGATGACCTTCTCCAGTGGCTGGCCTTTCCTGATAGCAAAACAAGTATGTGTGACCAACTCTCCATATCTTCACTCTGAAGGCCCATTCTGGCCATACATTATCTAGTAGAGATGTTTTTCCTTCTCTTGGTATCCCATGGTATATTCAGTATTCTTTGTCAACACCATAATTCAAAGGCATCAGTTTGACTTTGGTCTTTCTATTCTTTGTTCATCCTTTGCATACATGAGATGGTTGAAAATGCCAGGGCTTTTCTTCAAAGTGACATAATTTAATGCACTGTCTTGAATGAACACAAATAGTGTATGGCCAGAGTGCTCCTTAGTAGCAAAAATGTTGAGACTTTGGACAAATTATCAAGAGGAAAGTCCCTGGAAAAGGACATCATGCTTGGTAAAGTGGAGGGGCAGGGAAGGAGGGTAAGACCCTCAAGGAGATGGATCGACACAGTGGCGGCAACAATTGGCTGGTGCATAGGAACAATTGTGAGGATAATGCAGGACCAGACAGTGGTTTGTTATGCTGTGCATAGGGTTGATATGCGTTGGGACTGATTCAATGGCACCTAACAACACCAACATGGAAAGAGACAATAGAGAAGCTCCATAAAATCATTCTGAAAAAGGATGAGTTGTGTATGGAACAGACCATAATTGCTTACATGCAAGTTCAAGTTGAAGCTGAATAAAATTAAAACAAGTCCTTGAGAACCAAAATAGGACTTTGAGTGTATTGTACTTAAGTTTAATGACCGTTTTAAGAATAGCAATAACTGAAGACCAGATGAGTTGTGGGATGACATCAGCCAAACAGCCATTGAGGCACTGCCCACTCATGGCGACCCTGTAGGATAGGGTAGAACTGCTCCTGTGAGTTTCCGAGACTATAAAATTCCCAGAGCAGTAAGCCCCACCTAAATCCTGAGGCATGACTGGTGGCTTTCTTGTAATCACTGCTCTACCAAGGCTCTTAGGTAACATCAAGCACATCATAAAGAAATTAAAAGACCATAAAGAAGATGGATTAGAAAGAAAAGACCAAATTTTGTATATCAGAAGAGACTGAAGCTTGCTCTTGAACATAAAGTAGCTATTGTGGGTGGAAGAAATGATGAAGAAGTAAAAAGAGTTGAAGAAGACTAAGTTGAATATTATAATAATGCACCAAGACTTGGAGTTAGGAAACCAAAAAGAAAGATGTTGTGTTAGACAGGGTTCTCTAGAGAAACAAAACCAGGACACTTGTGAGACAGTTAATATACTGGCAGTCCTTCAACTCACGAGAGCTGCTGGGTGCAAGTCAAGGAAGCAGGCAGGTGATGCTTCTGTAGAGCGTAACAGGTAGTCTGGCTACAGGCAGCAGACAGCAGGGCAGGTCACCAACAGTCAGCCAGATGACAGGGTCTGACAGTCCCCACTTCAAATGTTGTATACACCAACAGTGTGGTGAAGCAGGTCTCGGAGGAACCTCAAGCTATAGCAACACAGTCCATGGGTTGGGTGTTCCACAGGTAGTGTAGCTTTCAGGTTGAGGCAGAGAACTAGCTAAGGCAGCTGCACACTGGTTCGATTATCAGAGAGCAAGAGACAGAAAGATGAGGTTCGCCGAGCCATTTATATCTTTTCCCTTCAATTACACTGCAACCTTATTAACCCCACATGTGTTTATTGGTCAGGTTGGCACCATAAACCTATCACAGATGTGAAGAACTAAGTGAAACCTTGAGTTGAATATTGAAAGACTGTGGGCAAAATAGGGGATGATACTGGAAACGTGAAAAGAGGATGATGGAAAGAGTACACAGAAACGTTGTACCAAAGTAATTGGTCAACTCTCAAATATTTCTGGAGAAGGCATATAATCAAGAACCTGTGGTATTGAAGAAATCTAAGCTGTACTTAGGCATTGGCAAAAAAACCCAAAAAAACAAGGCTCCAAAAATTGATGGAATAGCAATTGAGAAGATGTTCATCAAAGGTACTCAACACTGGAAGTACCCATTCATTTAAAGATATTGAAAGTGAGCTAGCTACCTGGCTCTCTGATTAGAAGAGACACAGATTTGTGCCCATTACAAAGAAAGGTGACCCAGTAGAATGTAGAATTTATCAAACAGTTGTCAAGATTATCATTTTACTTGGATCCACAATCCGTGCCCATTGAAGTAGCAGTTAAATCAAATTACATATCAGGCCAAGTCATTGCACAAAACCTTTTATAGTGTCAGAGCGAAAATGTCACTTTGAGCATGGCATTTTGAGCGGCCTTATAGATGTGAGTGCTCATTAGTGGGCAAGACTGGAGAAGAATTGATGCCTTTCAGTTCAGTTGTGTTGAAAAATATTGAAGCCACCATAGAAGAAGGAACAAATCTGCTTTAAAAGAACTACAGCTGGAATGCTTCATAGAAGCAAATATGCCTTGACTTAGTCTTAACTGCTTTGGAGGAAACTCCCTGGAGAGGGTCATCATGCTTGGTAAAGTGGAGGGTCAGCAAAAAGAGACAGACCCTCTGTAAGATAGATCGACGACTGGGCAGCGGTTTAGTCTGTTGTGCATGGGGTCATTATGAGTTGAGACGGACTCCCAGGTACCTAACAACAATAACAGTTTATTTAAACCTTACACTAATCCTGCGATGTAGATGCTATCCCGTTTATCTAATGAGATTTATCAATGTAAATAGATTTACACCAGTAAGATCATACTGCCAGTGTGTGGAAGAGCTTATCCACAGTTACATTTGTTTGATCCAAGGTCAGTGTTCGTTCCACTATTACTACAGCTGCCTCTTTTATGATGAAAGAGTCTGTGTGTGTGTGTGTGTGTGCATTCAAAAAAGGTTTATATATTAATCTGATTCAATAGAAAATGGATTCGATGAATTAGTGTGAATTAAATACAATCATATATAATGACTTTATTCTAAAATGCTGCATAGTAAATAGTTAATATTTTTGTTTGATGTCTTTATTCATTTGTTGTATAAGTTGTGTGTTTTATAAATTGTTAATGGTATTTAAGTTAGTTTTGAATCTCTAATTTTGTGCATTTTTTGTTCTTCAGCCACGTAGCTTCAAATTAGAGAGCTGGGTGGGAGGAGAGAATGGGAGTGCCTTTCCAACAAGGGAAGAAAAACTCTTTGATATGGGTTATTGGTAGACTGTACCTTTCTTATTTAATTTGTATAGTGACTTTATGAAGTAGGTATAATCCTCCTTTTATGTATGAAGAAACTGAGTCTAAGAAAGATGATACACCTAGTCCATAGTTTGGATTCAAATATGAGGGGAACCCCCCCCAAACATAATTTTTTCAAAACTGTGTATTTAAATTTTTCTACAAAACCTTATCGTCTTCAAAGTACTCTCCATTACACTTAATACATTTGTCAAATGTGCTATTCCATTCTTGGAAACATTTTTCAAACTCACCTGTTTGGATGACTGAGAGCACCTCCCTTGTTTTTTTCATCACCTCATCTAAGTCATCAAATCACTGTCCTTTCGTGTCCCTCTACATTTGAGGGAATAAAAAGAAGTCACATGGAGTGAGGTCAGGTAGGTAAGGTATGTGGGGCAAGAGAGGCATGCTGCTTTTTGCCCCAAACTGGCACATTTAGATGAGATGGCTGTATGAGCAGGTACATTGCTGTGGTGGCAAGACCAGTCCCCTGTCTGCCACAAGTCAGGCATTTTTGTGGCACACTGTTAGGCAATCTTTTCAGAACCTCTAAATAGAAAGCTTGATTCACAGTCTGACTTGGTGGAATGAACTCCAAATGCACCAAGAGCCAACATTTTCATCCATTTGGGCAGTTGATGTACTTCCAGAATGAGGTTTTTTATCAATCAACATGTCACCTTTTTTGAAATGAGAAAACCACTCATACACTTGAGTTTTCCCCATAGCACTGTTCTTGTAAGCTGTGTTCAACATCACAATAGTTACTGTGGCATTTTTCCTGAGCAGGAAACAAAATTTCACAGCCACACACTATTCTCTTAAATCGCCATCACAAAAAAACGAGGTTTGAGCGAAACTGCTTTTACCAAAAAAATTCACTGTGGCCTGAGAAACCCTTCCCAGGTGATGCCACTGGGCACACTAACTCAGAGCGAGCTGCTCAGTGCTTGCCTAGTGGGAAAAATGCATACTATGATAGCTCCACCCAGCGGAGCTTTTTTATTTTTTGGTGACAAATCATAGATTTTGAACTCAAGTGCTCATTTAACTGCTTTTCTTTATTGTCTCATTGCTTAACATGTTGGGAGGTTGGTCGTGTGTGGTAATGGAAGTTGCAAGGATGAGCTTTACACATATACAACATTTTAAAATGTGGGGTGGGAGACAGAGAGAGACAGAGAGAGACAGAGAGAGAGAAGAGCAGAGAAGAGAGAGATTGAGATTAGAAGCAGTTTAGATTTGCTAAAATGTTGGGCAGAATTAATAGGACTCTACAAATAAATCCATATTACGTAATTGCAGTTACATGATGTAACAACTTGGATATCATACTTGGCAAAGAGGAAGATGTTAATTAAAAGTGAGGGTATATCTTCAGGTAAGTCCTCCCCTTCTTTCTGTATCAAAACTAATAGGGCATAAGTTATGTTAGCTTATAAACTTTAAAATATAGTGTTTAGAAAAAAGATTCTCTACTAATTATGAGTGAGTGTTCTCTACTTGTCTTTTTCAACCACCATTGACCTGTTGAATTTGTGTGTGTGTGTGTGTGTGTGTGTGTGTGTTTTACTAGGATCTAAAAAGTTCCATGTGGTCCAGGAGTCAAAGTACAGCCATACTTAGTCTATTACCTAGTGATTTCTAGAGTAAATGCCTATTAGAAACAATTCCTTTGTTTCATTTTTTATAGTATGCACCTTTTGTCATTCATAATTGGATAAGAATTATATCATGATTATACTTTATCAGTGCATTTTTAAAGCCATAGCTATTATTAAAAAATTTTTATTTACCCCGAATTAAACTTAGTGACAGATACTGTTATTTCTTCTTTTAGAAGCATTATAATGGAAAACTTCAGTTACATTACATACACACACGTGTGGGTGAGTGCTGGGAGCAGTTTTCAGGTGAAATGGGGTACTAGTTCATTTCTAATTTAGATTGGCACTGAGTCGCTTATGTTGGTGAGTTGGATTAGTGAGTCAGGCTCAGAATAATTGGCGACAGGCAAGGTTGGACTAAGACATTAAAAGCTGTTGGCGCTCTCCTGCAAGATAAGTATTATCATTGACCCGAGAACTGATACTCCAACAATTATTGGCAAAAATGCTGCTAGATGACAAACCGTTTTTATGCTTCTATTAGTCCGGGTCCCCAGTAGGAAACAGATGGCTCCCTTAAAGGGATAATTGAAGAGAGTTTAATTCAAGTATGTGCAGGATTTAAACCAGTAAGGGATGAAGAAAAACCCGGGTATTAGCAACTAGGGAAGCCTCACTATCCTTCCTTAGTCTGAAGGGGTAAGAGAAGAGAGCAGTTAGAGAGTGTGGGGAGAGCTGTTGTCCTTGGAGAAGGGCCAGCCTCCTGGAGCTGTGGTTTTCTGAAGAGGACCACAGCTGTTGTCAAACCCACTGTTAAACAGAGGCCCTTGGCCTGCAGGGAGGAGACTGTGTTTCCTCTTGTCCTCTGAGCTGCTGGAGCCTGCTTTCTGCAGATCCCAGTTGAGAGCCGGAGGACAAGGGAAGCAGGCAGTCTAGTCGATCGCCACCAGCCTTCCAGGTCACAGCAGAGCAGAAATGCTACAGACTAGGACTGGCAGAGCGCATGAATAACAACCGGCACATGTTCAAGTCTTACCTTTAAAAAAAAATTGAAATAAGTCTTTCAGTTCTTTTATAAGATGACCTAAGAAAATAGAGCATTATTTTTTTTCAATTTCAAACCAGTATTTAAAATGTTTTTAAAATGTATTTATTTTATGGCAGGTTAAATTTTATGAGCTGTGGATTACATTTCTTCCTCTTTCCATTGTGTCCCCATTGCTTTATACATTTAGAAATCTGAATTACCTTGTTATATGTCACCAGCATCTGTGGAGTCTCCCTGAATCAGATCTGAATAACACAGCTATCTCTGCCCTTCAGGAGCTCACTGTCCAGAGGGGCCACTGTATCCAGGATTACCACCAATGCTAACAAGTACTATAATGAGCATGCAAAAGGGGCTGTGAGAGTTTTGAAAAAGTCCAAGAACCCAGCCTTGGGCTGTGAATGTGTCAGAGTATGTATGTAAACAGACAAATAGGCATGGCCATGTTGAGAGGTGAGGAATGAAAGTGTTTTTCTACACACACACACACACACACACACACACAGACATGTACAGCATTATGGAGGCACTAGAGTGTGGTATTTTGGTGAACTCAAGAAGGTCATTGCGGCTGGATGTGTTATAGGGGATAAGTCTAGAAGGGTTAGACAGGAACTCTTTCATGGTCTTAAATGAATTCTGACCTGGGAGAATGTGATAAGCAATTTTAAACAGAAAAATCATACCCGCTGAGGTACATTTTAGAAAAAATCATTTTGGAATCAATGTGGAAAAGGTGGGCTAAAGAGGGAGACAGATCCTTGAAGCTGTCGTAATAAGGACGGTGCTTTAATGATGCAGGAGTTTACGTCTTTTTCGTACTTGTACACCACTAAAGTGCAACAGATGTTTTAGGATATAAAATAGAAACTACTTAGGTAGTTTTTAAAATGGGGATTTTTTAAGATGGCTATTCCCCTGGGTATAAGTTTCAGTCAGAATGTAAGGGATGGTAGGAAGAAGAACTGGCTGGAGTTCGGGAAGAAGGGGATGAGCTTAGTTTGAGGTGGTTTTCAGACGTAAGGATGGAGGAATTTGGTCACGTGTCTTAGTTATCTAATATACAGTAGAAACATTTCAAGTGTATGGCTTTAACAGAAATTTGTTCTTTCACAGTTTATGAGGCTAGAAGTTCATATTCAGGTTGCTAGTAGAAGGATTTTTCTTTGTCATCTCTTGGGGATGGCCCTTGTCAGTCTTCCCCTTGGTCTAGGAATTTCTCAGCACCGGCATCTTATGTCCAAAGGATGTACTACTCTGCACCCAGCTCTTCATTCTTAGTAGTAGTGGGTCCTTTGATTTATGCTAGTTTATTTGATCCCTTTTAAATTGCAATGGAGATTGACTCAAGATACAAATTAAATCCTGCCTTATTAACATAACTGTCATTAATCCTGCCTCATTAATATTTTGGAGGTTAGGATTATTAACATATAACAATAATTACATCAGATCATAAAATGGAGGATAATTCTATAATATTGAGAATCAAGCCAAGTTGACACATATTTTGTAGTTGGGGGGTAGGGGAGTAGCAGGGGCTAGTGAGTGGGAAGGTGAAGAGACTCAATTCAATCCAAGTATTGTAGTAGGAAATTGAATTTGTAGCTTTTGAATTTAGGGGCTAGGTCTAGAGATGCAGAAGAATGGCAAGAGAGAAGTAACATTTATAAGCCTGTGCTTCAAGTATTGTTATCAGACCTTTGTATCTTACAGTTTTATTCCATCCTCTAAATGCTGTGAGGGAGGTATAATTATGTAGGTGGGGGAACACAAGTTTTAAGAAAAATAACTTGGCCAAGCCATAGATATCAGAACTAGTATGTGAATTTAGGCTTAACTTACTCTCTTTTAAAAACAAAAACAAAATCTACTTTATTGAGGTATGCTTGTTTTACACAAAAGTGCACATATCGTAAATGTACTTATCTTGATGAATTTTCACCAGCTGACTATACCAGGCAACCCTAGCACCTAGGTCAAGTCAAAGAACTCTCTCAGCACTCAGGGAGATCCTCACTGGCTTCGCCCAGGATTTTTTTTAACAGCATTGATTGATTTTCCTGTTACACATAGCCTGCCTTTCATGGGAATGTTCAGGGAGAGAATTTGGGGAATGTGTTCGAACAAGAATTTGAGTTCAAGACTGCAAAGGAACACCAGAGAGAGACGAGGACATCACAAAGGATCACAGATATCAAGGGCGGAGAGTTTTGAGAACAAGTGTGACGTACCATGTCAGACACTGTCAGATGAATGGCACAGTTAAGTAGAACTGGGAAGTGTCTGCTGGTTTTACATTAAGAGATCATCTGTGACCTTAATGCAATCAGTTCCAGTGGAATGTCTACGTACCAGGTGGCACACACTGGTTTGAGTCGAGGGCCAGTATTGTAAGGTTATGTGCAGAGACATCCAGCAAGAACAGCCTTCAATACAGAAAAGAAGGCAAGAGAGAAGACTAACTTGTAGAGGCTATAGATTTTTCTTTTTAACCTGGGGAATTTTGTGGGGTAGGGTTTACTTCTATTTTTTCTTAATCACCTGGCAAGAAGGTTTTGTTAACCACTTTACATTTTTTGTTTTTTTTAAAACAAAGGAGACATGGAAGGGAGAGAAGAGAATTTGTGAAGTGGTTTTAGGTGTAGCAGATGGGCTTTGGAAGTCGGTGTATGTGAGTTTTTAAAAATGATATTTTAGGAGGGGGTGAATGTTTTGGTGGATTGCTAGATTTTGTCAACCAATTTTTAGATGTATTTTTGAATCTTTGGAGATAATGATTAGAATAAAGGAGTCATTTTCAAGTTATCACTATGTATAGTTAAGTAAGAAAGCCAAATTAATAATTTCCTACCGTGGCTACCAATCAGTGTATTAGCCATCAAAGCAAAGATTTTTGGGGAAAGGGGCATGCATTTTAAAATCTCTTCTGGTTAGCAGACTTCAGTTCTTCCCAGAGGAGTTTCTCCTTTTTTCCTTTTTGCTTTCGTAGAAAGCACCAATTGTGAATACTCGGACAAACCTCCCATAGAACGAATGACTGAACAAACAAAATAAAACCTGCTGTTGATTCCGACTCATGGGGACCTATGTAGAGCTCCTAAGACTGAATCGTTAGGGAGCACACCCTTCGTCTTGCTCCTGAATCACATGCAGGGCACAAAACAGTTCATTTGATTTGCTTACTAGTATTCTCTGAAAGACTTTTTATTCAAGTAATAAATATGCATAGTAAAAATATGTAACAAAGAAAAATAAGAAAATAAAAACAACCACATTTCAGACGGTTAAGATATCCGTGAATGCAAATAAAAGTGATATTATTTAAGAGAAAAGCAAGGACCAAGAAAAAGATAGCAAAAAGGTTTCTGAACATTTAGTTTTCCAAGTTTCCCACTAAACCCCTTCCTCAAGTACCAAATAAAGCAGACAAATGTGAATTTATATGATTCATTCATGCATGTAATACTAACTTACGGTCTTCCTTTGTGCCAGGCGCTGTACAAGTGAACAAGGCGGTAAGATAAACCCACCTACAGTAGTAAACGGTGTGGCAGTTACATAATCTCATGGTGACTTGAACTGTAGGGGTGGAGTCTAACCTGTCAATCAGGTCATAGCCAATGAGGCCTCTGTGTGGGCATGGTTTTCTCCTAAGGATTCTAGGAACTCCTGTCTTCCTCCCTGGAGGTGAGACACAGACTCTTGGTGACAAGCCACATGGAGCTATGCTGATGGAGCCAAAGCCCTGGAGCTGGAGGAGACACATGGAGATTACACGGTGCTGAGATGCTTCCACTGCAAGACTTTCCACCCACTGGCCTGTGATCTTCCTACATTTCTACATTCTTCCTACATTCAGCAGCATTGCATGTGTTGCATGAGTCTGAATAGGAATTTATAAACTGGTATTGGACATATGGGCTAATATCACACTTATGAACTTGATCTGGACTGGGCCGGGATATTTTCTTAATAAACAATTACTCTTTGATATAAATATCTTTCTCACATGAGTGTCCCTGGATTATTTTCCTCTAGTCAACCCGGGCTAGCACACAAGGCTTTTGGCAAAAGCAACAGTTTGTGCTTGAGAGAAATCCAGTTGTAACAAGGACCATGCCCTTCCTAGAAACAGAAACTTGAGAGTGCTGCAGCGTGTCTGTGCTTAGGGAGGGCTGTTTTGGAATGAGGGCCCAGGCTGAAGAAGTACACCATGTTTGTACTTGGAAAGCTACTGAGGAATCTGAATCCACCATGGGGCAGAGGTGTTATCTATGTGACTCTAAGCAGCAAAATGACTTGATCAGAGATGTCCTTCTACCATTTTGAAAACAAGAAACACCATATGGAATGTTAAAAAAATCAATTCAATTTTACCTAGATGTGCTAAAGTACAGGTGGACTGATAAAGACCTTTTGTCATTTTTAACAGAAGCTTAAGCTAAAAGGAAGCAAACAACGATGTCAAAATGATACAGGAAAATTAAAAATGCTACTTATACACAACATCTACCATGTATATTCGAATATAAGCTGACCCGCATAGCAACTGAGGCACCTACTTTTACCACAGAAATTGCATAAAAAATGTGCTGAAAAACTCAGCTTGTACATAAGTATTTTGGTAAATCCTATTTTTACTTGATAGTCTGAATAATAAAATTTATATTTCTGCTTTTTCCTCCCTACTCTTTCAATGGGGGAAGTTTACAGTGCATTTTGTGAATTGTCATTTGCAAAACCCAAATTCTCTATTCAGAATTATTTAAAAGTATATTAAGTTTTAAAATGCTAAGTTAGAATAAGATGTGTGTAATAAATTAGAAGCATATTTGCTTTTGAGTAAGTTGTATGACTTTGAAATGACAGTGACGGTAAGGGTTGCCATTTATTTTTATCTAGTTGCAAAAGATGCAATAAATAACTTTTATCAATATATACTTAATATAATTCACAACATCCAGACTGAGATGAATTAACTAAAGTTTACAACCAGTGCTGTTGTAAGCAAAACTCCTTAAGTATTTCCACTTGATCATTAATTTAGCAATGAGGCATATATGCAGGCCAATTTGATTTTTCTCTTGGGAACTTAAGTAAATGGTGGAGTAAACTAGTAGTTATTTGGAAAATCTTCCAGTAAGAATAGTCCTAATACCAGGTGTAAAGTAACTGGTGGATGATGAGAAAGGTAGTTGTAGATAGAAGGGGACTGTTTGGCTTATGTCAGAAAAATGCATTGACATGAGCCTTTATCTATTATCTATATGGTGATTATGAGAATTTGCTTATATATTTTTTGTTTTAAATTTATTGGGGCTCATACAAGTCTTCTCACAATCCATACATCCATTGTGTCAAGCACATTTGTACATTTGTTGCCATCATTATTCTTAAATATTTTCTTTCTTCTTGAGCCTTTGGTATCAGCTCCTCATTTCCACCCCCCTCCCTTCCCTACCCCCTCCCTCACAAACCCTTGATAATTTATAAATTATTCTGTTGTCCGTCCTCCAGGTTATATGTAGATCCTTGTGATTGGTTCCTCCTTTCGCCTCCTGGTATCGCCACTCTCACCACTGGTCCTGAAGGGATCATCTGTCCTGGATTCCCTGTGTTTCCAGTTCCTATCTGTACCAGTGTACAACCTCTGGTCTAGCCGGATTTGTAAAGTAGAATTGGGATCATGATAGTGGTGGGGAGGAAGCATTAAAAAACAAGAGGAAGTTGTATGTTTCATCGTTGCTACATTGCACCCTGACACTGCCTCGTCTCTTCCCTGAGACCCTTCTGTAAGGGTATGTCCAATTGCCCACAGGTGGGCTTTGGGTCTCCACTCCGCACTCTCTCTCATTCACAATGATAAGATTTTTTGTTCTTTGATGCCTGATACTGGATCCCTTTTACACCTCGTGATCACACAGGCTGGAGTGCTTCTTCCATGTGGGCTTTGTTGCTTCTCAGCTAGATGGCCGCTTGTTTATCTTCAAGCCTTTAAGACCCCAGATGCTATATCTTTTGATAGCCGGGCACCATCAGCTTTATTCACTACATTTGCTTATGTACCCACTTTGTCTTCAGCGATAGTGTCAGAAGGTGAGCATCATGGAATGCCAGTTGAATAGAACAAAGTGTTCTTGCATTGAAGGGGTACTTACGTTATAATTAGAATTTTCATCTGTTTTATTCTCCAAAATGCTAGGCGTTTTGAAATGTGCAGGAAAGTCGCCTGTTGGTATTTAAATCGAGTCTGAGAGATGGAGATGGTGGTGTCAAACTGCCAACCTTAAAACCAAGATTAAAAAGATTACATAGGAATATTTTAAAAAATCATTTTATTAGGGGCTCATACAACTCTTATCATAATCCATACATATATCAATTGTGTAAAGCACATTTGTACATTCGTTACCCTCATCATTCTCAAAACATTTGCTCTCTACTTAAGCCCCTGGCATCATGTCCTAATTTTTCCCGTTCCTTCCCTACTCCCCCCTCCCTCATGAACCCTTGATAATTTATAAATTATTATTTTGTCATATCTTGCTCTGTCCCATGTCTCCCTTCACCCACTTTTCTGTTGTTTGTCTCCCAGGGAGGAGGTCACATGTAGAGCCTTGTATTCGGTTCCCCATTTCCAACTGACCCTCCCTATACCCTCCCAGTATCGCCACTCACACCACTGGTCCTGAGGGGATCATCTGCTCTGGATTCCCTGTGTTTCCAGTTCCCATCTGTACCAGTGTACATCCTCTGGTCTAGTCAGACTTGCAAGGTAGGATTCGGATCATGATAGTGGGGGTTGGGGAGTGGAGGAAGCATTTAGGAACTAGAGGAAAGTTGTATGTTTCATTGCTGCTACATCGCACCCTGACTGTCTCGTCTCCTCCCCAAGACTCTTCTGTAAGGGTATGTCCAGTGGCCTACAAATAGGCTTTGGGTCTTTACATAGTTTATTTATCACATTTTCAAGCTATTGTTAATATGGAAGCAATACAGTAATTCAAAGTAAAATGATGGCCTTTTCATTTTTGCACTTAAGAAATATTGAAAGGCAGTGAAATGGGTATAGGTTGGTGTCATGCTTCTCTATTGACTACCAATGTTGTTTAAGCAGCTTTTAAAGCAGACTTCTAACTCCTGGATTTAATTAGAAAATGTCATCCTTTTATCTGTTTACTTCAAATAATTAAGTATTTATGATGATTTTTAGGGACTAACTTTTTCAGATACTTGGAAGGCTGATAACATTTAAAAAATGTATTTTGACAGGGCAGAGAATATTTCCACTTATAAAATATGTGGATATTTAACTAGTCAAAGTAAGTGCTATTTAGTATTCAGAACTCTATTCAGGCAAGAAAAGCTACTGTTACTGAGACTGAGGTGAGATCTTTCAGTTTCCCAAGTTGTATTTCTGCAGACACTGCTCTGCTCTGGTTCGGAGGTAGTGCTTATTTGTGGCATTTGGTTAGTTCAGAGTGAGCTGTATAGAAAAAGAAAGGAATGAATGCTTTCTTTGATATCATAGTTGGGGGATTAAAAACAACAGTTCATGGGCCTGTTTGTTTTTAAATAATCCATTCCAACAAAAAAAGCCCACTGCTGTACAGTCAATTCAAACTCGTTGGAACCTTACAGGACAGAGTAAAACGTCCCCACGGAGTTCCCAAAGTTGCCATCTCTGCAGGAGCCACGTGGGTCTCCCACGGGATGGCTGGTGGGTTCAAATCACTGGCCTCTTGGTTAGCATCCCAAACATTTCCCTCTCTGTGCCACTCACCTCCTTAAACTAAAGCCTTCCAAGACTGTAAATCTTTAAGGTAGCAGAGAGCCTCGGCTTTCTCCTGAAGAGCAGTTAGGTGGTTTGAATTGCTGGTCTTGTGGTTAGCAGCCCAGCGGTTAACCCACATCACTACCAATCTGTTCTAGATGGGATTATCATCAGACATTTATATTAAATAATAGGTTGCTAGTATAGATGTCACAGTTTTAAACTGGTGAGCTTCTAACAGGAGTTTCCGACCCTTCTCTTCTCAAACGCTGACTGAGACCTACTTCTTCTGGGTTCCCCAGACTCAACTGTTTCCCGGCGTATGAAGCCCAGTCTTTCTTCCAGGGCGCTGCTGATGTTTTTGAACTACCGACCATGTGGGTCACAGCCCAACACATAACCATGACAGCTTTGATATAATGGTGGCATCCACACTACCATTGTTTACTCTGATTAAGGGAAATCTTTCTGTAGTTTTAAATGCATAGGACCCCTCTCACGCTCTTCCTCCTGTTTCCTCTGTCTGCTTATTTACTATCCTGCTAGATCTTTTCTTTAGCTGGCTTCAATATATATTTTCTATTAAGTAAAAGCTTAAGGTTTGGTGGGGAGCCTTCACATGTTTTTTCTGTTGATGACATAATATTTCACCCTGCTGATTAACAAAAAGATGGGCTGTAAAAACCCTTATTTATTATTGAGGATTCTGGGCATATTTATTTGCTTGATGAAGAAAGCTGACACCATTTAACAGATCTCTTAGAATGTTTTAGTTTCATTTTTTGAAATTTCCAAGTTGGAAGGTCTTCGATCTGTGAATTACTTTTTGAGTTATCTTTCTATCCGATGATGAATTATTACCCTTTAAAGTCAGAGTTGAAAGTTCCTGAAACATACTATTGTTTTAGAAGTACAGGAGCTCACTTATACAATAACGCAGGTAACTAAAGTAGCAAAGGGGAAGAGAAAGGTTACCCTTTAACAATGTTGATCAGAGAGGCTTATGATGGGATAGGCACATCTGTCCAAAGCTTACTTGATCTGTAGTAAAGGTTACTTCTGTGTGAACCCACCCAAAGCAACCATGCTGCAAACATTATACCATATATAAAGGCAGCATTTGAATTGCTTGTAGCTTAGCTTTTATTTATTTACATATGCAATTTACTGTACCTGTAAAAAGGGAAGTTCTTATGAAAATCAACAAACAGGAAAAACAAGCAAATTTTCCTGTCTATTCTGGAGCACTGTGATTCAGAGCTTAGTTAAACTTAAGTTTGAGAGCCCACTGAGTCTTCATGAAGTTTTAATACGAGATCTAATTGACAAAATGCTAACAGGATTTTCACAGAGGTATTTGTGCAACCACGTAATGGATTCATTAGACCCCAAGTTACAAATGATCATTAATCTGCTCCTTAAAGATCACTAATTGTCAGGACTTGTTTAAATTGAAGTATTTGTCCATATTAAGGATCATAGATTATCACTTTATTTTGAAAAAGGGGGAATTGTAGTTTTCTTATTTATAGTGGAAGAAAAGGAATTCAGAAAAAAACAGAAGAACCAGCTGGTTGAAGATCTGTAACATTTAATAATTTTGCATATTTTAATTTGCAAAATAAATTTATATTGATTAACTGCTTTCCTACTTTGGATGTAGCATTTTAAAGATTATTATTAAGACTTTACAATTGATATATGTAGGTGATATTAGAGATAGAATTGATTTCTTATACCACATCAAAGACTGTCTTATGAAGCCAGTTTTGAGCCTTTCCATTGCAGTGCATTGCAATTTTGATAAGCAAAAGTTTTTGTTCCTTTGACATGATATTTTAAATGAGGATAGCAATATTTGTCTCTTTTTAAAGTTAATATAATATAAGAAAACCCATTTTGAGTTTTATCATATCATAGTGTCGAGTTATTCTTGATCAACAGGGAAAGGACTCCTACATCCTTCCCTCGCCAAGGAATCTGCCACTGGTTCACTGTCTGTCAGGGAGAGGAAAAGACATCCCTGAAGTTAGAGGATGACCTCTTGCATAGGTAGATGTCTTCAAGTCTCGGTATTGCAAAAAATATGAATTGAGCTTTAACCATTTGTGTAAGGTAATTGACTCTTTATTTTTAAGGGTCTTTACTGGAATGGCTAATGGAATGGATAAGCCTTTTTGCCTGAAGCGCATTAAAGCAGCCAGGAAATATTTCTCCCTTACTTGGCAAAAGTTAAAGATCATTTTTTAATGTAATATCGCCAAAGATTCATTTGGCTGGCAATTCCATGAATTGTTTTGTGATTGATTCTTGAGGGCAGTAATTCTATCCCATGAAAATCTTAATCATTTTTATTTAAATCCATGGTTACCTAAAAGAGCTAAAAGGTTAGTATGCAATTTCTTAGTAAACTGTTAACATATTTGAATGATCTATGAACCTGAGGATGTGAAGCTGATGACTTCATCTGTCACCTTGTAGCCTGCACGAGGCAGGAGTTAAACTCTTATTTTGTGGACTGGGAATTTAAGGCAGAGGCAGTTATTAGAAATAAGGTCATGCACTTCAGTATGTATAGAGTCCATCTTTGAACCTAGGTATTGCCATTAAACATTAACATTTGATTGGAAGTGATTTCATTTTGTTTACTTACCAGAAAAATAACAGGAGGCAAAATGTTCATGTTTGCCTTATCTTTTATCCAAAATGCAATTGCTTAAATTTCACCAGTGAAGAGGAACCTGAGTTTCTGCTTAGATTCCAACTAAGCTATAAAAGTCTGGTTTTCTCGTTTCTTACTATCAGAAGATTGGATTTCTTTTAAAATTCTATGCAGCGATGGAAATTTAAAAGATAAGTTATGCATCAGGATTATGTTATGAGGGAAAAAGTGCATTTCGTTTTGTCACTCAAAATGAAAAGTCCACTATTCAGTGGAGAGTAACTGGAGATGTTTATTTGACTATGTAAAATCTATTTTAAAGATACCATTCTCTCCCCCCCAAACTGCTTTTCAGTAACAAGAGTAAGGCATTCATTTTTTAAATGGAGTAATAAATATATTTGACAAGAATTTTGGTGGCGCCAAGTTATTTGTGATGTTGTCACATGTAACAACATAGAAATTTGTCATCTCATTTAGTTAAAAAAAATTCTTCCTGGTAATATCCTATCACTTTCTCTCTCACCAACATCCACTATACATTAGCTGTGCACCTATATTTTTTATTGCAATAGCTCAGCGAGACAAGCTTGCCCCAAATTTGGCTTTCTTTCATTCTCTGGAATTGCTCTTTAATTTGCCTTTTATATTAAAAAGAGATTAATAATCTGAGGCCTCTCCTTTAGATTTAGGTATTTGAATATGAAATTTAGTGTATCTATCAATGTGTTTGTTTATTTTGACCTGAAGTTTAGAAGGTTGAGTAAATTATAGTCCGTAATTCAAGTTACAGTCTCATCCTTGGTCTAGTTAGACCCTTCAAAGTACTGAGTGTACGTTTTGTGAAGTGCTATCAAGTACGCTCCATCTCAAACTGACCCTGTGCACAACAGAACAAAGCACCGCCCGCCGCGCGCCATCCTTGTAATCATTACCACGGATGACGACGTTTTTTGGAGCCACTGCCATTCCTTGTTGAGGGTCTTCCCCCTTTCTGTGCTCACCCTCTGCCAAGCATGATGTCCTTTTCCTGGGACCGGTCCCTCCTGATAAGATGTCCAAAGTAAGAAGCAAGAACACAATTCACTGTTCTCACTTATAAGGCACATTGTCAATGGCTGTATGCCTTTCGAGACAGATTTGTTCATTTAATTAGCATTCCTTAATTCATTTACTCCTGTTTTCTCCTCTGTCTCATGTTTACAACCATTGTCTTTATAGTAAATCATTGTAATGTGTCTTGTATCTTTTGTTTGTATTTTTGAAGGGTTCAACTGTGCATGATTTTTCTTGCGCTTAGAGCTTATATCAATTAAAAAAATTAAACCAAGGGAAAGAGCTGAAGGTTTGTTACGCTTCTTGTGCTTCAAAAAGAACTTTTATATTTTTACTTTTTAAGGGTAGCCACTAATTTGCTTGGGTACAGTAGACTTAGTAGTCTGTATTTTGAAGTTTATTTCAGAATGGTTTTTAAGGTCAGAAGAAAGTATAAGAAAATCCACGACCCCATTCCAGAAATCAAGCAGACAGTTACACTCAGATAAATTGACGGCGGCAGTTCAAATGTGATTAGCGTAAAGGTATATTTTCTGAACACAGCTAGGACTCTTAGAAAAGCCAACACACTCAGTCATTCTGAATACATTTTTTAAGAAAATGCACAGAAGCCAGATAGGAATTTTGAGACTTTTTTCATTGAAGGTAAATTTTAATGCAATTAAATTCACAAATATACCAATTGAAATATCCAATGCTAGTAGTTATCTAAAGCACACATGGCAGACACACAAACATCTATTCTTTCCATGCGTGCGCCCCCATTCGTATCATGGTTTGGAAGTGGGAGCATAGACTCCCCTTAGACTGCAAGTCAGCAGGTGGTTCTTTACAGTTACTTGAGCAAAATCCATACAAAATAGCGATCTTTACTTGTTAACCCACAATGATTTTCTTTACTTGTTAACTCTGAAGGAAATATCCTCAAAACTGCATTTTGTTAACATTTTTTGTACTAATGGGTAGAAAAACTGAACTAGCCTAATGTCGAAAAGTTTAAACTTCCTTAAACTTTTGGTTCCTGGTACCACTACCACAGTTTACAGGGCAATATGCTCGATGTAAAGAAAAGAAAAAGACAAAGCTGCCACAGGTAAACGATTTCAGGAATGTATATCTAATTGACAGGAGAGTGCATTAATCAGTCCTGAACAAGAAAGGTTTCCTGTTTAATCTGCAGTGGCTTTTCTGACTACGGGTCACTGTTGCTCTGGGGCGGATTTTTATAGTTCCTCTGATGCATTTGGAATGACTTTCTCAAAGTAACTGCAGCTTTCCCAACAACTCCTCACTCTCCTAAGAACTGTAATGCTTTTCTGCCGAATTTTTAGAATCATCTGCTTCCATCACCAGATCCATAAGCACCGCCGTAAGGATTGCCCGAGCTTCTTCCACTACAGCTACCCCTTTCATGGGTACATACTTTGTTGCTGTTGTCTACTGTGATGTCCAAAATTATTATTGTTTTCATTACTACCAAAGTTACCACTACCAAAATTTCCTCCTTCATTGTATCCACCACTTTGGTTTCCGTATCCTGGTCTACCACTATCATAGCCCCTCTATTACTATAACCAGGACCCTTCCACAGTTGCCACCATCACCTCCAAACCCACTATATCCACCGTCACCTCCTCCAGAACTAACTCTGATGCCGCCACCTCTACCACCATAGCCCCCTCTTCCACCAAAGTTCCCGCCCCCACCTGCAAAGGTTTCTCCACAACCCATAATGTTTCTAGATACACCTTCACAGCCTCTCTGCTTTCCAGCAGGCTGCATCTCTTGTTTTCAAAGGGCCTTTTCCAGTTCACATCTATGCTCATTAGTAGTATGGTATTTCTGAGGAGTTTTATCAACTCTATCCTGATAATCATAAGTTACAAAAGCAAATCCTTTGTGTTTCCCACTCTGCCTGCCCTCCATGACTTCTGTGGTTTCAATCTTGCCATGGTTTTCAAATTAGTGCCTCAAACTAGATTCTTCTGCATCGTCTTTTATGCCAACAAAAATTCCCTTCACTGTTAAATGAGCGTCAGGCTTTACAGAATCCCGCTCGAAAAAGTTCTCTTTGGTTCCTTTACATGTGCATAAACCTGTGTGAGCGGGCACAAGTTGCTGCATCTACCTCTTCAACACAGAGGAAAACTAAAGCTTGGAGCATTATTTTTTTGGGGGGCAAGGGGGGAATCTCCCATCACCACACCATCTGGGAGTTGCCTCAATTCCTCTTATACTGGCACCTGTACTTTCACAGTGGAGACGGCCAATAAACAGTGTTTGCAACTGCTCAGGTTACTTTGAATCATGACCCTCCATTTAAGATGGGACTCGCATCTTCCAACCTGTGTTCAATATGAGACTGAGAGCCTGTTTGTATGTTTTCTTGTAACACATAATATAGGTTGTTTTGATACAAGGGTTCTAATTTGCACAAAGGATTTTTTTTGTGCTATAGATCGTTTTATTTTCAGGGAGTATTGTCCATCTTGCTGTTTCTATGTTCGGTATCCATTACTGACAGTTCCCCAGGGTATTTCCTGTTTTACATTGTGTGAGAATTCCTGTCCTCACCTTCTCTTATTTTTTTTAAAGAGATTATCCTATGTATTTGAAAATGGACTAGGTCAGACGAATTATTTAAGGGTAATTATAGCTTAATTCAGTGATTTAAAAAGTGAATAAGTTTAACATTTTGAAAGCATTTAGACAAATCTAGAAAAATATGTTATTTACATCCCCCCCGTTTTAACTTGATAGGTAATTAAAAAATAACTTACTATTATTATTTTTATTAAGCACCAAAGTTAGTCTGGCTGAAAAGCACTTGGCTGTGTCATTGCTTACAACTTCACATTTATTAGAGCGGAAGTAAATTTGTTGATTCCATTTGCAAATGTTAATCCCTGTACTGGCCTTTAATATTGCACAATGATTTGGACACCAATCAAGCAATCAGAAATCGATTCATTACAAAAGCAATGAAAATGTAGCATCTAGTTTATAATTTAGTTGTTGACAACCCTTCTCTGACCAAAATTATTTCTTTTTAACCGTACTGTTGTCATGTATAGGGAGGAGCCCTAGTGGCGGAGTAGATAAAGCACTCAGTTGCTGAGTAGTAATTCAGTGCTAAAGGTTGGTAATTCTAACCATCAGCTCTTCTGTGGGAGAAAGATGTGTCTGTTTGCTTCCTTAAGGATTTATAACTTTGGAAACCCTGTGGGGCAGTTCTACCCAGTTGTACTTCTTTGCTATAAGTTGAAATGGGCTTGATGGCAGTGGGTTTGGCTTGGTTTTGAGTATCGTGCGCTAAATAGAGACGGTACTGTTGTTGCTAGACACTGTCCTTCCTGTTGGTCCTGACTCAGTGTGGCCCTGTGTACAACAGAATGAAACACCGCTCAGTCCTGTGCCATCCTCACAATTGTTGTTCTGTTTGAGCCCTTTGTTGTAGCCACTGTATCCATTCATCTTATTCAGGACATTCCTCCTTTTTGCTGCCTTTCTTCTTTACCAAGCTTGATGCCCTTCTCCAGGGACTAGTCACTCCTGAAACTTCCAAAGTACATCAGACAGTCTCATCATCTTTGCCTCTCAGGAGCATTCTGGTTGCAGTTCTTCCAAAACAGATTTGTTAGGTTTTTTTGGAAGCTTATGGTAATTTCAATATTCTTTGCCAGCACCATAATTCATATGCCTCCATTCTTTTTCAGTTTTCCTTATTCAGTGTTGAACTTTCATGTGAAAATGAGGAATGTCATGGCTTGGGTTAGGTGCATCTTCTCCTCAAAGTAACATCCTTGCTTTTCAATCCTTTGAAGACAGTTTTGCAATCTGGAGGAGTAAACAGTGGGCTGAATTGTTACTGGCTGACATGGGAGAGGGGGAGGCGGGGGAAAGAAGAGGGTGTGTGTGAACAAAGTCAGGGACAGGGGAACAACAAGTGATCTAAAATCGCTGGCAAGGAGGTCATAGGATATTTGGTGGGACTTGATAAGGGCAATGTAGCCACGAGGAATTACTGAAACCTGAATGAAGGTTGAACATGATAATGGAATAAGAGGAAAGCAAAAGGAAATAGAGGAAAGAACTAGGAGGCAAAGGACATTTATAGAGGTCTAAATACAGGCTTGTACATATGTAAATATATATATATAACGATAGGTAAATAGACTTATGTTCATATATTTATATGTTAAGTATTAAGGCACCAGGTGGACATTGGACCTCTACTCAAGTACTCCCTCAATGCAAGAATACTTTGTTCTAATAACCTGGCATTCTGTGATGCTCACTTTCCCAACATGATCTCTGAAGACAAAAGGGTCCATAAGCAAATGTGGTGAAGAAAGCTGATGGTTCCTGGCTATCAAAAGATACAGTCTGGGGTCTTAAAGGCTTGAAGATAAACAAGTAGTCATCTAGCTGAGAAGCAACAAAACCCACATAGAAGAAGCATACCAGCCTGTGTTATCCTGAGATGTTGATAGGATCAGGTATTAGGTATCAAAGACCCAGAACAAAAAATCATATCAATGTGAATGAGGGGGTGTGCAGAGTGGAGACCCAAAGACCATCTGTAGACAGTTGGATATTCCCTTACAGAAAAGTCACAAGGAGGAGATGAGCCAGTCAGGGTGTAGTATAGCACCAATGAAACATATAGCTTTCCTCTGGTTCTTTGAAGCTTCTCCCCGCCTCCACTATCATGATTTCAGTTCTTACAAATCTGGCTATTCTCAGCATGTTCAGGGGTACAGATAAGAGCTGGAAACACAGGGAATCCAGGACATATAACCCTCAGGAGGAGGGTAGTGATATCTGGAAAGTAAAGTAAAGGTGGGGGGAGAAAGGGGCACCCAATCACAGTGATCTATATATAATCCCCTCCGAGGGGGATGGACAATAGAAAAGTGGGTGAAGGGAGACATTGGTCAGTGTAAGACATGACAAATAATAGTTTATAAATTATCAAGGTTTTGTGAGGGAGGGAGCATGGGAGAGTGTGAAAACGAGCTGATACCAAGGGCTCAAGTAGAAAGAAAATGGTTTGAAAATGATGATGGCAACATATGTACAAATGTGCTTGACACAATGGATGTTTGTATGGATTTTGATAAGGGCTGTAAGAGCCCCCAGTAAAATGATTAAAAAAGACGATTTGTGCAGCAGGATTCTGTTTGATCTTCTGACTGCTGCTTCCATGAGCTTTGATTGTGGAGTCAAACAAGACAAAATCAATCTTTATTCCGATTTTCATGATGTTATCTATTGGTGCAGTTGTAAGGATTTGGGTTATCTTTACATTAAGTTGGAATCCGTACTGAATGCTACCATCTATGATCTTCATCGGTTAATACTTCAAGACCTTCCCCCTTTCAGCATGCAGGGTTGTGTCATCTGCATGTCCAGGTTGTGCCTTCTTCCTGATCCAGCATTCTTCATCATATGATTTAGCTTCTGATTATTTGCTAAGCGTACAGACTGAGTAGGTATACTGGGAGGACAACCCTGGTGTCCACCTTGATAGATTTGAATCCATGCAGTATTCTCTTGTTTCATTTGCACAACTGCCTCCTGATCCGAGTACAAGGGCTGCATGACCACAGTGAAGGGTTCTGCAGTTCTCGTTCTTCGCAAAGCTGTCCATGCTTTATTTCCATCTTCACAGTAGAATCATAGTCCTTGGAACACAAGTAAATATCTTTCTGATGTTCTCAATTTTTTAAGCCAATATAAGAAAACATATTATGAGTTATAGTGTACTGTGAGATATCAACCAAGGCAAAGTCGTTGCTTTGAGTCAATCCTGACCCATGGTGACCTTAGAGGATGGAGTAGAACTGGCGCTGTGCGTTTCCGAGAGAACCTCCTCATCTTTTTCCTGCAGAGTGACTGGTGGCTTAGAACTACTGACTTTGTGGTTAGTAGCCCAGTGTGTAGCTCACTACATCATTAGGACTCCTTAATATATTAGCTCCATTGTAATAAAGGAGTAATTGAGACTCAAGGTATTAAGAAACTTACACAAGGCTGCCTGGGTAGTATGTCATAGTCAGGACGAGACCTGAATCTTATCATCCCTAAACCGACGTTCTTTATGCTGTGACCATGTTTTCAAACTCTGTTCTAGGAGCTCTGAAGGAGATAGGCATGACATAGGCTGGGATCATATTATAGTAGTCTACTATTAATTACTTTTATATCATGGGGAAAAATGTTCTGTTTTTTGAAAAAAAAAGATTCCGCTGCTTTTATACGAATGTGAAAATCATCGTGCTTTATAATTGTTATTACTTGGTTTTGGAAGCTCTAAGTCAAATTAGTCGATATTAACTCCACAAAGGCATGAAAAAAAGCCCCACTAGACTTGTAGTCTTTCTCTCATTTTTATTTTTATAAAGATCATTTTATTGGATGCTCTTACAGCCCTTATAACAATCCATATGTCAATTGTATCAAGCACATTTGTCCATACGCTGACACCATTGTTTTCTAAACATTTACATTCTATTTGAGCCCTTGGTATCAGCTCTTCTTTTCACCCTCCCCCCTCCCTCCCACCCTCATGACCCCTTTATAAATTACAAATTATTATTTTTTATATCTTATACTGAATGCTGTCTCCCCCCACAGTTTCCCTCTCCTCTCCCACCCTCCAGTTCCCCCTACCCTCCTGGTATTGCTACTCTACTCCCATTTCTGTTCCTGAGGGGTTTATCTGACCTGGAGTCAGTATGTCCTGAGTTCTTTTCTGTAGCTGTGTATGTGTTCTGGCCTAGCCCACAGTGAAAGGCAGGATTGGGGTCATGATAGTGGGGGAAGAGGAAGCCTCAAGGAACCAGAGGAATATTGTATGTTTCATCGGTGCCATACTGCATCCTGATTGACTCATCTCTTCCTTGCCACCTTTCTGTGACAGGATGACGCATTGTCTTCAGATGGGTTTGGGGGTCTCTGTTCTGACTCCCCTTATTCTCAACAATGCTTGTTTGTTTGTTTGTTTTTGGGGGTCTTCTGATGCCTGTTCCCTGATCCCGTCGACTCCTCATGGTCACACAGGCTGGTGTGCTTCCATGTGGGCTGTTGCTCCTCTGCTAGATGGCTGCTTGTTTAACTCCATAGATTTCTAGTCTTGAAAGACTTGCTGCACTTACATATCTGTCTTGTTGTCATCAGACTCCCCCTTACATTTAGAATAAAGCTCACCCTCCTTTAGAAGCCTGCAGCCTGTGGTCTTTGACAGATTCTCCAAGTATACCCCTTAACTGTTCTCCTTCTTATTCATGGTCTTGTAGTTCCACGCCCTGCATCAGTTCTTGAATAGGAGAGCTCAGGGCTCACACCAGGGCTTTGTTTCCTAGTGCTCTAACTTTCCCAGCACTGTTCCCGACTGCTATGTTTTATCCATCAGCTCTCAGAGGCCTTCCCAGATTACCCTTCTACCACAGATCTTCCTGCACGCTCCATACAGTGCTTGTTTGTTTCTCTCTTTTACATCCTATCACACAAAGTGAAATTCCTAAATAACTAAGAGACACTAAATTTCATGTATGCTGGGACCATGTCTGTCTTACTCATCTTTGAATCCTAGATGCTTCATTTAGTAGCTAGCCTGCAATAAATATTTACTGAATGAGTAGCATTATTAAGATATGTTCATTTATACTCATTGTGCTCTGAGGAAAATGTCCAAGTATATATACATTCAATGGCAGTATCCTTAGAAAAATGATTTTAGTGTTTCAGTGTGTAATGGTTGTAGTACTTAAACAGTCATGATTTAAAGAATGCAGCACCTGACTCACATGTGATTTGCTTTATACCCACAAACAACCTTGTGAGATTAGTAGTATCATATCCTTACTTCATAGCAAATGAAGCAGCATCATTGATAATGAGAGGTTTATTGATACTTTCCCCAAACCACTTAGCCAATAACTGGTGAAACAGGGATTTGAACGTAATCTTATCTGTAACTAAAGTCAGCGTTCCACTTGTTTGCTTACTAAATTAATGCTAAAGTTGTCTGGGAAATTCACTTATAATGAATGCTTCCTTTTCCAGTAATGCTGGATAAATGAGGTGTTACTGTAATAAGTTGCTAATTGAATAGTGTAGAGAGTAAGTGAAAAAGAAATTAAAGAAGGAAAAGGTGTATGTTGAAGTCATCAGGGAAACTTCATCGGGGAACTGCAGGATTTTAATTCTTTTCATTATTGCTATAAATACTGGACTTTGCAGGGTGCTCAGGATACAAATAAGTAGGAGAGTAGAGGGATTCCAGTTTGTAGAGACTTGGCAGTTGTTTGAGTATTGTAAAAAGAGTACTAGTGTAAATGGAAGAGAGGATTTATATTGGAGAAAATGGAACTATTTATTGAGAAAGTGGAAGAGGGAAGCATATAAACCATATAGGACTTAACTTTTCTATAACAGAGATGTCAGTTTGAGGACTGAGGTACATCAGTAATTACTCAAGACATGGTAGTTTCCATAGTCTCATGTGCAAGTGAAAGCTAGACAATGAAGAAGGAAGACAAGAGAAACTGATTCCTTTGCATTAAAGTGTTGGAGAAGTATATTGGCTGCCAGAATATGAACAAATCTGTTTTGGAAGAAGCAGAGCTGGACTGTTCCTTGGAAGTGAGGACATGTCAGGAGAGATCTGCCCTTGGAGAAGGACATCATGCTTGCTAAACTAGAGGTCAGCATAAAAGAGGACAACCCTGCAAAAGAGATGAATTGATGCAGTAGTGACTGCCAAAGTGGAAAGTGAAACATCCTTCAGTGTTTTGTAAGGAGACATGAGAGGGGGAGGGAGGAAGAGGGAGAGGGAGGGAGGGAGGGAGAAATAGAGAGAGAGAGAGAGAGAGAGAGAGAGAGAGAGAGATCTTCAAGATCTTTTCCTGGGAATGACATAACAGCATCTTAACATCAAATTGCCATTGTGTTGAACCGTGTCTGTGAATTCTATATGTTAGTGTTATTTTAGGCTTTATGTGCTATATTTGGTATGATTTAGTAGCTTCATTTGGGGACTCTAGGAATGCTCGACATTTTTTCCCAAATAAATGAATATTCATTGCTTACTTGTTTTTTGCCTTTTTGGCAAAACCCTATGAAAGGTTTTACAGGAATGTTCTCCTTTTGGATAGAGGGGGAAAGTATCATGATCTTTAAAAATACATGTGCTTTATATGCATAAAGTGCCTTCATTTTAAAGTTTGCGTGCTATAGATCAACATCTTTTTTTTCATTCAGTACTTAAAAAAATACTTTTGATAATGGAAAATTTCAAACCTACAGAAATCCCTCTAGCTAACTAGTGAGGTTGTTATCTGTTCCTGTATTTGCTAGGCATTATCCTTTTGTTATTGTTATTAGGTGCTATTGAGTTGCTTCTGACTCACAGCAACCTGTCTGCAACAGATCTAAGTGTGGTTCAGTCCTGCACCATCCTTCCTGACAGTCATTCCTGTGCTTGAGCCCATTGCTGCGGCCACTGTCAGTCCATCTCATTGAGCCTTCCCCTTTGTCATGTCCCCTACTTTACAGTGACTCTGCTTAACCAAGCATGATGTCCTTTTCCAGAAACTAGTTTCTCCTTATGTTTCACCCAAAGTATGTGAGCTGAAATCTCACCACCCTCACTTCTAAGGAACATTTTGACTGTACTTTTCCAAGACAGATTTGCTTCTAGTCTGGCAGTGTTCTTCACTAACACCATAGTTCAGTTGCATCAGTTCATCTATGGTCTTCCTTATTCATTGTCTAGCTTTCACAGGTACATGAGAAGATTGAAAATACCTTGCTTTGGGCCAGCCACAGAAGCCCTGGTTGTGTGTTAGTGGGTTACACGTTGGACTTCTAATCGTAAGGTCAGCAGTTCAAACACTGGCTACTCCACTAGAAAGCTGAGACTTTCTACTCCTACAGAGATTTACAGCTTCAGAAACACACGTGGGCAGTCCTATAGAGTTGATGTGAGTTGGAATAGACTCGATTATATTGATTTTCTGATTTTTGGGCCAAGCACAACTTAATCCTCAAAGTGACATCTTTGTTCTTTAGCACTTTAGAGGTCTTGTGTCGCAGATTTGCCCAATGCAATATGTCATTTGAGTTCTTGACTGCCGCTTCCATGAGTGCTGATTATGGATCCAAGTCAAGTGAAAATTTTAACAATTTTAATCTTTCTGTTTATCAAGTATTTATAGCCTCCCATTCTTCCTTTTTTGCCTAGTGAACTTTCTGCTTATTCATAGCTCAATCAGACTTCATAAATACCATTTCCAGAAAGAGTTTCCCTGACCACTTTATCTAAAGAGAGTACACCCATCATTTTCTATCCATATGTCCTATCTTTTTCATCACAACCTCTGTTATATTATATTAAAGCATATTATATTAAATTATGCTTATTTATTTATTTTTACTGCTTAAGACTTAAGTTCATTGAATTTAAGACTATATTGTCTTGTTCACACCTGTATTAGTACTACCTTAAAATACAGGTGCTCAGTAAATATTTGTTGAATGAATACAAATTCACTATTTGTATGTACTTTGCCTACTTTCCTGTTAGCAGGCAATATCCTAGATGATCATCTTTGTTGATTTTAGGCATTGTAAAATAGCATGTTGATTTTTTCTGTGGTGTCTTCCTTAATTCTTAAGTTGTTAAATCATCACACCTCAACCCTTAAGTCAACATGATAGGATTTTCATTGTAGTCCTTTCTATCCTGATCACAAGCCTGCTACATTTACTCTATTAGTTTTATATTTACAATTTTATATTTTATGTTTATAATCCCTTAGGTATTTACCTGTGTATAAGATATGAGATGTAGTGTCTAATTTTATTCTACAGAATGCAAACAATAAATACTGTAGAATGCAATCAATCAATTCCTTTTTGATTGGTAACATGTCCTTATTACACATGAATTATTTTTTCAATTTCATTGATCAGTTATCTGTTTGCATCTAGTGTCACACTGTTTTTATTACAGTGACTTCTGTTAGGCAAAACCTCCTCCTTTATTTAGCAGCAGATAAAATAACTACAAAAATAATAAAGTAACTAAGCTTAACTTATTTTTTTACCCCCCCACTTAACTTATTTTTTAAAATGCCTTTCATTAGAAAGAGAGAATAGTTTCTGGCTTTAGTTGATTTTTCACTTAGAAGAGAGTATGTTTGCACCAATGATGGCATTATGGTTTTGTTGTATGCTGCCTTCTCGTCAGCCCCCAACTAACTCATAATGGCCATGTGGACAGCGCAGTTAAACACTGCTGCTGAGTGCTTTACCCTTCTTGTGACTGGCTGCACGTCAGGCCATTGTGATTTGTAGGGGTTTTCATAGCTGATGGGCAGCCCTTTCTCCTCTTCAGTCTTAGTTGAGAAACGTATTCACCATTATAGCGACATACCAACCTCCAGAGACAGAAACATGGTAGCTGTGAGTTTGGTGTCTTGGGTAGGAATTGAATCTGGATCTCCTTCATGGAAAGCAAGAACTCTGCCTTGAACTACCATTGCCACCTACAAAAGATGCAGCAGCTTTTTGTGGGGTTTCAAAGGAGGAAGACAGACCATTTGCTAGATAAATCAGGGAGCTTTGCTGCTGACGTTGGCTAAGTATTGGATTGCTAAGCACAAGGTTGGTAGTACAAACCTATCAACCATTCTGTGGAAGAGAGATAAGGATATCTGCATGCACCTATACAAGAATTACAGCGTCTGAAGACCCAATGCCCATCTGTAGACAGCTGGACATCCCTTCCAGAGGGGTAGTGGGGAGGAGATGGGTCACTCAGGGTTCAGTGTAGCAACAATGAAACTCAAAACCTTCCTCTAGTTCCTGAACGCTTTCTCCCCTCCCAATCATCATGACCCCAATTCTACCTTGCGGACCTGGTTATACCAGAGGATGTACAGTGGTGCAGTGGGGATCCGGAGGCACAGGGAATCTAGGACAGACGAACCTCTCAACACCAGCGGTGGGAGTGGCGACACCAGGAGGGAAGGGGGTGTAGAAAGGGAGAACCGATCTTGGAGATCTATGTGTAGCCTCCTCTCTGGGAGATTGGCAAGGGGGAGGCGGGTGAGGGGAGATGCTGGGGAGTGTAAGATAAGATATAATAATTATTTATAAACTATCAAGGGACCAGGGGTGGGATCAGGGAGGGAGGGGGATGGGGGAAAAAAAGGGAAACCGAGCTGATTCCAGGAACCCAAGTGGAAGGTGGATTATGAGAATGATGAGTGCAACGAATGTATAAGGGTACTTTGCTCAATTGATGTATGTACAGACTATGATAAGAGCCTTATGAGCCCCAATAAAAAGATTTTAAAAAAAAGAAAGTAAAAGGAACTTTGATATTCTGCTTGCAAATGCATAGATGAATGAGTCAGTTTTATCTTGTAATGCGGAGTTCTTCTGCAGGTATTATGTTAGGCCTGTCATTTACACGTCATATTTAAACCTTATAGTACCCTTGATGAGGTAGAGTTTATTAGCACCATTTGATGAGATAAAAAAGGTTTCAAGAGAGAAAATAACTGCTCGTGGTCACATAGTGAATAGGATATTAGTTCTTTTAGAATCTGTTTGTAGCTGTTATCTCAGTGTTGTACAGATTGGTTTAGATGATTACTATTTCAAAGACGAGGTACAGACTTTACCTTAACACAACCGTTAAACCTCCTGTAACTTTTAATAATTGGAAGAGTGACAGAAAACTGATGGGATGGCCCTCCTGCCTCCCTTTGTCCTCTCAGTTTTCCATCCCCTCTTCCCAGCACAGTGTGCCAGTCTTGTGAGAGAATGCTGTAGCTGTTAAAGAAACGCAAGGTTGGTCCTTGGTCCAGAAATGGGATCAAGTGGCAGAGCTAGGATGGTTCTCCTGGCTCTGAGGTTGAGAGAATGAAGCTTCGCGAGAAGCGATGAGAGTCGTCGGCAGGCTGTGAGCTGGAAAGCATGAGGATGCTCCCAGGGCACTGTGCAGCTCCATGTCGGCACTGGCAGGCTGTAGGTGATGGCACACCATTGCTGACAAGGCCGTATGGCCACCATACCTGCTAGCTCACGTAATGCCCGGATTCTTAACACTGAGACATCCAGACTTCATAATATCCTTTGTGGTGTTGTTCATCTTACTTTTATTTTCTAGAAATATTTGGTAAAATAGCTTTAAAATTTCAGTAAGTAATACAGGGCTTGACACATCACAAGGAGTGCTGGTGACACTGTTGTAAAGTACTTGGCTGCTAACCAAAAGGCTGAGTCCATCAGCCTCTCCCTGGGAGAAAGATGTATCCTGCTTCCATGAGGGTGTCAACCTTGGAAGCCTTAAGAGACAGTTGTCCTCTCCTATGGCCAAGATGGCCATGGGTTTGGGGCCTGGCATATCACAGTTGTGCAGTAGGTGATTTTAGAGTCCGTGATCGGATGTGCCAACAGTGCTGCGAAGAACCAAGGAATGAAAGGTTTTGTTCGTTCAGAATATAAAGTTAGGGAGGATCTGGATGTAGGGGTGGGAGCAGCAGGAAGAGTATAAACTTCTTAAGAAGGAGCAATATCCATGAAAATTGGCTTAGATTTTGTCAGGCCAATTGCCAGGTTCCTGTCAGTGAACCTTATAGTGCATGATTTGTTTTGTTTTTAATTTTTATTTCTACTACAGTACAGTGATATTAATAAATGATTCTGGAAACATAAAGGTGCATTTGTATCTCATAATCCATTAGAGAATACCATTGTCATACAGATTTTGATTTTTAGGTTTTGAATTTTCTATAAGAGCTTCCAAAAGGTTTGATCATCCACTGCCTTGTGTTTTGATCAGTTATGACAATGGCAGATTTTAGCATTAAACAACTTTGGTTTGTGTCTAGGATTTGGTTAGCTCTTGATTGTTTTCAGTTCTTTGCATTTTGTTAAGTGTACAAACTAGTTCATGATCTTTTTTATTTGGAAGTTTTCATGGTACATCAATCCTAAGCTACTGCTTGTTGACTGAGTTGGAAGAGTTCTCTAGACGTTGTAAGATAACCTGGGAATATTTTTAGGAGGCGCAAGAACAAACAGGTGATTTATGAAGCATAAGGATTGGGTTAACACCTTTAGATACTATGACTGACCTGACAATCTCATTAAGTAGTAGCTGCAATTTTTTTTGTCTGTGTGATATCTATCTAGAATTTCTGCATCAGTAGCTGACAGATTCTAGGTCTCCTACATATTGCAACTGTTTTGAAAATAGCATTAAATTGGGTGCTGGGTAAATATCTGAGATAATGTGGAACTGAGCCTTTCTGTATTCCTGTTTTGTTTTAATAGGATTTATTTTTTTTGAGCCAGTATTCTACGTAATATTTTATTCACTGATAATTATCTAGTAAATATGCCTGTAATTTTGGAAACAATAAACCCATTTATTGATGTATTGTGTTTGTGTGTGTGTTTTAAACTGGTCTGATTTTACATTTGCAAGGACTAATCAGGGAAAGTATGTAACAATTCAAGAGTGAAATACTTTTTACCAGCTAAATCAATATACAGATTTAAGTTTTTCTTATGCCTAAATACCTATTGCATTGAAGTATGGTTGAAGCTATATTGGGGATTTGAAGAGTGCGTGACTGTTAGCACTGGAAAGTCCAACAAAAATTTTGTTGTGAAGCTGAGCAGCTGAGGAGAGATGGATTGATATTTACCTAGTCAGATCTTTTGCCTTTATTCTACACGATGATATACGCTAGTGATGTCTTTGAAATCCCCAGGCATTATTTTTACATCTTTTTCTTGAAATTTTATGCAAACATCTAAACAGTAGCTAACCAGTCTAGCTTGAAAAATTTAGCACATGTGTCTTTAGCACCTGAGTGAATCTCTAGTGTTCCAAAGGATTCTGACAGCAACGATGTGTTAAAAAGTTGATGGATTGTGATGCCCAGATTTTAACTGTAATGGTAATGATCAGACACCTAAGGGAGAACATGGAGTGAGCAAAGGATACATTTTCCACCAATATGTGATAGTGGTGACGTTGATTGATAATGGTAGGCTTGGTAGTAGTTCTGGGGCCTTGGAGGTAGCTTTTAATTTAGGGAGTCTTGAGTTGAGAATGGTTGGTACCACCAGAGTTCAAAAACGAAGAACTTCCATGAATTTAGAGCCCAGTATAATCTAAACCCAGCGTTCTTCTGCATCTCCTTATTTATCTCTGGTAAAAACTATGGTCCTAAGCCCCAGGCTCTCTGATTCATTCTCTTATGATGTTTGGTTATGGCTAAAAGTTTCTATAACTTTGCCCCTGTAGGTTCTTTATACCTAGATATGTATATGGCACATATAAGTTCATATGTACAAATAGCTCTGTCAGACCTATTTATAGGTGACTACTTCCCACCCCCTTTAAGCTTGAGATACAGAATTTATATTGTTATGGTTGTGTTAATAAATTGAATGTACAACTTAATAGTTCAAAGCTTGCTCAGGGTAGCTGGTGAAATCTACAGCATTAATTAATGTCTGGATCTCTCAACCTTGATTTTTTTCCTTTCTCATCTCAGCTTTCTTGTAGGAAGCTGGTTGGTCATTACTGGGTGAATTCTGATGGGTGGAACCTACTTTGCCTGCTTTCAAAACCAATATATATCTTATCTCCTTGTTTGTCTTTTTTAGCATCATCATCTTTTATTTTTCCCATGTTTTTATTGTCTTTTATTTTTAAATAATTTTTGTGGGTTTTTCTTTGCTACTTGAATTATTGTGGATCTACTCATTCCATTAGGCCTTTGAATTCTCTGTCTGTGGCACGTATTTCTATGACAGCTACTGTGAAAAGCCCAGTCAGTTTCTTCCTTCATCCACCCCTTCTTATATATGGTATTTCCCTATTGATAATGTGACGCTGTGAGCTTCCCAGGTGGAGCCCAGGTAGCGTAGTAGGTTATGTGCTGGGCTGCTCACTATAAGGTCAGCAGTTCAAGCCCACCAGTGACTTTGCAGGAGAAAGATAGGTATCAGCTCCCATAAAGAGTTGTAGCCCTGTAAACCTTACTTATATAGGGTTGCTATGATCAGCTTATGGCAGTGATTTTTTTAATGAGCTTTCCTTGTCTGCTTCTTCTGCTTTTTATAAAAATATAATTCCTTAATTATTTGATGAATATCTAGTAGGGTACAAAACTCATTTATCAAAAAGAAAAACCATTAGATAAGTGATGGAAAAACATGAGTAGTACAAAAGAATTTTTAGATAACTTTTTTTTAATTTGGAGAGATCAAAACTACATATACACCTAGGACTGGTTCTGATCTTTCAGGTGGACCTTGTGAATTTGGATACCAGTTTTATAATTATGGTTGAAGAAAATACCAGGGTTTACCCTCAAAAAGCTGAGGCTCATTTGTTTTTTTGATGTGAGGGTTTTTTTGGAGTTCATTCCACCAGGTCAGACTGTTCACTATTTAGAGATTCTGAAAAGATTGCAAAATGCGAAAGGGAGAGAAGCAGTAAAAAAAAACCCACGAAAAATAAGCAGATAAAAATGTTAAGATATATAAGCTGAATTTGAATGGATTTCTGAGACCGCATCTTTTCCCTACAGAGTGACTAGTGGGTTCATACTGCTGATTTTGCAATTAGCAACCTAACATGTAACCATGATGCCTCCAGGGCTCCAGTTCCCAAAAAATAATACTCTGCTGCCATTCAGTTGATGCTGAGTCAGGGTAGAGCTGTCCCTCTGAGTATCCAAGAGTGTGTAACTACTAAGCCATCAGGGCTCCCAAAACCAAACTCACTGCATTGAGCTTATTCTGATCCCGTAGTGCAGGATGGAACTGCCTCTGTGGATTTCTGAGACTGGTGGTTTCAAACTGCTGCCGACCTTGTGGTCAGCAGGCCAATCCGTAAGCAGTATGTTACCAGGAACCTAGGACAGTAATAGTGATGCATGGACTATGATAATAGTAGTGGAACTAGATGGAAGGGAGCAGATTGGAGTTTTATTTAAAAGGTAGACTTAGCAGAATTTGGTAATTGTCAGTAACCAGGGTAGCTTTCTGTTATTTGGGCCAGCTAGCATGAGGAGGATGTAATCACGACGGGTGCCATCCACAGATTCAGGGGGAGAGAAAAATGGCTGATGAGAGGATGGGAGCCAGGAAAGATATCACAAGTTAAGGAAAAGAGTTTGAGAAAAGAAAACTACTATATGTCAAAGAATAAGTAAAAAGGTTTAAATCATGATGTTAGAAGTTAAGGTAGAGTTTATGATGCCCTAAAAGAATTGTTAATCAGAAAATGCTAATGATATAATAGCTATTTAAAAAAAATCACTATGTAAATTTGCATGTTCAGATGTACCCCAAGTGTGCATGTGTGTATTGGTGTTTGTGTGTGTGTGCATGCAGCAAAAATATTCAAAGGCTGTGCAGCAGTATGTTAAAAGTACTTTTATCTGGATGGTGAGATTCCTTTAATCTCGTTCTGCAAGCTTCATATTGAATGAGCATATATAAATACAATTAGAATCATTATTTTTCATTTTAATTCAGCCCATGTTTAATGTGCATTCTATTATCAGTGCTTTAGCGTGTCCTTCCAATAATTCTGAGTTTTGCTAGGGAAAATGACAATGTTGGTTATCACCCTTGTCCCTTTTCCTGTCGCTTAGGGATAACAACATTCGATTCTTTTGAGCTGACTCTTTTAGGTATTTAGTGTCACCTCCCTGGGTAACAAGCTTGCAGTGCTGCTACGTGGTGTTTCTAGACATTGTCTATTGCCTGCCCACAATGGAAGATAATTTGGTTTCCTCGTTGTTCTTTTTCCACAGTCACATACACATTTCTTACCTTCCCAACCTCCCAAGCCAATGATCCTAATTTTTTATCAGAACATGATTTAATGTTTATGATACTATGATTTTGAATATTGCTCATAGCTTAACCCTGTAGCTTGATTCTGCGGTTATTTTTACTTTTTTTGGTTCAGTGTTCCTTTTTCCTGGAACAAATAGACTTGTTATAAGGTAGTGTCGCTTTCTATGTACTTATCAGCAATTTATCCCCAAACTTTTCCTGGTTGTATAAGTGGCTTTTTTATTATTCAGTGAATTTTATTTCCTTGAAGATTTACATAGCTCCCAGAATCTTCTGACTTGCCATCATCTGTGTTGGCTGCTCCTAGTCTTTTGCATAGTTGGCACCTTGGACTCTCTCTTCCTCCTCAGCCTGGGGATTCCTTTTGTTTCTTTCTTGTGTCAGATCCCACGTCCCAATTTCCTGCTTGTTCATTCTTCATGTTGCTGGTGAAAGAATGTTGTGAGGGCCACATCAGACATCCTCTGACTTCACTTAGGGGAAAGAGAATCAAACTCAACATTAGACTAAGGCTGAGTGAGTCCTCTGAGGCAAGGTCGGCTCTTTGTCCACTCTCTCCAACGCTCTTTACCACCTCTGATACCAACCATCTTTCCCACAGCACTCTACTTCTCAGCTGAGTTCAATAGTCTGTTGCAGTGGCCACCCAGAACTCACAGACGGCAATCAGGATTACAGGGTCTATTAGGGAACTTAACAAGTTAAAATCCAGGATCAGAAGTGCTCAGGGTACTCTGGTCCTCAGCAGTTCTCTGGTTAGGATCCTGTTTTCTCAGCCACACTTGCAAATGTACCTCAGCCCCTTGGCTTCTCAGCTTCTAGGCATCTTCCCTGCTTTAGCAAGTGTTACTGAATTTCTTCAGACTCTGGCTCTTGATTTTGCTACCTCAGCTGCCTCCTGTCCTCTGGTGCTACTCCTCCGTGAAAGACATGGAAGGAGAGTCCGAAATACAAGACAGAGACCATGCTGACAAAAAACTTAGACATACCAGATAAAGTGTAAAAGGAAAACTCTCAAAACATAGCATTCATAACCCTATAAGAAACTGTATATACCATATATACTTGAGTATAAGCCGAACCAACTATCAGCTGAGGCACCTAATTTTACCACAAAAACTGCATTAAAAAATGTGCCGAAAAACTCGGCTTATACATGAGTATATATGGTAAGTACTCATTAAGCAAGAATAGAATGTTATTTTAGAAATTAGACATCCACTTTAAAATCTGCAGCTCTGTCTCCTGGATCAAGGAGGTTCAGGGCACAAGAATCTCAGGGTCCGAAAGATGCACACTTCTCCTGGCTTTTTTTCTTGACGGTGGCGAGCTCCCCTGTTCCTGCATACCCTGCAGGATGGCAGAAATGACCACAGCCAGCATTCGAGGGACAGGCTTTCACAGTCACAATTAGCAATCACTCTGCTGAGCATGACCTTCTCGAACCCAGATTTATCAGGAAAAGAGGAAACATACTGAGTCTTCATGGTCCCACCAGTTGTTTGTTGGGGGGTACAGGAACATGACTACAAGACCTGTATTAAGTAATTCACTATATTGGGCAGGCACGTCCCTTGAGTCATTAATTTATGGTTTCTTTTGGCAAGAAAATCAAGCACCCCCTAACCCCCCAAGCCCACTGCTCTCTTGGCAACTCTATTAAGTGATAGCCTTTTGATTTCCTTCTGAACGTTTTTTCTTTCTCTTACTTTGTCTATATGTTTAATTAAGAAACACTCCCCCCCCATTTTTCCACTGTTGTAGCAACTTGTTCCAGACCTTCAATTATTTTATACTTTCTCTTTAATTATGCTCCATATCTATTTGGTTTTACTTTAGTAGATAATTTCCTCAACTTTAATCCTGTGTAGATTTACAAAAAAAGTTTCTCTAATGGACGTCTAGTTTTAAAAATATTCTCTTCTTAATGAGTGCATACATCCTTTTGTTTCATTGAGAGTTACAAATGATGTATTTTAGGAGTTTTCCTTTTATATTTTATCTGGTACTTCTAAGTTTTTGTATTTCAGGCTCTCCTTAAATACTCAGTGGTCTTTGGCCCTTTCTTTTCGTAAGAGTTCTTCTACAAGAGTGAACTAGTCATTCTGTCTTTCTGAGCGAGGCATCTCCACTTAGAGGTTGATGGAGAGGGTATTCTACCTGGGCTTTTTTATTGGGGACTGTCTGAAACCTGTATTTTTAGATGTTTTATCGTAGTTTGGTCAGATTCCCCAGAGAAAACTTTTTTGCTCTCATTCTGAAGGGCACAAGCCTTTGAGTGCTTTGAAAGCCAAGTTGAGCAGTCTTGTTAGTATGATTTCTCTGTTTTAAACTGTGCCTATGTATCATTGTTAATTTATTTTTATTTTAACTTCTCCCAGAGAATAAACTCCCTGTGTTCTGCAGTGGTTAGGGAAAGACAGTTTGCTAGCTGTGTGGACTAGAGGATGGGATGGGGAATTTAGAACTTCTTAAACAGGTTTTTAACCAGTCTTCCTGTTTGTCTTCCTCTCACCCACATTCAGAGGTATCTATCTGATGGCCGCCAGTTTAGGCTTTCAGAGATTCCTCTGTGAAAATTAAAGCGGGTTTCCTTTCCTTTCTGCTTGCTTGTGTTGATCTTTCTTGTATCTGGGTATTCACCATAATTTTGTGATTGCTGGCTCAGTTTCTAGACTCTTTGTCCTTATAATTGTTTTTTTACACTTAGGAAAACAAAACAAACGTTTGCACTTGGCTACTAACTGAAAAGTTTGTGCTCAAGTTCACAGTCACTCAGTGGGGGAAAGCCCTGGCAATCTTCTTCCATAGGCTTACTGCTATTGAAAACCCCGTGGGGGGTGCTTTTACTTTGCCAGTCACGTGAGCTGCCATGAATTGGAATTTGCTTGGCTGCAACGGTTTGCTCTCCGCTTTAATTTACCAAAAGGTTGGTGGTGGTTTGAATCCGGCAAGCAGTGTTGTGGAGACAGGTGTGATGATATAGTTCCCATAAGACTGTAGTCCCTGAAAACCCGAGGGAGCACAGTTGAAATCTGCAACATCATGTGGGGTTGCCATGAATCTGTATGGCACTGTGTTTTTTAAAAAACATTTTTTTGGTTAGTTTGTTTGCTGTCATTCGGATGGAAGAATGAGCCTGTAAAGCATGAGACCAGTTCACGATCTTTAACCAGACGCTGTAGAGTTTTATGCACTTTAATTATAAGACATGGTCTTTTTTTCTTTCCTAATATACTAGATGATAAACACTGACTCCTGAATGGGCACTCTATTTCTTAGACAGTCATATGGTGAATACCCTTGACTATTAATTCATATGCTCTATTTCAGCTAGAACCTTACTCCGGCTATAACTTGGAGTTTTATATGAAGAATTAGTATTTAATGACAGCTATAGTAAGTTTTCCAAAGAAATATCTAAAGTTTCAGTATAGGTGTTTAGGCTATACTAATAACAATAGAAATGTTAATGTTGCTTAAAGTGCCAGACACCTTTCTAAGACTCAGTTATTTACTCTTTCAAATCTCACACCAACTTTGTGGGATGGATGCAGATGAGGAAACTGAGGCTCAGAGAGCTAAAGTAGGAAGTAGGCAAGAATATAAATCCATAATCTGGCTCAGTGTGCTATGTCACCTTTATATATATTACTGAGATAATCTCTTTTTGGTTGAAAGAAAGGTTTTAATTTTCTCAGGTAGAATGATCAATTTTATTTTGTTTACTATAGTAATATATAGATTTCTTTAGGTGGTACATACCATAATTAGTCTCTAAATCAAAAACTCAATTGCCATCTAATCAGTTCCTACTCATAGCTACCTTATAGAACAGGGTAGAACTGCCCCTGTGGGACAGTAAATCTCTAGAGAAGCAGAAAGCCTCTCTCCCCCGCTTCCCCCCCCCCCAGCAGCTGATGGGTTTGAACTGCCAGCTATACAGTTAGCAGGTCAACCCATAACCCACTACACTACCAGAACGCCTTATAATTGGTCTGTAGAAGTAAAATTATTATTTTACTTTTGTTTTCTAAAACTGTAATTTATTTGAAGATGTGTGGTTTGTTACCTTGAATTTTTCTGGCATGCTAAAAAGTTTAACCACCAGCCACATTCCTATAATGGAGAAATTTCTGCTAACAAAACTGTATTACCTTTTTAAAAATTGGACTGTTATTGATTTAAACTTTCCAAAGGCCACCTTCTTGCGTTATTATACTGCTGCTTGAGAACATGGTAAATTTCGGGCCAAGTAGTAAGCTATTGGAAAGTGTGTCCAAAAATTTCAGGTGCAATGAAATATTTATTATCTTGAAAGGTGACTATCATATTTAGGTCCTTTGGAACAGTGTGAAAACTTACTGAGAAGAACCTATCAGTGAGCTCAGTTTAGTTCTTTAAAACATAAAGATGCTTTTTGTAGGTTGTTTTACGCTATTGTATCCTTTTAACGATATCATTTTATATGTCTACCAAGGGAGAATCAAGTTTTTTTTATTGTTTTAAGTGAATTAAAAGAGAATTAGAGATAGTCATATTCAAAGGTATGTTACGAAAAAATTTTTAACCCGTTAGTTTGGTTTTATTTATTGTTGTATGTTAAAAGTATGAAAATAATGACATTTTTATAACACATTCTTGAATCAAATTTAATTTTTTACTTGATTAACAGATTCTTTAAAAATTCCTAAAAATTTTTGTTTCTGTGTCCAAATTTTGTTTTCATTGCTAATTTTTGCTTTTCTATCTATATTAAAACTAATTCAACTTATTCTGGAGTGATGCCTAAGGCTCCCCTCAGTACTCATGCATTCACTCTGTGATGGGCTGATGTTAGGTTTCAATGAACAGTGCCTTTCCGTTTCCTATTAGTAGGTTTGTACTTCTCCGTTAAAATTGTTTTCTAATTCGAGTCACCTGCAGGCCCACATATTATGACTTGGCTGGTAGAATATGTTCAATAATTGTTGACACAGCAATTTCACAGAACAATGTAACTAGATTTCTTAATTATATAAGTTCTTACTGTATCATTTAAACGTTCACCATCCCTTGCCCAGTTTTGATATAAAGTACCATGAGACAGTACTCATCTTGATCCCATAATTCCTTTTTGAGAAGATAATGGAAAGCCGTATTCAAATGAGAGCAGAACATTGGAAAGCACTGTCTTTGTGAAGAAGTACCTACCTACCTGCCTGCCTCCACCGCTCCTCTAAGGCAGTTTGCACACCCAGCCCGCATGATTGAATTTACCATTTCAGTTGGGCCAGAGTTACAGTGGCATTAAGTAGCATTGCCAATCCATGGAAGTTGGGGGTCAAGAGGCATCTTGAAATGTTTTCATTTTGAATTATTTGAACCTATTTTCTCTTTTGGTACAGTTAAGACAAAATTAATTGAATTTGAGCACTGTAGAAGAACCATCTGTTTATTTGAATATTAAGATTGTTAATGTAAATTTAAAATCACAAGCTGCAGTATTGGCAAAAGTTTAATTTTTAACTTAAAATATGGAATTGAGGAATAATTCTGCATCCTAAAAGTGTTCCAATAAACCCTGATGGTCTTTATATATTTCTCTTGGTTGGATAATTTTTATAACATGTTTTCTTCTTAAAGGTTTATTAAGAAATGAATAAAAATTGGTATACTTCAAAAATTTTAGAAAGGGAAAAAACATGTTAAAGTCTGGGAGATTTAGGAGGTTAAAAATTTGCTTGCCACACTTATAGTTGAATTAAAAAATTCTTAAAATCAGATAAGCCTATGAATAAGTCCAGGTGTTACTGTCCCTTTTCCCTTTGTCACCCATTAAAGTGTACTTTCTATGAAACATTATGAACTAGATTAAGATTTATTGGCATATTGTGAGTTAGGATAAGGTATTGAGGAATTTTTAGGAACTGTAAGCATCGTGGTTGACAAAGTAGAGGCAGTTGTGTTAGACTTAGAACTCTTTGCTTTAACTACATTAGTGAAGGGAAATTAGGAATGAAAATAGAGGTGAAGTACAAAAAGCATGCTTTAACGTGAGCAAAGAGATATTTCAAGTTCTTATTGATATACAATGGAAACAAACAGAATGATAAAGATTTTGGATGTCATTTTACTATTTCATGGCTTCGATTTTACACTCTTGTATTGGTTGGCATTTCATATCAATTCAGTGAAATAATGGTTAATTTAGATTTTCAAAGGACTAGTTACCTCACAAGCGAATTATTTTTCTTTAAAATTTGCAATTCACAATCCAAGTGGGTGTGTATGTAAGTAGCTTTGTATCCTTATGTGGACTTTTATATCCTTGTCTACTTCTTCCAGTGGCTAGGGAGTAAAGATCAGTATACTGTACCTTCTGTGTATGCCAGGTTCGCTGATACTGAGAAGAATCGCGAAGACATGGAAATGTTTAAGCCCTCAAAGGAGCATTAACTGGGATACATTGCCCATGCATATAAAAAAGATCATTTTGGAAGGGTTCTTCCCAGGTAGGGAGCCCTGGTGGCCACAGGGTCAGCCACTCCTGGGGCGAAGCATGAGACTTACTACTCCTATCGAGTTTCAGAATCGCTCAGGGGCGTTATATCCTGCCTTAGAGGGTCTCGATGAGTCAGAATTGACTTGATGGCATTGAATTTGGTTTTTGGTTTCTCAAGTAAGGGTTTAAATAAGAACTTTTTATTTTGCTCTTATGAAAATAAAAAACCAATGAGCTTGTGCTCGCTGTAATTCTCCTTCACCAGCACAAGAGAATCATAAAATGTAAATATAAACAAATTCTGGTTTTCTTTAAACTTGCTGCATCTGCTTAAAAAAGAAAGCGGTGACATTCTCTGTGGCTAACAGGAAATGTTGATCAGCACTGAGTGAAGAAGGAAAGTTGAATAACTTTTCAGTGGAGTTTGTTAATGTAAGTGCTACCATAATATTTCATCTGAAGCATTGCTGACACCAGAACATGAAATAGTATTCGGTTCAAATATAACCAGGAAGTCCCTCTGACTCATGGCAGGCTGTGTGTCAGAGTAGAACTCTGTTTCATGGGGTTTTCAATGGCTGGTTTTCTAAAAGTAGGTTACCAGGTCTTTTTCCCCCCAGACGCCTCGATATGGACACAAGCCTCAACCTTTTACTTAGCAGCCAAATGCATTAAAGGTTTTCGTTTTCTCCTTTTGTTGTTGTTAGGTGCTGCCGAGTTGGTTACGACTCATACTGAGTCTACACACAACAAATGAAGCACTGCCTGCTACTGTGTCATCCCTAAAGTCATTGCTATCTGCTTTTGAGCCCATTTCTGTTTTCTTCTTATGAAAATAAAAACCCAGTGAGTTAGTGATCATTGTGCCAATTCATTTGTAAACTATCTTGGAGAAATCACTTAATTCTAGATAAGTCCTTGATTATTTTCTCTTTAAAATGAGGTTTACGGAGGGGTTAAGATTAAATTGGTAGTTCGTGTATCATGCTGAGTGCATTCTGACACATTGTTGTAGGTGCCCTGAGTTAGTTCTACCTCACAGTGACCCTGTGCACAGCGGAATGAAACCCTGCCTAATCCTGCACCATCTTCACAATTGTTTGAGTCCACTGATAGAGCCATGGTGTCAAGCCATCTCATTGAGGGTCTTTCTCTTTTGACTGACCCATTTCCTGTACCAAGCATGATATCCTTTAACAAGTACCGATCTCTTTGAACGTAATAACATGTTCAAAGTACATGAGATGAAGTCTCCCCATCTTTGCTTCTAAGAATTCTGACTGCACATATTCCAATAATTTTTTTTCATTCTTCTGGCAGTCGATCATATATTCAATATTGTTTGCCAACACTATAATTCCAAGACATAAACCCTTCTTCAGCTGCCCTTATTCATGTCCAGATTTCGTAAGCATAAGAAGCAATTGAAAATTCCAAGTTTGGTCAGCACACACCTTTGTTTTCAAAGTGGTATCTTTGCTTTTTAAAACTTTCAAAAGGGTGTGTGTAGCACATTTACTCAATGCAGAATGTTGTTTGATTGCCCGGTTCCTGCTCTTGCGGTCATTGATTGCATATCCAAGTGACATGAAATCTTCGACAATTTCAGTCTTTCCCCCATTATGTTGTGAAGTTTCTGTTGTGAGGATTTTCTTTATGTTGAGGTCTAATCAGTATTGAAGGTTGTAGTCTTTGGTCTGCATCAGGAAGTGCTTCAAGCCCTCTGCTTCCCATAAGCAAGATGTGCCATAGTGAGTCTCTCCAATCCTGATACCTTGTTTTTTTCTGATCCATAAAAAATGACTGTCATCGAGTCAATTGTGATTCTTAACAGTCCTACATAGGTCAGGGTAGAACTGCCTCTCTGGGTTTCAGACACAAACTCTTCACGCAGAAACTGTGACTTTTACCCTGGGAAGGGCTGGCAGTTTCACACCGTTGACCTGTAGTTAGCAGCCCAACACTAACAAGCGCACTCCCAGAGCTCCCAGTTCTAGTCCATACTAGTGGATCAGTTTGTTACTGTGAAAGTTTATTTTTTAGATTTCAGTTACAGGGAACTGTAGTTTTAAAGTTCAATAGATTATTTACTGAGGGTTATGAATGATTCAACATGTCTTGTATATTTTATCTTCTTAAATTGACAGTCTTTAGCCTCTCATGCCTGAGTTAAAATGTGGGAATCACCTATAACTTGGCAGTTTTTCTTACCTAAAAGCAAGATTTGTTAAGTAAGGTCTAAGTGTTGGTTGGTAACATCTTCTGTTTGCTTAATACTATGTATTCTTCTTTTGCACACATTATTAATTCCTGTCCTCAAAGCAGTCTTGAAAGAAGCGTAGGGAGAAAAGCTGAGGCATAGATATGTGACAAAGGTGACAAACGTAAAACTTGGAATCCCAGACTCCAAATGTGTAGTCCAGTGCTGTTTTGCATTTAAATTAGTATCTTTTACTATTTATTTCTCCTTATTAAAGCACTTGGGTAGTGCAGTATAAAGAGTGATGGTTTAAATACACCAGTTGCTCCATGGGAGAAAAATGTGTCAGTTTGTTTCTTTAGATTTACCTGCCGACAAGCCATATGGGGCATTTCTACTCTGTCCGGTAGGAACTGTGAGTAGATACTTTGGGCTTTTCACTCTTTAGTCAAAGAATCCTGACTGGTGGTATGGATTTTTCTTTCCAGTAACTTAATAGAAACTCCTCATTTGGTCCTCCCTGCCCATTTACCGCTCAAAGGAAATTAATAACAATGGAAAACACTTTTGAATCATCTGTGTTCTGTCCCTAGGGCCACAGAGTTATCTAGTGATTAGTTTGTAGAAATACCCATATTTATAATTTCCTTTCTCTGACATTTTCTTAGGTGAGGGTCCACAATTTTAACTGAGAACTAAGCTCTTCTCATGGGGCTAATCTCTTAAAGTAGATCTGTCCGGCAGCTCATGCTCCAGCTGTTCTCCTGTGCGTCTAAATGGGCTCACTTCCCCGGAGGACTTACGCAGATGATCAAAGAGTCTCTGAAGGAAAGTTTAGGTTAATCAGCCTGTCAAGTAGCTGGCTCTGTTTTGTTTTTGGTTTTTTTTGGGGGGGGGGGGGGGCTTTGGTGAGAAGAAATCTTGAACAATAAGATTTCGAGGGCGACAAGGGACTTTTTAGTTATCTTGAGAAAATCCTGATTAACTAGAATTCAGGTAACTGGCCTGTTTAGTTTCATTGAATTTTTACCCCTCTACTTATTTGACCTCAGCTGTAAAGATTGTGAACCTAAAGAATTCAGATTTTTCACCAGTCTCTGCATGGGCCCTCAAATGAATGTGGAAATGTTGCAAGCACTGATTTTGGAGTTACAAATAAATTTTAGCAAATAGACAAATTCTCAAATATGGAATGAGTGAATAAAAATGATAAATGATATGTTGTTGTTGTTATTAGGTTTTGCCAGGTTGCCTCCAGTTTATGAGGACTCAGCAGAATGAAACTACTGTCTGCACCAACCTCACAATCCTTGCTAGGTTTGAGCTCATTGATGCAGAAACTGTCAACCCGTGGCAGTGAGGCTTCCTCTTTTTCGTGGCCCTCTGTTTCATCGAGCATTGCACTTTTGTACAGCGACTGGTCCCTTCTGATGACGTGTACAAAGTGAGCAAGATAAAGACCTCACCGTCCTCACTTCTGAGGAGCATTCTGGCTGTCCTGTACAACAGAACTATTCATTCTTGTTCATTCTCCTAGCGGTCCATGGATATTCACTATGCTCCTCCAACACCAGGATTCAAATGGGCTGGTTCTTTGTAGATCGCTCTCTGTTTTTACTGGAGGACTCTCATATGCGTGAGAAGTTAATAAATAGTATGCCTTGAGTCAGACATGACTTAGTCAGCACATGATGCAAGGCCGGTGCACAGGGCAGGCAGGGGCCGTGGAACAAAACCCACAAAAAACGAAGTAACATGCTTTGTTTGCTTTTTAGCATTATCATTTCATTTCTTGGTGGCTGCTTCTGTGGGCACTGATGGTTAATAAAAGGAGAATGTAAGGGTTTTCATTTTATGTTTAGGTATAATTCATACTAAAGGCTGTAGTCTTTACCCCCATTAGCGCTTCATGCTTTTTTCACTTGCGGCCAGCAACATTGTGTTACCTGCTTATCTCAGATTATTAACGAGTCTTAACTCTATCATCCCACATTCTTCCTCATATAGCCTAGCTTCTTGGGTTACTTGTTCAACACATGAATTATATAAGGTGAAACAACCTTACAACTCCGCTGAATACCTTTTTCAGTTTTAACCATGTAGCATCTCCTTCAGTTTGAAAATCTGCCTCTAGATCAGGGGTCCTCAAACTCGGCCTGCTGGCCACATGCGGCCCGCCGAGGACATTTATCCAGCCTGCCGGGTGTTTTTGCCCGTTTTGTTTTTTTTACTTCAAAATAATATGTGTGCGGTGGGGTCGGTGTACTCAGAGCTGTTGGAGTGTGAGAGCGGGACGGGAACCTGGTAGCGCTATGTCTTTCTGCAGCTTCTCCGGGCGAGGTTTTCCAGAATCACTTTGAACCCGCTGTCTGCGTGTGTGCCTAGTGTGGCTATGAGCTGCTCTCCAGGCGCTCCAAGTACGAGCACATGTTGCCATGGCCAGCCTTCCCAGAGACCATCCACAATGATAGCGTGGCCAAGTGGCCTGAAGTCTTAAGGTGTCCTGCTGTAAATGCGGCCACGGGCTTGGCCACGAGTTCGGCCATGAGTTCCTCAATGATGGTCCCCAGCAGGGCAGTCCCGCGTCTGAATATTCAGCCCCTCCCTGAAGTTCATCCCTAAAGGCAACAAATCTGCCTCCCAGGGGAAGTAAATAGGCAGCCCAACCCCAAGCAGCCACAGGCATTGGTCAGCCCCCCTTTAGAACTACAGCCTACTGACCGTCAGGCAGGGAGGGCTGGGGGGAGCGTGTTTCCTGATGACCGTACCCCCTGTGCCAGGATGGGGCTGAGGGCTGATTCATCTTGGCCTCCCAGGCTCGAGGCTGGGACTCTGGTCTTAGGGTGTCTGTGTCTTGAAAGACATAACACCCTTGGCTTATCTCCTCAGCCTGGCGGCCCCTCCCTGCCTGTCTGATCTCTCCCTATGAGCCCCAATTCCCAAAGGGGCTCCAGCCCTCACCATGGCCCATGCTGACCCCTAAGTTGTGTGAGCAGATGCAACCACTACAAGGCCATGTCCCAGTCAGCGGCTCCAGCCCGGTCACTGCATGAATCGCTCTGGTCAGAATCCTTCCAGGCTCAGCAGGGCACTGATGGTCTGTGACCTGCTGGGGCATGCAGGCCCATGGCACAACCCCCGAGTCCCAGGTCTCCATCTGTGTGGAGAGCAGCCACTGATCCGTGGTCTTCCTACCAGTCCCCGGTGGGGCCTGGGGGGCGGGGGTCTTGTCCCACAGTCTCTACCTGCCAAGCCTGCCCCAAGAGAGTATGTCCAGAGCTCCTGGTGGCGGCCTCATCCTCCCCAACTTTCTCAACTGATGGGCTGGAAACTAATAAAGCAAGGAGACCCAGCAGGCTGCCATGTCCATGACTGGATCTGTCTCCACCCTTAAAAAAAAAGTGCAGTGTACATAGGAATTGGTTCATAGTTGTTTGGTTTTTTTTTTACCTATAGTCTGGCCCTCTAATGGTCTGAGGGACAGTGAACTGGTCCCTGTTTAAAAAGTTTGGGGACCCCTGCTCTAGATGTTTGTGCAGGTTCTGCATAAGCACAATTTAAAGTGGTCTGGAATTTACATTCTTCACAATGTTAGCCATACTTTATTTGGATTTCTACAAGTGGAAATATAGCTAAGCATCTTTCTGGTATTTGTTTTTGACTAAGATCCATCTCATATCAGCAACAATATATTTTCTTCCATGCCCTCTTCTGTATTCAGCTTTAACTTCTTACCATTTGTTGACTGTCAATGAGTAACTGTAGCTGAGTTTTAATTATGTTCAGCAACATTTTTGTAGCATGGGATATTAATGATATGTTACAATAATTTCCACATTCTGTTGGATAGATGAGCATGAATATGAATCTCTTCCAGTCAGTTGGTCAGTGGCTGTCTCCCATATTTCTCCTACTGTTGTATCTGTTGAAGCATCTCACTTGGTGTTCTTGGGGTTGAAGCATCTCACTTGGAAGCTTTATTGTTGGCTAGTGCCTTCAGTGCGGCTTGCATGTCTTTTTTTAGGACCAGTGGTTTGTATGATTGTATGTCAACCAATTCTTTTTGGTACAGTTACTCTGTATCCCTTTCTCTTCCATTTGATGCTTTCTGCATCATTCTTTTTTTGCCCAAAGAGTCCTTCAGTATTTCAGTTTGAACCTTGAGTTTTTTGTTTAGTCATTTTGGCTTGAAAAAGGCTGAGCATATTTTCCCTTTTGATTTTCTAATGCTTCATTGTACAGTTTACTCCACCACTTTCCTTTTGTCTTCTAGAGCTGGCCTTTGCTCTTTCAGGTCTTTTCAACATTTATTCTGTTTGCTTCAGCAAATCTGTACTCAAAAACAAGTTCTAGCATCTCTCTGACATAATTTTGTTTTTTATTTCCTATTCTTTTAAAGGACCTTTTAGAGACCTATCTTGAAGTATGATGCTATCAGTAATAGTTTATTATTCGTATACTTACAAGGGAGACACGTTAGTACTAGTATTATTCAAAGTTCCACTGAAACCACAAATGCCCAAAATGAAAAAAATTGAAGAGCTGTATGAACTGTTACAATCTAAAACTGATCAAACATATAAGTAACTTCCGTGGGTAATTACTGCCTATTGGAACGTGAAAGTTCCAAGTCTGAAACAAAAAAGAATCAAGTTGGAAAACGTGGCCGTGGTAACTGAAATATTGCTAGAAGTCTCATGATAAAATTATACGAGCCTATTTGTTGACTGAGTCATTGGAAATGCATATTTTTACTGGGTGGTTTTCATAGGAATCACCAGGGAACAGATCATCAATTGTTCATATACAAATTCAAATGGAAGCTGAAGAGAATCAAAGCAAGCCCAAGAGAACCCAAGTATCAACTGCAATATATTCCACCTACATTTAGAAATCATCTCAAGAGTAGATTTGATGTAATGTATGCTGATTCAAGACCAGAAAAGTTTTGAGAAGACATTATATACCATGGCTGAAGAAAATAACAAGAACCTCAACAAACCCCACTGCCATCAAGTGGACACTGCTTGATAGCCACCCTGTCTGGGGTTTCAGAGGCTTTCTAGGAGTGGAGAGCCTCATCTTTCTCCTGAGGAGCGGCTGGGTGGTGGGTTTGAACTCCAGATTGTGGTTAGCAGTCCAACGTTTACCTGATAGGAACAGGCCCTTAAAAAGACATGAAAGAAAGGAAAGCCCAAAGTGGATGTCAGGAGGGACTCTGAAATGTGTTCAGCAGTTTTATTGGCATAGAGTTCACATCTCATCCACTGGCTATATTCTCTATGGATGCAGATCACGAGGTCTTTCATGTGCAGAGCTAGCTGCTGGGTAGGATCAACTGTACAGGTGGTCCCCAGTTTACTACATTACAGAGTTCTGCTCCAATGTCTCTCTCTCCAGTCAGTTCACTTAGTGCACATGCAACTTTTAAATTGTTTAAATTGTTCCCAGCCTAGCACTAAAACCAAAACTCCACCATCATCAAGTGGATTCGACTCATAGTGACCCTACATGGGGTTTCTAAGACTATACATGTTTAAGGGAGTAAACAGCCTCAGCTTTCTCCCATACAGAAACTGATGGGTTTGGACTACTTACTTTGTAGTTAGCAGTTTAATGCCTAACCCACAGCACCACCAGGGATCTTTTTGCGCAAAACCCAACCCACCCACTGGTAATGAGTTGATTCTGACTCATAGCAACCCTATGTCGGGTTTCCCAGAGCATAAATTTTTAGGGGAGAAAATAGCCTCATTTTTTTCTACAAAGAGTAGCTGGTAGATTTGAAATGCTGACCTTGCAATTAACAGTCCAATATTAACATAGAAGAATCATATTCACCTGGTCTGAGATAACCTACAAATTCCTAATGACAGAATTAAGAATGGATTTTCTTTTTTATATACTGTGACTGCCTGTATCTTTATAAATACAATCTTTGAACAGCTCAGTATGAGCACCTGAAATTGACAATAGCAAATCATGCACTGCAGCATTTTATGTAGTACATATTACTTATGACAAGATATTTTTTAAAAACCCAAAGAAGCCCTAAAACCAAAACAGACAGTGTTAAATGAGAATTGTCCTAACTCAAATAGGTTATAACTTAGGAGATAGCTGTATAGTCACTGATGGCTGGTGGATGGGTGGATAAATGGATGAGTGAATAAATGATATATGCAGTCATCTGTTTTGAATAGTTTGCATAAATGTTTCCTAAACTCTGTTTTGTGAACATGTTCACTGAAAGAGGCCTCTATAACCAGAGAGATTTGGAAATGTGGCTTGTTATGTCTCTGTCAGGAATTCCTAACACATGAAAGATTCTGTTTGAGTGCTTCAGCAATAAAGAAACCCCTTTAAGCTCAAACTAGCGTTGTCAAAACGGATATAAACGTGAAATGCTGTTTGAAAGCCTTAAATTGTGGGCGTGTGTATATTTACGTGCATGTGAAATTTGGAAGCCAATGCTTGAGTTTTTATTTAATGTAAGTGGCAGAAGCAACCAGATGGTGGTGGTGTGGCAAAGCTATGGAATCCAGGGGTGGTATTTGATAAGAACCTGCAAGCATATGTAAGAACACAGTTTTTATAGTGAACTAGAGATAGGGACCACACAATTAATTGTCTGTCACTTTACCATATTGTGGCGGGTGCAGGGACTGGGAATTATGTAATGTGGCCCTTCTAAATAAAGTCTCTAACTCCCAACAAATGACTGCCCTACACTGGTCTGGTAAGAAGGTGGGGGCAAGATACTGAAAGGATTCACCTTTGAGTCACTGTGAATAGGATTCCCTGGAATGCCCTCCTGCTGTGTATAAAATGAGATCTTGGCACAGAGAACCTCCTGGGTCCAGAAGATAGCTATAACATCAGCGGAGCAGCAGCTGAACCAGGAGCAGAGTATGGAGCAGAGCGAGGGACTTTTCGACCCATGGAGAAGTAAAGCTGAGTGTTTCTGTGCAGGAGACTGGCTTGTGGAGTGGGTGCTTCTGGGAACTCAATTCAGGGAGCTGGGCTTGCTGACCCATGGAGCTTGAGCTGAATTCCTTCAGGCTGAGGCTTATGGTGGAGTAGTATGTCCCTTTGGGCATTTATTAGCAGACCAAAAATAACTTTGTCACGTGTCCTGTTAAACACCTTAAGTAATTCCATTTCTCATTGGAATTACTTAACTTACTTAATAAACCCTTTAATCATGAATTTTGTCCGTGAGTTCTATGTAGCTATTGTAATCAGCATTAGAACCCAGAGAGGTGAGGTAGAGACCATTAAGACAGTAAAGTACAGTGGGTTACATACTGCAGTGGTGCTGGAAGCTGTGCCCCTGGTGTTTGAGAGATCTGCAAAGTCACCCACAGTGGACACATTTCAGCAGAGCGTTCAGATTAAGGCAAACCTGACAGAAAAGTCTTGCAAAACTACTTCTAAATATTAGTCAATGGAAACTCTATGTTTCATAATATAACAACACCTGGCTCACTTGCTTCGGACTGAGGAACATCACGTTTGGTGAAGTAGAGGACCACTAACGGTTAGGGAGACTCAGGATAAGGTGGACTGGCAAACCAGAGCTAGGGGACTTTGATGACAGATTCAAGCATTCTGGGAGTCATGAAGATGACTCAGAATTAGGCAGTGTTTAGTCCTGTTTTATACAGAGGCTCCGGGAGCCAGAGCTGTCTGGAGGGCAGCTATCTATTTAGACTTTAGATTCTAGAGACAAGAAAAGCCCGCGATCCCCTTCACAAATGGTAATGAAGCCATCATTCATTACATACCACAACAGACAATTGAGAAAGGAGAGGAGAGACGGATCAGATACCTAAGAAGGCGATTTCCTACTCTCCACCTCATTGCTTGTGTATCACAAACACTCCCGCTGCTCTGTGACAGCCCCTGTTACACACGGCTCAGCTTGCCTGGTTTTGTGCCAGGTGTAGGTGTTCACTGACTGCCACCCTCCCCAAATCCTTCAGTTCTCAAGGCAGGGAAGCTTCATAGCCAGATGCTCTGAGCACGTACCAATTTTAGGTAGCAAACATTCTTAGCTCTGTCCAAGAATATTTACTGCGCAAGAAAATACAATGAGATAACAAAAGTAGAAGTTGTCAAAGGGTACAAGGAACACGATGCCACTAAAGTCTGAATCTGTGCATTAAACCAAATCCAAAGGAAAATAAACGGAAAGATAAGCTGAAATGAGTTGACTTTGTCAGTCATTGTTTTGATTTTTCTCCTTTAAGAGATTTTAATAAACCCTAGTAAATCCCGTGTCTTATCTGTTACTAGAAAAATAAGCACAAGGACTTAGACTCAATATTTAACAGTTAAAGTGAAACAAATGGAATTAATTATTATTTTGACTTTTTTTTCCCCTTACCTTGAAAATATGTGTTTCCCTCCGGGGCCCTTTCAGAAAGCCTGTGTCCGCCTCCTATCCATAGAGCTGCAGTATTAATGCCAAATTCACTTCAAAGATCCTTCAACTACAGGCTTTTGGGTTATTTGCACTACATGTGTGTTTTATCATGGCTGGAATATTATATTTTGTTCATGGCTTAATAGCATCAAAATAACTTATGCGTTTTTCAAAGCCAACTCATAAATCTAAGTTTTAAATGTCTATTAAGTTATTTAATGAATTAGAAAAAACTATGTAAATACTGGCAGTTTTTATAATTTAATTGGCAAACTGCTTTACCATTTAATCTTTAATTAAATATTGAACCACTTTAACAAAATAGCCACTACATGAAGAATACTGAATAAGATATGTGCAGGTGGCTTTCTGGGGAGAAAAAGAGTGAGGAGACAAAAATCCCTCCTTAAAATAACCAGCTGGTCTGTTTTCAGTCAATAGGAGGGGCTATGTGTAATATCTGCTCTTATTCCTGGTTACTGGAGCTTGGATGCATTCAGATTCTACTACAGCATGAGAAATCCAAGTTCTTTCACTGTCAGGTACTTTGGGATGAGACTTTAATGACAGCTGGGAATAAGTCACAAATCTCTTAGCTGGCTAAAGGCTGTGAGTATATTATGTAGCTGTTCAAGAGGAGGTAGTAGGAAGAGGCAAAAATAAATCCAGTCTTAGCCCCCTGTAATAAAATGATAGGAAAAGGTAGTGACCCAGTTTGAATTGGCATTTGGGTCATGTGCTACAGGAATTCTGTCCACCGGGATCGGGCACTAGCAGAGAGCGCACGCTCAATGGCTGGATGAGCTGTAGCATGAAAGTGTAAAATGATTCGTTAAAAAAAAGTGTTCTTGCATTTGTTCAGAACTCACTGGCATAGGGTTTCAGAGACTGTGTACTCCGAGTTTGTGGCCTCCTTGGCCTTTGCTAGACAGATCTGTATGTAAGTGTGATTGAGTAGGAGTAGGAAGAATCTATAGATTGCATCCTCTTTTAAATAGCACACAATGTATTGTTTATTGTTAAAAATTAACAGTATTAAGGACCTTCAATGCATGCCTTATAAGCTCCATGTGACTTAGTTGCTAATCATGCCTTTTAATGGTGCAGTTAAACCTAAAGCTAAAATCGAATCCTCTGTGAATCCATAGTTGTTAGATCCCATTGAGTGGATGCTGACTCGCATAGACACTGAGGACAACAGAATGAAAACCTGCCCAGTGCTGTGCCATTTAAAATTTGTTGTTATTTGGGGTGGGGGTGTCATTGTTGCAGTCACTGTGTCACATCATCTCATTGAGGGCCGTTGTCTTTTTCACTGTGACCCTCATCTGGCTTTTTCTGTCTCTATAGCTGATGTTGGAGGAGTGGAGATCTCAGGAACCCTGCAATCCTGCACCCATCTCCCTCAGGGTTTGTAATAGATTTTCCCTGAGGCTGGCTTCTCCTTCCTTTCTTCATTCTGCATGGGTCATTTTGTCTCTGTCCTAAGTAGTGCTACAGTTGAAGAGCATGCTAAATTGAAAATTATTAGAGGAAATCAAATTTATGAATATCATATCCTGTAGTTTTATTTTAGAAATCTTGAAGATGGTTACAAATTGAAAGCTTACATTTTAAATTTCTTTAGCCCTGTCTGGAGCCCTGGTGGTATAGTGGTTGTGCATTTTAACTGATTCTAAGGACAGCGGTTCGAAACAACCAGTTGTGGTGGTTGCAGGAGCAAGTTGGACTTTCTATTCCCATAAACAGTTACAGCTTCGGACTCAGAGGCAGCTCTACCTTGTCCTGTAGAGTCACTATGCGTTGGCATTGACTTGATGGCAGTTTGTTTTGTTTTTGAAGGGAAACATTCTAAACTTTCATAATGTGCTCAATTTTATCTATTTTTAAAAATAGGTTCAAGTATTAACCACAATCATAGTGGTTGCTATTTTAACCTTCATGCATGAGGCATTGTGCTAGGCACTTCATACAGATAGCCTGTAATCCTTATAAAACCCGAGAAAGGTAAGTGCTGTTATTGTTGGGTGCCATCAAGACTGTTCTGACTAATAGTGACCTCATGGACAACAGAAGCAAACACTGGCCGGTCTTGTGTATTCTTCCCAATTGTCGTTGTGGTTGAGCCGACTGTGCCAATCCATCTTGTTACTCTACTTTTCAGGCAAGAAACAGGCTCTAGAGGTTACATATTATTTATTTTTTGTTAAAGTTAGTTCCATAAAAATGTCTGTAATTTTAAAAATAAACTTTACATTTATTTTTATAAACTTTTATCTAAAACCTTTAACAAGCATCAGACTGGTTAGAGAATAACAATATGGAAAACAATAATTTTGTTCTCTCCTTTTAAACTCATTCTCACTTTTACTCATATATTGTCCTGACCTGTTGTATCAATCATGTTTTAGCTTCCTGCTGTCTGTGTTTCTTACCTAGATATAACCTAGCCTGGAAGAAAGATGCTGAGACCAACGAACCAATATAGTTTCCACTCCCACTATAGTATTCATGCTCTTGAATCAGGTTAAGCATAGACAGGGAGGTGGCCTTCTGTTCCAGAGGTCAGGAATTATGAGGGGGAATGGAAAGGCTGTGGTAGTGGGGGTAGTGGTCATTACAAAGTAGTTCTTAAATTTTTATGCCACCAATAAATAAATATTTAAAAAATACAGTAAGTATTCCCAGGTACTCTGTGGAGACAACGGGACAGGAAATTAAACTATTCTAGCACTGGTTAAGCACTGGACTGATAACCACAAGGTGGTGGTACAACCCCCCCTGCTGCTCCACAGGAGAAAGATGAAGTACCAGGTATCAAAGATTCCAAACAAACAACTATGTCAATGCAAACAAGGGTTGGAATGGAGACCCAAAGCCCATGTGTAGATAATTGGATATTCCCCCACAGACGGGTTATAAGGAAGGGATGATTTAACCAAGGTGTAGTATAGCACCCACAAATCACACATCATTCCTCTAGTTCTTCAATACCCCACCACCACCACCACCATAACCCAGTTCTACCTTACAAATCTGGCCTGACCAGAGAGCACACATTGGTACAGATAAGAGCTCTTGACACATGGAATTCAGGAGAGAGAAAACCCCTCAGGAACAGTAGTGCGAGTAGCGATATGAAGAAGGTAGGGGGATGGTCAGGGAGGGGAGAGGGTGAGAAAGGGGAACCCATCACAAGGTTGGATATAGAACTCCTCCCCACCCCCCCTAAAGGGGGTGAATAACATAAATGTGGCTGAAGGGAGACAATGGACAGTGTAAGATATGAAGTATTAATAATATATAATTGATCAAGGATTCATGAGGGTGGGAGGGAGTGGGGGAAAGGAGCTTATACCAAGGGCTCAAGTAGAAAATGTTTTGGAAATGATGATGGCAATGCATGTGCAAATATGCTTGATACAATTGATGTATGGAATGTTATGAGTCCCCTATAAAATGATTAAAAAAAGAGTTGTAGACTTGGAAAGCCTACATAAGGTTGCTGTGAATCAGATTTGACTCGATAGCTGTGGTGGGTTGTTATCCCATGTAGTAGGAGCCCTGGTGGCATAGCAGATGATGAGTCGAGCTGCTAACCACAATCAGCAGTTCAAAGTACCAGCCACTCTACTTACAAGATGAGGCTCTGTACTGCTTTGCAAGTTTGTGATCTTGGAAGCCCTATGGGGCACTTCTCTGTCCTGGAGGGCCACTGTGAGTTGGAAGCAACTCCATGGCAGTAAGGTTTTTTTTATCCAAAGTAGTTGCAGCGAGTGTTCAGCGACAAAGGCAAATACTCCACATTACACTCGTCAATGATTTGTTTGAACTGTTATGCTTCTCCTGTTTTGATCTGGAGTCATCCTTAGTCTCAAATTAATACTTTACAGTGTGCCAGGAATAAGGACCTTGTAACTGGAGTCAGGGGTTGTATTAGTTCAGTTAGTTAAACTAATGGGTGTCAGTGTGTCTAAACCTATTAAAGCAGAACTCTTTTACCAAATCTTTGAAGGTTAAATTACATGCCAGTATTCCTTTGCTTTATTATTCCTAGACTGATTCCTGGCAGACCCAAGTTGTAAGGTTTGTTAGCAGCTACTGCAAACCACAGGCTGTTTGACGTAAATTGCACGGTAGCGTTCCGCATTAGTATTTGGGAACTGGTGAATGCATGCACAATTTCAGTGGATGTCTCTTCCCCTCCCAGTGCTTTTGCCGTCCGTCTACCCCTCCTTATGGTGGGAAAGAAATTACTTATACAACCTTCGTGTTTGTCATTTTTCCTTTTAAAACTGCTGTAAATTAAGAAATACAGAAAACTGTGGACATTCAAACCAAAAAAGCTTTTATCAAGTACCTGTAGTCTCTCTCTCTCTATCTCTTTCTCTCGCTCTCTCTCTCTCTATGTGATATTACAGAGTATTGTGGGCCACTTATTTTTATAAGATGTGGAAGAATTAAGCTTAATATGCAAAACATTAATAATTTTGAATATAAATGAATATGGTTGGTATTTTATATGGAAAATATTTTTATTTGAGGTGTCTTTTTTACAGCTCACTCATAGTTTGTTAGGCCTAGTTTGGTTATTTGAAAGAGCCCATGAACTTTTTGAGATGATAGTATCTTGAGGAAGAGATAGATTATGAAATGTAGTAGAGATAGCAAACATAATATGAAGAACTTGTTTTTCAAAGGAACACATCAGTAAGATTTTTGATAAATGATTTTACCTGAGGGGCAAATATTTATAGTTAAATTTTTATGATGTCAATATTTGTTGTCTCTATGGATTTTTAAATCATCTCAATGTTTCATTTGGCTATTTGAGTAATTATTCCTGGACTGAGAGGCTTAATATTTATCACAAAGTAGTGTTTATTCAGTATTTTACTTTGCCCATTTTACACTTGTGTGATTGCTTTATTCCTTCTTGAAGGGTTTTGAGTGAGCTTCAGAATAGTAAGCAGCTGAATTGGAGCGATAGGTCTGTCTCTCTCTTCTTCAATTATTTCTAAAACCGGTAACACTAAAAATATCTAGTCTGGTAGTCATAGCAGTTGATTATTGTATTTACCCTTTGTGCCTTATTTTTGAGGCAATGGTCTTATTTTAACCATTGTTGATTTAGTGGAGCTAGAAGTCAGGCCAGGGATATGAATGAGCCACTTCGAGTAAATAAGTACTAGGTTGTAAATTTCTGTCGATGCTGTCACAGACTTGGCGTGGTAACATACTTGTGTGCTCCGGGTATCTTATTTAAGAGTACATCTGTTTGAGTGAAGGAAATAAGAAGTGGAGCCAAAGCCACAGATCTCCATGTTTTATATGGAGAATGTTCTCAACCCTCCAGTTTGCTTTCCAGCCTGGTTTATGTCAAAAGCAGTATATCACTTTAAGTTATCTTGTAGCATTACCAGTGAACGAGAACTTACATCTCAAGTTTTAACTAGTGAGACCTAACTTTTGATAGCTTGCTCCAGGTAGACAGGATTTTGGCCTTGGATAAGTGAAGCTTATTTAAAAAGGAATCTCCACTTATCTTGTGTAACCTGAAGTATAAAGGAAACTATTCTTTCAGACTTCTGAAGTGCCCATGTTCCTTTCTAATTAATTGTAGGTGCAAATTTAGCATGGATGGAGACTTTGGAAATGTTGCAGCCCCCCCTCCCCCCAACCTCCACCAACCTTCTCAAAAGGATGCCAAATGATAGGTGAGGGATAAAATACTGACCTGGACACTCAAGGGTCCTGCCACTCAGGAACTGATCATTTTATCTCCCTGTGTGGTTTGTGTCTTAATAGGGGAAAATACGCTTTAATAATATGATATTATTATTTAATGTTTAAATAGATTACTTTGAAAACTTGGCTTTAAAAGTCACAATAGGGAAATATTGTAAAGTATAGCTATATTTCTAGATGGCAAGAACTCCAGATCTAACAACATTGCAGTTTCCCTTGTTTGTAGAGATATGAGTTCAAAGTATACATTTGAAAATTTAGGGGAATTTCTTTATTTTACAAATAGTTTTAACAACCAGGTGACCCCTATTCCTCTACTTCCGTATTCCTTAAAGAGGAATTTCTTCCTCCACCCCACTCAGTGAGAGGGGGTTTCTGCTTTCAGTCTACTATGGTCGTGGCAGTGACAAGTTGGGAATGAATATCCTTGGTAGCCATGGTAAAGGAAGAGGAATGGAAGTTAGGGCAGTGGGTTGAGCAGTTGTACCTAGAAATTGATACATGTAAGATTATTCTCGGGTTCGGAGTGGAACAAGAAGAAAAGGATGGAAGCTCAGAAGAGACGGGTTAATATTGGGATGGGGTCAAGTTGGCCCTCAAAGAGTCAGGTAGGTTGGACGTGGTAAGACAAGAAACTGGAGGAGAATGCTGTAACAGTAGTGCTGCTGCTGCCGTGTGCTGTCGAGTTGCTTCCAGCTTGACTCATAGCCAAGCTGTGTTCTACAGAAGGAAACACTGTTCAGTCCTGCGCCTCCCTCACTATTCTTGTGTTTGCGCCCTGGCTGCAGCCCTGTGTCAGGCCATCATGTCAAGCGCCTTCCTCTTTTTTGCTGCCCTTCCACTTTAACTCTAGGGAGTTGGGATTTTTGTACTCAGTCTAGCCAAGGACTCAAATTCCTCAGATGAACTGGATTTTCCGGGTGGACAAATTTGTAAGACAAGTACTAACCTTGCATACTGCTTCCTTTTATTGTTGTAAAAAACTTAGCCAGTATTATTAGGAAATATTTAAATGTCCATAGATCACATAGAACAGTTTTAAAAATGATGTTACTTTTATGTATTAGAAGGCCTTCATTAAAACTATCTTAAATTATATAATTTTTGATATTTAAAAAAAACTTATGTACCTTTTAACTGAATAAATAAACTAAACAATGTAAAATAAAATTCCATTATGGAAGAAAGCACTGTTAAAGAAACATGTTAATTAAGCCTCCTCATTCAGTTAAAAGAAAAAGACATATTTCTAGCCATAATAACCTAAATCTAAAATGAAACATGGTTTGTGTCTGGTGATGTATTGAATATCTAAATTTTCAAAGTTTATTTGTGATTTCAAAATCAAAGATTTTTAAAACATTTTATAAATTAAGCAAGAATGCTTCCTGTTAATTATTTAATGGTGTGATTTGTTTTCTGAATTTGCTAGGTAGTTACTGGGTTTCTAAGTAAGTAAGAATTGTGAGTATATACAACCTCAGAATAAAACATTTTACTGTTTCATTAAAATATGTAATAAAATATTCAAAAATTAATCATTTTTTTCTTTTTAAAACATTTTATTAGGGGCTGATACAACTCTTATCACAATCCATGCATATACATACATCAATTGTATAAAGCACATCTGTACATTCTTTGCCCTAATCATTTTCTTTTTTTACATTTTATTAGGGACTCATACAACTCTTATCACAATGCACACATATACATACAAAAAATTAATCATTTTTTATACAGTTCACTGATATGGATTATGTTTATCCTGCTGCACAACCAGTATCCAAGTTATTTCATCACTCTTAACAGAAATTCAGTCACCTCTAAACAATGACTCTTCCTACTCTCACCCCGCCCACCTGTTCTTAGTAACCATAGCCATTAACCAAACTTTGATATGTACACATTTGTTATTCTAAATATTTCATGTAAATGGGATAATAGATTATTTCTGCATTTGAAACCGAATTATTTCACAAAGTCTAACGTCATTTCAGTTGTAGTGTATTCAAGGCCTTCATTTATTTTTCTTTATGATTAATATTTCAGGGTTTATACACAGCACATTTTGTTTCTTCATTCCTCTGTTAATGGACATTTCCCTTGTTTCCATCTTTTGGCTATTGTGAATTAATGATGCTGCAATATTCATTGATGTACAAATTTCTGTCTGTGTTCCTGTTTTCTTTCTTTTAAAAGTTTCTCCAGGACTCAAATTGTTGAGTCATACAGTAGTTCTATTTTTACATTTTTGAGTAACTGCCAAGTGATCTCCCACAGCTGCTATATCATTTCGCATTTCCATCGGCAGTGGGGGAGGCTCCAACTTCTCCATGTCCTCACCAACACTTGTTATATTCCTTTTTCTTTGTTTTAAACACTTTCATCATAACCATTTTCTTGGCAGTGCAGTGATATATTATTACTTGAATATAAGCTGACCAGAATATCAGCCAAGGCACCTCATTTTATCACAAAAACTGCTTTAAAAATGTGCTGAAAAACTCGGCTTATCCATGAGTATACATGGTCTTCTGTGATGAAATGTATGTTCAAGTTCTTTGCCCATTTTTTGATTTGGGTTATTTTGGTTTTTGTTGTTGTTGAGTTGTGGTGCTTTATATGTTCTGCATATTAAACTTTTATCAGATAAATGTCTTCCAGATATAGCTTCTGTTGCTTCTGAGAGAATTATTACCAGAATCAAATAAACTAAAGAAGTAAACCTTTTTTTTTTTTTTTGAGGTATACCTGGCCCACGCTGTGGTATTTTTTTTATATATAACCCATTTCATTGGGGGCTCATACAACTCTTACTACAATCCATTCATTAATCCATTGTGTCAGGCACATTTGTATATTTGTTGCCATCATTGTTCTCAAACATTTTCTTTCTACTTGAGCCCTTGGTATCAGCTCCTCATTTTTGCCCTTCTTCCCCAACCCCCCTACCCTCACGAGCACGTGATAATTTATAAATTATTATTTTTTATAAATTATTATTTTTTCATGTCTTACTCTGTTTGATGTCTACCTTCACCCACTTCTCTGTTGTCCCTTCCCCAGGGAGGGGGTTATATGTAGATCATTGTGATTGGTTTCTTCCCCACCTTTTCCTTCCTCTCCTGGTATCTCTACTCTCATTATTTGTCCTGAGGGGTTCATCTGTCCTAGGTACCCAGTGTTTCCAGCTCTGATCTGCGCCAGTGTACATCCTCTGGTCTAGCTGGATTTGTAAGGTAGAATTGGGATCATTCCAGTGGGACAGAGGAAGCATTAAAGAACTAGAGGAAAGTTGTATGTTTCTTTGGTGCACCCTGACTGGCCCATCTTCTCCCCACAACCCTTCTGAAGGGGACGTCCAGTTGCTTACAGATGGGCTTTGGATTTCCACTCTGCACTCCCCCTCATTCACAATGATATGAGTTTTTGTTATTTGATGCTTGATACCTGATGCTATTGACACCTTGTGATCACACAGGCTGGTGCGCTTCTTCCATGTGGGCTTTGTTGCTTCTCAACTAGACGGCTGCTTGTTTTTTTTCTTTAAGCCCCCAGACACTATATCTTTTGATAGCTGTACACCATCAGCTATCTTCACCACATTTGCTTATGTACCCAGTCAGTTTAATAGAACAAAGTGTTCTTGCATTAGGGGAGGACTTGAATAGAGGTCCAATGTCCATCCTCCCATCTGCTACCTTAATACTAAACCTATAAATATATGCACACAGATCTATTTTCCCATCGTCATATATAAATACATATGTACATGCCTGTATTTAGACCTCTATAAATGCCCTTTGCCTCCTAGTTTCTTCCTCGTATTTCCTTTTACTTTCCTTTTGTCCCACTATCATGTTAAGCCTTTATTTGGATTTCAGTAATTCTTCTCAGTTACATTGCCCTTGATCAAGCCTTACCAGGCCTCCTACACTCTTCTTGCCATCAATTTTAGATCACTGTTCCCTTGTCCCTGGGGTTGTTAACAGCTACTTCCTTTCCCCTGCTTTCTTCTCCCATGTCCACTGGAACTGTTACTCCCATTGTTTTCTCATCCAGATTGGTTATCCTGCCCATCTTATCTAAATAGACCTGCAGAGATAATAATATGCACAGAAAACAAGACAGAGCAAAACAAAGCAACAAAAGAAATAAACTTTTTGTGGAATTATACTGCAGAAAGAACCCTTTGAGCAGAGTTGTGTGTCAGTTGTAGTATGTGAAGACAAGAGAAACCAAGGTAGAATTAGTAGTGCACACAGTGTTTAGGATTTGATTAGGTTATGTATCACAGAGAACCCTAATAAATAAGAAGTTTAAATTACCATTTCCTCTTAAATACATCTGCTGTGTGAAAATCAAGGGCGGGATGGCAGCTTCATGAAGTGGTCAGCAGTCTTATTCCTTCTACCTATTTGTTCTGGCTGCCCTAAAGTCTCATGCATGAAGTCCAAGATGGAGGCAAAACTCTAGCCATCACATCTGCTTGTAGGATCATAGCAGGGTACAGACACAGAACAGTGTATTCTCTTTTTAAGCCTTGCAAGTTCAATCTATATCACCTTCTCCAGAAAGCTGGCAAATTCATGCTCAGCAGCAAGGAAGATGGGGCGTGTTGCCTTTGAGGGGTAGTAATGTGCCCAGCTCAATTTTGTTTTCATACTACATGTGAAGAGAACCTGGAGACAACTAGCAATCTATGCCAGAAAGGGGATAAAAATCCTGTGTATGTTTCAGGGTGGGGTGGAGAGTTGATGCTTAGTTAAGTTCTGTGCTTGACACTAATGGGCTGTTTGGGAGTTACAAGGTATTTTTCCTGAGCATTACTGTGGATAATCAAGAGGGAACTGTTCAAAGATTGGGAAATAGATTGTGCACCTGACAGTGCTTTGATCTGCGAATCATTCTGCTTTCACAGAAATTTAATTTTGAAGATAGTTGGGGTAGTCAATTAAGAATAGCAGACCTTTGCTAAAATGTTTTCCTTACATTCCCTGAATTGTATTTTGACATGCCAAAATGTGGCATAGTAATCTGATTTAGTACCATCAACCTTTTATAACACATTTTCCATGTAGTTGGCTTTGTAATTGTCAATATTGGTGTAATTATATTTTTAAGGTACAGGGTAAATTAAAATGATTACATTAATATAGGATTTAAGGATAGTCTTCTCTTTGGAAAGCTAACATCTGGTGGCCTTTGGAGGAAAGGAATGTCCTGCGGAGAGTGGTGGCACCGTTCCCTGGAAGAACCACATCTTACCTGCCTTGTGAAAAGCACCAATATATTGTAAGCATAATCATCACCTGTGGAGGCTTGAAGATTTCCATGATACATAACAGGTTTTAGCAAAGCTTTCAGACCAAGACAGACAAGGAAGGAAGGTTTGGTGATCTGCATCTGAAAAATAAGCCAATGAATGGCCAGTTGGTCCCAATCAATCCAATTCCATTTGCATGAGATTTTTATGATTTGTGGCCTGCTAGACAACAGCTAGTAGTAAAATGTCTTTAGAAATTGTACATTCCTTTTAATGACATTTTATGGTGACATACCTCTTACAACTTATTGTTTAGAACTCTGCTTGCTCTGAATTTATGCATCTAACAAGCTGAATATATGCTGATGGTGGCAGTTGAATAATCTTTGAGAGTCTAGATCTTTCCTATGTGGCTATCATTTAAGATTTAATCTTACTTTTTATTTAATTTTTGGTTTGAAACCTTGTAACATGGGTCCACGCTGACCTGTAGGGAGCCACCAATAGCTTTTCAGTCAATTCTGACTCAGCGACTTCATGTGTGTTCGAGTAGAACTGTGCTTCATAGTAAAGCCCTGGTAGTGCTGTCTGATAGGTGTTAGGCTGCAAACTGTGTTTCAAACCCACCAGCTGCTCTGTGGGAGACAGATGATGCTATTTGCTCCTGTTAAGATTTCTAGCTTCAGAAGCAGTTTATAGGATCGGTATAAATCAGAATCAAATAGATGGTAGTGGGTTTCAGTGAGTTGGGTGCTCCACAGAGTTTTGAATGGCGTAGTGGTTATGTGTTGGGCTGTGATCCACATGGTCAGCAGTTTGAAACCACCAGCAGCTCTTGAGGAGAAAGCCTGGGCTTTCTACTGGGCTTTCTACTCCTGTAAACAGTTACAGTTAGAAACGCACAGTGGTTTGTTATGAGTCAGCATAGACTTGATGGCAGCAAGAGTTTTTCAGAAGTGAGCTCCAAATTTTCTTCCATGGGACCTCTGGGTAGACGCAGCCTCCGCCTTTTGGTTAACAGCTAAGTGTGTAAACAGTTTGTGCCACTCAGGAACTCCATGAGAAACCACACAGACTTGTGGGGGGAAAAAAGAGTTTATTCTCCTACTAATAGAGTACAGGGGCAGGATAGAGAGACAGCTGCCTTAGTTTCAACTTTGAAAAATAAATTAGCCACTTCTTGTTCTTTTACTCGGCTACAAAGTGACATTTTATGTATAATGTAATTTATTTGAGGGAAGATACTGAATCATGATGTTATGTAATTAAAAAATACAATGAACTAAGCTTCAAGATCATACAATCTTAAATCTACTAATTTATGTTGCTGTGGGAGACATTCAGCCCTTCAGGATGCATCTTAGTAACAATAGGATTATTCAATCCTGTACCTGCGATGCACTTTGAAGCTTATGTGGTCCACACTTCTTTTTAATGTCCTTGTACCATTCCCAGCTTCAATGAGTACGTTTGCAGAGATCAGACACTGGCATCTTCCAACCCCAAAATGGTTCATATCCCAGTCCATATTTTCTTTGGATGGTTCTAATAGTTATAGAAAAAGCCTTTGGTAATTGAGTTAAGGTTTGTTCTTCTTAGGACTTTCTTTTTGCAAGCTATTCATCACCAGTCATCACCGGCACTTTGAACCATTCCTCATGACTTCTCTTCATTGTTTTCTCATCTTGCTAGAACTATTACTGCTTCCTTTCTTATTCTTAATGCTCTATTGATGCATTTTCTATAGAATTAACTCTTTTAGAATGGCAGTCAAATACACTGATAAATTATATTGAACTTGTAGTCAACTAAATTTTGTTTTTGTTTTTCACAAGCTGGTGTTAAGGCATGTTTGTCTGTCTGTGATACATGTTTGGATTCAAGCACAGGATTTTCAATTTTATTTTGTTAGGTTGGTATGATTAGATTTAGCACAATGTTTCGGAGTGTTGCATTCTTTTGGAATACTAATTCAGCAAGAGACCATCAATTGCTCATATGTAAGTTCAGGATAAAGCTGAAGAAATCTAAGCAAGTCCACTGGAGCAAAATTACGATCTTGAGTTTATCCCACCTGAGTTTCGAGAACATCTCCAGAATACATTTGATACATTGGACACTAATGAAAGAAGGCCTGATGAGCTGTAGAAAGACATCAAGAACATCATTTATGAAGAAAGCAAAAGATCATTAAGAAAGACAGAAAAGATCAAAATAGATGTTAGAAGAGACTCTGATACTTGCTTTTAATTATAGAGTAGCTAAAGCTACTATTCAGAGAGCTGAATAGAAAAATTTAAAGGGTAAAGGAAGAGCCATATCTGAAAATGGCATAAAAAATTCAAGTGTACAATTTCAATTTTGAAATAGTCTATGGAAAAATTATTGAATGATGCAGGAAGCATTAAAAGAAAATGGAAATAATATACAGAGTCATTGGACCCTAAAGAACTAGTTGATATTCTACCATTCCAGGAGACAGCATATGTGCAAGAACCCCTGGTGCTGAAGGAAGAAGTTCAAGCTGCACTGAGAGCAGTAGCCAGAAACAAAGCTCCAGGAATGGATGGGATACCTGTTGAAATATTCTAGCAAGCTGATGAAGCCCTGGAAGCACCCACTCATCTATGCCCGGAGATTGGAAGATGGCTACGTAGTCAGCTGACAGGAAGAGATCCATATTTGTGCCCATTCCAAAGAAAGATGACCCAAGGAATGCTCAAATTATAGAACATGGTTATTGATATGCTACTCAAGTAAAATGTTGCTGATGATCACCCAACAATGGTTGCAACAGTACATTAACAGGGAGCTGCCAGAAGTTCAGGCCAGATTCAGCAGTGGATGAGGAACAAGAGATAACATTGCTTATGCCAGCTGACACTTGCCTCCAAGCAGAGACTACGAGAAAGATATTTTCTTGTGTTTTATCGATTATGCCAAGGCATTCGACTGTGTGGAGCATAACAAACCATGAATCGCCTTGAGAAGATTGGGAATTTCGGAACACTCTTGTGCTCCTGAGGAACTTATGTATGGATCAAAAGGCAGTTGTGCGAACAGACCAAGAGAATACCGCATGGTTTAAAATCAGGAAAGGTGTATCTCACGGTTGCATCCTCTGGCCATACGTGTTCAATCTGTATGCCAAGAAAATAGAGAAACTGTCTTATATGACGAAGAATGTAGCATCAGGATTGGAGGAAGGCTTGTTAACAAGCTGCAAAATGCAGATGGCACAATCTTGCTTACTGAAAGTGAGGACCTGACGCTCTTGTTGATGAAGATCAAGGATTCAGCAGTCTTCAGTATGGATTATGACTCAATGTACAGAAGACCCAAATCCTCACAACTGGATCAATAGGCAACATTATGATAAATTGGCAAAAGACTGAATTTGTCATGGACTTTTTCTTTCTTGGTTCCTCAATCATTGTTCATGGAAGCAGCAGTCAAGAGATCAAAACATCAGTTGTATTAGGTAAATCTACTGCACAAGACCTCTTTAGTGTATTGAAAAGCAACGATGTTTCTTTGGGGACTAACCATGGTATTGTCTATGGCTGCATATGCATGTGAAAGTTGGACATTGAATAAGGAATCAGAGAAGAATGGATGCATTTGAATTGTAGTGCTAGAGAAAATTATTGAAATTACCGTGGTCTTCTAAAGAGTACAAACATATCTCTTTTGGAAGAAGTCAGCCCAGAGTGCTTCCTAGAGGCAAGCGGGCCGGACTTCGTCTTCAATACTTTGGACATATTATGAGGAGAGGCCAGTCCCTGGAGAAGGACTTCATACTTGGAAAAGTGGAGGCGCCGTGGAGAGGAGGAAGGCCCTCGAGGAGATGGATTGGACACAGTGGCTGCAACAATGAGCTCAGACACCGGAACAAGTATGAGGAGGGTGCAGTGTTTCATTCTGTTGTGCATACGGTTGCTATGGGTCAGAACCGACTGGATGGCACCTCACCACAGCAGCAGCAAGAGATGATTTAAACTCTCAGAAAGACAAACAAGAAACAAGTGTGACTCTGAATATTTGGCACTTAAAAAAAAGTTGACTACCATACATTTATGTCTTTGAAAACCAGAGAGAAATAATTATCTTGTGGTTTTTCTGAGGTAGGTTTCTCTTTGGAATAACGGCTCACTTTATTCTCTGGCAATAAAGTTCTAGATATTGGGTGTATAGGTACATTCTTATGAAACATTCCTTTCCAGTTCTGATTGGAACTGGAGGACGCTTGGTCAAAGATAAGATTGGGATTTTCTTTGAGTTCAACATTTCCAAAAAATCCTTGAAGGGAAGTAGAAAATGGTTTAAAAGTAGGCGTCTCATTTAATGGTTCAGGTTAAGGTAGATACTTAAAAATATGAATGACCTTGTTAGGTGCCATTGACTTGGTTCTGACCCATAGGGGCCCTCTGCAACAGAGTGAAACACCCCCTGGTCCTGTACCATCCTCACAATTGTTTTTATATTTGACCCCATTGTTGTAGCCACTTTATCCATCCTTCGTGTTCAGGGTCTTCCTCTTGTTTCCTGTCCCTCTAATTTACCAAGCCTGATAGCCTTCTCTAGGGATTGGTCTCCCCTGATAACATGTACAAAGTTGTGTTACATGTGACATGGGTTTTTATTATCCTTGCCTCGAAGGAGCATTCTGGCAGTACTTTTTCCAGTACAGATTTGTTAGTTCTTTTGTCAGTCCAGGGTACTGTCAGCATTGTTCACCAGCACCATAAATCTAGTGCATCTATGCTTTGCTCTTCATTATTCAATGTCCAACTTTCATATGAATGATGACATAGGTCCAAATAAGACATCTCCGAAAGTGTCAGGTACACATGCCTAGGAATTTAGTTAGAGTTCAGGAAGGAACCAGGGGAAAACTGAAAACTGAAAATAGGGATTATAAGGGGAATGGGACAGGAAAGCATTGTAAAAGCCAAGGAGATGCAAATAATACATGCAACTATTAGCAATGAGAGTGAACAGAGAGAATTACGAAAAATAAAGGCAGTAAAACCAAAAGGAAATTCTGGGAATTTTATTTTCAGTGCTTAACAGTCAAAGGAACAGAACATTAGATGCTTTAAGAAACATTACCCACTTACTTCAGTTTTTAATATACAAATTGCATTATTTAGAAAGAAGATATTTTCATGGTTATAGTGAAATAACTTCTTGCTCAAGTAAACGATTACTGTTTGTACTTGAGGAAAATGTCACAGATAATTATTGATTTACAATAAACTTGTAGAAAGAGGTATGAACCCATTACTAATTTTTAACATTTTTTATTATATAAATATATATATATATATAAAGTGTAGAGAGGAATTTAGACAACTCTGCTACCCATATAATTATTTTAGACACTGTATCCCATACTTTAAATATATTATGGATACATGCTTTAATTTGGTGCCATACTTTAATGGGATTCATAGAATTGGATATATAATTTCTACTTTTTGCTACTGGTAAAACTTTGTATTGAAATACCTTTATGTATGCCTTTTTCCCCCTTCCAAATAAATTCCTACAGGGATAATTGTACTACCAAAGGGTATATGCATATATTTAAAGTTTCACAACTCTTATTTAAGATTATTTTTGCTTAGCTACAATTATTCCTTTGGGAAATCATTTGCAAAGGAACATTTCCTTTCTGCCTATGAATTTTCTGTATAAATGCTGGGAAATTGGAATAAATATAAGGTAATATTTAAAGAGATCTTTATAAAGGTATTAATTTCATATGAATATCTCAAGACAAACCTAAATATTTAATGTCAGTTAACTGATTTTAGCAAACTCTGTGCTTTTACTCACTTATTTTCTGGTAGAAGTGCTGTATGTAAAACAAGTAAAAGGAAAGAGTCATATAACTGATATTTAAGTGTTAAACATTTAAATTTTAGTATTAAAATATCAAATCAGCTATTTATGAACTATAACATAGTTATCATGGCTTATTTCAAAAGAAAGATGAATCTTATCATTATACTTAAACCCAAACTATTGTCACATCATAGCAACTCTGTGGGATAATATGGAACTGCACTGTGGGTTTCTTGGAGATTAGAAAGTCGCCCCTGCAGAGTAGCTAGAGTGATTTCAAACTGCTTACCTTGTATTTAGCAGCCCAATGGATAACCCACAATACAGTCATTATATTTAGTTTTTAAAAAAGTAATAATTTTGAATGACAATTGGGCTGGGTTAAAATTTCCCAGGAAAACTTTCAAAGAGATGGTTTGATACAGTGGCTGCAGCATAAGCTCCAACATAACAATTGTGAGGATCATGCAGGGTCTGATAGAGTGTTTTATACTATTGTGCATAGAGTTGATAATAGGTAGGAATCAACTTGATGGCATAGAATAACAACAGAATTTCATAACCTAATCATTTTTAAACTCCTTACGAGTATTTGTGTTTAGTCCTTGTGCTTTGATCATTTATATTTGAATGTGTAAAGAAATATAAATTCTATTAAAAATGAATAAATGAAATATTTTTGAAGATTTTTTTCTCTTAACCTTAATTTAAACTTTAATTTTAGTCTCAGTCCATAGGGTAGTGCTGAATTGATGTAATCATGTGTCTAGGTTTGCGTTGAGCTCCTAGGAAATCTCTATCAACAGTAATTGTGTTTTAGTTAAATTTTTATACCCACTGTGCCCTCCATAAAATAGTGCTCATTTTCTTTGTGTGTGTGAAAAAGAATTCATTACCACTTATACTACTGTAGCATTACCAATTATGTCTCAGGTGGGAAAAGTTAAGTCATGTCAGCATTAAATATAACTACAGTGCCCTTTGATGAAACAAATGTTCTAGGATGTTTTGTCATTAATTAAAATTTTCTAGTGAATACTTTCCCCCTCTATTGATTTCATTTCAATACTAGAAATATAATCTTCTAGAAAAATTATGAATTCTCCAGATTATCACAGAAAAAGAATGTTTGATATGAAATTATCATAACAAAATTTTTATGTTGATTTTTCTTATTGCTTCATATTGCATTCTCTGTAGATGTAACAATTCAAACAGCTTTAGCTATTTGGCCAAATCTTTAATAGCTGAAATTCATGTTACTATCTCTAACTGTATCCCCTTTTTAGTACTGTTTACTCAGAGGTCTGGTCAACCTTTTCTCACTTAATCTGGCTATACTTGCATGTTATTCACAGGCCTGGCGTGAAGGTTGTTAGTTTAAACTCTCTCATTGTTAAATGTGTCTACAGTTGATCTTTCTGTAGAGCTAGCTTAGCTGTACTTTGCATATAGGCCCCATGAGTGTCTACTGTGCTCATTGAGATCTTTCTGCTCCAAATGGTCTGAACTGTTTCCCAGATTTGAGTGAACAGTGGCTCTTTGTCTGGCTTTGCGGAGCTTCCCCTACACATGCTATGCACATTGCTGAGGATCTTTTTCTGCATTCCTCCTTCCCATCTTACATTCTGCCTTTCAAATTTCTATCTCTTTATCTCCTTGACATAAGCAAACACTGTCCTGTGCCTGGTTTTCTTTCTCACTGCTGTGTGTTTTGGCATGTACTTATGGAAAGAGTCAGGGTGATGGTAGACCTCAGACAGTTTATTCACCCTTTCTCAGGTATTACATGATTTGTTAGGCCAGGTAGTCTAGAGAAAGAAATTCAGTGACACTGTTCTATATTTAAGAAAGAACTTTACATCAAGAAGTATTTATATATCAAGAAGGCATTCCAGCCTAGTCCAATTTAAGTCCGTAAGTCTGATGTTAATCCGTAAGACCCTCTTCAGACTCACCTAGCTGCAGGTTGGTGATGCAGAATGGTGCATTGGGAAGCGGGAAGATCACAGGCTGGTGGGTGCAGATTCAAGCGGATCCAAAGTTGTTGGAAACTTGGCAGGGTGCTGCCAGCTCTGAGAGTTGGTGGCAGGGTCCCAGCAAGTAGGAAGATGAAGTCACAGAGAGAGGGAAGTCCCAGTTTTTCTCACTCTTATGAGCAGGTCGTACCACTTGATTGCCTCCACCCTTAAGCCAGAAGTGACTAGTTGACATCCTATTTGACTACCACACAGGCCTACAATGCCTGTTCTTCCAATGTCTGACACAGTTGTTTCACATTACTAAACAACTGTGTTTTATATTTCTTTACACCTGGTGAGCAAGTCCAATCTCTCTTACTCTCCTTCCTGGCATAAGCAGAAGTCTGTTATCTGGAAAATGTCAAACAGAATATGGAAAAAATCTGCTTAGGCTAGTGAGCAAGGATTAAGAAGCCAGTAGTATTCTAGGAGGGATCCTGGTGACACAGTGGGTAAGTGCTGGGTGGCTACCAAAAGGCTGGTGGTTCATACTCAGCAGCAGCTCAGTGGGAAAAAAGGCCTAGTGATCTTTTTCTGTAAATATTTATAGTCTTACAAATTTTGTGGAGGCGCTTCTACTTTGTTTATAGTGGGTTATGCCTTGAGCTGCTAACTACAAGGTCAATGGTTTAAACCCACCAACTGCTCCTCCAGAGAAAGACGAAGCTTTTTCCACTCATGAAGATTTGTAGCCTGGGAAACCCAAAAGGGGCATTTCTTCTCTGTTCTTTTACCTATAGATTGGAATCAACTCCATGGAAGTGTGTTTAGCTTCGTTGTTTTATGAGTAAAAATCAACTTGACAGCCAGTGGCAATAGTAATCTGAAGCCTTTTCTGTGTGAGGATAAGGCATAAAGGAAAAACTATGATGCGGATTAAGTATTCTTATGAAATACACCTAGGAACGTATTATCCAGTATATACACCCTAGCTAGACATTTGAATGGGGAATCGTACTAAATTCTATGAATTACTATAATTCTACAAACTTGTTGGTTGCTTAATACTCATTTTTATATCTTTCCCCCTTTTATTTCCCTAAGTTGACACTATTCATTTAAATCTCGATTGCCTATCTGTATAAGACAAATGTTTCTTTTTCTAAACAACACCAAATCACTTCATTCCAAATCTGTACTACTAGCTTTATGTCACTGTTTATTTTCAGTAAAACATTATGTAAAGTAGTATTTTTTTATGCTCAACTATCCCCATGACTGTTAAATTATCAGTGGTGTTTATATCAGCTGATGCAGTCATTCCTACCTGAGAACATGGCTGGTGCCTAGTTTAGCATCTGTGATATCTGTATGCTATATCAGGTATCTGTTTTTTCGTATTGATAGAATAGAAAAAGGTGCTTTATAAGGCGGTGTATTAATATTATGTGGTCCCATACACAATTTTTGACATTCACTTTAGTGGTGCCGCCAAGGAACATTTAAAAGACAATGTCAAAAAGAGATTTCTAATTTCTCGCACCTCCTCAACACCAGGTCGTAAGCTCTGCTGAAAACTTGATCAGGCTGATCTAGTTTCACTGTTAATAACTACGTACAGTCCCAAGAGCAGCCTCTCAGTGGCTGACAAATGTGCCTTGCCAGTCTTTAGCTAGCTGTGATCCAAATAACTATTGGCATTTTATCACCCAAGAGTCACACTTGACTGCTGACATGTATCCTCGGTCAACACTGAGACAGTGCCTCGGGAATAAACGAAGTCTCTTTTTGAGTGCCAATGTGACTCTCCAAAACGACCCGTGTTGTTACGTGCCATCAAGTCAGTTCCATTCATCGTGACCCGGTATACCATGGGATGGAGCACTGCCTGGTGCTGCATTGTCTTCACGATTGTTAGGGTTGAGCCTATGGTTGCATCCACTGGGTCAAATTTATTTGTGGAGGGACTTTTATGTTTTCATTGACTCTCTACTAAGCATGATGTCTTTCTCTAGTTACTAGGCCGTCCTTATAGCATGTTCAAAGTATGAAATTTAACCACTCTTGCTTCTAAGGTTGTAATTTCAAGGCAAATTTATTTTACTGGCAGCCCATAGTACTTTTAATATTCTTCATGAGCCCCAAAATCCAAATGCATCTATTCTTTGGTCTTCCTAATTCAGTGTTCAGCTTTTACATGCATGTGTGGTGATTGCAATTACCAGGTCTTGGACCAGGCACACCTTAATTTTCAAAACGCCATCTTTATTCTTTAATACTTTAGAGAGGCCTGGTGCTGCAGATTCACTCAGTTAAATGCATCATGAGTGTTGTTTGTGGATACAAGTAAAATAAAATCCTTGACAGCTTCAATTTTTTTCCTTTATCACGATCACAGTTCTTAGTCTAATTGTTAGGATTTTTGTTGTCTTTACATTGGGTTACAATCCACATTGAAAGCTGCAGTCTTGAATCTTCATTAGTAAGTGTCCCAAATCTTTCAGCAAACAAGGTTTCGTTTCATTAGCATATGGTGTCATTAGCATATTGTAGGTTGTTAATAGCCTTCCTATAATCTTCGTGCAAGGAGCTCTGGTGGCTTAGTGTGTTACACATTGAGCTGTTAACCACAGGTAATCAGTTTGAATCTACCAGCTTCACCCTGTGAGAATGAGGAGGTTGTCTACTCTTATAAACATGCAAAGTCTTAGATACACAAAGGGGCGGAACTACTCTTATAGGGTGTTAGGCCAGGTTGTCTAGAGAAACAAATCCAGTGCCACTCATCTATGTACAAGAAAGACCCTTGTATCAAGAAGCACCTTTGCATAAAGAAGGTGTCCCAGTCCAGTCCATATCAAGCCCATAGACCCAATGCTAGGAGAGGCCCTCTTCAGAGTCACGTAGCTGAGCTGAGAGGTACAGTGGAAAGCAAGGCAATCACACGGCCGTGTGTGCAGTCGTAAGGATCCAAGGTTGGTGAAAACATGACAGCTTGTCCACAGTTGTGAGGTTCTGCTAGCCCCATGTGGAGACAGACACCTAGTCCCGGTGTAGCCCTAGTGAGGAGGAAGGTGAAGTGACAGAGATTGCCTCTGTTCATCTTGGCCTTATACAGAAAGTTTGTATCATCAAAGGGGTGTCATCAGATGCAAAATGATGGACAGATTTGACACTACCCGTAGCCAGGAGTGTCTAGTCGACATAATCCCCAACTATCACATAGGGTCACTAGGAGTTGGAATCCGCTTGACGGCGGTGGGTTTGGGTTTGAGTTTAATATGATGCTGTATTCCTTTTCATATAGGAGAGCTTCTTGAACTATATGCTCAGCATACAAAATGAACAACCATGGTGAGAGGGTACAACCCTGATGTACACCTTTCCTGATTTTAAATCATTCAATATTCTCTTATTCTCTTACAACAATTGCCTCTTGGTCTATGTACAGGCTCTGCATGAACATCATCTTTGAGAATTGTTATGATCTGCAATGCCTTTGCCTGTTAATAAGATACAAGTAAACATTTTCTGATATTCTGTACTTTCAGCCAAGATCCATCAGACAAGATGTCCACAATGATATCTCTCATTCCATGTCCTTTTTTGACTCTGGCTTAAATTTCTGGCAGCTCCCTGTCAAGGTACTGCTGCAACCATTTAAAAAATTTTCTTCAACAATATATTACTTGCATGTGACAATGATGATATTGTTTGATGATGTCTCCATTTCATTGGTCATCTTACTTTGGGATGGACAGAAATATAGATCTCTTTCTGTCAGTTGTCCAGGCTAATAACTTTTCAAGTATTTTTTGCATGAACCAGTGAGTGTTTCTAGTGCTGCAGCAATTTGTTGAAATATTTCCATTGGTATTTTGTCATTTCCAGAAGTCTTGATTTTGGCTAATGTAGCTTGGACTTCAGCACCATTTTTAAAATTTATTTAATCAATGCTACCTCCTTAAAGGGTTGAATGCTGACCAGTTCTTTCTGGAATAGTGGCTCTGTATTGCCTCCGTCTTCTTCGGATGCTTCTGTCACCATTCACTGTTTTACCATTGCTTGCACATTGAGATTCGAGTCTGAGTTTCTTCTTCAGTTTGTTCAGCTTGAGGAATGCTAGCGTGTTCTTCCTTTTTGGCCCTGCAGGTTCCTCACAATTGTTCCTATACTTGAGCTCATTTTTATAGCCCCTGTGTCAGTCCATCTCAGTGAGGTCCTTTCCCTTCTTTTTGCTGCTCCTCTACTTTACGAAGCCTGATGTCGTTCTCCAGGGACTGCTCTCTCCTAACAACGTGTCTGAAGTATGTGAGACAAAGTCTTGCCGTCCTTGCCTCTAAGGATTACTCTGGCTGTAACTTTTTCCAAAACAGATTGGGTTGTCCTTTTAGCAGTCCATGGTACTTTCAGTATTTTTCTCCCAGCACTATAATTCAGATGACTCATTCTTCTTCTGTCTTCTTTAGTCAGTGTTCAAATTTCATATGCTTATGAGGCCGTGGAAAATGCCCTGGCTTAGGTCAGGCACACCTTAATCCTCAAAGGAACATCTTTGATTTTCAGTACTCTAAAAGGTTTTCTGCAGCAGATTTACCTAATGCAGTGCCTCTTTTTCTCTCTTGACTGCTGCTTCTATGAGCATTGATTGCGGATCCAAGCAAGACAGAATCCTTGTCAGCATCAACATTTTCTCCATTTATTATGATGCTACCTATTATTGTTCCAGTTTTGTGGATTTTGATTTTCTTTACATTGAGTTGTCATCCATACAAACTTTGATCTTCATTAGCAGGTGTTTAAAGTCCTCTTCACTTTTGTGAGCAAGGTTGTGTCATTTCCATATTTCAAGTTGTTAACAAGCCTTCCTCTAATCCCAATGCAGCATTCTTCGTCATATAATCCAGCTTCTCTGATGATTTGCTCAGCATAGAGAATAAATAAGTATGGTGAGAGGATAGAACCCTGATGCACACCTTTCCTGATTTTAAACCATGCAGTGTCCCCTTGTTCTGTTCACACAGCTGCCTCTTGTTCCATGGGCAAATTCCGCATGAGCAGAAAGAAGTGTTCTGGATTTTGAATATCACTGTTATGTTATACTATTATGTACATACCGTTACATTAAAAGTCCTCCTTTTAAAACCGCCTTCAGTTGATTTGCATATGTAATATCTCACCTCCACAGAAAATAACCAAAACACTACACTTACCTTTTACAAATGTCAGTGCTTATAAGGCTGATTGATATATATTTGAAAGTTATTTACTATCATGTATTCAAATTTGTAGAACTCAAGAATTCAAGCACTTAATGATATATATACCTGCAGAGTTCTTAACTCTCGGTACCTCATAGGAATATTATAAGAATAATGAATGAGATGCTCTCTATAGGTGTCAAGCATTATCATAAATAGTCCTGAAAATTTTTACAAATATTAAATCATGTTATTGTTATTAATATAGTTGGTGGCTCAAACCACGAGGAGCTCTGAAGGAGAAAGATGAGGCCGCCTGCTCTTATAAAGATTAACTGTGTTGGAAACCCTATGTAAGGTCATTATGAGTCGAAATTAATTTGATGTCAGTGAGCTTTATTTGATAATGTTAATGAAATTATTAATGATTCCTACTCAAAGTTAATACGTACCTTTTAGATTATATAAACATTTATATTCACTTTAACCTTTTTAAAAATTGAGATTTTTAAAAATTAGGTTATTTTTACTAGACTTTTATTAAGTAATTATTTGTTTTATGTAGACGAATTGTGCTGCACACACGTGATATACCAAGAGGTTTCAAAAAGTTCATTGAAAAAGGGAATTTAAAAATATTGGAATTTTCCCACTAATTTTTGATGCCTGCTCCTGTGTAAACCAAACCCAACCTACTGATAGTGAGTCAGTCTCAATTCATAGTGACCCCTATAGGACAGGATGTAACTTCTTCCCCTTTGGGTTTATAGGAGTTTAAATCAGACAATCTCATCTTTGTCCCCAGTAGTGACTGGTGGGTGTAAACCACTGGCCCTCTACTGCATAACCCTCTATGCCAGCTTTATTTTGTAGTATTCTCAGCCTGTGGGTGGCGACCCCTTGGGGAGGTCAAATGACCCTTTCAGAGGGGTTTTGCCCGATTCATAACAGTAGCAAAATTATAGTTATGAGGTAGCAATGAAAATAATTTTATGGTTGGGAGGTCACCACAACACGAGGAACTGTATTAAAGGGTCGGGCATTAGGAAAGTTGAGAATCACTTCTTTCACTCTTCGTGTGTATATTATATGCATGTACACATAAACAATTGTGAGTTTGGTGCAGGACCAGGCAGAGTTTTGTTCTGTTGTACACATGATTGCTATGGGTTAGTACTGACCTGGTGGGACCCAACAATTACAAGAGGGGGCTTTAGAAAGTTTGTGAAAAATGATATTTAAGGATAATGGAAAATTTCCACTAAGTTTGGAAGGGCCTCCCCATGTACATGTGTGTATATACCCATACAGACTACTTTGTTGAAAGAGGGAGGAATTAGCTTTTATGTATTCGCTTTGGACGTAAATTATGGTAAACCTGTTTATAATTTAACCCGACCATCTTGGAAATTTTCCTTTTTATATCGTGCCCATCACTTTTTACTTTCCATTATTTCTTTTCATGGAAAATTTTTAGGTGAAAATTAGATAGCTAGTTTAATGGAAGAATTGAGTTTAATGGAAAGTAAGGTCTTTTCCTCTTTCCCAAAAAAGTTCCTTCATTTATGTGGATTGTTGAGAATTAGCTGTAATTAGAACACTTAAATGACAGTCTCTGTTATAGACACTTTATTCATTGAATAGTCAGTCTAGGCTATTAGATGACACATGATAGACTACTTTTCATGTATAGATTTTTGAATGGGAAAATTTGTTTCATTTTCTATTAGAATTTGTAATAATCTCAAGGTAAATGTGAAATATTTTTATTTGGTCGTGTAGTAATAACATTTTCTCAGATTTCAAAAGGAGTCACGTGCTTGTTGAATGATTTTTCTAATTTCTGAATTATGTTTTTAATCATGAAATTAAAGTGAAATATTTTATTGGAAATTGAGCCAGCCATTTAAAAATTACATACATAATTTTTGGTTGAAAATGTTTAGTGTGTAAAACTTTTCTATACTAGGATCCTTTCCTTAGGCTAGATTTCTAGTAATGGAATTTTTGGGTCTTAGTGTATAGATTCTTTTTGAAAGTTCTCATTGACAAATTGGGTTTAAAAATGATTATATCAATTTATTCCTATAGCAAGTATTTGAGTATTCATTTCATTATCTTTTATGAATTTGAGTGAGATTTAGAATCTCATTGCTGTTTTTATATCTATCCACTCAATCTACAAGGGGGTACCCCCCCAAAAACAGAGTTGCACTGGGAAGAGCAGAGTTTTCCTAGTATGCATTTTTCCCACTAGGCGACCATCCAGCAACTTGCTCTGAGTTAGTGTACCCAGTGGCACTGACAGGGAAGGTTCTCTCTAGTTGCAATGAATTTTTCTGTACAAGCAGTTTCACTCAAACCTCGTGTATGTGATGGCTGATTTAAGAGAACATCATGCTGCTATGAAATTTTGTTTCCTGCTCAGGAAAAATGCCACAGAAACTGTTGTGATGTTGAACACAGTTTACAAGGACTGCGTTATGGGGAAAACTCAAGTGTATGAGTGGTTTTATGTTTCAGAAAAGGCGAAATGTTGCTTGATGACAAACGTCATTCGAGATGTCCGTCAACTTCCTAAACAGAAGAACATGTTGACGTGTAGTGCATTTGGAGTTCATTCCACCAGGTCAGACTGTTAATCAAGTTCTAAAAAGATTGCATAACAGTGTGCGACCAAAAAAGACCTGATTTGTGGCATTGTGGCAGATAGGGGACTGGTTTTGCCACTAGGACAAAGCACCTGCTCACGCAGCCATCTCATTACGCCAGTTTTTGCAAAAAAAAAAAAAACCAAAACTTCCCCCTCTAATCAAAAAACCCAGCATGCCTCTCTAAGCACTCCCACCTTACTCACCTGATCTTGCTCCATGCAACTTGTTTTTGTTTCCATGAATGAAGAGGGACATGAAAGGACAGTGATTAGAGAATGTAGAAAAGGTAAAGAAAAAATCGTGGGAGGTGCTGTGAGCTGTCCAAACAGATGACTTTGAAAAATGTTTCCAGAATGGAATCACAGATTTAACAAATATACTAAGTGTAATAGAAAGTATTTTGAAGGTGATAGGTTGTTTTGTAAAAAAATTTAAATACATAGCTTTGAAAAAAATTTCTCCTTTTTTTGGGGGGGGGTACCACCTCTTATACAGCTGTATATAAATTTGAAATTTTAGATCTCTATGAATTTGAGTGAGAATTTACTATATATTTTAAAACATAAAATGTTTTTAAGTAATTTTAAGTATTTTAAGTATATAATTAATTAGCATTCATTATATTCACCATTTTGTACAACTATCACTTCTATTTATTTCTAAAACTTTTTTATCATCCTAAAATGAAATATAGTATACTCATTAATAATGACCCTTCCTTCCTCCTGTTCATGTCCAGATAACCACGAGTATACTTTCTGTAACTAAATATTTGGCAATGGTAGATATTTTATATATGTTGGATTGTATAATACTTGTCCATTTATGTTTGGTTTATATACCATTTACCTTCTTTCATGCCGTTTTTAAGGTTCACCTGTGTTATAGAAGGTATCACAATTTAACTTCTCCTTATGGCTGAATAGTATTCTGATGTTGGTATAAACTATATTTTCTTTATCCAATTTTTTTATTGATGGGCAAGTTGTATATTTTAATGTAGCCAAGTCCATTCTATTTTATGTATACTGATGGCTCAAAATTCAATGTTTTTTCTGGTGACAAGGTCTGAATGTGGAGTGAATATTTATCTCTACTGGAAGTAGGCTCTCCTGGCTTTACTGAGCCTTTCTGTCCCATCTGTGCAAGTTGGACTTTATCTGTCATTTCTAAGTTTTTGTTTCTCCCGGTAGCACTTTTCATCTAATCTTTCTGTGTAGACATGAGGTATGTTTTAAGGGGGAACCAATCTCGGAGATCTACATACATCCTCCTCTCTGGGGGATGGGCCACAGGAAGGTGGGTGAGGGGAGACGCCGGGCAGTGTAAGATAAGATAAAATAATGATCTATAAATTATTAAGGGTTCATGAGGGAGGGGAGAGTATGGAGGGAGGGAGAGGAAAAAAAGGAAAAAGCTGATTTCAGGAACTGAAGTGGAAGGCAAATTTTGAGAATGATGAGGGCAACAAATGTATAAGGGTGCTTTAATCAATTGATGTATGTATGGATTGTGATAAGAATTGTATGAGCCCCAATAAAATGATTTTTAAAAATTTCAACAGTGTATTATGAACATTTATCCATTTCATTAAATATTACCCCCAAGTATATTTTCCCATCACATAAATATATTACAATCTAATGATCAGATATTTAGGTTGTCCATTTTCTACTGGTAGAATTTTGTCATGATAACTATTATAAATTAATGTTTAGATTTCTAATTCTTTAGATCCCGTTTTACAGTGAAAATTACTGGATCAAAAGATATAAACAGTTTGATTTTTTTTTCCTATTTGCTTCCTGCTTGTTTTTAAATGCCAGCATAGGGAAAGAAACGTAGTAGAAAGAGCCCCCCTTTATCTCTCAGGCCTGAGAGGACTTAGTACAAGCCCTGCAGAGAAAGACAGTGTTTGAGAACAAATGAAACCATGGGGCTGGGGAGTGTGCTTGTGTATGCATGACCAGCCCTTGGGAGGAATATAGTCCTACATGCATGTGCAGAGGCGAGCAGACTGTGCGAGCTGTTCTGTGTTTTGCCCTTCCCATGTATTTATCTCACCTTGCCACGCTATTTTACCGAAAAAGCTGTGCCAGTGTACGCTCATAGCCACCTTCATAAGCACTGCGTGCTTTCTTGTGTTTTGAGTGTTTGCTAAACTCATTGGTGAATTTGGAAGCATTCTTTATGTCTTGAATATTTGCTCTTAGGTTGATTATTCTTGTGACATGAAGGCATTGTTCTTTGTCTTTTCACGTTCATACCTTGCTCATTATTTAAAAGTTGAAAGTCTTAATAATCTGACATCTGACAAGTTAACTTATATATAGTGTTAACCTTTTGTGATCCAACCTACTGCATATCTTGTGTTTTTCTTTCCATTGTTGTATTTTAACCTTACTCGATTTTTGGAAGGGCAGCCAGAGGTTTGACATTTTTCTTTATGTTTATTTCTCTTAACAGTTTATATAATGTCAATAACAACCCAAAACAACAGATTTTTGCTAGACTAGAATCCCACATAAAGAGTAAGTAGGATTCCCTCATTTTTTTCTTTCTTTGGGAAGAAAAAGTTAAAGGTTAAACTGTAGATCTATCTACATAAAAGTATTAAGATATTTTGAATTCACAAAAAGCTTGGTGAAAGAGATTTTACATGATTACAATTGGAGCTTAACGGGACTTGCGGTGTGGAATTTTATCATTGTTGGTTCACCTACCTGTCTGCTCTCCTACAATATTTGTGAGAGCTTGTGTGTGTGACTGAAGGGTTGTAAGTTCAGGGACATTACATGAGTGTATGATAGGTAATTAATGTTTTAAGAGCAGCCCCACGTGGGTTCAGGCTTTGACTCTTGTCTATTTTCTTCCCAATTTTAGCCTCTTGCTTTTGCGCTTACTTTATTTGTTTATTTATTGCTCTTACTTTTAAGCTCAAGAGTTTGTGGTGTCCAGGGGTAAAGAAGGTTGACCTTGTGCCTTTGATATCCTTTATGGACTCCCTGGCCAGAACTTGGATAGCCTAGTCATTGATACAAAGTGAAAACTAGAGTGGACTAGAGATAACTTAAGATGTAACCCATATAAGTTACTACATTCAGTAGTGACTCTTTGCTGAAAATAGTTGCATTTCTTATCTAAAGCAGTTGCTTTTCTTGAAAATTATGAAAAGGAACATTTCAGAGTATGTACAGTTTAAATATTGGTATAGTCAATATTTACCACTCAAGGGAAATTTTAAATCACAATAAAACAGTACCCTCTCACGCTTGGAAGTCTCATGTCACCAGGTAAGGAGTAGTCTGTGATTTTTTTTTTTTTTTGGTCAGAGGAGGCATTTTTTATATTAAAGCACAGGGTTAACAAATGTCACTTCCAACTCTCGCCCATCTGGAACCATATGTCTTCAAACAGTAATTTTCACCACAGGGTTTACCCCTTAAGAACTTTCTAAGGATTCTTATTTCTGGTGGCCCCAGTGCTATTATGGGGAGTTGATGGGACATACCCAGCAGGTGTGTTTGCTGCTGGAGCAACTAGGTCCTGCTTTGCTGTGGTTCCTAATGGTTCCTCAGGAGCAGGAGTAGGGCTGGGAAGAAAAGGGTGGCAGAGGAGGGAGGAGAATGTTAGAATGTGCATGGCTTGGTAATTTATTACTGGATGTGAGAGAGTCAGGAAAAAGTGTCATGATCGATATTACCGTTTATTGTACTCTATAGTCATTTTAACACTGCTATGAAGAAGTGTTATTATTCCCAATTTAAGATTGAGGAAACAGACTCAGAAAAATTGTGTCCATTTAGAGTGAACACAGCTACTCAAAACAGGTAGAAAAGGTGACTTTAACATTGGACGTGGTCAGTTAAGGGAGCGAGAGGTGAACAAGGAGCCCTGGTGGCTTAGTGGTTACACACTGGGCTGCTGACCACAAGGGCAACAGTTCAAAACCAACAGCTGCTCCAGGGGAGAAAGATAAACCTTTCTATTTCTATAAAGAATTACAGTCTCAGAAATCCACAGGGGCAGTTCCACCCTGTCCTGTAGGGTCACTATGACTCAGCATCGACATGGCAGGGAGTGTGTTTGTTTGGTATTTTAGAGAGGAACGTTTCAAAGAGTAATGTGAGCATGGGGGAGAGGCTAGGACTGAAGGGGGAAGTGTAGGAATCCTTTGTTGGGAGCCATCGGGTCAACTCCAACTCACAGTAACCCAGTGGAAAACAGGAGGAAACACTTTCTAGTCTTGCTTCATCCTCACAGTTGTTACCCTGGAATCAATTGTTGCAATCACTGTACTGATGTATCTCCTTGAAGGTCTTAATCTGTTTCTCTGAGCTGGTCTCCTTTCCAGGGACTGGCTTCCTGACAGTGAGTCCAGTGTATGTGCAGTAAAGTCTCACCATCCTTCCTTCTAAGGAGCATTCTGGCTGTACCTCCTCAAAGACAGATTTATTTGCTTTTGGGCGGTACATGGTACTTTCAGTATTCTTTGCCAACACCATAATCAAAGTGTCCTTCCTACTTCATCTTGCAGCTTTCATGTGCATATGAGCGAGTTAAAATGTTAGGGATTTTCTCATATCTGATGATGTCATTGTAGCACTAGTTTGATTTTTCTCCAGGCATTGTTCCAGGCCACTCTGGATTATCATCCTGACCATCCAGGAAGCATTATCATTGTTCAAAGCAGACAACAGAATAGGAACATAACAGGTGACATTTTGGATAGATATTCTTAACCCTATTTCATATCAACAACATCTTTATTGGTAATGATGAACTACTACTGCAAAGGTTTTGACCATAGGAAAAAGGCATACCATTTTGGAAGATATTTCAGAATCTCCAGCAGTATAGCTTAAAGCCCTTTCCCTCTAGTGAGTTCCTTCTTATACATATTTAGAATCATTTTCCTAAACCAAAAGAGCCTAGGCAGCACAGTGCTTATGTGTCAGTCAGCTGCTAATTGAAAGGTCAGCTGTTCAGACCCACCAGCCTCTTCTCTGGAGGAAGATGAGAGATTCTGCTTAAAAGATTTACAACTTCAGAAATGGGAGGGGCAGTTCTACCTTGTCCTGTGGCATCTCTGTGAGTTGGGATTGACTCGGGGTAGTGGGTGGTTGTGTGATCTTAGGCCAATAAAAAGTGGGGGGGGGGTGATTGCTTTATATACGCTTGTAAAAAACTATCTTTTTTTGTTAAGAATTTGGAAGACACAAACCTACCCACCACCACCACCAGTTTAAGTCAATTTGATTTGGACTTGGGGAGCCCTAACCTGTTGGTGGATGTGGACTCTGCTCCCTAGGGTTTTCTTGGCTATGGCCTTTCAGAAGCCGATCTCCAGGCTCTTCTTCTAAGGTACTTGTGGGTGGGTTCAAACCGTCCACTTCTTTGTTAGTAATCAAACAGTTTACCATTGGTGCCGCTCATGTACCCCTAAAAATATATTAGTGTCTATAGTGTTGGCATAGAAGAAATGAAAAGATTACAAGTAACTGTTTTTTGTTTTCAAGGAATGGGGTTTATTTCAAGGAACAGGTGTGTTTGGGCCTTGATTTTTCTGATGTCTTTGCTCAAGCCCCAGACCCATTAGCACAGCTGTTTCACAATCCACCTTTCCTGGTGCAGCATCCTTGTTGAGCCACTGAACAAGGTCTGGATCCTGCCTAGCTTGCACCACTATGTTAACACTAGGCCTGACAAATCATTAGGAATTACCCGAGGCTACATTTCTTTTTACTTAGGCAGGAGGGTGTGGAGTGGTGGTGCTACTGGGAGTAGTTTTGAGAATTTGGAGACTTTGCAGGATGTCTAAGAAGAGTTCACAAATTAGTTTTTCAAGGTAAAAATTACCATCATGGTCAGCAAACAGTGTGCTAGAATTGAAGTGGTTACTGACAGTTCAGGTATGTGTGATAGGTGTGTTTAAAGGACCTGTGATAGGAATCACCTTGCTTGCTTGTTTGTTTGTTTTGAAAGACAGAGGCATTGCATTCCCCTTTCCCCTTTATGATGTCCTTTGTGGATGAGCCACAACCCCACAGTGAGACCAAAAGGAGCATTGCCTACCCCCCCACCCCCGGGGGGGAGTAGGGTGGAAAAAGGTTGACCAGTGACAATCTAGGTAATGTCATTCTACTCAAAGACATTAGGAGATGTTTTTAAATGATGTGAGTACTAGTTACCACCAATCCAACACTTGGTCCACAAGTAACTTCTGCTGCTGTCTCTTCTTTTTACAGGTGCTTAGTAACTATAGAATAATTCCTATTTTAAGTGTTTGGCAATTGTGGAATTTTGAAGTAATTAAATGGTCAGAACACTGAATTTACACAGGCTTTCTCTTTTTTCTGTAACAGAAGCGTGATCTGTTTTCATGAAAATGAAAAAAATATTCGGTTTTGGTAATGTCATCCATTTTTAACAATCAAATTCATTTGGCAATCAGTGGTACAGCTCTCCAGAACTGTGGTTATTGTTACAGTGTATTGTTTACTGTAAACCTGGTTAAATATTGGTAAATATAGTGTAGCAGAAACTGAACTGTTGTGAGCTATCTGGGCATCGGTCCAAGATATCATTAAAAATACTGCCTCAGACTAATTTGGGTTTATGAATAATATTTTGTTAACAGCTCAACTGAAGTGAAGCCACATGGTGTAGCTAAACATTGTGAATTCACAGATAATAAGAGTAGTATATGTACATACTGTACAATTAATATTCTATAGTTGAATGATTAATTTACATATAATTTTGTGTTAACCTTTAAACTATGTGCAACAAGTACATCATAAGATCTGATATTATTAGTGCTTTTTTAATACTATGGTTTGTTGTAGATTTGAAAGCTATATAAGTGAAAATATTTTTATTTAATTAATTTTGTTAATAAAATTCATAGTTATACTTTAAAATAGGTTATAGGAGTTATTAGTATTTAGCTATACATTATTTTAGGTGTAACAAAGGGATTGAGGATATAAGTGAACCAATTCAAAACTAAATCCTTATTTAGCTGTTTCTTGTCAGGAAATGCTTGTCTTTTTCCTTATATGCCATTTAAATAATGCTTAAGATTTTTTTTGAACATTATATTTATATTATATGTATTTCCCTTGACAGATTATTAGAAAAACGTTATTTTCTGTCATTATTATGGGGTAAAATAATTTTGCAGGGGAAAAGAATGCATTATTTAAAGACTGGATTATAACTATTTTTCTCAATAAATGTTTTATTCATTTTCTAGGTTAGCACTCTACGTATATGAATATCTGCTCCATGTAGGAGCTCAGAAATCTGCCCAAACGTTTTTATCAGAGGTATGTTTTATATATTTTCTGTATTATATTTGAAATAGTTATCTGAATAATTTGATCATTACATACTATATTGTGAATGTTCAGTTATCAGTAAGCATAATAGAATCTTTACAGAATATTTGTAAGCATTTTTAATATCCAAAGATATTATTTTCTTGGTATTCAATAAACTCCTGATTTTCAGAGCCACTTTTTCCTACTTAAAATAGAAAGTTGAAGTAACTTTGGCAATAATAATAAAATTTTGGTTTAAAAAATCAAAAACTGAAAACAAAAACACACATAAAATTAATAACCCAAACACCCAGTTATGCTATCTCTACTTCTAGCATATCTTTTTGGCATTATTTATAATTTTCAAAAAGTGTTTTTAATTTGGTTTGGCTAGCATTTCATTGGTGACTAAATTTCAGTTAGAAAACATTTTGATAAGGAAATAGAGGAAAAAACTAGGAGGCAAATGGGTATTTATAGAGGTCTAAATACAGGCATGTACATTTGTAAATATAATTATATGTAATAACTGGGAAATAGATCTATGTACTTATATTTATATGTTAAGTATCAAGGTAGCAGACGGGCATTGGGCCTTTGCTTAAGCCTTCCCTCAATGCAAGAACACTTTGTTCTAACAACCTGGCATTCTGTGATCCTCACCCTCCATGTACAATCATTGAAGACATAGTGGGTGCACAAGCAAATGTGGTTAAGAAAGCTGATTGTTCCTGGGTATCAAAAGATACAGCATCTGGGGTCTTGAAGGCTTAAAGATAAACAAGGGGCCATTTAGCTGAGAAGCAACAAAGCCCAATGGAAGAAGCACGCCAGCCTGTGTGATCATGAAGTGTTAATGGGATCATGTATCAGGCATCAAAGACCCAGAACAAAAAATCATATCAATGTGAATGAGGGGAAGTGTGGAGTGGAGACCCAAAGCCCATCTGTAGAAAATTGGACATCCCTTTACAGAAGGGTCACAAGGAAATGACGAGCCAGTCGGTGCAATATAGTATTGATGAAACATACAACTTTTGTCTAGTTCTTTAACGCTTCCTTCCCCCTTCCCCCCTATCCTGGTCCTAATTCTACCTTACAAATCTGGCTAGATCTAAGCATGTACATGGATACAGATAAGAGCTGGAAACACAGGGAATCCAAGACAGATTAACCTCTCAGGACCAATAAGAATAGGGATACCAGGAGGATAAGGGGAACGTGGGAGGCTATAGGGGGAAAATATAGCAAGGAGCTACATATAACCCCCTCCCAGGGGGACGGGCAACAGAAAAGTGGGTGAAGGGAGACATAGGACAGTGTAAGACATGAAAAAATAAAAATAATTTGTAAATTATCAAGGGTTCATGAGGGAGGGAAGATGAGGGGGGCGGGAATTAGGAGCAGATGCCAGGGGCTCAAGTTGAAAGAAAATGTTTTGAAAATGATGACGGCAAATATAAAAATGTATGCATGGATTATGATAAGAGCTGTATAAGCCCCCAATAAGATTATTTTAGTAAAATAAAATACAACATGAACTCTAAAAAAAGAAAAAAATTTTATAATCCTATTTCTAGTTTTTGTTTTGCTCTCCGTTCTTCATACTTTTTAAGCTTTGATTTTGAACTTTCTTAGAATACTTTTTTCTTCAATCTATATAATCATGATGAAGATGCTAGTTATTTTTGAGTCTTATTATGTGCTAGGAAGGATGAATTACACATGTTATTCTAACTCTTATAAAATATTTGCAAGGCAGGTGGTAGTCTTGATATCTTGATGAGAAATAAAGGGCTCTGAGAATTTTCATAACTGCTTAATGGTTAAACAGATGGCTGAATAAAGGAGTTCAAGTTCAGACCTAGGTTCATGCTGGTTTAAAAGCCCCTGGTTTTCATATCTGTGCCATCCAATATGAGTAGTCACTAGCCATACAGGGCTGTTGAGTACTTGAAATGCTCCTATTTTAAATTGAGAAGTGCTATTAGTGTAAAATACACATGAAAACTCAGTATGAAAAACATATGAGATACTATTTAAAATTTATTTTGATCATACATGGAAATGATAAATTTAGTTATCTTGAGTAAAATATAGTATATTAGTAAATTGATTTTTTCTAAAAGGGATACCAGTTAAAAAACTATAAGTATTCAAATTTACATACATGCCACTAAGGCCAAAAATAAAGAAGTAGAAGATTTGAATCAACTTATGTAGTCTGAAATTGGTGAAAAATGCAATAAAAATATTGATAATTATTGGTCATTGGAATGTGAAAGTGGAAAATATACCTTGGAGATTGAAAGCATGCTGGAAATCTTGATAGGATTTTGTAATCCCATCAATTTACTCATTAGAAATATATATATTTTACACTTGATCTTAGCCAAAAGGCCGAGAAGCAGAAATATATATATTTTTAACAACCGAAACATTTGCTATGCAAGTGAACCTCACAAGATGAAATTGTGGAAAGAGATTTTGGGGAAACTCAATATTACCAGTCAGAATAAGGTTAGATGATAACTATGGAACAGACAACTGGTTATTCATATGATAGTTCAAGTTGAAGCTGAACAAGCCAAGTCCATAAGAGCCAAAGTATGGCCGTGCATATTTCTCACCTGAATTTAGAGATCATCTCCAGAACAGATTTGATGTATTGGACACTAATGACTAAATGTCAAATGAATTGTGGGATGACATCGCACATGAAGAAAGCAAAGATTGTTAAAGAGACAGAGCCCAAAAGAGACTCTGAAACTTGTAAAGTGAAGGGAACAAATGATGACGTTGAAGAGCTGACAGATTTCAAAGGCAGTGATGGTAAGGAAAGAATTATACTGAAATGTGCAATGGTATGGAGTTAGAATGCCAAAGAAGAAGAACATGTGAGAGTACCTCAAGCTGAATGAACTGAAGGGGAAAAAATCCAAGCCTTGAGTTGTAATGTTGAAGGATTGTATGGGGAAAATACTGAATGACACAGGAACCACCAAATGAGGATGGAAGAATATATACAGTCACTATACCAAAAACAAAACAACATTTGGTCAACATTCAGCCATTTCGAGACATACCATGTGATCAAGAACTGATGGTATTGAAAGAAGAATCTCAATCTGCATTAAAGGCATTGAAAATGATTCTGTCTAGAATACTCATGATTCTATGCCAATAGGAGACTTGTTGACCAACTGACTGGAAGAGATCTTTTATTTGTGTCCATCCCAAAGAAAGACGACTCAATATAATGTGGAAATTATTAAACAATATCATTAACATCACATGTAAATAAAATTTTGTCAAAGATAATTCAAAAATGATTTCAGCATCACATTCATAGGGAGCTATCAGAAACTCAATGTCGGGTCAGAAGAAAGGTTGGAATGAGAGATATCAACAATGGTTTGTATTAGATTAATCTTGACTGAAAGCAAAGATTACCAAAAAGTTGTTTACTTGTAGTTTATTGACTGTGCAAAGTCATTATATGGTGTGGATCCGAAGAAACTATGGATAATATTGCAAAGAATGGGAATCTTAGAGGATTTAACAGCGTATATGTTTGTGCATAAGCCTAGTTTTTAGCACATCTTTTATGCAGTTTTTGTGGTAAAATTAGCTGCCTCGGCTGATATTCGGGTCAACTTATTCTCAAGTATATGCAATAATTGTGCTCATGCTGTACACGGATCAAGAGGCAGTCCTTCAAATGAGACAGGGGTACTGTATGGCTTAAAATTAAAAAAAAACCTCTCTGTCTGGGTCATATCCTTTCACCATACCTATTGACTTATACTGAACAAATCTGAGACACTGGACTATATGAAGAAGAATGTGCCATTTGGATTGGAAGAAGGCTTATTAACAGCCTTCCATATGCATGTAATTCAACATATCTTGTTAAAAGCCAAGAGGACTTGAAAGTCAAAGGCTACAGCCTATACTAGTATGGATTGCAACTCAATATAAAGAAAATAAAAATCTTCACATCTTCTTGATAAAAAAAGAAAATACTGAAGTTGTCAAAAATTTCATTTTACATGGATCCACAATGCTTATGGAAAGAGCAATCAATAAATCTAATGATGTTTTGCATTGGGCAATAAAGCACACAAATATTACTTTGTGGATTAAGGTGTGCCTAATCTAAGCCAGGGTATTTTCAATGGACTCATATACATGTGAAAGCTGAATAAAGAAGACTGAAGAGGAATTGATGTATTTAAATGATGGTCTTAATGAAGAGTAGAATACCGTAGAACTAACAAATCTATCTTGGGAAAAGTGTACCCAGGATGCCCTGTAGAATCCAGGATGGTGCTACTTGGTCTTACATACTTTGGATAGATTATCAGGAAGGATCAGCCATGAAGAGGGATATGATGTTTGGTAAAATGGATGGTCACTGAAAAAGAGGAAGATCCTCAGAGGGGTGGCTGCAAACCATGGGCTCAATACAACAACAACAAATTAAACTTTGTCTTAAGAAATTAAATATCATTATAAGAAAATAAAATTCTTGTGGTTCTAATTTGTACCCCACCTTATATTACTATTGGATGGCAATGATTGAAAGAATGCCTCTAGTGATCATCTCTCTGGTTGAGCCCATGTCATATTAAGACATAAAATAAGTAGCCATTGATTATGGTCTCCTGCCTGAGATACAGCTTTCTTATTGTTTATCTGATCCCCCATATAAAGACAGAAGCAAATCAAAGAAGCCAAGAGAGCCCTCTACTTCTGATATTTTATCTAATTAGTACATGTAGTTCACATACATCTATATATGCAAATAAGGAACTTAAGAGATTTCATTAACTACGTGTCCCATGAAGCAATATATGTAATATAATGAGAATGTGGTTTCAGATGTTTCAGTGGTTTCAATTCAAAAGAGTTTGGTTGATCTGCATTTCAACAATCATTGATCAGAAGACTTAGGGCTATGACCTTTTTTAAGTCACAGTAATTTCATGGTATTACAGAGAAAGTGACTGCCATAGCAAAAAAAGGATATTCTTCATATGTGCAGCCTTAGCCACTGCCATTGAAATTTAAGGCACCTTGGTGGTTCAAGAGTACAAGTCTCCCTTTCATGCTGGTAATCCTGGATTGATTCCCAGTCCAGTGCATTTCTTATACAGTCATGACCCTTGCCCATCCCCACTCTCACCCCCAACTTGTCAGTAGTGGACTTTGTGTTGGTAGTTCTGTGAGTCTGGTGTTGGGTTGCTAACCACAAGGTCAGCAGTTGAAACCCACCCATTGGTCCACAGAAGAAAGATGAACTTATCTTCTCCTGTCTCCTCCTGAGTGACATCTCAGACACCTTATGCATCCTAACTGACTCAGTGGCAATGTTTCTTGTGTTTCGTTTTTGCTAAATTGGATTAGGAAGGAACATGGTGATCTGCTTCTGAAAATTAGTCAATGAAACCTCCATAGATCCTAATGGGCCTGTTAGAAACCCAGCATGGGGAGATCAAGGTAATCACTATGGGACCAGCCATCGCTTTGTTCCATTGTGCATGGCGGTCATTTTGAGTTGGGGGCTGAAGCAATGACAGCTAGCAACAAAATACTGAGTATGGAGGTATTGACATTTTACACTGAACATTTATTAGTACAGTTGAGATAGTACTAAAATTTGATGAAAGTATTAGTTGATCTCTTTGTTACTATTTTGAATGGGCTCAAGTTGCTGAATCCCCAGGGATTTTTGTGCTTATATTTCCTTGCTATCATTAGAGTGATTATATCATTTAAAGCGATTATTAAATTTTATCAAAAATGTTATTATTTAAAGAAAATCAGATGTTTGGATTTAAGCAGATGATGCAACTTGAATAGACAACTAGACACTGTAATCGCGACCTGAGCTCTATGGAATAATGGATATGTAAAATATTCAGGGCTACTTAGTAAAAAGGAATTTGAGTAGAGAATCACACATTTTGACAAGGATTTGAAATAGTTTTATTTTCCATGGCTTCATTTGGAATATAAATCTAAGGATATCTTTGAATTATCAGCATGGCTCAGCATCATAAGAAGAGCCATCTAACCTGAAAACAAACGTTTGTCACAAACAAAGCACAGTGTTTCTGGACTTTCACGGTGTGTGTATGTGATTCTCAGAATTATTCTTCGCTTTCTAGGTTGCCAAACTCTGAGTGCTAACTGAAACTATATTCTGATTACTTAAATCACCATTATGAGTAAATGGTTAAATTAGTGGCAGCATATGCTTATTGCACTGTAAAAGTATGAGTTAGCCCTAACTGGACTTACGTAGATAGTCTCGTAATACACTGTCTAGCAAAAGAAGCAAACCAAAGTTTGCCATTTACATCGAACTCTCGAACATATATAATAATAAATGTAAACAATAGTAAATCTTTAAAAAATATGCATTTCAGAGTGGTTGTTTCTGGAAGTGGGGCTATTAAGAAAGGTTTTGATTTAATCTTTAACAATCACAGGATTTTTAAAACGAGAAACGTGTGTGTATATAACTTGTAAGTTATTGAAAAGATAGAATAAAAGAGAACACAATTTAAACACGGAAGCCTGAAGTCAGATTTGTAAAAGGCAATGGCTGAGTGAGTATACATTAGATTTTTTGAGGATTTTCAACTTGTCAGCTTTCAAAGCTTGCTTTGCCCGCACATTTGAAATTGCAGTAACACCCCTGCTTGTGTTTGCTCGCATGGACCATAGGCATCTGTCGCCAGGGCTTTTCCTAAGTGCAGCCCTCTCCATACAATCTCCTCCTTCCACTCTCCTGACTAGTGGTAGATGGGGGTTTTTCTACGAAGCTTCACCTCAGAGATCCACTTCTCTCTGCCAAGAGCACACTCTTCAGAGGCCTGGCATGAACACCAAGCCAGGAAACAAGGCCAAGAAGCTTAGACTTTTATCTTTTGGGCCAACGGATGTCTTTGAGAACTTTTAAGAATAGCATTGTAAGTTTGTTGTGTGCCATGTGCTTGCTTTCAACCCTATTTAGATTTCCTTTTTCAGTTTTACATGGGAAATTCAATGCTGGTGGTTGTCCACTGATTTCTTAACTAGTTTGAGTACTAGAGGTCCACTTTATAGATACCTTTCTGGTCTGTCTACAGATTTTGACCTTATTCAGAACTTAACAAAAGCAGGGAGGCATGTATTTGGTTTGGCTGTTGTGATGAAAAGGAAGTGGTTGAAAGGGCACCAGCTATTCAAGCATCCAATGTGCCTATCCTGGTTCAAGGCTCAGGAGAATACTTCATCTAGTTTTGATGCTTGCCTTAGGATGTGTGGGTAGGGATGGCTGTGAGGTTAATGAGCCTTTTGAGTCATGACTCAAATGTTACACAAGCAGTAAGTTTGTAAGTTTCAGTGAATCCACAGGCATTTTGAAGAAAAGCTTGCCAATCTACTTCTAAAAGATAACAACCACTGAAAACCTTGTGGAGCGCAGTACTTCTGTCACACACAAGGTCGCCATGAGGCAGAACCACCTCAGCCGGCAACTGTTTTGTTGTGGCGTTTTGGTTCAGCCGTCATTTTCACTTGTATAGGCTTCTTCTTCTGGGCGGATATTTAGAAACGTCAGATTGGATATCTAGACATGATCTGAGCAAGTCAAGGATGTCTCTTGGTAACCATGTCTCTCAGGTTGATTTTGCCTTTCTAAAAATGCCCTTTGACCTAGGCCAAAAGAAATGGGACTGCTCTTGAGATCAGTTAAAAGGACAGAAGGCACAATTACTGTGAGTTCAGGGTTGTTTTTTGTTTTTTATTCTTCAAATTCTAGCTAGAAGAGATAGCACTGGATTAACAGTAGAAAAAAAATGTTTTTAAAGCAGGTTGTGCCGAACTAGTCAATGTTATCTCTGATTCATGCTTTTAAACTACTACCTGAAACTTAAATATCACTTATATGACTTTTCATTTTCTTCTCCCCCAAGGGAAGACAAGAGAATATTCTCCAGAAGTGGTTTCATTTCATTTCCCTTCCTCTGCTTTTCATCATCATTCAACATAAAATAATAGTGAATAGAATGTTAGCACATCTTCTTTCCTATCCGAGATTTATTCTTGTTATTTTGGATTCATTAGAAGCAATCTTTTTTCTGGCTTTATTGTTTCAGTACACAAAGATACTTTTGGCTCCTTCTAGAAGTTGTGTGTGGTGTTCATGCCTTCACGTGGGGTCAGCATCTGTAACATCTGAATGAAGATTCAGAGTATTACAGAGTCCAGATTTCCCCCTCTTAAAATATTTGTGTCGTTTGTACAGTGTTTGTCGTGCATGGCAATGTCTGACGGATTGCTTTCTCAGACACTGGCGTCTATTTTCTCTGTTTATCTTTCACATATTTGGAGAGAGAACCTAATAATAAGTTCTTGAACTTTGTTTGGGGGACAATGTAGTACATGGGGTAAGAGCTATTGCTTTGAGCCAGCCTATTTGAATTAGGCTCCACATCTTATTTACTTTTTCAGTTTTTTTAATTATAAAAGGAAGATTATAATAATTCTTTCAAGTTATACTGAGGTTTAAATGGGCTAGTGTACAGAAAGAGCTTAAGTTAGTGCCTGACATAGTGCTTAAAAGTGTTAGCTATTATTGTACTTTCTGCTCTTTACCAACTTTCTCCCATCTTGTGTTAGTTATTTTAAGTACAAGAATAAATATATATCCTGTGTAATAAAGACACCCTGGTGGTTTAACTGTTAAGTGTACTTGGAAGCAAAAGGCTGGTGATTTGAACTCACTCAACAGCTGAGTGGGAGAAAGACCTGAGGAACTCCTGTAAAGATGGCAGCCTAGAAAAGAAAATGCAGTTCTCCTCTCTCACAGTCACCAAGCCTTAGTCTTAATGGACATGGGGTATCTGCATTATATACCAGGGGATGCCCACCAAAAACCTGAGTCGTACTGAACGGGGCTCATAGCATGCATTTTTGCTTCTGGGTGAGAATCCAGCAACTCGCTCTGAGTTAGTGCAGTGACATTGCCTGGGAAGGTACTCTCTGGTCACAATGAATTTTTTCGGAAAAGCAATTTTACTTGAAACTCATATTTTGTGATGCCCAATTAAAGAGAACGGCGTGTTACTGTGAGATTTTGTTTCCTGTTTGGGGAAAAGTGTCGTAGAAACTGTTGTGATGTTGAACAAAGCTGACAAGGACAGTGCTCTGGGAAAAACTTGAGTGTATGAATGGTTTCCTTGTTCCAAAAATGGTGAAATGTTGATTGATGTCAAATCTCATTCTGGACGTCTGTCACCTTCCCAAACGGACAAAAATGTCAACTTACAGTACATTTGGAGTTCATTCCACTAGGTCAGAGTGTTAATCAAGCTTTTTGTTTAGAGGTTCTGAAAAGATTGTGTGACAATGTGCGACAAAAAGGCCTGATTTGTGGCAGACGGGACTGGCTTTGCCACAACGCCAATGCACCTGCTCACACAGCCATCTCAGTGCACCAATTTTTGGTAAAAAAAACAGCACACCTCTCTTGTCACCTGACCTCGCTCTTTGTGACTTCTTTTTGTTTCCGCCAATGAAGGAGGACATGAAAGGACAGCGATTTGAGGACATAGAAGAGTTGAAGAAAAAAACTAGGGAAGCTGTCAGGCATCCAAACAAATGAGTTTCAAAAATTTTTCCAAGAATGGAATCGCAGATTTGACAAGTGTATTACATGTAATGGAGAGTACTTTGAAGGTGATAAGTTGCTTTGTAAAAAAATTTAAATACATAAATTTTGGGGGAAATTCAATTTTTTTGCGGGTATCACCTCATGTGTGGGGTCTTCAAAAGGTTCATGGGAAAATGAAACTAAGAGATAATAGATTTTTCCATTAGGTTTTGAGGCACCTCATAGAACTTAAGAGGAAGCCAGTTTGCAAGAGAATCTGGGAAATGTAACTTTCAGAATTCCAGCTCCAAGTATGGAATGGAGTATTGAAGTGCAGAGCTGAGAGATGATAGGTAGAAAACCAGTATATCTTTCCAGAAGCAAACAAATGTAAAATGCTAAACAAATGGTGCATGTATGTTCATATATATGGGTAGTTTTATAAATTTTCTTCGTATTGTTTTCTACTTCAATTTTTATTTTATTTAATACATTTTGGAAATGTGTTTCATTGGTGCTTGAAATTTCAGTTTTCTTTTTATGATTATAGTGTATTTCTATATCATATAATGTGACATTATGTAGTTACTAGCCCCCCAACGATGGGTATTTCCATTGCTTGTTTCCAGTCTTTTGCCATTACAATGCTTATATATAATTTTGCACATGTGATTATATATTTTGAATATAAATTCTTACATAGGAATTGCTTTATCATATAGTATGCACATTTGTAATCTATTTTATCATTTACATACTATATCATGATTCATCTTTACCAGTATATCACTTATGATTGAGTGTTAAGCTCTACATATATACATTTATGTAAAGATATTATTATACTCTATTAGAACTTGAATTTCTCTAATTTAAATAGGAATAATTACCATCAGCCCCAAGGTCATTGCTGTGAGATGGAGGTCAGACATACCTGCACTCTTAACTTTTACACCATACCTGACCACAGCTGCCTCTCTTCATTTTTATTGTAGGCTTGATAATTTATTACAATGCCACATAGAACTCACAGACTATACTTATAAACTTATAAAGGAAGTTACAGGCTACCACTCAGATCAGTACCAACAGGCTACGGCTCAGGATCAGGAAACATGTAGGAACAATCTGGATGGCTCCTTTGAAATAGACATCACATCTGTCCCCTCTTTGGTGAAGACAGCTTTCTCAGTTTCTCTGGGAGGTGGTGCATGCAGATACTTCTCTGCTGTGCTGCTTCGCCTCAGCTGGCCAGTGCTCCCCTTGGCCCTGCATGCTTCCTCTCCCCAGTGCAGCCCCTGCCTTTGACCGCGCTGCTCGCTGTCCCTTCACTGCTGACTGACCCAGCTCGTAACCAGTGTTGCAGCTCGGTCCAGCGCTCGGTCAGTGCATTCCAAGCAGCCAGTTTCTGTGGTCACTGCTGGCTCTGCTGAGGGGCCCCTCTCGGCCTGTCTCTGTCTTCAGTGTCACAGTCCTTTAACCACGGTAAAGCTCTTTTAGGCAGTTCTTCACTCCTACTTTTCTGCTGCTGTTTTGATCTTTCTGCCTTTCAGAAACCTTTGGGATTGGCTGTATATATAAATAATTTCCTTGTCAATTTTAAGGCATGGTCATGCAAGCAGGACCAACCCAAAAAGAAGAAACAGCTGCAAAAATCTAATAATCAGAACTTAAAATGTACGAAGTATGAAATTGGGAAAAGTGGAAGTGGTCAAAAATGAAATGGAATGCATAAAAATTGGTATCCTAGGCATTAGTGAGCTGAAATGGACTGGAATTGGCTATTTTGAATCAGAATATAGTATGGTTTACTACTCAGGGAATGACACAATTAAGAGGAATGGATTTGCATTCATTGCCAAAAAGACTTTTCAAGATCTATCATGAAGTACAATGATGCCTGTGATAAGAATATACATACATATATATATATATATATATATATCTTCTAGGAAATCCAATCAATACAAATACTATTCTCATTTATACACCAACTTGAAAAGCTAATGATGAAATTGAAAAATTCTACCAGTGTGTTTAGTCTGAAATTGATCAAACATGCAATCAAGATGCATTGATAATTATTGGTGATGGGCATGCAAAAATTGGGAATAAGAAGGAGCAGTAGTTGAAAACTACGGTTTTGATGATAAAAATGTAGCTGGAGCGTGCATGATAGAATTTTGCAAGACCAAACAACTTGTTCGTAGTAAATTCCTGTTTTCAACAACATAACACATGGACCTCCTCAGATGGAATATATAAAAATGAAATTAACTACACATGAGAGAAGAGACATTGGAGAAGCTCCATATCAGCAGTTGAAGCCAGGCCAATGGCTGACTGTGGAGCAGTCTTATGTCAGTTCAGGTTGAAGCTGTAGAAAATGAAAGCTGGTGCACAAGAGGCAGAATACCTTGAGTCTTTCCTACCTAAATTTTGAGAATATCTCAAGAACAGATTTGATGCACTAAATACTAGTGAAAGAATACCTGATGAACTGTAGGACAGCATTAAAAGCATCATTCATGATGACAGCAAAAAGGCCGTTAAAAAGAAAGGAAAGAAATAAAAAATTAGAGTGGCTAACAGAAGAGTATGAAATCTGCTTTTAATCATAGAGTAATTGAAGCACATGGAAGAAATGTTGAAATCAAAGAGCTGAACAGAATTTCAAAGGACAGCTTGAGAAAAGTGACTCAATAAATATTCAAATCAGAGAACAATATCATTAATATCACATGGAGGTGAAATATTGCTGGTTCAGGCTAGTTCAGAAGAGGATGTGATTTCAGATGGATTTTAGCTCAAAGCAGAGAGTACTAGAGAGATGTTTACTTGTATTTTTATTGACTATGTCAAGGTATTTGACTTGTATGGATCAAAACCAACTATGGATAGCCTTAATAAAAACGTGAATTCCAGACACTTTATTGTGCTCATGGGGGAATTTACTGTACATGGATAAAGAAGAAGTTGTGATAACGGAGCAAGGCAATACTGCATGGCTTAAAATCAGAAAAGGTGTGTGTCAGGGTGTGTTAGCCCAGGTTGACTAGAGAAACACATCTAGAGGTATTCATATGTGTATAAGAAAGAGCTCTATATACAAGAGCAATTGGATAGAAAGAAAAAACCCAACACAGTTCAGATCAAGTCCATAAATCATGTATTAGCTCATATGTCCAGTACCAATCTATAAATTCCTCTTCAGACTCACACAACACATGCAATCATGGTGAATACAAGAAGATCACAGGCCAGTAGGTGGAAAGTCTTGTGGATCCAGTGACAGTGGAAGTATCTCAGCGCTGGCAGGGGTCTCCATGTGGCTTCTCCATCTCCTGGGCTCTGTCTGCATCAGCATAGCTCCATTAGGCTCATTGTCAGTAATGTCTTGCAGGGACTGAGCTTTTGTCCTGCCTCCAGCGGACTATTTATCTCCTTAGCACCTCCAAATGAAGTTATCAAGCTGTGACCTGATTGACAGTCTAAACTTCACCCCTCAACTCTTCGGTCTCAAATTGACAACAGATTATATAACTACCACACATGGTATACTTTTTCAATCTGTGTACTGAGCAAATAATCAGAGAGGCTGGATTTTATGAAGAAAAATGCTGCATTAGACTTGGAAGAAGGCTTAATAACAACCAGCAATATGCCACTGGCACAACCTTTTTTGCTGAAGGTAAGGAGGACTTGAAGTACTTGCTGATGAAAATTAAGAATTTCCATCTTCAGTATAGATTACAACTCAATGGAAAGAATACCAAAATCCTCACAACTGGACCAGTAGGTAACATCATGTTAAGTAGAGAAATAATTGAAATTGTCACTATTTTGTCTTGCTTGCATCCATAATAAATGTACATGATGGAAGCAGCAGTTCAGAGATCAAAGGAATCATTGCATTAGGTAATCTTCACAAGTCCTCTTTAGGGTATTGAAAAGCTAGGGTGTTACTTTGAGGACTTAGGTGTGCCTGCCCCAGACCATGGTGTTTTCCATTGCTTCAAATGCATGTGAAAGTTGAACATTAAATAAGGAAGACTGAAGAAGAATCAATATGTTTGAATTTGAGTGCTGGTGAAGCACCTTGAAAGTGTCATGAACTGCTTAAAGAACAAGCAAATGTGTCTTGGAAGAAGTATGGCTGGTCAGAGTGTTCCTTAGAGGCAAGGATGGTGAGACTTCATCTTACATACCTTGGGCATGTTGTCAGGAGAAACCAGTCCCTGGAGAAGGGTATCAGACTTGGTAAAGGAGAGGGGCAGCGGAAAGAAGAGACTCAAGGCAATAGACGGACACCGTGGCTGCAACAGGGGGCTCTAGCGTAGGAACAATTGTGAGGGAGAGCACGGGAGGAGCAGCACTTCATTCTGTTTTGCATAGGGTCATGATGGCCTGGAACTCGCTGGATGGGACCTGACAACTGCATTAGTAGACATAAGGAGTTTTGGTGAGGCAGTGGTTACAGTGCTCAGCTACTTACTGAAAGGTTGGCTGTTTGAACTGCCAGCTGTTCTGTGAGAAAGCTATGTCATCCTATTTCCATTGAGATTATAGCCTTGGGAATTCTATGGGGGCAGTTCTGCTTTGTCCTACAGTCAGTTACCACTTGATCACAGTGGATATTAGTAGACTTACAAGGTTGCTTCCACAATGCTGTAGTAAACGTGATTTTGTTTTCTTCAAGTCCGGAGTTCTGTTTACTTTTTCTTGAGCACCAAAAACTCTCAAACCTCACTGCCATTGAATTGGTTCTGACCCATAGCCACCCTACCTTATACAGTAGAATGGCCCCTATGGGTTTTTGAGGCTGTACATTCTTTGGGAATAAAAAGGCTCAACTTTCTCCCAGGGAGTAGCTGGTGGTTTTGAACTGCTCAACTTTTAGTTAGCAGCACACATCGTAACCCACTGTCTCATGCTTTACTGTTAATTAACAATATATAGAGCAGGATTGGTTTGAGGCAAACACTACTATTTATTTTGTATTTTCTATTCATATATAGATACAGTATACATATGGAATATAAATATATTCTAGAGAGGATACTTATTTGTTGTGATAACTTTGATCCAGCTAATGGACCAACATCTAGCTGCTTCTGCAACAGACGTGCAATTTAAAGTGAGAAAGGCACACTCTAGTAAAGAATACAATGAAGGTGGAAGCAATAATGTGTTCTAAGGATGTCTGAATTTCTCTGAGGAATAGTAGGATACATACTTTTAAAAAGACAGACATGTTGCCTTCAGTTTTTGTCTCATAAAGGATCACTTCAAATATGAGCCACAAAGGGAGTTTACTCTCAGAAAAGTCACTTCTTTTCTGAAATAGCTGAAGATTCCTTGTGGATGTTGGGTGAGTGCAGGTGGATGAATTAGAGTCTTATTAGACTGAGTTAATCCCAGTTCTAGCACACATTGAGACTGTACTTTAACTTCTCTTAAGTCATTCATCTTTTTTTAAACTTGAAAATAGCACTGTTTGCTTTATTTCGTAGTCATATTGGCAGGGTCAAAATGAGCTGAGTTGAAATATAGGTCATGACTTTGTAACGCTTGCTTTTTATTATGATGACTATGAGTAATTAGGAATATTAGGGTGCCCGGGTTGTTTTTATGAGAGCCTTACTCCCTTTCCAGGAACCACCTATCTGTGAGGTCCTTATGCCCAAGAAGACACCAACAAGTGAAACAATGGTCATGAAGAAGATGGAGAGATGAATGGGCCCACACTTTAATTGTAATTTTAGCAGGACATCAAAGTTTCATTTTCCATAAAATTCTATGCTTTTTATGAACCAAAGGAGAGTTGGTCATTATGTTGGTCATCTGAAATTATCACAGAAAAATGGCAGCGATATATAAACTCTCTGTGTTTTTATTCAGGAGGATTCGAGTTAGTTTCTGGTTTATATCATTCACTGCCATTGAGGCAATTCTGACTCATAGCAACCGTATAAGACAGGGTAGAACTGCCCGTGGGGGGTTCTGAGACGGTAACTACCGGAGTAGAAAGTTTCGCCATTCTCCTGGCAAGGGACTGGTAGTTTTGAATTGCTGACCTTGCGGTTTGCAGAGCAACATGTAGCCCACTGTACAAATTCTCTAATTCCTAAAAATTCTCCCTTTAGCTCTGTTTTTAAAAGTCTACCACATATATAATTTTCTAATTAAAATTTTCCATTTTTGTAAAAAGAAGTTAAATGTCTACTTCAATGCTCCAATTGGCTTACATTTTATATAAGATGTCTAAAAAAATACAACCCGTTTTAGGAATCTTAATAGCACTTAAGTTGTTCCTTTTCATGTGTTTCTGAATCTTGTCCTTTAAGCATTGGTTTTTTTTTTTTAAGTTAAGATCACCCTCTAAACTCTTGTTTTAAAACTTAAGAAAAAAATCCTCTTGATAGTAAAATCCAAATTTATTCCATAGTAGATAGAATTCCTTGACTTTTTCTGAAATTTGTAATTATAGTTGCTTACTAATGGTGGTGCTAAAGACCTGTGACATATTTTGCTGATTGGAATATTGCTAAAAATGTTTAAATCACTTCATTTGAAAAGCTGAGGCATATACACATAAGTTACTTGTTTTTGAGAGTTCCTTTCTCACTGAGACCTTTCTTGGGTCATCTTTAAAATTTTAACTCCTTTTGACCTTTTTCCTTGATTTTTCTATCTTCCTCTGCTTTACCCTTTTCAATAGTATCAGTCACCTTTAGCTATAAGCACAGTGAACTTCTTGGGTTTTTTTTATACTATCTTCCTTACTAAAGTGTACATTTCCCCAAGCAGGGATTTTGATATTTTGTGATTATTGCTATCTAGTGCTAAGAACAGGCATAGAGTGTAGTTAGATTTTGAATTCATGAAGAGTATTCACTGTGAAGTTTTAAGTTATGAGAGAAATGGACCTTGTTTAAATGTTAGTTATGGTGAGCTCCAATTCATCTAAAATGTAAAAAGTAGAATATTAAAACCACTACACTTCTATCTCTCTTTTTTAACTCTTAAAGATATTGGATGGGCAGTGAATTATTTAATGTGATTCTTCTAGTGCACGCTCTTAACTCTCACCAAATGACCTTTCCCTGCATTGGTATAAGATACGAATAGGATTCACTCGTGAGTCATTGCAAACAGATTTTCCTGGAGTGCCATCTTGCTTTGTCTAAAATGAGCCCTCTGAGAAGCAGGAGGAGAGATCTCATACTAGCAAGAGCCTGGAGTAGAGCCACGTCCTCAGGACCTGAGATTCCTGAGCAGTGAACCCCTGGGTCTGGAAGACAGCTGCAACGTCAGAGGAGTAGCAGCAGAACCAGGAATGAGAGCATGAAGCAGAGTGGACTTCCCAACCTACGGAGCAAGTAAAGCCGAGTGCTTTTGTGCAGGAGGCTGGCTTGTGGATCAGGGTGCTGTGGGCACTAATTGGGGAAGTTGGGCTTGCTGGCCACGGAAGTGGAGCTGAGTTCCTTTGGACTGAGGCTTTTTGAGTGGGGTGTCTCCAGGCACTTAACTTAGGGACCTATGTTTGCTGACCCACTGAGTTTGAGCTGAATGCCTTTGAGTTGAGGCTAACAGTGGAGTGCTGTGTCCTTTTGGGCATTTATTAGCAGATCTGAAAGAATTTTGTATCATGTCCTGATAAACAACTCAGCCCTGAGCATTTCTTCTGGCATTACAACTTAATTTCCTTAATAAACCCTTTCTTTTATCATGTATTTTGTCTGTGTGTTCTTTGTAGCCATTACAATAGATATTAGAAACTAGGGAGGTAAAATAGAAGACATTCATGAAGTCAGCTGTATGTACATAGCTGGTTAGGGAGAAAGACTGAATTTTATATTCTGGTAAAGGTTGCAGGCTTGGAAACATCGTGTCTTATACTGTCATTATGAGTTGGCATCAACTTGATGGGAGGGAGGGGTTTTTTTTGTTGTTATTTTTCTCCCTCACCCCCCTCAAACCAGTAATTTATTTTAAAAATCCTTAGTTTTTAAAGATCCTTAAATTACAATTTGGAACCTGTACAGATTAAGTCCAATGTCTTGCAAATATCTGGGTTAGTACTGATTAACTGATATTCCTATTGATGCTAACAATGGTGAGTTCCTAAAATACCTTCTGTTTCACCAAAACAAGAAACAAACTCCTCAAAAGTTACTTCTTAGGATGATGTTTTTATTTGATTATCTGAATTATAGTTTATACATTAGAATGATCAGATAAACAAAACACTGATTTCCAAATGATTAAAAGTAATTAAAAGCTTAATTCTTGTTTAATGATTAATTTGTACTTTTCTCTCATTTATAGCATTCTTAGTTCAAACTCTGTTTTCTTTTTATTCTAGTCACATATGTAGTCTGAATGGTCCTGTCTTTGGTACATTTCTCAGTCCTCCTCATTTATACATTATTATACTACTGTACAATTCCCCAAATGGCAGGAGACATTAACAAGCAGAAGGTTTATTATATTCCTTTTAAAAAAAACTAGTCTCTGATATCTGATGATTATTTAACAGAATTATAATAAAGTATACATATTTATATTTCCATTAGCATTTTGTCAGCTACCAGGATTTTTTGAAATACAAGAATGATAAGTACAAACATATTTTATTATAAGTGTTTTAACTTGTGCATCGCCTGAATATAACCACCAGGCAGTTTTATTCTGTTCTGATTGGTAAGTTATTACTAGACTCATTCCTTACCACTAGAATTTTGTGAATGCTCATGACAATGCTAGTAGAATAGGTTTCCAGAGAGATGTTCTTCTAGGTAAGGGGAAATAATAGTAGCTAATAGTTATTAGATACTTACTTCATGTCAGCTACTTTTTTTTAAGCTTGCCATGTATTAATCAGCTTATCACAACCCTGTGAGGTTGGTAATTATTATTCTTATTTTATTGATGAGGAAACTGAGGCACAAAAGACTTAAGTAACATTTCTAAAGTCACACAGCTAGTAAGTAATGAAGCCAAAGTTCTAGTCAAGGCTTCATTCTGCTTAACAGACTTGAATTTTTAATATCCTTCTCTTATGAAGAGGTAAAGGTATATATCATTCAGAATCCAGGGGTGACCACTGAATGCTCATTAGACATTTCTCCGGAGAGAATGTAATGTACTTACATTGCTAACAGGTTTAAAAAATGACAAGGGACCACTGTGTCACAGAAAGTTCTAGTTGCCCCATGCAGTCAGTAGGGCTGGGGAGTCAAAGGGAAGAGGAAGATCCTAATATTAGAGGAGGGTCCTATTTGGTTTAGACCCGTGAGCAGAGAATGCTGCCTATTCGGTGCTGGTTATGATCTAGATTTTAAACATCCAAGAAAGAGTGATGGGCAAATGTGTTTGTACTTCTAAGCAGGGCAAGAAAAGAGGTTCTGGCGGTGTGGGAGAAAAGCCAGACTGGAACCAGATAGTATTGTTGAGGGGAATTGCTGCTACTGGGGCCACCCAGACAGGAACAGCAACATAAAGGAAGGACCGAGTTCCCTTTCCCTTTTTGCTGCTTCCAGTCTCCCTCAAGGGCAGTGGTTCTCAGCCTTCCTTAGGCCCTGACCCTTTAATGCAGTTCCTCATGTTATGGTGACCCCCAACCATAACATTATTTTCATTGCTACTTCATAACTGTAATTTTACTACTGTTATGAATTGTAATATAAATATCTGATAAGCAGGATGTATTTTCATTGTTACAAATTGAACATAATTAAACATAATTAAAGCATAGTGATTAATCACAAAACAATCTGTAATTATGTATTGTGAAATATTTATGTGTTTTACGATGGTCTTAGGTGACCCCTGTCAAAGGGTCGTTTGAACCCCCAAGGGGTTGTGACCCACAGGTTGAGAACCTCTGCTCTAGAGCCTCTCAGATTTTGGAACCACAGGCAGCCAGCTGAGGAAGGACCCAGTGTCCTGTTCAGAGCATCGGTATCTCAGAGAAGGATTGATTTGGAGCCAAGACACAATAGCTTAATTACTGGCACAGTGGGAAGCAAATTCGGGGTAATAATGGTCAGGCTTTTCTCTCATAGACTAATCTTGTCCTTAAATTACTGTGGGAAATGAATGTTTGTAAAGCATGAGATGATAATTATGACAAACTTATATACTACCTGAATATTTTTACATTAGAAAACCTTGCTATGTAATATGTGTAGGGAAGAGTGCTATTAGGACACTATTTAATATATCTTTTATTCATTTTAGATAAGATGGGAAAAAAACATCACATTGGGGGAACCACCAGGATTCTTACATTCTTGGTGGTGGTAAGTATCTTATTTTACTCCATTTTCACTAAATTGATGATGCATTCCAGTAGACCAGCGTCATATTTTCTTATGATGGTATGCTTTCTTTTCATTCTTCATTATTTTCTAAAATTACTTTCTGAAAACTATTCCTTAAAAGCAGCAACAAAAACCCCTCAGGCCAGTGTTTCTGTTAACTTGACTCTAAGATACTACTACCAAGTCAAGCTGGAAGAGCGTGGGCCAGCGTGCGGGATTTCCAACTGTCCATACATGTAATTGCTGTCTCATTGTATAGTGGAGACATAAGACAGTGCTTTTCTTGACTGTCTGCTCTTTGAGCTAGCTGTCTGTTTTCTGCAAAGCGAGCTAGCAAGTTGTCAAAATTTCAGACCACAGTTAACAATAATTAAATATTTTAGCTTGCTATATTCCCATTCCTTCTTTGCACCTTGCTTCTCTTGGAAGGATGAGGAGTGGAGAAGCAACTCAGGTGAATAATTTGACTGCATCATCGGTAATATAGGCCAGTCCTGTTCAAAAGTACAACTCCTCACCAAGGGACAAACTCCCTAGAACAAGAATGGGAAAGGCTGCAACGGAGCAGAGACTGAAATAAGTTTATCTTTGTTTTCTTCAGATAGAAAAGCATATTCATGAAAAACAGTTGTCTGCTGCAGGGCTCTGCAGATATTTTAACTAATTAAATGGATGTTATTGATTTGTTTATTGCATTAAAGGTGTGCCTTTCGTATTTCTGCCATGTGGTGGCAGATAGAGGTTTCTTTTTAACTTTCATTTACTCCTGAGGCTTTGAGCATATTTTCCCTTGCTAATCAAGTAATTATTTGTGTCTGTGTTCTGTCAAATACTTCCTAAGGTACTTACATTCTCTGTACAGTGCTAGATACGAGGGACAGGCCAGTGAATAACTAACACACACACACATTCCTACCTTCCAAATGATTGCAGTTTATTGAGGAACATAAAGGAATTATTCAGCGGGGAAAACGAAATATAGGCAGTCCTCCTGGTTGTGATCATCCAACCTGGACAGCTCCTGTTTGCCCTTTAGAGTTATGTAAATTTGCCCTTACTTTGAAACAATTGGTCCAATTTTACTGCCAACCACATTCTTGATAATCTCCACCTTCACTTGCTGAATATGTAGCTTTTAAATCACTGAAAGTGATATGAGCCTTTTTTTGCCCCCAAACTTAAAAATAAATAAGAACCATATGTATTTGTCTCAACTTACCTACAGATTCTTAAAGGCACAGGAAAGGATCTCACTCATAACCTGGGGACTGTCTTTACATATTTCATGAGTGAAATGAGGGGTATTCCAAAAATTCAAGGAAAAAAATGTTTCCCTTTAACTCCCCCTTTCCATGAAACAATGTGAAGCCTCCTTGTATGCAGGGTCCTATTGTCTGGCCTAAGAGGCAGAGCCAGCTCATGGGAGGAGCTGGTATCTAAGCCAAGGCCTTAACTATGAATAAGATTTGGCTTGAGAGGGATGGGAAGGCCTAGAACACTTTCCCAAATTGGGTGATTCCGTCCCCTGGAGGGAGCTGGAATGATGGGTAGGGGGCTGCAAAAGTAGATACTTATACTTTATCTTGGATTCAGGGCTATAGAACCAATGTTCTCTGAGGGAGAACGACAAGGTTTTCTACTCATGTAGAGTTAGGGTCTCAGAAACCCACTGTGGCAATGCTACCTTGTTCTGTAGGGTTGCTACGAATCAGCATCGACTTAAAGGCAGTGAGATCAAATCAGATGCCCTTTATGGATTAGGCAGAAATGCTTGATGAGCCCAGTGATGGGCTAGGAAACCGTCAGGTCAGGAAGCCACTCAGAGGTTAAATAGCTGCCACGGAGTTGCCAGTGACTTGTTGCAATCCCAGGTGTTTACTGCGGAGTGAAACTGCTGACAGGGGTTTCCATGGCTGTGATCTTTCAGAAAGAGTGCCAAGCTGTTCTTCCAAGGTACCCTGGGTGGATTCATGCCTCCAGCCTGTTGGTTAGTAGTCAAGTGCTTAAACGATGATGTCATTGAGGGTCTCTACCAGGAGGTTAAGAAGTTGGAAATGGACATTTAGTTAATTATATCAGGAAGGTCAGCCAAGAAAAGGACTTAAATGAGAGATACATATTGATATAGGAAGGGATGCTTCCTGAATCAGTGTCATGGATTTGGGGGAATTTTTTTCATTTTCAGTGAAAGAAATGTTAGCAAATTTAGTGCTTCTGAGAAGGAGCCAGTAGAGAAGGAGAGGTTGAAGATATGGGAAAGGGATAATTAGTGATGGAAAACCCCTGCAGAGACCAGGACGAAGGGCTCCAGAGCACCATCTCTCCCATTGTGCTGAGAGGAGATGTAAGGAGATTTTTCAATTTAATGGGAAAAAATCATGTTCTTGTTTTGATGCTTTTGTCTGAAAAGTAGGATGTGTTCTGGTGATAGTAGTGTGATTTTTTAGTAGTCTATAAAGTGAGTTTGAACTAGTTCTTCAGTGAGTCAGGGAGATAACTGACCATGAAATACAAAGAGATTGCAAGGCAATGTTGAAGGCCTACTTTCTGTCAAGGCACTGTTATGCCATTACTCTCAGGATGTGACATGTCCCCAACTGCAATCGGTCACCCAGGCATGGACAAGCCTTACTCTCCCCTTCAATTAGAATGATTTCTTTACCCTGCTCTCTCAGTGTCTCATTTAAAAGAAAAGCAAAGGTTATCTTCTCATGCCACACGCACGGTCTTCTTGGTGCATGATTTAGTGCCGTCATCTTGTCTAACCTTGCTCCGGAAAGCGGACCTTCCTAGAAGTCTCGTGATGAATGGGACCACACTTGGTCAGTTGTGGTTATTCTTGTGGGTTCCCCTTAGATGTCTCACACATACATGCCAGGAACAGGTGCAGTCTTTTGGTTCAGAGTTCCTGTATTTGGAACAACGGCTCATTGTACTTGAGCATTGTGCTGCGTTCCTAGGGTTTAAGAATTAGTTTTTAATAATGCTGACATATTCTTATAATAAATTTAAAATAAAAATAAAATTCTCATTTCAGATGGTATATATTTATAATATTGAGATATGGACTATAAAGCCTTATTATTAGGAGTCTCCTCATCTCTTGAAATTCTTGTATTTTGTATCTTTTCAATTTAAGTCTAAAAAGTTCTAAGAGACTATGTTAGGAGTCTGCTTCTATTGGATGAATGGATATGCTCTAGGTTAGGGGTTCAGTAATAATGAATGCCTTTATGTTAGTTATGAAAGTTATGCTGCTGCAAATGCCCTGATGATTAGAATACTGTGTTTCCTTCAAAGCGTTAGAAGCCCTGCTAGAATAGTGGTTATACATTGGGCTGTTAACAAAGAGGCCAGCTGTTCCAAACCACCAGCCTCTCTGTAGGAGAAAGATAAGGCTTTCGATTGCCAGAGAGTTACACTCTCAGGAACCCACAAGGGCAATTCTATCCTGACCTATAGGGTGGCTATGAGTCAGAAATGATGGCAGTGAGTTATTTGTTTTCGTGACCTTACTGTTTGCTTATTGGATCAAATGGAAAGTCTGTTGGATGAACCACTTAGAATTTTATGACCATTTCGCTTCCCTTTTTTATATAATACTTGAAAGTGGAATGGCCTGGTTATTGAAGCCTATTCGCCAAGTATTTATAAAGTACGAAACTAATCTCGCAGTAAGGAATTCAGTAGTAGACTACATAGCTTAAGGGGTTATGTTGTTGTTGGTAGGAGTCACATAGGCACACAGCTTCTAACTCACAGGGACCCTGTGTACAGCAGAACAGCACGTTGCCTGATCCTGTGCCATTCTTACAATTGGTCTTATGTTCCAGCGCATTGTTGCAACTCCTGTGTCAATCCATCTTGTCCAGAGACTTTCTCTTTGTTTGCTGTCCTTCTACTTTACTAAGCAAGATGTCCTTCTCCAGGGACTAATCTCTCCTTACAACATGTCTAAAGTATGTGAGACAGTCTAGCCATCCTTGCCTTTAAGGAGCATTCTCTTTGTACTTCTTCCAAGTCAGATCTCTTCGTTATATTAGTAATTCATAGTACTTTCAGTATTCTTTGCCAGCACCACAATTCAAGCATTTTGATTCTTCTTCAGTCTTCCTTATTCATTGCCCAACTTATGAGGCAATTGAAAATACCATGCCTTAAATCTAGTGCACTTTAGTCCTCAACGTAACTTCTCTGCCTTTCAGTACTCTAAACAGGTTCTGTGTAGCAGATTTGCCTAATGTTAGGGGTTCTTTGATCTCTGGATCACAGCTTCCATGAATGTTTATGTGGATCCAAGCAAGAAAAACTTAACAATTTTTCATGTTTTATCTGTTTATCGTGATATTACCTGTTGGTCCGGTTGTTAGGATTTTAGTCTTCCTTACATTGAGTTGCAATCCACACTGAAGACTGCAATCCTTGATCTCCATCAGCAAGTGCTTCAAGTCCTCCTCACTTTCAGCCAGCAAGGTTATGTCACCTGCAGATTCCAGGTTGTTAATAAGCCTTTCTCCAATCTTGATGGTATATTCTTCTTCATATAAACCAGCTTCTCTGATAATTTGCTCAGCATACAGATTGACCCCAAGGGTTAGTAGTTCAAAACTACCAGTCACACCTTGGGAGAAGCATGAGACCTTCTGCTCTTGTAATGATTAACAAATTCTATCCTGTCCTGTGGGGTTACTATGAGTTGGAATGGACTCAGTGGCAATGAATTTGAAGTTTTGATTTATGCTTCAGTTCCCTCATCTGTAAAATGGGGATCACAATAAAAATAAATACTGGCTGGTTGCATAGTGAGTGGTTAAGCATCAGGCTGTGATCCACATGGTCTATAGTTCAAAACCATCAGCATCCCAGAGGGAGAAAGACTGGGCTTTCTACTCCTGTCAACAATTAGTCTTGGAAACTTATAATGGGTTGCTATGAGTCAGCCTTGACCCCAATGGCAGGAGTGTTTGTTTGGTTGTTTGTTTTTATACAGTACTTAGTGTATGTTGAATTTGGTTCATGTTCAGTACACTATGCTGATGATGCTTTAAAATATGAAATTACTGCTAATCCAGAGTATGATAACAGTTTTATTAGAATGGGATCAAATTTAATTCTTGCATTTTAAAAAAGTATTAAATAATGCCAAGGAATACTTCGAGTAAACATATTTGGAAGTTCTGAGTGAGGTTCAGGCATATGTACATTACGTGTAGAACCTTCCATGATCTTTGAATGAGTAGTTATCTTCAATAGGGAAATGCATAGGTAGTACTCATTGATATATTTGGGGATCCGTGAAAGAGAAATGTCTGATTAAGACTTGGCCTTTGAACCTGGCTGTCTCCTCATTGTGAGGTCAGGGGACTGTTTCACACAGTGTTGTTTTTAACTTTTTATTTTCAGGTAGTTGTAGATATGGCCATGGTCACTAAGATGATATAATTATGTTGGCACCTTCTTCTGGGGCGCAGCTGGCATGTTTGTTCACCCTTGAAGCTGCTCTAACAACTATTTGGCTTTCTTTGTTCCCTTGAGACACTAATAGCGAGTTAAGTCATTTCTATCCAGATCCTCCCGAAATGAAGGGAAAACAGTATACGGTGAGGCTCCTCAACTTGGGGATTTCATGCTTTCCTTGGACTTTTTGGGGGGGAGCACTTGAGAAATGACACGTGTAAATATTAATACTTTATAAATTTGCCTCTCGGTGTGTTTAGTCTCTTTTCTTCCTTTGAAAATAGACAATTTTCACTTGTTTCTTCTTAGGAATAAGGAGACTGTTAATCTAAAGGATTATAGATGATAAAACCACCACATTTTAAGGATATTATTTTGGTTTCAAGTTTCATTGATATAGTGGGTTAGAGGAATTGGAGGCTCCTTCACCCCCAGCATCCCAGGTTATAGAAAGAGAAAAGCTGTGCCTTTGGGGCCCCCATTTCAGTCGGTCACCAGAGGAATCTCCCTAACTAAGGAGAATCAAGGACTGCTAGAATCTTACTTTCTCAAGTCTGATCCCTTCTCTAGGAGAGAGGTGCATGTTTTCTTATAGCAGTTGTTATAATATCAACTCAAAAGTACTTGTCAGTAGCACTTATTAGACTTTAATAGTGTCTGATGTATATTTTTTACAGAGAGCTACCTTTAAGCAGTTTAGGAAAGTGACATGTGATTCTCAGTTCTCCTCCTCATTAGTTTTGGGTCCAGTCATAAGTGTTGCATGTGCCACAGATTATAGATTTATTTCTTCTTGTGCAGTATAATGCACTCTAGATTGTACAGACTAGGTTTGAGTACATATTTGAAATGTTATTTGAAGAAAATCAGTTAATTTTCCCCCCTTTAATTCATGAAGGCTTCATAGAAGTCTTCTGGTTTATCTCTGTGAGGAAATGGCAAGGGGCTCACATCTGCCTTCCTTTGGCTTCACTAGTGGGAGAGGGATTTCACGTCTGCCAAGAGTGATTCCTATAAAGCAGAGGTCACATAGACCTCCACTATTCATCTTGCTGTAGCCTATTCTAACACCAACAGTGCCCCTGCCCCTGCCCCATACCACTCAGCTTCTCTATTGCACTTGATAATCTTTGCAGTGACCTCATAGAACTCACAGACAATACTCATTATTGTGGGATTTATTAGGAAAGTTAACAAGTTACCACAAGTTAGGGTTAGAAAACATTAAGGATACAGTCCTTTGTTCTTAGCAGTTCAGGCCATGCCTACAGCAAACCCTCTCAGCAGCCTCATCTCTCTCTAGTCCTCAGCCTATCAACCACATCTACCTTGGCCTCTGCTCTATTCACACAAGAATTACAAAGATACTTTGTTGTTGTTGGGACCCCTAGTAGCCCTATGCACAATAGAAGGAAACTGAATGGCCTGTGCCATCTTCACAATTGCTCCGATGCCTGAGCTCACTGATACAGACTTTAGTGCTGATGAATGCCCAGAGTACACTCCCAGTCTGCAAACCAGCCTCCTGCCTACTGACACTCAGCTTGATAATTGTTTTGAAATAGGCAGCCAGCCCACTGCTCTGTCTCATGGTCTCTGCTGCAGCTTCTGGGTCCTCTGCTACTTCCATCACTTCAGGCAGGGATCTTGCATGCGCTTCTTACATGTGCAGCTCTTCTTTCTCAATGGTTCTGACATTTCTACTCAGCCGTCTAAGCTGGCTCAGCCTTACACCCAGTGGAATGGCACAACTGACCATATCTCAGTTAAGAGTCCTCCATGCCCCTGCCCAGCAGCAACAGGGTGGAAGTCACAGAGTATGGATAACCAAAGTATACTAAGTGATTTCACGCTACCGCACTGTGTTATATTCAAAATTACAAGGTAGGCTAGAAAAGTTAAGGGATTCATTTGCAATCCTAACAACTGAAACATGTATGACATGGGAAATGAGAACTAAAATAATATATTTTGATTTATAGTACAATGTTTTGCTGTTCTTGTTATGAGATAGCCAATTTGTTTTTAAATATTAGGATGGTATTAAAGCAGTCAGTTTTGTGTGGCTCATTATTACTAGGGGAAAACACAGATTGAATTTGAAATATCTTTTCCACCTGTGATCACTTCTTAAGAGGTAAAAACATACCAATGGAAACAGGTTAAAACATGAATATGGAAGCATGAAAAATGAATTTATCTATATTTAATTTTTATTAATTTTGTGCTTTAAATTTCATAGCAAGTAACAGACTATTACAAATTGTTTTGAAACTGTCCAGATGAGTAGATTTTTTTAAGTGAAAATTTTCTCCTATGTTTTATATTCCTAAATCATTTTTAATCATGTCAGACTTTTCTTGGTGGCCTCCTCAGCATATGGTCTTTGAAACCACAGAATAGAGATTTGTAAATGAACAAAAAGTTATGTGTAAAAGGTAAGAGGGGGTGGGAGGGGAGAGGAAGTAATGGAATAGAGAGTAAGAAGGTATCACCTTGAGGTAGGGGAGGATAACATTTAACAAAAGGGTGATTAAAAAAAGCGGGACAGGGTAAGCTAATAGGAGGGCTAATATGTTGTTATGTTGTTAAAGTTGTAGAATAAAAAAGTGATGACCTGATATGTGAAATCCCATTTAATTCACAATAATTTTTTAAAATTATATATGTCTTAGACATTATTAGATGGGAAACCAGACCTGAGCTGATCATAAGTACTTATTTAAATGGCGTTTTTGGCCTTTATTAAAGATCATATGTAATAATCAGATTCTTAGGAATACCATATATAGAATTATTTTAGAATTAATTTCGTTATCCTTGAATTTAATTTTATAAACTTTTGATCTTTCATTAAATTAATAAATGCACTTTGAAAAACAGAAGTAGAACATTATTAATATTCTAAGGTAAATTTAATCAAATTGTATATGTATAAATAACGAATATTCAATATCTTTTAGAGCTTCAACCATAAATTACCATTTTTCCCTAGTTCACTGTGTGAATAATATTTTTTGTGTGTGTGAAATAATATTTTTAAAATAATGCAGTCAAATACTTTTCAGGAGAGAGCTAGTGTTTATAAGGAAATTTGAAAAATTAAGGAAATGAAACTGTTATATTATTGAATATAGTATTCTGTGATTAAACAATTTAAAGAATATACTATAAAACTGGCTTTCAAGTCTTTGTAATGCGGGACCAACCCCAATCCTAACTATGTGGACACTGCTACCGCACCCCCCACCCCTCAGAAGAATGCACTTCAGAGGACAGCACTGGGGCTAGAGCTTGGGGAGAGGACCTCCTTGGATTAGAGCACACAGGAGAAATGCAAAGGGATGGAGAGGGAGGAGAGGACATCCTGGCCCACCAAGCCTCTAGAATGATGTTCCTGCTCAGAGCAGACAATACACAGGGAGGACCATAGGGCAGGTCCCACCAGGGTACACAGTGAACTATGACACTGTGAGGGACATAGTGACTGGTCTGGCCCCATCATGCTGTAGTGAGGCACTGAAGGCATGCAGCAGAGCAGCAGGGGAGCAGAGTGATGAAATCCCTGGGGAATACCAAAAATAGAATTGGGAGACAGAGTATGGCACCCCATCAGACTTTACTGGAAAACACTCATAAAGGCCAAACAAACAGACCTTGAATTATTTGTAGCCTTTTCCATTTTTGTCAGCTTTCTTTTGTTATTGTTAATTTGGACTTCCTTTGTTGTTTTATTTTGCTTTGCTTGGTTTTTACACTTATTAATATATCTGCATGTCTATATAGATATGATAGGTGGGATAAATAATTTAGACATGCAATGAATGGGACCAATGGTTCCTGGGTGGGATATGGGAGAAGGGGAGGTGGGGAAAAAGGTAGGGGGTGGGGACCAACCTAGGGACAAGGGAACAGCAGTTGAACGAAAATCAATGGAAGGAAGGTTGTAGGATGCCCAGTGGGGCTTAATCAAAGGCAATATAGCAGTGAGGAATTACTAAACCCGAATTAAGGCCAAATATGGTGGTGGGACAAGGGGAAAGTAAAAGAAAATAGAGGAAAGAACCAGGAGGCAAAGGACATTTAGAGAGGCCTAAATACAGACATGTACGTGTGTGTGTGTGTGTGTGTGTGTGTGTGTGTGTGTGTAAACAAGCAGCCATCTAGCTCAGAAGCAACAAAGCCCACATGGAAGAAGCACACCTGCCTGTGTGATCATGAGGTGTTGAAGGCATCAGGTAGCAGGCATCTAAGACCCAGGACAAAATCATACCCAAGGGGAATGGGGGTAGGGGTGGGGCATGGAGTGGAGACCCAATGCCCATCTGTAGACAATTGGACATCCCCTCACAGAGGGGTCACAAGGAAGAGATGAGCCAGTCAGAGTGTAGGATAGCACCGATGAAACACACAACTTTCCTCTAGTTCTTTGGTGCTTCCTTCCCCCCACTATCATGACCTCAGTTCTACCTTACAAATCGGATTAAACCAGAACATGCACACTGCTACAGATAAGAGCCTGCAACACAGGGAATCCAGGATAGATAAACCCCTCAGGACCAACAATGAGAGTAGAGATACCGAAGGTTCGGGGAAGGTGGGGAGAAAAAGGGAGACTCCATCACAAGGATCAATCTATAACCCCCTCCCAGGGGGACAAATAATGGAAAGGGAATGAGGGGCGATGGAGGACAGTGTAAGTTATGGAAATAATCTATAACTCAATGAAGGGTTCATGAGGGAGGGTAGGCAGGAATGGAGGGGGGAAAATGGGGAGCTGATATCAGAGGCTTAAGTGGGAAAAGAATGATTTGGAAATGATGGCGGCAAATGTGCTTGATAGACTGGACGAATATATGGATTGTTATAAGAGATATAAAAGCCCCCAATGACAGTATTTTTTTAAAAAGATCTTTATAATGTCTGATGAACATGAAAGTAAAATAATTGCAATATATCATAAATCATACTGTACTTAATTCAGGAGAAAATTTTATCTTTTTCATTATATATCTATATTTTTTAGACTATTTATTCCAGTAGGGACTATGGGAAGACCAAGTATGAATGGACTTCAGAAAGTTCATGCAAGAATGGGATTAAAAGATTTAAGGGCATTGTCTCTTGATTATTGTGAAGCTTCTTGTGCAGCTGTAGCTGCTCTCAGCTCTTCAAATATTTGAAATTTACATAGATTTTGTGGTTATTGCTTCCTTTGTCTTTCTTTGTTATTGCTACTATACCAGAGGAGATTATGCCAATACTGCCTTTCATGTTTTTCAACTCTGAGAGTGATCTTGCCCCACTGAATCAGGCATGACCTTATTTGTGCTGTAATGCTTACAGAATGATTTCTCCTAGCTGAGGAGAAAGACATCCATGCAAAATGAGTCTTTCAGTGCCAAAAGAAAGAGGTTAGGTTCACTTTACCAAATGTTGTTGTACTGTGCTTACCTCTGCCCTCACAATATCCTCTTTAAGAATACACCTGCATTTTAAACTTTTTATGAAAGCTATTGACAGTATTGATGATCTTATTGACAGTATGCTTATTATGCATTAGGAACTGCACTTCTTTGTGTAATTCTTAACAACCTAATTTGGTAGAGGAGGAAATTGTGTTTCCAATAGGTTTAAGCAACTTGATACAGGACTCACACAGATAGCAAGGCTGTCTTCTGTCTCAAAGTCCTGCAAAATCTCTGCTCAGCCTTATCCTGCTTGCCTTAACCACTCAGCTTACTCACTTACAGAGAGTGGGGAATGTATTATAAAAAATTATAGGCGATCACTGTAATATATAATATTATAATATAATCACCTTTTATTATAGTCAATACTTTTTATGTTTGCTTTACTGTTATTTTAAATCCCTTGCTCATGTTTGTTAGTTTGATAGATGAAAGGATGACCAGAATCATGTGTTTTTCCCCCAACCACTTGCTGCTATTCTTGAGTAGATTAGGTGGTGGGATGGTAATGGTTCTGGTGGTGTGAGCACCTGTTTGAATGGGTTTGATTAAAAACATTAAAAAAAAATTACACTACTAGCTTATTTTAATAAATTCCATGGAAAAAAATAAGATGTATTAGGGAAATTTATTTGTTTAACCAGTGTGGTTTAGTGTTCAGAAGAGGATTACCCTGGGAGTTTGACAGCAAAATTATTTTGAACCATTTTCTTGAAAATTAATGAACCACATTATTACTTGATGATTAACTTTGGCATATTATTCCTTTTACTCTTCATGGGAAAATTATGAAAAATAATTAATTCAATCAAATGTTTCAATGTATATAACTAGCCAGTTAAGAATAATCATTTAAAATTATTTTTAAGTTATTGTATCTTTTAGAAAAATTAATTAGAATGCCTAAAAATAACTACGTGGTACCCTATGATTCCATGAAGGGCCTGGATTTAAATCTTTCAAATAAATATTTATTCCTGATGAAGAAAACACATTCTTAAAAACAATAATAATAATAATTATATATCTCTTCTATTGTTTTTGGAATTGTTCTTTCTCATGTTGACATTATGACTTTCATAATTTTATTGCATTTGCCCTTTTTTTCGCAGTGTATTTTGGGATCTCTACTGTGCAGCTCCAGAAAGGCGGGAAACATGTGAACACTCAAGTGAAGCAAAAGCCTTCCATGATTATGTGAGTTATGTTTAAGTTCACTAAGTTATATGGTCCCAATGCGTTGACCTCTCTGTTCTTTTTCTTTGGTACTTCAGATGCTGTTTTTTCTTTTGTTCTTGAAAAATAAAGTCATGACTTTAAAAGTGAAATACAAATGGTTATTTAAGTCTTGTTGAAGAAGCTTATGATAAGAGAATAGTCATAATTCCAAAGTGTTAATAGTATTTACCAGTAGGCACACTTGATTTGTGAAATTTCAGATATATAAAAGTTAATTGGTAGTTCTGTGTTCTGCAAAAAATTCCATTATAGAACTTCGGTAAATCATAAGTTCCTTTTCTGCTCATAAGGTTTTAAATATATGTACACATACATGTATACACACATATACATGTAAGCATACACACACATACACACACATAGATATGTTAGCCCTATAATGCGTGAACTTTTAATTTCAGGAAGAAAAATATTCTTGTTTTTATTCTTTATTTTTATAGTTATCAATATATATAACAACCAAAATATATTTTAAAAATATAAAATTTACAATGTTTTTTAAATGTAACCAAATTGTCACATTCGTCCATGGATTTATAATATAAGAATAAAAAATACACCTTCATTTCTATATTAGTTTTCATCTTATTAAATAGAAAACAAACTGAAAACTTATTTATAAAATATAACACAACATTTATTTGTTTATAATTTTAGTGTGAAATTGGGCAAAACAATTTTTTTCTTCAGTGATACAAAGATGAACTTTGCATTTGCTGCAGAAAAATACTGGTGCACTCTTGCAATTTACATTTTTACATCTTCCTCTTTGTATAGACCATCCAAATGGGTATCTCTTCCAGGGATACTTTTGGTGGCAAGACCTCTTCTCTCTTTCTTTTTTAAAATTAATCTTTTTAATGGGCCTCATACAACTCTTATCACAATCCATACATACATCAATTGAGCAAAGCACCCTTATCCATTCATTGCCCTTGTCATTCTCAAAATTCACCTTCCACTTGGGTTCCTGGAATCAGCTCGGTTTCCTTTCGTTTCCCCATCCCCTTCCCTCCCCGCTCCCCCCTTCCCCCTGCTCCCTTAATAGTTTATAAATAATTATTTTATCTTATCTTACACTGCCTGGCATCTCCTCTCACCCACCTTCCCATTGCCCATCTCCCAGAGAGGAGGTTACACATAGATCTCCAAGATCGGTTCTCCCTTTTTACACCCCCTTCCCTCCCGGTGTTGCCACTCCTATCGCGGGTGTTGAGGAATTCGTCTGTCCTATATTCCCTGTGTTTCCAGATCCCAACTGTACCACTGTGCATCCTCTGGTCTAAACAGGTTTGCAAGGTAGAATTGGGATCATGATAATGGGGGGGGGGAGGAAGCATTTAAGAACTAGAGGAAGGTTTTGAGTTTCATTGTTGCTACACTGAACCTGGAGTGACTCATCTCCTCCTCACTACCCCTCTGCAAGGCATGTCCAGCTGTCTACAGATGAGCATTGGATCCCCATCATGCATTCCCCCTCATTCACGGTGATGTGATTTCTCTCCCCCCCTCCTGCCTTTGTTATTTGAGACCTGGTCACCTCTGCCCTTCACAATCACCCATGTTGTTGTGCTGCTTCCGTGTGGGCTGTGTTGCTTCTGGGCTAGATGGCCGCTTGTTTACTTTCAAGCCTTTAAGTCCCCAGACGCTATATCTCTCAGTAGCCGGGCACCATCAGCCTTCTTCATCACACTCGCTTATGCACACCTTCGTCTTCAGCACTTATGTGAGGAAGGTGATCACACAGTGACTGTTTTTGTTCCTTGGTGTCTGCTAGCTGAGGACCTCTTCTCTTTTTGTTTGCAAACTCAACATCAGTAAAGCTAGTAGAAGGTCTGCCTCTTTTTGTTGGTTTGTTACTTTTTCCTTCAAGAAGAGTTTCGGCGAAGCTCATTTTGAATTCTTGTAGACTTTGGATTTTTTTTGGTAACTGAAGGCTCTCACAGTCTCCTTGATAAAGTAGCCAAGAGTTCAACACAGTCACATCTATAAAATGAAAAAAATAATTAGTGATATTTTTCGATCTGATGTGAATTCTGTACAGTGCAATTAACAAGTCTACCAAATAAAGCAGTATACCCCCAAAATGCTCAAGTTCCTGGCTACTAAGTGCAAGAGGTTTATTGGGATTTTGCTGGATTGCATAAAGATTTGATTAGTCAGAAATATGAGTAATATCCTTCAAGAAAAATGTCTAAAATATTCAACAGGCCGTTTTACTACCCCAGAAGAATCTATTTGTCCTAATCATTCAGGCATAGATCTAGCTGTACTGTCTCCAGAAATGTGCCGCCAAAGAGGAATTCTTCAGTTTCTTGATGTAGATGCCTTTGAACTTGTGGTTATTGGAATTGATTCAACTTCCACAACTGAAGTTCCTAACTTATCTTCACTAGTATTATTACTATGAAGTCTTCTAATTAATCCAAATCAGAATAATTGGTGTATATTCACTTCCTATCATTGGAAAAATTAATATTGTTATCAAAATAGTTTGAATAGAAATATAATTAAAATGTTATATTGTAAAACAAAAAATTGAAATATGATACATATTTTATTTTCCAATTTCATCCACATTAGCATCGGGTTCCTTGTCTGAGTCTGTTCCGCTTCCATCTAGGTCATAAGTTCGCCTTTTTCCATAAAACAAATCGCAATCCATGCTGTGGTAATTTTTGTCACTGTCGATTCAAAAGATGAACATATCGAATTTGTTACATTTTGAAAAAGCAGGAATATATAATGTTTTTATGAGTATTAGACCTTTGGCATAAAACTATAGTTTTATGAACATATACAACAAATATAAGCACTAAAACTTCACTAGATTGAAAATTATCGTAAAATGCACTGAACGCCAATGACCACTTCACCTCAAATGCACCATCCGTCAAACCATGTGCTACTAGTCAAGCATCTTGCTGCTAAAATGTGTGGCTAGCGGTGTGCATTTGTACTAGTAAAGTCAGCTCCAAAAACTTCATAATTTCTGTACCAGACATGTTTTAGATTAAATGTTACGAAAATGTCGAGCTCGACTTTATAGGGTTAACACACACACACACACACACACACACACACAGAAGTCTTCTATTCTTTTGAAACTTTTGGGTATGTATTACGCTGCAAAATATCTCCTCCCCTGAATTCAGTTCTACAAATAAAATTTATCATGCTTCAAGTTACAAACATTATTTTTACTTGAGTTAACTGTTTACCAGATTTTTTTCTGCTACAACTGTGTTAGGCAGGGTTCTCTAGAGAAGCAACACCAGGACACTTATGATTGTGTGTGTGTGTGTGTGTGTGTATGTGTGTGTGTGTGTGTGTGTAGGATTATACATCAAGAAGGATTATAACAACTAATTAATCCACGTAGCAGTACAGAGGGTTCAATTCAACTCATTTCCATGGAACAGTTAATATACTAGAAGTCCTTCAACTCACGTGGCTTACGTGGTCCAAGGTCAAGGAAGCAGACAGTGGAGTCTTCCCCTCAGGCAAGGCAAGCAGGGTGAGTCACCCACAGTCAGTAGCTCTGGAGTTTAGAGAAGCAGTCCCGGGTGGGATGTAGAATGCAAGCAATGCAAGACAACAGGATCCACTAGCCTCAAACTCATGCTCCAGCAGTGTGGCCAAGCAGGTCTCAAAGTGATATGATCCATGGGTTGATTGGGCCCACAGGTAGTGTCACTCACAAGTTGAGGCAGAGAACAGCTAAAGGGGCACACTTCAGTGTGTTCTGCTCAATAGAGAGCAAGAGAGAAAGGGGGTGGGTCTTGCAGAGCCATCTCTTTGCCCTCCAATCAAATTGCAACCTGAGTAATCCCACGTTCCCATTGGCCAGGTTGGCGCAATAAACCTATCACATGCTACAACATAGAATTATTTAATTTATTTCTGATTTCATTGATGTCTAAAATAGGAGAAGCAGCAATATAATACTAAACTTTAATGAAAACAGTGATTGTAATTTTAAACTCTGTGGTGTAAATGGAAGATACTTTAATTGTTCTCAAGTGAAGATGGAGCTATAATACAACATTGCCTTAATGTGATGGTATCAGCATCCTATTTTTACAAGGAGCTCTTTGAGAGCACAGAATTATATGGATTCATTGGTAGGATATGTCAAATAATAGATGTTAATGAATATTAACTGACTAATTGTCTGCTACTTGGGATTTAGGAAGCCTAATTGAGAATATTTCAGATTGTTCATATATTCAGGTAAAGTGACAGGTTGGAGTCGTAATTGTTGATAATGTGCCTGATTTTTCTATTTTAAGAGTCTTAACATTTAGGAAGGATTAAGAAGGAAGTTTGCAGTAATGGTATACTTTTTAAAATGAGGTAAATTCTAGGGTATTATATAAGTAAAGCAATAGATTTTATTCATACTTCATGATAGTTGCAGTTTTTTTTCAGTGTATTTGTTGCTGTAGGAAAGTACTTCCGGAGCATTTGGAACTTCCTCGGCTGCGGTTCTGTACCATCTTCTGCGACCTCCTTAATGTCCCTGCTGTACTGATATAACGGGGTGTTTCCTTGGATAATTTTCTGAGTTTCCTCATAGAAGAGGTTTTGTCCTGTTTATCTTTTTATCGTCTATGCTTATGGTTATGCCTAACAGGAGATATTCATATCCAGTGTTTGGTGTCTATATAAATGAAAGATCTCATAAAATATCTAAAAAGTGTATGTCATTTTTGATTTTAATATAACAGGGTATATGGTTAGGAAGGTCATTTAGTACTACTTTTATTTACCTTTAAATCAATACAAATTTAGATAAGGCACCAACTTGTAGATAAATAACAAGTGAGTTAAAGCAGGCTTTTGGGATGTACCGGGGAATATAGTAGCAAGCATGAATGGTATAATCTTTACCCTCATGTACTTAACCATCTAGCAGAAGTACCTTTTTCTAAGAAATTTTAAATAATCAAGAAGTGCAAAATGTGTAGACATGTAATATAGGCTTATCCTGTTGACTCAATAAAAATTTATGGGTGCGTAAGAATTTGGAGGAAAATCAAAATGGATCGCTAAAGCCTAGCGAAAGGCCAGGAAAGTGACATTGGGTGCTGTTACAGTACCAAATAGAGGACTCTTGGTTTGGGCATGGAGGAAATTACACTTTGTAAATGCTTAACAATGAATAGTGTCACTTTGGCCATAATTTTTTTTTAGAGAATTCATATAATCTTGAGTTCCTAATAGACTGAGGACAAATAAGAAATTACATTTTAAGTTCAGTAAGATGATGGAAAATTTTGTCACAGACATTAGATGAAGATAAAGTATTGTTTGTTACTAGAGTGAGTTCTAGTTCATATGTGCGCACAGGTTTATGCCAAACAGAATGTGTTTAATCATGAGTGTACAATGATTACAGGAAAGTTCTCCCCCAAGCATTATACTGTTTAAGTCTCATCAGGTTCCCTTTGAGAAAAAGGTCTAATCAAAATACTGTATTCTGATAATTTTCCAGGCCTGTTAAATTCACATTGGAGCGGTCAGCTTAGAAATACATAGTGAAATGTTTGTAATCCCGAATGGGAATTATCTTGATAAATTTTCTCAAAAGGCACAGGATGATCTTGGGGCCTTAGGAGAAAGAAATTTTGAGAGAGCTTGAAAACTGCACTGGGGAGAACAAGGCCAGGAATTTAGTCCAAGTAGTTTTTCTCCCCAGTGTGACATGCACCTCATCTTTCTCCAAGGGCTGTCCTATAAGAGTTTGTCGGGGAGTCTTCCTGGCTACAGCCTACAGCTCTGATCTTGTTTTAGACTTCTCTGTATTCCCAAACTCAATAATTTAAAGGAGCTCACTTTTGAGCCCCCCAAGAGTGCTCAGAGTTTGACAGGGTGTAAATTTAAGAGTGCAGAATTCTTTGGGGAAAGATTAGAGAGTTGGAAACACTGGTTTCAGAAGTGCATAGACCTAAATGGAGGATATGTGAAAACAAACAAACGGCTTCACATTTTGATACTTTTGTTTTATAAAGGTCAGTATGATTTTATAGCAATAGATTTGTCTTACTCTGTGTGTGGGTATATTCTAGCTACTATGTGTAAACTTTTGTAGGAACTTCAGTAGGTAGAGTTATTACAAGATTTGTTTTTATTTGTATTCTAGTTTGCTGTATTGTTTCTTGTTCCTGTGCTGCTTTTCATTTGCTTAGGATCCAATTTTCATTTCTTTAGTGATAGATGAATCCTATAAAATGTCTTAAATTCGTTATAGTGTTTGGTTGGTTTGTTTAGTGGGGTGTGTATATGTTTAAACTGTGCTGATTTGAAGTGGTATGTTTACCCATTTCCTCTCCCTCTAGGCTGTGTTGTGGATCTATTCCCAATTTGCTATTTGAGCCCAGGATTTCTTTCTGAACGGCTTCTGAGTACTGTAGTACCTCTATTTTTTTCCCCCTATTTCTTTTGATTCTGAGATTTTCTAAAGGGAAATATTATTTTAGTAATTTTATGAGAAATATTAATAAAGGGAGGTAATCAGAGAAATTATGAAGCACTTAATAGTACATATATAAATTTTATATGCTTAGAAGTCATTTGAAAAATGTGTTATTTTTAAAAGGTGAAGTAGAAATATAAAAATATCCATAATTTTGTGTCAAATTTATATAATCACTTAATTTATTTATATAACTGCATTTAAAATTATTATATTTTGAAAATTTAGAAAATTGAATATATCTTATTATTCTTTTTCCTTTGCTTTGAGGAAAATAAAATCATTGGCAAACTCATCTTTCACTTATTTTACCACACTTTCTGTTTATTATTGTGTTTTCTGTTTTTATGGTTTGCCACAGAATATATTAGAAGTTCATCTCTCTTTTGAAAATAAACAAGTGCCTCACAATTTTTAAGTAGTGCATCTTTGACAGAGAGATGCTGAGAGTAAACAGCAGTTCTTTAGTCCGGATAAATGGTAGCAGGAGAATAATTTCAAATTTTATTTCGCACCAGTAGTGTGAGCTTTCTAATTGTAGAAATGAAATATGTGTGTGCTTGTGACATTTATTTTTAATATTAAGTTTGCCCTCTTTTACATATACTTGGCTTGATCATTTCCTCTACATCTTACCCTAGGTGTAAATTACTTCAAGTTCTCTCTAGTATTAACTAACTTAATGTTAAAACCACAAATAGCTACTAAACTACTGCGCAGCCATGCTCGACAGTAGATAGCTAGGAAGAGCTACTAAAGCTCAGGGGCTAACCTTTGAATATTTGACCTATCTAGAAGGCAAGTGTCAGAAGTTCTTTTAAAAGATGGTAGAGCTATTTTAACATACTTAATTTTTTCTTAAAAGAATCAAACTTAAAATATATGTGACTTACTGTGTTTTAAAAATCTATATTTTTAAAGAAAACGTAAAATTGACAGGTACTAACCAATGTAAACGATGTGTTTTGGAGCAGATTATCTCTGAGGCAAATGACTTTAGGACACAGCTTAGGATCTTCCTTGCATCGTTACGATGCCATGTATGTGCAGGTTACCATAAAGCTATTGGAGTTGCAAATGTTCCGATATATTTCATCCCTCTAGAGCAGTGGTTCTCAACCTCCCTAATGCCGTGACCTATAATACAGTTCCTCACGCTGTAGTGACCCTCCACGCATCAGCCATAAAATTATTTTTGTTGCTACTTTATAACTGTGATTTTGCTACTGTTATGAATTGGGCGACTCCTGTGGAAGGGTCATTTGACCCCCAGGTTGAGAACCTGTGCTCCAGCTGCTCATAATCTCTGTGGAGAGGCATATTCCCTGAATTCTCGAGAGTGGCTTGCTATGCGTGTAATACAGATAACGAAGGCTACGCTATGAGTTCAGACGCGTGGATTTTGAATGATGACTAAGATGTGGGTAAGGAGAGAAGGGAAGGGAGAAGCGCGGACCAATCAGACTAATGCGATGCTGCAAAACTGCAAGATCTATTTCCAGATCAGTAAGTACATAGTTTGACCAAAATGGAAGGAAATAGAGAATTTGTGTGAGATCATCGACTGCATTATAGCAAGACAGCAATGCTGAGATACCAGATGATAGAGTTTGTTTTTTTAAAATCATTTTGTTGGGGGCTCTTACAACTCTTCGTACAAACCGTTCATCAATTGTATCTGACATATTCATACTCATATTCCATTGTTCTTTTCTAGACATTTACTTCCATTGAGCCCTTGGGATCTGCTCCTCTTTTTCAGACGATAGAATTTTAAGCTGATAAGGAGATATTTCTTTTCAGTGGTTTTAGGCTTATTAGGTTTCTGTATAGCCCACTATATCCCTGGGTTAGGCAGAATTCTCTAGAAAAACAAAACCAGGACACTTATGATTATATAGATATAAAAAGGATAGGTTTATACAGTGAGAAAGAATATAACAGCTAATTAATCTACACAACAGTACAGAGGGCTCAGTTCAACTCACATTCATGGACCAGTTAATATATTGGAAGTCCTTGCTGGTCCACGGTCAGTGAAGCAGACAGTGGAGTCTTCTGCCAGGCAAGACAGGGCTTTGTCTGCCCACAGGCAGCAGACAGCAGGGTGGTTCAGCAGCAGTCAGTAGCATGGGAGCTGAGTGAAGAAGGCCCCAATGGGATCTCAAACTCAAGCGATGCCCGGCAACAGATGTAGCAGCCTCAATCTCACGCAAGAGATGTACACTCCAATAGCATCACAAAGCAGGTCTCAAAGGAGCCTCAAGCTCCAGAGTCAGGATCCATGTTTAGGCCCACAGGCAGCCACGGCGGTCTGATGACCAGGGAACAAGAGAGAGATGGGATACTGGTCATCTTTATTTATCTTGGTCACCCTCTAATCGAACTGTGACCTGATTAAACTCTGCCCACATGTTCTTATTGGCCTAATTGGCACAATAAACCTAACTATTACAATCCCTTAAATTAGGATATAATGAGATATACTGAGAAGGCCACATATTATGCTTAGGAGTCTGAAGAGAGCGAATGTCCAAGTAGAGAGGCTCGCGGCCTCTTGTCTTACCCAAAGCAGACCCCCTAATCTCTGGATCCTCTAATTCATCTAATTATATATTTCTAATGAAATGGCCTCTCCATACGATCAGTTGCCCTTGCCATAAAGAAATATTTTAAGTCCATTTTCTTCTCCGTATCCAGCTTGTTATTGAAACCTGTTGATTCCACCACCGGAACCGTTCTTGAACAGGTCTGCTGCATGCACCTCAGGTCAAGTCCTCATCGTGTTCTACTCTTGCAACATCGTAACAGCTAACCCTGCATTTACCTCTTCTCCTTCCTCTCAGAGTTCAGGAATTCTCTTAACGGTATGGGCTATAAATAAGACATTCAACTTTTTTGTTTGCTTATTGTGTTTTTAAATCTTTTCTATATTTATAGGGTCTGGATCCTAAAGACTAAACACTTTGAAATAATAGTAATTAAGAAAAAGTCAGAATGACTTATTTCGTCCAGTGCAGTCATTTTATTGGCAACACAGCACCCAGAGAAGTAAAGGGATGTATTATTATTTAAAACTTGAGTATGATTTAGTATGGAAAACATAGTTTTACCAAATTTCTGTGGAATACTCTTTTGACTGTCAGATAAAACCTCTCTGCAATGGATTTTTTAGTATATGCTAGGACAGGTCATCTGAGGTCATTGTGTTCGGAGCAACTGAAGCAAGGAGACACTGACTTGAAGGAGACAAAGACTTGAAGGAGGCTAGCCTAATGGTCTTGGCAATAGAAGAACAAAAAATTCTGAACTAGGGTGGTAATAACTGTAATAGAAAATGAAGATGAAAATGAAATTGTTCAGTTGTAAAGATTCAGGAAGAGAAAAAGTTGAAAATGGTTTGTAGTTAACATGACTGATGAACCGAGTCTTGTGAATCATCAGCAGAATTCTGTAATTCAGAAGGAAGATGATAGGAGTAGGTTAAGCTGTAAAACCAAAAACCAAACCCACTGTCCTTGGCCCAATTTCAATTCATAGCAATCACCCTCCTCAAATCAACCCACTTTTATAAGACTGGGCTAAATTAAGGAAGGAGCAAGGGTGGAGTAAGGAGTGAGGTGTGGAGAAAGAAACGTGGACAAGATCTCACATTGAGAATGTGATCAAAGAGAAAGCCCTAGCTTTAGGAGAGACAGGAAAAAGAACATGGCAGCGCAAGAAGAGGAAATGCTGATCACTCTAGTAGGACTGATGTAACGTAACTGGTACTTTCTATAATCCACTAACTTTGCCAGATGCCTTCACCATTTTAGAATGCTCCTAGCTTGAACTTTGTTTCCCAGGAAAATCACTAAAATGTGTTTGGTGTTAACTTACTATCTCACTTTTCTAAGATATTCAAAGTTGTTTATGGTAGTTGAAGCAAGACTTAAGACTCAAACTATGTTAGTGCCTGAATGATTTTTATAGGCTACAATTTCACTTTAGAAAGCAATCATGTATTATATAGGTGGGAAGTTAGAATCAAATTCGGGAGGGTGCTAAATGAGCTTAAACGATCCATGGCTTATTCTAGGAGCTTTTGAAACTTAGATTAAGAGGAAGGAAAACATCAATATCTTAACCCTCTTTCTTCACTGCAGCTTTGTCACAGCAAACATGCATCCAATTGCCTGTCAAGTGAAGAGCAGTATACCATTGCTCAGATCTTGGGAAGTTAAGTAAGCATAGTTACAGACTATAAAAATACATCATGTTCATTTCGATAGTTTACTGGTGCTTATTGATACTTATAAATGAATGAATAGATGAACATAAGAATGCACATTTTTCTTGGTATGCTGTTTTTAAACTGAGCACCCCCCCTCGATGAGAACATTTTACTTATGAGGTCTTGTCAATATTCCTCCTTGCTTTCTTTTTATTTTTATCTTGTCTCCTTTCCTCATTATTTCTTTTCTGAGGAAATCAGAGTAAGATCAATGGATTATATATCCAGGCAGTATCCTCGTATAGTTACTCTCCTAGAGATGGTAAGATGTAGTTTTAACAACTGTATGTGTATCTACAGTGATTTCAAATTGAGAAGATATTACTAAGAAGAATCAGTAAAGGAAAATATTCAGAGCTGAGATTATACATTTTTGTTATGGTTGAAAGTCCAAAAACATAAGGGAAATGAAAAATACTAGTTGTTGTTAGCGTTACAGAGTCATTTCAGACTTATAACGACCCTGTGTACAACAGCAGGACACATTGTCCAGTGTGTACTTTTCCCATTATTGTTATGTTTAAGTTCATTATTGTGTAGCTATCACACAATGAATTTTATTCTCTTCATAATAACCTAAACCAAACCAACTTCCATTGAGTTGATTCCATCTCATAGAGACCCTCCTTCTAAGGCTGCGTAAGTGTTTACAGCAGAGGTTCTCCACCTTCCTATTGCCACAACCCTTTGATCCAGTTCCTCATGTTGTGGTGGCCCCCAGCCATAAAGTTATTTTTATAACTGTAATTTTACTACGGTGATGAATCGGCGACCCCTGTGAAAGGGTCGTTTAACACCCGCAACATCGGCTGAGAGCCACTGTTTACAGGAACAGACAGCTGCATCTTTCTCCAGCTTGAACCCACTATCCTTATGGTTAGCGGTCCAATACTTACCCAGCCGTGCCATCTGTGTTCCCTACCAGTGTTGTTGTTGTTGTTAGGGATTGTCGAGTGGATTCTAAGTCATAGCATTCTATGTCCCAGAGAATGGAACGTTGCCCCATCCTGCGCCTTCACAATTGCTCTTATGCTTGAGCCCATCTTTGCAGCCACTGTGTCGATCTGTCTTGTCAAGGGTCATCTTCACAGTAGCATGACTTAATATAGGTTCTGTAAATCATGGCAATGTTTTTGCATACGAAGATCTTACCACACCTCTCCATTCACACCAGAATACCTTCCATCTCTCCTGTTTTCCTATAACTTGGAATACCCTTGCGTGCGAACATTTGAAGATGCATGTAAATTGTGGACCTATTTCTCTCCCTGTGTTCCCTTTACCTTTTTCTGACTATCAACATAATCTGAATGAATATTTCCTTTTTTTTTTTTTTGGTCACTTTTTCCTCCCATGAAGCCTACCATATTCAGGTGTAGGATTTTACCTTCAGTCACTGCCAAGGTATACAGGAGGTAACAAAATAAACACTGGAAACGTTTCAGAAAATTAAATATTTTATGTTTGCGTTGTAAGTGGGACATACCTCTCTTTACCTTCATAGCTACATTCCTTATTGTTGATTGATTTGAGTAGGTATGTGGCGACAGGTAGGTGTGTGAGTTACTCAGCGGACTGCTAACCTGAAGGTCAATAGTTCAAAACCACCAGCCAGTCCACGAGGGAAAGATAGAGGTTTCTATTCCTGTCAAGATTTTCAGTCTCAGAAACTCACACGGCCAGTTCGAGTCTGTCCTTTTGCGTCATAATAAGTGGAATTGCCTCCGTTGTGGTGTGTGAGTGCTAACAGTGGAATAGGTGAGTCTTGAGATTTCATGCTGAATCATCCTAGCATACCAATTTCTGTCTCCAGCTCCACCTTCCTGATTATTTGTGAATTTAATGGAGGGGCTTCGTGGGGCCAGTGGAATTGATAAAGAATTTAAAATTTTGTGGGTTTTATTTGAGAGTCAATCTCACCTAATTCCTGACTTGATTGGAGAAAGCATGAAGCTCCTTTGAGCTCCAAGGAAGACAGAGGTGCGCTGGCACCACTGCCGGGTCCTGTGAGGCATGTGATGCCTTGGAAAATGCCTGACTTTCTAGAGGGTTGTGTACAGGATCCATAGGGACTAAGGATGGCGTCTCTCTCTCTCAATCTCACAGATGCTTCTCCTAACTGCTCAGGTGTCGTTTGCAGTTCAATTTTCTCTCAGCTTTTCACTTTGAGTCTTCCAAGCTAATTCTACCTTTGAGATGAACTAGATTTTTGCGGTTTTTATGAATACTTGGGTTTAGATCTTTCAAAAGAGGTTTTAATAGCCTGTGCTACTTAGAAAAGTGCCTTATATGTTTTATCATCTGTTCTTAGTCGACTTTCATAAATTCCTATGTCAAAATGTGTACCAATTTGGCTTATTTCCTTAAGGCTATTTAGATAAACAGTCTGATAATAAAAGTCTTTAAATATATATGTATAGATAGATGTTGATTAATCAGCTGGTTGATTGATTTTTGATGAATTGTCTCTCACCATCTTGAGATTCCGCAAGTCCAAAATTCACACCGAGTGACAGGCTAGAGATTCTGGCAGTTTTGTGTCCTAAAATGAGTAGACCAAACAAATGCTAAGTTCCAGTGGGAGATCTAGAGGAACTCTAGCAAGATGTCTGTTTATAGTCTGGAAAGAGAATCCTTCCTTGGAATACCTTCCTTTTTGCTCTTAGGCCTTTAACTGGTTGTATGAGGTCCATCCTCATCATGGAAGCTAATCTGGCTTACTTAGGGTTAATTGATTCAATCACACGTGAATTCTTAATAACATTTAGACTAATGTTTGCGCAGATAAATGACCACTGTAGCATAGCTTAGTTGATGCATAAAATTAACCACAACAGTTATATGCTGAATTCCTGTTTCTGATCTGAGAGATCCTTTCTTGCAGAACAAAAATGAGTTAAGACCCTTGCTTAGGGACCTAGCTGCTGTGATCAATTATCCACCCCCACCCCTATTTTCTTTCCCTAATTTAAATTCTGTTGAAACCGTAATCAACTTTAAAAACTTCCACTAAGGGAAAAGACAGGCTTCCCTCTATAGCCTCTCTCTCTCTCTCTCTCTCTCTCTCTCTCTTCCATTTTAACTGCTTCCTGTCATTTAAAGTACAAACTAAGCTCTACCTCTTTCATGAGGACTTTTCTAATTGCACCAAAGTTAGCGAATTATCTACCTTATATATTACAAATGTGATATTGTTGGTTAGTGGTCTCCCTGATTTGGACACGTCCCCCCATTTAAAAAAAATCATGTTAAAGTAATAGCAAGACTAAATAGAAAACTAATGAGTTAGACTATCAATATGGTCTATAGTTTTATTTACATGTACTAACTGGTGAGAGAGTTTTAGTAATTCAATAAAGAACTCATACAAGCAATCCATTCACCTGAAGAATCTAGAGTTATTTGGTTATATTGTATATAATGTCATTGATTTAATACTTTAAAATTAGTGGCAATATAACTATGTTAAAATAACTTTAGAGGGCCTATATAACAAATTTAGGGTTTGTATAGTTATCCCTGAATAACTACTTTGGATGCACAAGAGCCAGAAAACTTGTCACACTAGTTCATTGGCCCTCAGATTACAAGACATTGTAACTTGTGGTAGAGTACCCAAGAGCTTAATTTTCCTCTTGATCTGATTTAGATGAGGTGATCTTGGACCTTGGCCTAATGCTGTAATTTGGAAGAGGCTAAGCATTAACTTTTATTATAAATGTAAATACACTTGTAGAAAACAAATATGTTACAATTAAGTTAGTTCCATTAAATTGAAACCATGAAAATTACTAACAAAACCCTCAATTTAGAGATATATAATGGTTGACTTTTTCCAATTCGGCATTTACCTGTTAATAAAAGAAACAACTATTGTATTGGTAGGCTAATTTACTTACTATTTAGCATTGTCCAGGGGTAGCTTAGAACATTGATACAAATCCTTTAATTGCATGTGATCAGTATAGTCTGGGATAATAGCACATTGGGTTCTGTTTTTGTATAAAAAAGCATATCCTATAAGATGAGATGTTTGCTCTCTATTGTTCAGCATTTTCAGTCAAAGGTAACCGAGTGTGAAAAGTCACAAGGAGAGCAGTCCCGAAGGAAAGAATGGCCTGTCTGTGCTACTGTGATATTGATCTAGTGTGCTGTTCTGTTGCTATGGCAAGAAACAGAGGCAAAAACAGTTACAAGGAATGTAGTGTTTTCCTTTAGATGGTTTTCCTTTCAAAATTTTTGATGACGGAACGATTTATGGTTTCTCCTCTCTTTTTCCGGTTCCTCTCTTGTCTAGTATTCATTTGTTCCTTACAGCCCTTTCCTGTGATTCCGAATTATTCATCACATTGCCAAGATGGTTATGCAACATGGGTGTGAATTTTGTTTTCTAATTAAGATGTATGAAGGCATTTAAGTACGTAGCATATACTACTTGTGATAGAAATATCTAAAAATTTCTATTAATCAAGTGGGTTGTTCTTATTTCTAGCATCCAGTCTACATCTTGTGTTATTTTAAGAAGAAACAGTTAAACCATTTCAAGCTTCCTTTTCCTCTTTTTAATTGTACTTTTTATTTAATTAAAAATACATTTATTGGCCTTACCAGCCACAAGCCTTGGTGCTAAAAAATATATAAATAAGGCATTGCGCAAGCTCTCCCTGAGCTTCCTTCTAGTCGGGGAGATAAAGCAACATAAAATTACAGTACAGCATGCTCTGCCAGAAAAACAAACTCGGCATAGTATGGAAACCCGGGCCTGGGCGTTAAATTTAGTCTACAGTGTGCAGGGAAGGTTCCACAGCAGGAGTTAGAATTCGTGAGGCTTTTGTGAGTGGAGGAATACTGAGATTGTCTCCTCCTTTACATTTTCACCGCACCTACCATTGTGCCCGGAGCAAGTTCTCTGTCTCTTTCCTGTCAACAGACTATAACTACTGCTTTCTGTTCTTAAGCAAATTAAGACTCTTGTGACCACTTCCCATAAGACAGAAAATAAACCATGTAACATTTACAAGATTTCTGTGAAAAGGCTTACACTTGCTTATCTTTGATAAAGATAGTTTTATTCAAGAAACTTTTCTTTTCAATCCTGAAGAAGGTAAGCAAGATGCAATTGGATAAGGCATTGAACCGTTTGGTAAGGATGTAAGAGATTGTCATTGCCTGAAACTATTAGCCTGTAATAATTGGTCTTAGAAAATGAGGTTGGGCATTCTCATTCTCCAGAATGATCCCATTGATAGACAGAGTTAAACTTCAGGTATCTAGCCCTCTTTTACAACGCATCTCCAAATACCAGTCCAGCTGTGGGGTTCTGAGAATATAAGACCATTTATCAAGGAAGAATCAGAACAGTGTGGTAAAAGTAGGTTTTGGTTTAATACCACACATCTAGGGGAATAAAGGCAGAGTCACAGATCTCGTTGCAGTTTGGGTAGAAGAGGAATTACACTTTTTATAGTACAGACTCAAAGTAGGGTCTGGCCAAAAAGAAGCTTCTCTGGCTTTGATAACTCATGAAGCAAAGCAATCTAGAAGAAAGTAAGATTATGGTATACATATGGATATGTGTTGAATTTTAAAGTAAATGTGAGTGACAATGTTGAGAGATGGAACTGAGACTAGTAGGCAGGGACTGGATCAAAGAGAATTTAGAAAACTTCACTGAGAAGTTTTGAATTTTCTGAGGGAAAATTGGAGTTGATGATTTTGACTTTATAGAGGGAGTAGTTTTTACTTGTATTTTTTCCTAAAGTCCATTCAGGCTTCCCTCTGGAGGGCCGATTTGGTGGAAGCAGAATTAGAGGTAAGGATGTAGACTGCTGCTCTACGTACTCTGACTGCACTACATAAAACATTGCTCTAGAATGACGTAAGAGCCATTCAGTATGGAGTTGAGATGGTCTCCCTCCACCCTTTCATCATTTTGAAGGTATTAGTCCACTGTCTCCCGTGTGACACATTTTATGATGAAAAAGTCTGTTGTACTTCCTATCCATGTATTCATATTTCTTCATTTTCCAAATGCCTTTATGATTTCCTTTTAACTTTGAAATATGATATATCTGATTGTGGTTATTTCCTTTTTGTTTTTGTTTTTATCCTGTTTGATATTTTCTTGGCTAGCTGGATCTGTGATTTATGATGTCTTTCATTGAACTGGGGAAATTCTCACCTATTACCTCTTCAAATATATTTTTTCCCTGCCCTTCTAATTTTCTTTTCTCCTTTTTTTAAAATTTAAGTATATTAGACTGTTTGCTATTATCCCCTAACTCTTAGATGATTTCCCCATTTTTCTTCTAACCCAGTTTTTTTCCTTGAGGTTTCAGTTTGAATTAATTTTCATTGACCAATTATCAAGTTGACTGATGCTTTTTCTCACTGTGTTGAGCTTTTATTGATGAGTTTGTCACAATCAGCCCCAGCTTTGCACTTGATTTCTGGCATTTCTACTTTCTTCCATAGTGTCCATCTCTGTGCTGTTTCCCATATAGTCATACTTGTGTCCTGTAGAGCCTTAAACGTGTGAATCATGCCAGGACCCATATCATACCATCACCAATTCCGTTCCAGCTCACAGTGATGCTTTAGGGCAGAGAATGATCCCTGAAGTTTCTGAGACTTTACATTGTTAGAGGAGCAGACAACCTCATCTGTCTCCCTGGGAATGGCTGGAGGTCAAACTACTGACCTTTAGTTAGCAGCTGCATCTGTAACTAACCTCGTCACCAGGGATCTTTATGAACCATAGATATTTGAAAGTTCCTGCTTCATAGTTCTAGTAACTGGATCACATCAAAGTTTCTTTTTATTTTATTGTCTCTTGACGGTGTGTATCTGTATTTTCTTTAGTGGGTTTTTTTTTATGTCGTACTTTTTGATGAAAAAATTAGACGTCTTGGGTTAGGCAAGAGAGCTTGAGGTAAGTTTTATTTATGCCGACAGTTGACATATCCTGTTTATTTTTCTACTGTGCTAGTATGTGGAGATGACAGTTAATCTAAGGTAGGGCCAGCCTGGATTGGATTTTGCTATTAATTAGGTACCAGTGCTCCATAATCTTCCCAGTTCTCTCGCATCACCTGTGTGTATGACGGGGACTCTTCTGCTGGAATTCAGGTGTGGTCTGCCCACACCTTTAAGTTGTCAATTTGCTGAGTTTTTGAGAAGCTCTTTTTCCACTGTCTTACCTCTGCCCTAGCATTTGACTTCTGTTACTTGATACTTGCTAGTCTGGTAAAGTGCGAAAATAACATTCTCTGTTATTCTGGTGAATGAGCTCCAGTGATGTAGAGGTTATTAGTTGGGCTGCCATCTACAAGGTTGGTAATCGAAACCACCAGTCAGTTCACTTCTCTGGAGAGCGATGGGGCTTTCTACTCCCATAAAGAGTTACAGTCTCGGAAACTTACAGGGGCAGTTCTCTCCTGTCCTTTAGGGTTGTTGTGAGTTGGCATTGACTTGATAGCAATGAAGTTGTTTTTGTTTGTTTGCTTGTTTTGTTAATGTGGTTTGACATCAGTAAAAGGCAGGGGTTGTTTGCACAGTCTCCAGCTGTCACCTTAGAAAACCTGTCCTATTCCAGGAGTAGGGACCACTACTAATCTGGATCCAGGACATTGCTCCTTAGAGATGTGAGGGCTTTGGGGTGTTTAGTTTCCCCCACTACAATGGGTCCTCACCAGTGCTCGGGGCTACCAAGTCTTTTGCTCTGCTCTCAGTGAATTCAGCTATTTTACATCTTATGGGACAGAGGACAGGGCAGAGTTTGTGCTTTTCTTACTTTAATCATTTTTCCTCTCACTTAGTCCCTTTTTGTGAAGGAAGCTCCAGTCTTAACCTTTTCCCAGATTTTCTTTCGAGCACCTTGTGCGGTATATGGAAAAAAGCCCGTGAATGGATGAGCATTCCCCTGGTGATTCTGGCTGTCAGGATTCTATTTTATCAGGCTAGTTCACACGCAGCCTTTAGCAGTTTGCTAAAAATGTTAGCTACCGCCTTCTTTCCAGCTTGTATGACATTTGGCATCTGTTTCAGGCAATCAGGTGCTCACATCCTCTCTCCCTTGGAGGTGCCTGCTTTCCCTTGGATCTGCTTTCTGAAGGATACACAGAGTTCTGTCATTCTGTAGATTCACTGTATCTTTTGTTAGGAGGTCTAGAGCAATGCTTATTTCAGCTTTTTACATCATAGGTGGAAACCAGCCATCAAGAAATGAAATGACATATTACATTGGGCGGTTCTACTGCAAAGGACCTCTTTGAAATGTTAATGAAATAAGATGTCCTTTTGAGTTCTCAAGTGTGCTTGACCCAAACCCTGGTATTTTCAGTGCCATCCATATATGTGAAAGTTGGACAATGAATAAGTAAGGTCACGTAAGAATTGATGCATTAGAACTATGACCTTATCAAAGAATTCTAAATGTACCATACACTAGCAGGAGAACTAACACATCTATCGTGGAAGAAGTTCAGCCAGAGCGCACCTTAGAAGCAAGAATGTTGAGACTTCATCTCATGTGCTTTGAACCATTCCCTGGAAGAGGACAATCATAACTGGGTCAGCCATGTATGTCAGTAAGACATAGTACAAGGTCGGCCAAGAAGAGGAAGGACCCTCAAAGAGATGGATTGACACAGTGGCTGTAACCTTGAGCTCCAACAAAGGAGCAAGTGTAAGAACAGTGCAGGATCAGGCAGTGTTTCATTCTGTTGGACATAGGGTCCCAGTGAGTTTGAACTGACTCAGTGGCACTGAACAGCAACAATGGCTGCTCATTTTACCCGAATAGCCACAATTCTCACTTTGATTTACTTTTAGATAACATCCATTAAAAATACCTGGCTTCACTAATTGTTAAAGTACACCCCTCCCTGGATCTTGATGTTAGTGTAACTTGGTGCCAAGAATCAATCTCTTATCCAGTTGAACTTCTCTTTTGCTTTACTTTTGGAAATTGTTTTCACGTTGTTTGTTTTTACTGTTGAAAATATACCCAGTAAAATATACATTAATTCAGTTCATATATAATTCAGTGACAGTGACTACATTCTTCCAGTTGTATGGGCATTCTGCCACTGAGTCAATTCTAACCCATATAGGGTTGTTGTGAATCAGAATTGATTTGATGGCAGTGAATTCTAAACATAAACTCCTTACTGCTTAACCTTTTGAATTCCTGCTACCAATTTGATTCATATAGATAGTGCTTTAAAAGAGCACAGTGCTTACATCAGACATTCTTTACTAATTTACCTAAACTATCATTTGGTTGAAAGAAGGCGTCGGGGGATATTTTCAGTGTAAGGTTTCAAGTTTACGTAGTTTGGGGGGATTCATCAAGCCTCAATATATCCAGAAAATTTGGACTTCATGTGACTTAGAATTCCATACCCTGTTTTTTGCCCTTTTGGTCAGCATGTTTCTGTATAGGATCTTGGCTCAAAATATTTAGTATCAGTATTAAGGCACCATCCAATTCTTCTTGACTGATGACAAAAGAGGCAATTGTTCATCGTGGCAGTTAGTCACAAATTCCGTTTCCTCCACTTATTCCTGACTCTTTTTCCTTCTTTGTTACTCCTCTGAAAAGAACCAATTGTACTTTGCACAGCTGTTTCCAAACTATTAAGACCTTAAAAGGGTTTTTTTTTTAATTGGGGGCTCTTACAGCTTATAACAATCCATACATCATTTGTATCAAGGATATTTGTACATGTTGTTGTCTAAACTTTTACTTTCTCTCTGAGCTCTTGGCATCAGCTCCTCGTTTCCCTCCCTCCCCTGACTTCCATCCTCATGACCCCTTGATAAATTATAAATTAGTATTATTTTCATACCTTTCACCGACTGCTGTCTCCCTTCCCCCATGGTTTCTTCCCCTATCCTCTTCCTACCTTCCCCCTACCCTCCTGGTATGGTTACTCCTATTTCTGTACCTGATTGGTTCATCTAACCTGGATTCAGTGTGTCATGAGCTCTTATCTGTACTTGTTTGTGCCTAGCCTGCAGTGAAAGGCAGGATTGGGTTCATGATAGTGTGGAAGAGGACACCTCAAGGAACCAGAGGAAAATTGTATGTTTCATCAATGGCTACACTTCACTCTGGTTGACTCATCCCTTCCTTGTATCCTATTGTTTACAGATGGGTTTTGGATTTCTACTCCAACCCCCTTCGTTCTCAACAATATGGTTTTTTGTTTGTTTGTTTGTTTTGGATCTTCTGATGCCTGTTACTGATCCCATCAACACCTCATGGTCACGCAGGTTGGTGTGCTTCTTCCATATGGGCTTGTTGCTACTCTGCTAGATGGCCGCTTGTTTAACTTCAGGCCTTTAAGACCCCAGACGCTATATCTGTTGATAGCCAGGCACCATCAGCTTTCTTCACCACATTTGTTTATGCACCCATTTGTCTTCAGTGATCGAGCTGGGAGGTTGAGCATCACAGAATGCCAGTTTGTTAGGACAAAGTGTTCTTGTTTTGAGGGAGGGCTTGAGCAGAGGCCTAAAGTCCATCCACTTCCTCAATGTATTGCCATATAAATATATGTACAGAGGCCAATATTTTTATGAATGAACATATTTTATTTTATAAATGAACATATTTACGTAAGTACATATCTATGTTTGTACCTCTATCCATAGCTTTACTTCCTCCATCTTTCCTCTGTTTCCTTTTACCTTCCTCCTGTCCCACCATCACTCTGTCCCTTCTTCTGCCTCTTAGTAATTCATTGCAGCTAGATTGCTATTGCTCCCACACCCCCAGAATCTCTGTGACCTCCTTGTTGATTTTAATACCCTTGTTTTTCCCCTGTCTATGGCGTTGTTTGCTCATCGCTCTCTTACCTCATCTACTCCTCCCCCTAAGTCCCTCCGCAATAGTCAGTTCTTTTGCTTTCTCCTCGGGCTTGCTTCCCAAGCCTATCTTATATAGATAATAGGAAAACCAAAAATAAGTAGACAATACAAAAAGAAAACAAAAGATTGAATAAAAAGAGAAAAAAATAAAAATTATATATAAATAATAAGTAGAAAGAAAAACTGGAAAAGCATAGATAATTCCAGGTCTGTCCTCTGACCTTTATGACTCTTTACCCACTGGTCCTGGGGGGTTCCGGGAACTGCCCCTCCTACTCTGAAGTCTATTTTGGGGGCTCCTCAGGGACTTTGTGGCTTTGCTTTGCTCCTGTTACTGATCTATTATGTTCCCTTCTTGGTTTGCCCTGCTGTGGGGGGTTCAGACTGGACTTCTCTCTGTAATAGGACTCAAGTAAGACATGTAAATGATATAAAAATACATAAAATCTTAGTTGTGATTTTTCTCTCTGTATGTTTTGCTCATGAATGAATTTATTTTTTACCAATATTAAAATGAACCAGCCAAAATATGACTTCCTGTTTTTAGTACATTTAAAGAACTTTTTTTTATTGTTTTAGAATTTCTTGAATTGATTTTGTTTTACCTAAATTCTAATTTAAACCTCTAATGCTCTATTTTATAGACTTCCCTGTTTTTCTTTTCTGGTCAGAATTTTCATACCTCAAAATATGTTTTTTCAACTTTAAAGATTTAATTTTTAGTTGCGTATATGAGTTTGTTTAATACTGTTTGGTTGATAATTTTGAACTCATGATTTTAAAAATTGTGACCTACATGTCGTTTATTTACTAGGAAGTATGGTGTGAAGTTTTAGGTCTCTAGTCTTTAAGGATTAAAACAAACTTTAATCTGAAAAAATCGCATTTATTCATAACTCTTTCAAAATTTGATGACTCTAACTGTTTTATGAGACAATGTTGAATTTAATCAGTACGTATTTACTGCATCCTCACTCAATTGTGCTTAACACTTATCTAGTTCTTTTAGATACTCACAGATATAAATAAATTTATAACCTGTTGTAAAGGCTAGTTATATCAAACAAAAAAGAAAATATTATGAGGTAGGAATCTTTGAGTTAGGAATACTTAAACCTGAGTGATCCATTTTATATGCACGAATACCTTGTAAGACAGTATGGAATAATAGAAAGAACATGTGATAGTAAGTAAAAAAGTATTGTTAGTTAGGTTCCAACTCATGCTTTCATGGGTTTATTCCAAACAAAACATGTTTAAAAATATCCTTTAGTAGATGGCTAGCAGGCATGTTTTCTTAGTAGTAGACTTATCTCAGTCCCCTCCGGGGGTGTTTTTTAGAAATTGCAATCAGCTTCTGAGGAAAGTATATTCTGGGCCGTTTGAATTCAAGAAAGAGAGGTCAGCCCAGAAGGTTATGGCAACTGTTTCATTTGTCTGGATCCTAAAGGAGTAATTTTGATAGATTTTATCCAAGGGCACAGGTCGATTATGGGGACTTAATTGTGAAGAGCTTTTAAGAAAATAGAAAACTGCAGTGATCAGAGGAAAGGCCAGGAAAGCAGATGATTTTTAAAAAAATATGTACAATAACACATTTGCTCAAGGGTAGCCAGGCCTGTCCTATTAGAATTTCATTAAGAAACCTTACCCCATCTACACTACAGCTCTGATCTTACACCGTCAGACTTCTCTTATTTCCAGAACTCAAAGAATGTTTAAAGGGTGCATGATTTGAGTCCTCCGATGTGCCAGAACTGCTGTTTTCCTGTTGTGTAGATCAAAGAATGTAGACTTCTTAAAGGAAGGATTAGCAAGATGGACATATGGTCTTCAGAAGTGTACAGACCCAGCCAAGTGGATCGAGAGGAAAGGGCTTCGCATTCTGATATTTTCATTTTATAAAACTTTCTATGATTTAGAAGCGATAGTTTTTTTACCCTCGTAAGCTTTAAAACCATAAGGGCCTATTTCAATGTTCAGGTGCCCCTGCAGTTCAGTAGTGATTTTTGGCAAGTTACTTTGCGAGTTTGTTTTTTCATCTGTGAAATAAAGAAAATACCTAGTTGTTTGTTCTGAGAAGAGGAGAAAATGACACATATAGAATCACCGGCACACACCGCAGGGTGTCCATAATTTTTCCCTCATCTGCCAGTAGCAACCCTGACATTCTGTACCTGTGTGGGACAAGTGCATACAAAGCGCCTGGAGTCTGTGTCTTCATAGAAGATCTATGTACAAGGTTCCTACCTTCCCTCAACTCTATACCTTTTCACAACTCATATCTCAGTTTATTTAGTTACAGTATATACTTGAGTAAAAGTTGACCAAAATAACAGCGGGGCACCTAATTTTACCAGAAAAATTGCATTTAAAATGTGCTGAAAAACTCGGCTTATACATGAGTATATATGGTAGTTAGTTATTTAGTTTATTTTCGGCAGCATTATTTTTTTTCCCTCTCACTTATGCACATTGACATCCTACTTAACTTTTTGTCCCTTTTCTAAATGTGGCTTAGCTGTTATGGTGCAGTCTTTGTCTTTTGCTTGCCCTATTATGTACAAAGAACCTCAAATAGCCATAACCAGAGATGAATGGAATAGGAATACTTCACCGATGTACTATTTTAGGGATCAAATAGTCATACATTTAATGGAAAGTAAAAAATCTATAGGAACTGCTTATTGGGAAGGGTCTGCCAGACCATTCCCAGATTTGCTCCCTCCCTGGGAAGACTCACAGGATTATCATATAATCATACCCACTACTATGATTTAGTCAGCAAAAAGATGCCAAAACACCCCACATCACTGTCATCATCCAACTTCAACTCTTAGGGATCCTTAAGGACAGGCTTGCATGTCCCTGTGAGTTTCCGAAATTGTAACTATATGGGAGTAGAAAGCCCTGTCTTTCTCATGTGAAGGGCCTGGTGATTGCCAATTTCTGACTTTGAGATTAGCAGCCAGCCCACTGTGTAACCACTATGCCACCAGGGATCCTCTAAAAGATTCAAAGCAAAATCAGAAAAGGGAAACGTGTGGGGAAATTTGGAAGCACAAGCTTCCAAGAGGAGTATACGTTTCTCAGGGAAGGCATACAGGATCCCCTTAATTCTCCAGCACTGATTTTGACAACTTAGATGGGTTGTTTTCAACCAGGGATGCTCATTAGAGATTTGGTGCCCAGGGTTTTTATGACAGGCTGACCGTATGCATCTTCTGCCTACCATAAACCCACAATTCAGATTATCCGATGAAAATGCAAAGCAGTTGTTCAGCACAAGCATAGTAGATGTGAACAGACCTTGCCCATCCTTTGGGAATGTGAATCAGAATCGAATCAATGGGAGTGAGTTTGGCTTGGTTTTTTTTAGAGGAACTCATTCAAATTTCAAATTCCTACATGCCAACCAAAGACCACACTTGCAAGCTGGCCTTCTTCCTAAGGATACTAGTGTTGGGGTACTATGGTTACGACGTGTGCATGCTGCCCTTTAGACTCTGGGGGTCTTTTTAGAAAGCTTCCTCAAATTGCCATTGGTAATCATAACAGGACTCCCATACATTTACGCATCTCCTGTGACTTGAATTAAGTAATTTTCCATCCTTTTCCACCTCAAATATTATTTCTACTATGAATTTAAGAGCCATTTTGTGGCATAGTCTGAAAATGTGAAACCATTTTCTAAGCCACTTTCCTATGTGCAATGTTATTCTATGTTTCCAACAACTGATTTGCAAGTGAAATTTTAGAATAAAATCTAGATTTTCGTGATGGAGAAGGAAAGTGTACAGTCAGCTGGATGCTTTGGGGACAACTCTCAGGAAAGGAAGGATGAGACCAATAGGAAAACAGGAAATTGTGTGAGTAAGGAGGACTGGTGTGGAGGAGGGACACGATGGCGCACTATCTATCACTCAGAGGCAAATGTAGGCTCATCACCACTCTTTGCCCCAGTGCTGCTGACACTCGAGTAACTGACCCGTGTATTTCCTGCTTTTGTGGATTCTGAAATGATTTTAAGGAAGACTCCTTTTCTCAGGGGCAAGTACCAGCAACATGAGATATCACTGTTACTTATATGTATTTGTTTTTTTATGCCTCCGCATCTTAAATTACTTACCTTACAAGTTTGTTGTGAAGCTTGAGATGATATATGTGAAAAAGTTGTGGAGAAGTATTTATGACCATATTATTAAGTCTGCCTCATTCTTTTTGAGTTGGCTTATACTTAGCATACAAGTTTTATTAAATGCAGAATACCTGCAGCCAACAAGATTTTGTGTTCTCCTCAGTTTTTTTCTTACCTTTTTTTGGCTACTTCTCTGATAAGGGCTTCCTGCTGCTAAACATTGTAGTTTCCTCATCGTGTAGTTTCAGTACCTAGCGTTGGTATTTGTGGACTGATTTTGGTTGTCCTACTCTGTCATAGCACATTGACTACTTGTTTGGCCTTTGTTTTCTCTTTGACTATTGGGAGAGCAACTTTTTTTTAATTTTATTTATTTTTTTACATTTTATTAGGGGCTCATACAACTCTTATCACAATCCGTACATATACATATACATACATCAATTGTATAAAGCACATCCGTACATTCTTTGCCCTAATCATTCTTTCTCTTTTTTTTAATCTTTTTATTGGGGCTCATAAGGCTCTTATCACAATGTGTGCATACATCAAATGAGCAAAGCACCCTTATACATTCGTTGCACTCGTCACTCATAATTCACCTTCCACTTGGGTTCCTGGAATCAGCTCGGTTTCCCTTTTTTTTTCCCCATTCCCCTCCCTCCCCGATCCCACCCCTGGTCCCTTGATAGTTTATAAATAATTATTTTATCTTATCTTACACTCCCCGGCATCTCCCCTCACCCCCCTCTCCCTTGACAATCTCCCAGAGAGGAGGTTACACATAGATCTCCGAGATCGGTTCTCCCTTTCTACATGCCCTTCCCTCCTGGTGTCGCCTCTCCCACCGCTGGTGTTGAAGGGTTCGTCTGTCCTAGATTCCCTGTGCCTCCAGATCCCCACTGCACCGCTGTACATCCTCTGGTACAACCAGGTCCGCAAGGCAAGGTAGGATTGGGGTCATGATGATTGGGAGGGGAGGAAGCGTTCAGGAACTAGAGGAAGGTTTTGAGTTTCATTGTTGTTACACTGAACCCTGTGTGGCCCATCTTCTCCTCACTACCCCTCTGGAAGGAGTGTTCAGCGGGAGAGCAACTTTTTATAAAAATGATTCTTTGTAGCACATTGAGAAACGAGAATGAAATTTAAGGTTTGTCAGGTCCAGGATGTAACAGAGCAGAACAACAAGAGGAATTATGCTAGTTAGAATTGTTCATGAGTCCCCAGTGGCTTGATGAAAGGCTAGCAGCACATTGTAAGCATGAATAAATATTGGCTTGTTGTGAAAAATGGAGCAGATTCTGTAATCCATTCAAATATAAATTATATTCCAACAACTGTTAGAAATTAAACTAAACAAACATGGTTTTTCACAAAGCCTCTAAATGAAACATGAAAAATTTTAGACCACTGTTTGTACTAAAAAAACTCAAACATACTGGCATCAAGTCGATTCCTCCTCTAGTGACCTTCTAGAACAGGGTAGAACTGCCCCTGTGAGTGTCAAGACTATAATTCTTTACTGGAGTAGAAAGGCCATCTTTTCCCTGTGGAGTGGCTGATGTTTCAAACTATTAACTGTGTACCTTACGTTTAGCAGCTCAACTCATAACTAACACATCAGTACCAAGGTTAATAACTACAGTTCACCTGTATCAAACCGGCTTTTGAATATAGAAACCACTGTAATATAGTTACTCTATTGAAAAAACCTCAACAATAGTATGTTTAACATCTGATGGGTGTTTGAAGCTGGATTTGAAAAGGCTGGAAAATTATAGCTGTGGGTAGATCTGCCTGCAATGATTTAGGTATTTGATAGCTAAATTTGAACACAATAACATTTCTGGTTAAAAGACAGGAAGTTATTTCTTAGAAACTGTTATTGCATATATTGCTAATAACTTAATCGAGGAAATAGTGTGGAGGCCATGTCTCATGTCCTCTGCCTACACCTAGGAAAAGGAGAGGCCAAGCAACTCCACACCAGCAGTTAATGGCCACCAGGCAAAGGTCAGCCCTTCCCATCCTTCATTCTTCTGTCCCCTGCGCTGACCCTAACCTCCCACAGCATTCTGCTCCTTCCTGACTTTGGTAATTCATGGCAATGGTCCCACAATATACTCACAGTTTATTAGGGAACCTAACAGGTTCTAAAATGTTAAGGATACAGTCTGTCCACAGGGCTTCTTCTCATCCATACTGGGGCAGTATGTCTCTCTCCAGACCTTGACCTGTGAACCACACAGCCCTGTGGCCTCTGCCTCCCTGGGCCAAGAAGCCTGCCCTTTGCTTTACCACAGGTCTTGGTGCTGTTCTGCTCTGCCTCGTGGTCTCACCTGCTCTGTCTCGTGGTTTCTGCATGGTTCCTGGGCTCTGCCACATGATCTCACTGCTGTGATCTCTGGTGATGCTGCTGCCGCCTCCACCCCATCAAGAATGGATCTTGCCTGCCTTTCCACTCACTGCTGGCTCTTCTTCCTAGATGTCATGGGCATCCTAACTCTACCTCTGACCTACCCAGTAGAATAGTAAAACGGACCAATCCCCGAATTAGCGTCTTCTACACCTTATTTACATGCTCCCACCATTCATTGGATGAGAGTTTTAAAAGACTATGGATAGAAGAGCCATATGAGCAGTTTCACTTCACCACACTAATATATTCTAAAATTAGCCTTCTTTTAAGATGGGAAATGTGTAAAAGGCTCCTTTTTAGAAGGAAGAGAAAGCATGTGAATAACAGTTATGTTATAGCTGACGCAAGTTTTCAGAACATTCTTTATATTTGTTGCTGATATTTAAATATGTTTTAAGTGAAGAGTAATCTTTCTCTGCGTTATGATAAACATATGTTTGCAGAATTAATAATAATTATAGAGGCTTTCTTCTCATTTTCTACCCATATAGATTCTTTACAGGAGAAATGCATGCCAGGAAGGGAATTACATTGTAAAATAGCAGGCTAATACAAATTGGAGAACATTTATGCTAGAGTCAGTATAAACATTTTTTAGAATGGTTGTTTTTTGTGTGTGAATTTATTAGAAATTGTACTAGTTAAATATATTTATTAAAATAGAAACGTCTCCTTGTTTTATATACTTTATATACTTTTAAAAATATAATTTCATCAAAATAAAGACTTCATTTTGTTAACTCTTCGTAACACTTTTTGGTAGTTCTTTAAATTCTCCTCACAAACCTCAGCCTCAAACAAAGAATACTTTTGCCCTAAAGACACCCTTTCTTATACAAAACAACCAGAGCTTGAACCTAATGCTTAAATAAACCGAGTTTATATACTCAGGGAAAAGCTGTTTACTTGGAACTCAGTTTTTTAAAGAAAATTCTTGAAAAGCCAATTAAAGCAAAAGGCCTTAGGTAAGAAAAAAAAATGTTTACTAGTGATAACTACGTTTCTATATTCATTATCTAATACTCTTTCAGTAAATTTCTGAATATTTTGCATTTTGTTGTTGGTATTTATTATTTGAACAATATTCAAACTATTAAGATATTTTCTTGTAAAGCAATTTTAATATGACCTTATATTTTACATTTGCATTTTCCTGCATATATGCTTTCTTAAATAGAATGAGTCAAATGGGTAATGTAGAGGCAGGTCAGGCACAGAGACTCCATTGTGCAGTGTTCACTGTACATTGTCCAGTTTTCACATATATATGAGAGAACTTAAAATGGCATGACTTTAGTCAGGCACATTGAAGAGATCTTTTGTATCATGTATGCCCAATAAAATGTGCCAATTGATTTTCTTGGGTGTAAAGTGAAATCTCTGACAACTTTATTTTTGTCTACATTTGTTTTGATGATGCGTATTGTTCTAGTTGTGATGACTTGGGTTTTCTTTATGTTGTGATCTAATCAGTAAGCACCCCCACCCCTTTCCCATAATTCACATTTTCAAAGTAGAAACCAAATGATGCAAATTTTCATTTGTTTTGCAGAATCATTCTTCAGGTCTCATTAAAATAGTATGCTTCCTTAGTGCATTAAATATTACATATATAACTTATAGAACATTAACTCCTTAACTGAGTTAAGAGCAGACACACTGAATACAATTGTTATGAGTCACTGCCAAATTAAGAATAATCAGAACATAAGTTAAAACACTTCTTAGGTTGAAAAATAATATTTACTTGTAACTTTTCATCAGTAGTCCTAGGATACAATTGAGGCCTTTATTATGTATTTCCTTGTTAATTTAGTGATCTGATGTTTTCATCAGTTTGAAATTTGTCAATCAGGAGAGCAGTTGGCAACCCTGTTAAACCAGAGAGTGTCTAGGGGTACTTGACAACTAACCTTTCTTACTATGAATGCTTTAATCCTGTGCTTCTCCACCTTCCTCATGCCACCACCCTTTCATACACTTCCTCAGGTGGTGGTGACCCCAACAGAACATTATTTTCATTGCTACTTCATCACTGTAATTTTGCTACTGTTATCAATCAGGTAACCCCTGTGAGACGCTCATTCGACCCCCAAAGGGGTTGTGACCTACAGGTTGAGAATCGCTGCTTTAATCTTTCTGTAATGGGTGTACACTAAAGGGCTGGGTGCTGTGTTTACTGTTCACCCCCTCCCCCCCATATATAAGGTTGAGGCGATTCTGATATCTTCTGGGGCAGAGTAGTACTCGCCCATTAGAGTTTCTAAGACTATAAATCACTACAGAAACAAACTCGCCATCTTGTTCCTGCACTTTGGAACTTTTTACTGTTATCTACTTGAAATTGTATAGTAGAAACCCAGGTTGCAGAACCATCATATTTCCACCCCTGTTTCTGCATCAAATAAGGAGAAAGGAAAAGTAAGATTAAATTAAAAACATAATTATATAATATTAAATTACCTAGAGTGCGGGTTATCTCTGTTAACATAATGTTTTCTCCTTCCATGTTTTTGTTTGTTTAACCTGTTCATACACTTCTAACACCCAGAGCTGCTCCTCCATTCATTGTCCTCTGCAGCCCTCATTTTAGCATCCTTACTGGAATGCCTTCCTCTGTCTCGCTCAAACGATAGCTGTAGTTCTACAGTTACTCCATTGGATATCATTTTATACTTGGATATCATTCGTTGTTTTAAAAATAACTAAAATCAGTCATTCCTTCCTCAATGAAACCTACAGAAAAATAAAAGCCCTCTTCTATTAGAAAACAATAAGAAACTAGTTCTGTCTCCCCCTCAACCTCCCACCCTCACCCCTTTTCTGGTTTTCTTAATTCTATTGCTGATACCATTTTTCTTCTATGACTTGAAACGTTGATGTTTGTCTTCTCTTTTTTTCTGTCAGCATCTAAAAAAACATCGTAAAACCTTAATACCGTTTCTGAATATACTGCTTTTATCAAGTAATTTTTCTACTCATAAAATGTTAATGATTTCCTGGTTCTTTCAGGAAGAAATTCAGATTTTTTCCACCTGGCATTCAGTTATAGGATTATCACCTTCTATTGTCTTACGCATTACTAAGTTCCTGCTCCCATTTGCTTTAGCCACACTTGCCTACATAATGTACTGTGAATTTTCTTTAGGGCTATGCTTAAACTCATCTCTTAAAAATCCCAATCCATGCCTTTCTTATGTACCTGGCTTTGAAGATGTTTTTCTTATATACCATTTTCTTCATAAAACCTTTCTTAAACCTACCAATGGATGCACTTCCACATAGGTTCTACCTTCTTCCTTCACGTGTATGAAGAGATTTTTAAAAAGTTCATGGAAACTTTCATCTCTTCATATGTCAAAGGGTTTCAGACAGTTCATAGAAAAAATGGATTTTTTCCATGAAAAAACAAAAACAAGTCTTCATATAGCAATGACTACAAATAAACAAAAAATAGTACTCATTGGTAAAATTCCTCCCCAGTAGATAGTTAGTTGTAAACACCCAGCGAGCAGAGATTTGTTTTCAGAAGTCTTTGTTTTTCCCACTGTGTTTCTACAACGAATGATCCAAATCCTGGCAATTGTATATGTAACTGGCCCAGGTGTTGCCTGGTCTGCATCATCTTCATGGTCGTTGGTGTGTGTGAGCCCATTGTGTGGCTTTTGTGTCAGCCCACCACGTCCATCGAGTATGTTTCTTGCTTTTTGTTGGACCTCTGTGTTCCCAAGCACGAACTCCTTTTTAACTAAATAGTCTTTCCTCAAAATGTGCCTAAAGTAAGCAATAATTTGAAAGCCACATGTTCAATGATTTGAAATATGTTGTCTTCAAAGATACGATGGTAGTAAAGCCTTGTAATCAATTTTTACCTAACATATCCTAGGGTCTGTTTCCAGAGTGCTAGCAAGTATCTGTCCCCTTAAGTTGCCCTGCTAACTGCAAGTTCATCTGTTTAAACCCACCAGTCACTGCAGGTAAAGCTGAGGTGGGCTGCTAGCATATAGATTTATATAGCCTTGGGAAACCTAGGGATCAGTGTTGACTCAGTGACAATGGGTGTTGTTTTTAATGACCAGACTTATTTTTCTTTGCTGATTTATTTTTTTAAATATAGGACTCTATTGATGAATCATGTAGCAGATGTAAACAGAATCCATTTTCATTATTTAGTCCCCCTTTAGATATATTAAAATTTGCCATTACTTTTAAAAATTAAAGTAATATTTCTGGTCCAGTACAAGTTGAAATGCCTCGAAGGCCATTCTCGTGATTCTGTGCTAAAACATTCCCTGATAACTAGGAAGGTGCTCAGGCATTCTAGTTGTCTGGGGTGACAAAGTCGATTCCTAATTTTGGAGTGTATATAGGAATGAGACTTTCTTCCCCGTGGATGTTGGTTCCATAGATAACCTTACACCACGTACAAGTTAATTTTTAATATGTTTATTTAATTTTAATTCAGTGAGTCTAGGAATATTCTTATAGCAGAGTATATTTTTGATCAAATTTGCACCTACATTAGAAGATATGCCAGTGCTGAGCTTTAATAAGCTTTGATACTATCATGCATTCTTTTACTTTTGTGAAATAAACTTTCCATGGGGTGGAATTTGTATTTATATTATATCCTTATTTGGAGTCATTCTTAAGTTTGGATGTTCACTGTCATAAATGGCAGGTTTTAAGGGACATGCAAGTATCTCCATGAGTGAGTGTTGGCCCAAAGTCCAGACAGGAAAGCATCACAGAGAAAGTCAACGTCACTTTGATTTTGGTTTCTCAAAGCCAAATGTTGATAAGAACCTTCAGAGTTTGTCTGTCATGAATAATCGACTTGATTTTGAAAGCAAGTCTACTTTCTAATGCTTGCAAATATTGCAGAAGAGTGGTATAAGGCGATAAAGACTATATTAATACAATAATTTAAGAGAAACAAGTAAAGTATATATGTTTATTAGTATTTCTTATAATCACTTAGGCTTTTCAGTTTTGGTTTATGTACTTCAAAAATGGTAACATTGGAAAATAAACTGACAAAAGGAAGAGGGCATTTCATTAGTATTTTATCATGTAATAGCAAGTGGTGTGTCTGCCTATCTGTGAAAGAAAATCAATCTAAAAAAATGATGAGGAGATCTAAAGTTAAGTAGATGTTTAAAAGAAATACTTTTTCCGCCTTATTTTTGCTGTCAGTCTACTTCTTGGAGGTTTTCCTTTGTTTAATTACTTTTGCAAATATACCTTTGTATATTATATTTTCCAATAATATCAGCTTCCCATTTCTCTTACTCCTCCCTCGCTTGCCTGCCTGCCTTCATGAACCCTTGATAAGTTATAGATTATTATTTTTATCTTACTTTTTCCTCCATTACCCCTCCACCACTTTTCCATTTTTCATCCCCCCTGAGAGGGGTTATAGGTTGAGCCTTATGATTAATTTCCCCTATCTCCCCCCCACCCTCCCCTAATCCTCCTGGTATCTCTACTCTCATTGTTGGACTTGGGCTCTTATCTGTAGCAGTGTGCATGTTCTGGTTTAATCCGATTTATAAGTTAGAATTGAGGTCATGATAGTGGGGAGAAGGAAGTACCAAAGAGCTAGAGGAAAGTTGTGTGTTTCATCGGTGCTGTACTGCACCCTGACTGACTCATTTCTTCCCTGTAACCCCTCTGTAGGGAGATATCCAGTTGTCTACAGATGGGCATTGGGTCTCCACTCCATGCCCCCTTCCCCCCATTCCCATTCACCTTGGGTATGGTTTTGTTCTGGGTCTTAGATGCCTGGTTCCTGATCCCATAAACACCTCATGATCATACAGGCTGATGTGCTTCTTCCATGTGGCCTTTGTTGTTTCTCAGCTAGATGGTTGCTTGTTTATCTTCAAGCCTTTAAGACCCCAGACGCTATATCTTCTGGTAGCCGGGCACCGTCAGCTTTCTTCACCACATTTACTTATGCACACATTTTGTCTTAAAGTGATTGTTTTGTGGAGGTGAGCGTCACAGAATGCCAGATTATTAGAACAAAGTGTTCTTGTTTTGAGGGAGTACTTGAGTCCAGGTCCAGTGTCCATCTGCATCTCAGATAAATCTCCATTTCTCTTTCATCCATTTTCTTTTTCCATATGCCTCTATACTCACTCATCTGTCTCTCCACTTTAAAAATTTGCATATCTGTAATACTTATATTTTGAGCCATTTTATCATTAAATTGTATACATTAACAAAATCTAGAAACAATTTTAATTTCATATGCCAAAAACACCCAAGCCCACTGCCCTCAAGTCAGTTTTGATTCATAGTGACTACATGTAGGGTTTCCAAGGCTGGAGCTGTTTGCAGAAGGAAAGAACTGCTTCTTTATTCTGTAGTCGCCGCGCAGCTGGTGGGCTTGAATCCCAATTAAACTGTTTACAAACTCTCTTGGAAATATCACTTAATTCTTTTAAGGAAATTCGACATGTAATGAACAGCACCAACAGAGCTCCTGATTTAATCATATAAGAACTCTTTAGAAATAGTGTTTACTTTTATAAGACATTCTGTTCCTTTCCAACCTCTAGAGGATTTTTTTGAAATTTAGGAGTAGAAAAAGAGAACACTGAGAAGAGAATACTTTATAGAATTATTGTAATTGTAAGTCCGGTGGCTCGGTAATTCAGGCACCCTCTAATTCTTATTTGGAAATAGTCACTAATTTAATACCTTTGAACTGTGCTTTTAATCTATGCAGATATGATTGATGGTGAAAGAAAAATATAAATTTAAGTGAATAATGATAGAATTATACTCTTACAACATTTTTGAAAAGTTTCAAGTGTGGTTTTGGTTCTACTTTAAAAACCTAGTCAGTAGTCAGTCATCCTCACCCTACTGGATTTCTGAGACTGTAAATGTTTATTGGAGTACCAGTTGGATTATTTCCCAACTATGTTGGGAAAATCACTTAATGCTACTAAAGCATTGAGTTTTCCTTTTGAGTGTGTGCTGACTGACTCACAGTAACCATATGTACAACAGAATGAAACTGCTTGACCCTGCACTACCCTCACAGTTGTGCTTGAGCCCCTGGTTGCAGTTACTGAATCAGATGATCCTGTTGAGGGTCCTCTTTTTTTTTTTTTTTGGTAGACACTACCAAGTATCATCACTTCCATAGCTAGTTCCGCCTGATAACATGTCCAAAGTAAATAAGATGAAATCGCCCATGCTTGCTTGGAAGAAACATTCTGACTATACAGATTTACCTGTTCTTCTGGCGATCCATGGTTATATGTTCAATATTATTTGTCAACACTATAATTGAGATGGATCAATTCTTTTCTGTTTCTTTATTTGTAACCCAGTTTTTACATATATTTGAGGTGATTGAAAATGCCATAGCTTACATCAGATGCACCTTAGTTCTGAAAGTGACATTTTTGCTCTTTAACACTTTAAGGAGGCCTTTTATGATAAATTTACTCAATGTAATACAAGAGTTGATTTCTTGATTGCTGCTTCCATGAGAATTGATTATGGATTTCAGTAAAATGAAACCTATAACACTTTGAACACTTATCTGTTGTCTGGTGGCCCAGTTATGAGGATTTTTACTTTATATTGAGTTGTAATCCATACTGAAAGCTGTAGTCTTGGATTTTCATAAATACTTCAAGTGCCCCTCACTTTCAGCAAGAAAGGTTGGACCATCTGCATATCGCAGGTTGTAAATAAGCCTTTCTCCAGTCTGGATGTTGGGTGTTCTTGTAGTTCAGCTTCTCAAATTCTTTGTTCAGCATACAGATTCAATTAGCGAAAGGATACAACTCTGATACACTCCTTTCCTGGTTGTAAACCATGCAGAATTCCTTGTTCTGACAAATGGTCTATGAACAGGTGCTGCATGAGCATAATGAAGCCTTCTGGCATCCCCACTCTTGGCAGTGTTATCTTTCATTTGTTCTGATCCGCACAGTCTCATGTTTTTGTATCGGCAATAACACCCAAGTAAACATTGTTTCGGTATTCTCTACATGAGCCAAGATTAGTTTGATGTTAGCAGTGATATCCTTTGTGCCATGTTCTCTTCAATATCTTATGTATATTTCTGGCAGCACCCTGTTGTTATTCTGCCATCGCCGTTTTTGAATTATCTTCAGCAAAATTTTACTTTCAAGTGATATTAATGACATTGTTATATAATTTCTACATTCTCTGTTTGACCTGTCTGTGGACATGGATCCATACGAATGATATGACTCCTCTTGCAGTCATTCGGCCAAGTTGATTTCCAAATTTTTTGGCATAGACTAATGAGTGCTTCAGCAGTGCATCCGTTTTTTGAGACACTTCAATTGAAATGGACTTCTTTTTATTAATGCTGTCAGTGCAGCTTGAATGTCTTCTTTTAATTCCATGGATTCTTAATCATATGCTATCTCTTAAAATGGTTGAATGCCAGCCAGTTTTTTCTGGTACAGTGATTCTGTATATTCTTGCTTTGTATTGCTGTTAAAACTACTACTTTTGCTTATACTATTTTTAATACATTCTTCTATTGCACTTTAAAATTCCATTTCAACATTGGGCATAAGTTTATTTAAATATGAAATAATTATGTGATATAGAACTACTCTTGCCTTTTATTGACTTAAGTCATAAAAGATGCTAGATGCTAAATCTAGACCTTGTGTGTATTTATTTTTGCTTTAAGGATTTTTATATTTTTAGTCTAGTTTCTAGAATTCTGTGATTGGTGGTTAAAATCATCTTTAGAATACAACAAATAATTTTATGTACAGGTCAACCCCTAAATTGTTTTGGTTCATTTTAATTCTAAGATAAATTAATTTTTATTTAAAGATTTTTAATTACCCATGGCATTTAAAATTTTCCATGAAGTGCCAAACTTAAAGGGTAACAAATATGTTCTGGATACTTAAAAAACAAAATTGTCCAGTCAATAAAATTATTGTTTGGGGAAATTTTTTTCTGTTTTGAATCATTTTATTGGGAGCTCTGACAGATATCATCACATTCCATAGTTTAGTCACATCAAGCAGTATTGTACAATTGCTACCACAATCATTTTTAAAACATTTAAATTTTTCTTGAAATCCTTGATGTCAGCTCCCCTTTGCCCCCTCCCACCACACCGCCTAGGAGCCCTTGTCATTTTTCTCTTTAATAGGTTTTGATTTTTTGCCATTATCTTACACAATCCCATATATCCATTCACACACAATTGTTATATTCAATCCCTTTATACAATCATCAATGCTGTCATTTTCCCTCTTTCCCCACCTCATCCCATACCCTCAGGGAACCATTACTCCTGTTACTGTTTCTGAAGGGTTATCTATCTTGACTTTCATGGACCAAGAGATCTTAAATATACAAATAAACATATGCAAATCCAACATACTTAATAAGGTAAAACAAATAAAAAGCAATAGTAAGGGGAGGAAGTATTAAAGAACTACAGGAGTGTTACAGCTCTTTTAGAATTTGTCTAGCAGGTTTTCTGGTTTTTCAAGAAAACCCCTTAAAAAAAAAGAACTAGAGGATAGTTATGTGGTTCATCAGTTATGCCCCACCTTGGATTTATCATTCCTTTCATATGACCTTTTATCTTACAGGTGTGTTTTGGGTCTCCACTACATTAATGCCCCCTTGACATTGATTTGGTTGCTTGTTTTTGAACTTCTGATTCTGCTTTCTATTGACAACTCATGATCTCACAGGCTGGTGTGCTTCTTCCATGTGAGCTTTATTGCTTCCTTGATAGATGGCTGCTTGGTTAACTACAGTCTTTAAGAACCCAGACCGAATATCTTTTAATAGCCAGACACCATCAGCTTTCTTCACCACATTTGCTTATGTACCCATTTTGTCTGTAATAATCATATCAGAAATGTGAGTATCATACAATACCTCATTATTAGAACAAACCGTTTTTGGACTGAGGCAAGATTTAAGTAGAGGCCCAAAGTCCATCTGTTTCCTTGTTGTATTTGCATATATATATATATATATATATATATATATATATATATAAATTTACATGTATATATGTTTTTCTTCCTCTTTTTTCCCTCCTACCCCACCCATCATTCACCTCTCAAATATAATTTGATTAATCAAACACGACCAGAGAAGCTATACTGTATGTACCATCAATTTCAGAACACTTAATGTCCCACTGTACCCATCATTGTTGGCTCCCTGCTCACCTCCCCTACCTTCCTCCCCTCTCATGCTCTACAGGAACAGCAGTCCAGTCACTGTCTCCATATCTTGTATAGATACTCATCCCTCCCCCCAAAACATACAGATAGTCACAAGTCTCATAGGGATCCTGAGAGAGCAGATGAATATGTCTCTGTTAAATATAGAGAAGGACATGTTATAAACCACCAGTCGAGTCCCCCTTTCTTTTAAGGTTACATATATAGTCCCCCTTTCTTATAAGGCTACATATCCCAGGTCCCACTTACCTAACAACATATACACCCTTTTACTCTTCAGCATTTGTATCCGAAGGGCGAACATCCTAAAAGTTCCCACTGATATTCCTGCAGTCAAAGATGAGTGGTCTCGTGCTTCCCATCCCCCGGCCTCCCAATGCCACAGTTGCGTCTTTAGACATTCAGTGTTGCCCCATTGTGAGTTCAGATAGGGTGCCAAGTACTTCCCCTTGAGTCAGAAGTCTATGATTGGGATACTTCAGGGACTTCATGACTTTGCTCCCTCAGTGGGTCAAACCGACCACTCTCCCCAAGCTGTCTCTTCAGGGCTATCCTCTGCAGCACTGTCATCTAGGTAGAGAACATTGTGTCTTGAGTTGAGGCCGGTCTGCAGTCGTCTCTGGGAATGAGCTACTCTAAGCAGGAACATCGACCTCAAGAAATAGCACCCTGGAATGAGGTCTACTCTTGCTCTTCCTTTCTGTGGCTATATAAACAATACCCTCCCTCCCCTTGGGCTGGTTAGTGCCCTGACCGCCATTGCTGTTGCTCTTCTTCCCCCATCCCTCTGTGGCATATAAGGAGGGGGGATGTTTGTGTTAGACTTCCCTGGATGGAGTGGCTTTTTGTATAACAAAAGAATCTACATTATTACAACAGAGAAACAAGCAAATCCTGTTTTATATTGCAAGAGAGCAAGCAACTTAGTAATTGATGTTTAGTGAATCTTCTAGCTGACTTGTTTGTTTTAGGTCACATCTGTGATATGCCGTAAAAATTGCACTACCTGTACTTATGTGCCTACCTGTTATCAGTTGCAGAAGTGTTGTGTAATGTGTAAATCATATTTATATCTTTGTACAGGAACATGTTGTTTTATATGCAAGGCTGTTCATTAGTATTTTTATTTAAACCTTTTTCAGTGGTCTAAAACAGTAGAAATCTAGAGTATCGGAACAAAGAAAAAGTTCATTGCCATTGAGTTGATTCCAACTCACAACTAAACCAATCCCAGTGCAAGTGAGTGGATCCTGACTCATAGCCACACTAGATCACAGACTATAACTGTCCCTTTTTTGTTTCCAAGAATGTAAATCTTTACAAGTGTATAAAGCCTCATCTTTCTCCTGCTGAGCAGATGGTGGATTCAGAAATGTTGGTTGTGGTACGTAGGTACCACCTAGTTCTGGTCTCGGGTTCTGGATACTGATGTTTGTGTGGTTCATCAGTCCTTTGACTCTTTATGTATGTCCTTAGATTTTGTCACTATTCTTTCCTCCTCATAGGGACTAATAGTTTCACCTTAGATGGCCACTTACAAACATATAAGGTCCCAGTTGTACTCATGAAATTAGGTTATAACCTTTGTTTTTATGAACTGTGTCATCCCAATCTACCTTGGTGTCCCTTGAGATGATGGTCCTGATTTTCTATGTCCAGTGACTCATTACTTCAGGGTATTTGGTTAGGTCTAAAAATTTTTTATAACCTTGTCCTCTGTATGCTCCACCATATTAATGGATATATTTACAGCAAAAGTAAATGTAAGCCATATAGATGTCTAGGGAAGACTGTACATTTAAAATATTTTTAATTAAATGATTGATAGTGTTAAAAGAGAGAGGACATCTCTGTGGCTATTTTTTCTTCTCCTTCCTACATATGGGGGTAACATCAGTAGGTAACCTCATGATGACTGGGAGAGGATTGGCATTCTCAGGTATTTAGTCATGCTTGGATTCACAATCAGTGATCATGGAAGCAACAATCAAGAAATCAAATGACACATTGCATTGGGTAAATCTGCTATAAAGGACACCTTTAAAGTGTTGAAAAGAAAGGATGTTACTTTGAGAAACAAGGTGCACCTGACCCAAGCCATGTTATTTTCAGTGGCCTCTTATGCATGTGAAATTTGAACATTGAATAAGGAAGAAGAAGAAGAATCAATACATTTGAATGGCGGTGCTGGAGAAGAATGTTGAAAGTACCATGGACTGCCAAAAGAACCAACCAATCTGTCTTGGAAGAAGTATAGTCAGAGTGTTTCTTTGAGGCAAGAGTAGTGAGACTTCATCCCATGTCCTGTAGACATATTGTCAGGAGAGACCAGCCCCCAGAGAAGGACATCATACTTGATAAAGTGGAGAGGCAGTGAAAAAAAGAAGGGCCCTAGACAAGAAGAATTGATAACAGTGGCTGCAACAATGAGCTCAAACATAAGAACAGTTCCATTGAGACAGATGACAAAGGGCTGAGCAGTGTTTTGTTCCATTGTACATAGAGTTGCTATGATCTGGAACCAACTTGATGTTACCTGACAACACTTCCAAGCCATAGTGGTGACAGAGATGATAGCAGTTTATACGATTCTTATCATGAAATACAAATTATGTGACCGTAGTGGGGTAGTGTCAACTTATTAGGGTGGTCTTTTAGAGGTGCTTACAGAAGCTTGTTTGAAATAGGCAAGCTTAATTGGAAGAGTGGTGAAGTCCCATTTCCTATGCAGGCTCTACTCTTGTGTAGACAATTTACCTCTGTGAGACAAACATTTCCATATACATCTTATGTGATCTCTAATGTTCCTTCGCAGCTCCAAAATATTTTGATCTTATGGATCTATCACATGAAGAATAAAGCCTTCGATCTGCTCTTTACCAATAGGCATTCCTTTCCTGCTAGAATTTATTTATAGACTTGCAAATCTGAAGTCAATGAGCTACTTTCTTAATGACCATTTAAGTAATGCCTCAGAATTTGTGTGGGCATCATGATGTTTATTGAAATGCCTTCCTATAATGTAGTTCTTAACTGAGAAGGAAATCTTTAGAATTACAATCTCCAAATGAAATGATGCCAGTTGATTTAAAATTGTCAGAAAAGAATTCACTGGCACTAGAAAGCAAAACAAATTTATTTCCAAACTTGGTCCCAGAGGCTCTATGATGTTACTATAAGCCGAGACTGTCCCTGTAGTTATCCAGATTTATTTACAGGTTAACTGGTTGTTCAGTGTCTTCCTGGAAATGCCATGAATTTCCATATTTTAGAAAACACAGATTTATTGGACCATCAACATGTTGTGAGAAGTAGAATGCTTTTTTTCATTCACTGTTTTGTGTGGTACTATGCTTAGAGACTTGCGGTTGATGTCCCCAAATTGAATGTTTGCTATCTTTTGGAATTTCATTATTTGAAAACATTTAATGACTTTCCATCATGCAGATAGTCAATTCCATTGAGGCAGAGGAGTTCAAAAACACATAAAAGTACCAAAATTTATTTTAATTAGATAGATTGCCATGTGATTTAAAAACTAAACTCAAGTATTTTTCGAAGGCATTTTTCCTGTAATAATAAAATTCCAATTCCTTTTAGATTGTTAGGACTCTGTCAGGAAAAGCAGCCAGAAGACTCGGAAACATTCTGCCTACAGAACTTCCTGACAGATAATATTGTTGAACATTTTCGTTTATTTGTTTTACTCTTAAAGTTTTTATTCTAATAACCCAAATCTAAGGATTTCAGGTTATCTTCTCGAACTTTTGTGTTTGAATTTAAAAATCATATTACTAACATGAGCCAGTTAAGTAAACTGAACTTACTTAATATTTAAGCCAAATGCCATATATTCTTGTGTATGAGCTGAGTTTTTCAGCACATTTTCTTTCAGTTATTGTGGTAAAATTAGGTGCCTTGGCTGACATTCGGGTCGGCTTATACTAGAGTGTATACAATATTCTGTTCAATACAGTATTCAAATATGCAAATCAAGATGGCAGTTCTTGAGTGAAAATATAACAGGAAGCCTGAGGTAATTAGAAACTGAATGTAATATAATACTGCAGCATTGCAAGAAAGCATGGTTCTTCGCTACTTTTTCTTGAAAGAAGCCCTGCTGGTTCTAAGGAGAAAACTGTGAGCCATTCTCCTCTTTCCTTTGGGATTGGTGTGATCCTGAATTGACTCCATCAGACTTAATAACAGTATTTTGATATGGCTTGTTTCAATTCCCCCCAAGCATGTCATATTAAGGAGACTGTTGCCTAGCCTTGATGCTGTGAGTGCTAAGAAGAGTATCTGACACAGTCCTCACTGTGGTTGAGTCGAACTGGTTTATAGCAACCCTGTAGGACAATCGGTATTGCCCGGTGGGTTTCCGAGACGGTAACTTTTTACGACAGGAGAAGTCTCATTTTCCTCCTGAGGAGCAGCTGATGGTTTCGAGCTGCAGCCCAACATGTAACACCTTGTCATAAGCACTCCCACGGTACAAAAGAAGCAGCTCACTGTGTTGGTAGGTACCAGTGAGTTGGTTCCGACTCAAAATGAACCTGTGTACAACAGAACAAAATAGTTCTGGGTCCTGTGCCAGTCTTTTCTGTGTTTGAGCTCAGTGTTGCAGTCATTGTGGCGCTCCTGCTCACTGAGGTCTTTTTTGATAAGCATCAACTTCATCAAGCATAATGCCCATCTCAGAGGATCCGTTCCTCCTGATAACTTGGCCAAAATAGATGAGGCAGTCTCACTCTCTTCATTTCTAAGGAGAACTTTGGCTGTACTTCTTCCAGGACAGATTGGTTTATTCTTCTGGAAGTCCATGGTTTATTCATTATTCTTTGCCAATAATAAAGTCTATATTTGAAATCTGCTATGGATTATGGCTAGGCTTTATTTGTGTGTGAAACTAAGTAATGTAATAAACTTCCTGGAACAACTAGACAACTATGAAGACAAAAACCACTCTCACAGAGCAAGCTAAGTGAAAACTGAACTAGCTGCAAACGAAATGTCGTCATTCCCCTAACGTGCCTGATAGAGGAACTTGACACATGCATTGGAGAAGAGAAGGAAGAAATGTAGCCAGGATGGCTGTCTTTACATGTCCTTGAGTGCTAACTTAGAGGAGCCAGGGACAGAAGCTCGAGGGAAGCAGATTCTAACTAACTCCAGCAAAGTTACTTTCTTTGTTTCAGTATTGATACCACATTTCTAAACGGTGGCTACTCAGAGTACCCAACAAAGGCATATGGTTCCTAGGAGGTGAAAACAGTGTGTGCTTAACTGATAACATGAAGAGCTCAGGACACACGGAATGGAGGAACAGGAGGTAGGGGGAAGGTAGGGAGAGGAGGGGAGGAAAAAGGAACCTATCGCAATGATCAACACATAACCACACATACCCCTCCCCCCAGGGGGACTAACAACAGAACCCATGTGGGAAGGGAGACAGTAGTCAGTGTAAGATAGGAAAATAACAATAATTTATTATTTATCAAGGGTTCATGGGTGGGGGAGGGGAAAGGGGAGCGGATAGCAAGGGCTCAATACACACACACATATGATATAGTATACAAATATATACTTGCTCCACATATACCTAATACATATATCATACTTGCTTTAATGATGGGAAATTAATATTTTCCAGAAAAAAATTATAGTATTTTATCATTTCTGTGCAGGAAATTATGATTTTGCAGGAGCATGGCTTACCTAGAGAGGGTGATTGATTTCAGGCTCCTCTGCTTCCTTAGTTAGCTGCCCCTATGGAGGAGCAATGTATACACCCTAGACAGCCTCACGTGCAACTCAGATTGTTTGCTATCGACACACTTAGTGCATTTCTCTCTAGCTGACTTTTGATGTATGGTGGCCTTAAATGTCTCTGAATCTTGGTCTTGTTGGCGATATATGAAAAATTAGACATAATGTTTATATTAAGTATTCTTGTTCAAAGTATTGGTTCTTCCTAATGAAATAGAGCTTCTTATAACAAAGTTTTTATAATGTGTCTGATAATCAGGTAACAGGAAGAGTTCATTTATATTATTGAACTATGGTGTTTGAGCATAATGCTTCTACCCCCAATTATAATGTAGCTATTAGAGGTGTGTTTTTAAAATGTCTTATGTGCTCATGCTGTTAGCTTGTTTAGACTGCTTTTCGTGTGTGTGTGTGTGTGTGTGTGTGTACACATACCTGAGCAAAACTGTGCATTTAGATACCTAGCCTCTCAAAGGAAATAGACTCTGCATGACTAATAGTACAGCATTTAAATAGGAAGAAAATTCCAGTTTATTGTTTAGTCTTCATATACCTTTTATTAAAATCAAAGTTTTAAACATTTTGACTTATTATTGTCTTTTCTTAAACTAAGATTTGTAACTAACTGGAACCAAGGGTGAAATAATTGAAGAAAGTTAAGCTTTCCTAAAACACTTTACTCTGCCATGATTATTACCATAACAAGCTCTAATTTGATGTCACTTTGCATTTAGGCAATGATGTCAAACTGTGCTGGAAGAAATCCTCTGGTGACTAGAACTGTTCAGCAACAGCTGCTGTTCTACCAGTGAGAGGATTAAATACACAAAACAACCAAACGCCTTCTAGCAAAGAGCAGTCTGATATGTATTTTCAATGGTTATCATACTAGTTGCAACTATAGCTTTAGAGGTTGAGTTTAGTGATGGAATATTTCCTAGGATGTTGCTGATTTAATTCTGTGCCACAAAATAGATTTGGTATGATGACACTAGCCTTGGAAGCTCTCAGTGCAGGAGAGCAATCAGGTGTTATTATGTGAAGGTGATTATAGAAATAGTCTGATTCTATAATTCAGTATTCTGTATGAAATGAATATATAGATAAATACTCTTAGTTTGTGTGTGTGTGTCTGTGGTTGTGTGTATCTTATAAATTAATTTTAAAGGCTTACTTACAGGTATTCTGTTCCCTCAAATCTACCTTTGTTGAACTATTTCATTAACCAAAACATAACGAACTTTAAAGATATGGCTGATACAAGCCTTGTGATACAGAGGGACTCTCAGAACTCCAAACTCAATGTCATCAAGTCTTTTCTGACGCATAGCCACACTATAGCCACCCTGCCTCAATGGGTTTCCAAGACTGTAATTTTTAAAAATCATTTTATTGGGGGCACATGCAATTCTTATCTCAATCCATATATCCATCCATTGGACTGTAAATTTTTATAGGAGCAGAAAACCTCATTTTTCCTTCCTAAAGCACTTGGTGAGTTTGTAATTAGTAGCTCAATGCATAAGCCAGTACACCACCAGAGCTCCTACAGAGGGTCAGCAGGAGAATTTTTAAATGGTGGAACTGTTTTATATATTGATTATGTTGATAATTTTATGTTTGTCAGAATTCATAGAAATGTATGATGATGAAACAGTTTTTTTAAAAAACCAGCCATTCTTTCTTCCCTCTAAAATTTCATTACATATTAGGGAAACTTAGTGTCTCTTATACCCTTTCATTTGAGAGCTGCCAGAGGTTGAGGCCAGATTCAAAAGAGGACATAGAACATGGTATATAATTGTTAGTTGGATTTTGACTCAACGCAGAGAATACCAGAAAGATGATTACTTGTGTCTTATTGACTATGCCAAGGCATTTGTGTGAATCATAACAAACTATATATAGTCTTGAGAAGAACAGGAATTCTAGAACACTTTATTTTGCTCTTGCAGAACTTCTACATAGATGGGGAGGCAGTGGTGAGAACAGAGGAAATGAATACAGCATTATTTAAAATCAAAATGGTGTGTGTCAGGGTTGTATCCTTTAACCATACTTATTTAATTTGGATACTTTGTTAGTCTGGGTAGACTATATAAACAAATCCATAGAAACTCATATGTGTATAAGCAATAACTTTATTTAAAAGAGTAATTGTGTATTTTTAAATCATTTCATTGGGGGCTCTTATAACTCTTATCACAATCCATGCATACATACATTATGTAAAGCACATTTGTACATTTTTGCCATCATCATTCTCAAAACATTTTCTTTCTACTTGAGCCCTTGATATCAGCTCTTCATTTTTCCTCTCCCTCTCCCACCCTCCCTCCCAGTAATTGTATATTAAGAAAACATCCCAACCCAATCCAGTTCAAGTCCACAAGTCCGATATTAGCCCATATGTCAAATACTCATCTATAAAGTCCTCTTCAGACTCATGAAACACATGCAATGATGCCAAATGCAGGGCAATCACAGGTCAGTGGGTAGAAAGTCTTTGGATCCAGTAGCATTGTAACTATCTCAGCACTGGGAGGAGTCTCCACGTGGTTTCTCCGGCTTCAGAGGTCTGGTTGCATCAGGGTAGGTCCATGTGGCTTGTCAAGCTACAGTGTCTCCCAGGGAGTGAGCAGAGAGAGAAGTATCTCTGCCTCCAAGGAGCAAATTCCAGAGTTCCAAAAGTTCTCAGGAGAAGGTCATGCTCACACAGAGGCTTCATTGGCTGTGATCCAATTGAAGGACTAGACTCCACCCCTTCACTCTTAATCCTTTGAAGTCCCAAAATGACACCAGATTATGTAACTACCACATATACTGAGCAAATAATCAGAGAAACTGGATTATATGAAAAACAACAACAACATGACAGCAGGATTGAAGAAGGCTATTTTTTTTTCTTGCCTGGAAAATGCTCGCAAAGTCACGTGGTCAAAGAAGGCTATTAACAACCTATGATATGCAGATGACACAGCCTTGCTTGCTGAAAGCGAGGACTTGAAGCACCGGATGATGAAGATCAAGGACTGCAGCTTTCAGTGTGGATTACAACTCAATGTGAAGAAGACCCAAATCCTCACCACTGGACCAATAGATAACATCTTGTTCAATAGCGAAAAAGTCGAAGTTGTCAAGTATTTTGCCTTGCTTGACTCCACAATCATGGCTCATAGAAGCAGCAATGAAGAGATCAAGAGACATGTTGTATTGGGTAAATCTGCTGTACAGGACCACTTTAAAGTGTTAAAAAACAAGGATGTTACCTTGAAGACCAATGTGGACTTGACCGCCAAGCCATAGTATTTTCAATGGTTCATATGTGGAAGTTGGACACTAAATAAGAAGGAATCAATGCATTTGAAATATGCTGATGAGTAATATTGAAAGTACCATGGACTGCCGAAAGGATAAAGAGTCTGTCTCTGAAGACGTCTGGTCAAAGTGCTCTTCAGATGCAAGGATGGTGAGACTTCATCTTACATACTTTGCACGTGTTGTAAGGAGAGACTAGTCTCCTGAGAAGGACATCATACTTGGTAAGGTAGAAGTGCAAAAGAGGAAGAGTGTGTTTGGGTAGACTAGAGAAACATTCATAGACCCTCATATGTGTATAGGAAAGAGCTTTATATACAGTAATTGTACAGTAAGAAAACACCCCAGCCCAATCCAGATCAAATTCCTAAGTCTGATGTAAGACCATATGTCCAGTGCCAGTTTGTAAATTCCTCTTTAGGCTTAAGCAACACATGCAATGACGCTGAGTGTAGGAAGATCACAGGCCAGTGGGCAGAAAGTCTTGGAGATCCGTGGCAGTGGAAGCATCTTAGTGCCAGAATGAGTCTCCATGTGGCTCCTCCAGCTCCAAGGCTCTGGCTGCCATCAGCATAGTTCCATGTGACTTGTCAACAGAAATGCCTTGCAGGGAGTGAGTGTGTTCCTCACCTCCAGCATGCTATTTATTTTCTCAGAGCCTCCAAATGAGCTCATCAAGCTGGAACCTGATTGACAGGCTAGACTCCACCCCTCCAAAAGTTGACCCCAGATTATGTAACTACCACAAAGGGCAAAAATTGATACAGTATCTGCAACAATGGACTTCTGAATAGGAAAATTGTGACAACGATGGTGCAGGACTGGGCAGTGTTCTGTTCTTTCGTGTTCGGGGTCGCTACGGGTCAGAAACAACTAGATGGCAACTAACAGCAGTGACTAATGGTGTGAGCCTATATATTTTCGTGTGCTGCTTTGCCTCTCCTGCATCTTCTTTGGGGAAGTGTCTGTGTACTAGATCTTGTACTCATTGCTGATTTGTAAAATTTTTTAAATTGCTAAGTTTATTTTATTCATTTTAAGTGTTAGATTCTTTACTCAATTTTTAACTTGAATTTTGATATTTTGGTTATTTAGAATAATTTTTCTTAAAATAATTTTTATATACACAAAATAAGATCATCGGAAATGTGATTTACAGATATTTTCTTCCCACCTGTGGCTTGTTCTTTTATTTTCTTAAATCATACCCATCCAAGAGTGATGAAGTCCACTACAAAACTTGTTTGTTTTGGTGATGTATCTAAGGAATCTTTGAACAAGGGACACCGATCTTTTTGCCAATGTTTTATTTAAGGAGTTTCTTTCTCTTAGTTAATTTGTGTTTTGCATTTTATTCTATGATGCATTTGGATATGTTTTTATATGCTAATTTTGCCTAAGTGTATCCATTTATTCCTATACAATTGTTGAGAAGATTCTCTTTGCTGATTGGATTGTATTTGTATCTTTGTAAAAAAATATGGATCCTTAGTTCTGTTTATCTGTTCTTTCTCTGTTACCATGTTGTCTTCATGGTGTGTTTTATATTTATAGAAAGTCATGAAATCAGGCAGTATAAGCCAGCTTGGCTCATCTTTTTCTAAATTGTGTTGCCTATTATCATTTTTTCATTTGAATACACTTTTCATTTGATTTTAATTTCTGTTGGGAAACTGAATCTATACATCAATTGTTGGAAATTTTAACTGAATCTTTTCATTCATGAGTGCATATCTTTCAATTTAGTTAAGTCTATTTTTTTTAATTCAAGGTTTTTAATTTTAAGTTTATAGGTCTCGACCATGTTTGGTAAGATTTATGCCAAAGTCTTCTTCAGTAATTGTGGTATAATCAAAGGTGCTATTTGAACTTTAATATGCAGTTTAATTGTTCATTGTCCACTTATAAAAACATGCACACTTTTTTAAGCTTGTTAAACTTATTTTTTAGTTCTAGTGGGTTTTTATAATCATGTCCACATCGTATTCCTTAAAAGAGTGCATTTTATTTTGTTATATTCATGAGATCCTTAATACATACAGTAGGTATTCCATAAAATTAGGTCATTTTTAAGATTTGGCTTGTTTTTTTTTATTTTGGTTTCAATAGCTTGTTATCAAGAAACATTAATTATCTCTTACAAAAATGTTAAACTTTTACACGGTCATGATATATATTTCTGTGAAAAGTAACATGTAGGGAAATTAATGTTTCTCATAGTTCTTCCCTTTTAACAGGATCAAAGAATATGTATCTTACTTGCTCTAAGATAAATGATAGAAAGGAAAATTACTAGTTGCTAGAATTGTACTTCTTCTTGCACTGCTTAGTCATCGTTGTTATATAAGCATTAAAAGGTCTAAGCATTTTAACCAGGTTCCAGGCTGCTTCATATTTTGTGTGATTTTTTAAAACAGGAATTGTGACATTGCTTTAGTGAATTCTCAAGACCTTAAAAATTAATCTTTAATTTGAGCAGATTATGATGAACGAGAGGCATTTACAGTGTACAATTGCTCTCTGGCTGCAATTCTACTCTGTGGTGCTTTATTGATTTCTTTTCTTCTGCATTGCCACAGCGCAGGCTTTCTTCTCATTGTAAAAAGGGTCGTAGAAAACAAAATGAGTTGTTGTCTAACTAGGTACTTTTTCACAGGGGTCTCAAGCCAAAATTTTTCTTAAATTAGTCTTTGAAAAGAGTTTGTTGACGTTCTTTCACCTTATATTTTGTTTATGGTTTTGTTTTCACAGACATTGTTTTGGGGACGTATAACTAAGGCTATTAGTTTGGACTAGAAGTCATTATCATTCAGAGGAATGGTTTTTTAAAATGAAATAAATAGAAAACTGAAAAGCACAGTTTTTTCCCATGCACTATAGGCACCACTGTCTCTTCTGTGAATAAGAAAACAAAAATTTTAAAAGATGCATTTAATAACTATATTTTATAAAATATTCATATTTGTTTTGCACTTAAAAGAGACCACTAGCAAAATTTCTGCTTTTTCTGTTTTCAGTCTCTTTAGCTCTATTTTCCTTGTCCAGTATCATAGGATTTCTCCGTAGGAAAGAAACCTTTTTGGTCAAGGATTTATCAGGGCTTATGTTATTTGGTAGTCTATAAATGTCTAACTTTAGTAAACAAATATTTATTCAAGTAACAACATTCATCACAGAAAAAGATTTCTAGGAATAGGAAAAATTATTTTGATAGGAGTATTGGTAAGATATGATTAAAGTAATTCCAGCACTGATTTCGAGTCCTGTATTAAATGTAATGACACTTAAAGTCCTATAACTTCACAGGTTCTTCAGTTCTAAATATTATCTATTAGAGTAATTAATGAAATCAGATCTTATGAAATAATTGTATATTCAAGTCAGGCCTATTAGAGTATTTTAAAATTTATTATTATAATATAGAACATGAGTTTTGGTTTGTTTGTTTTTTTGTGGGTTTTTTTTTTTTTTTGCTTTATACACTGCTTTCCTGATGCAGTGTGAAGAGAACAATGGGTCAAAGATGCTGTAGGTGGGAACAGTAGCTTTCTACCTGTTAGAGGAATACTTGTGCTCTCCATATTGCCATCACCCAGCTCCACCCCCACCTCCATTCTGCCCAGTTCCAGCCCCAACAGAGACACACAGGAGCCAGTTCTCAAGTTCTTCCAAAGAATTAGTTTCCTTTGTTTTGTCAGGAAATGCTTAAGCTGTCTGCCTTTTTTTCCCCCTCTTCCCTTCAACCCTTTGGCAGTACAGAATTTATAGTCATAGCTCTGTTTCTAACTAAACAGAAAGAAAGGCAATGAAATCAAAAGAATTCCCTCGTGTTCTTTTGGGAAATTGATGTTTTAAGAGCAGAGGGAATGATATGTATTCTTGAAATTTTAACCCAGCTTAATTTTTTTAATTAGAGATGACATAAAAGGCTTTTCTTTCTAACTAAATAGGAAGTGTGATGCAATGAAGTATGCCACATAGTAAAAGGCTCATTTCCTGTCCTTTTGACTCTGTTATTTATATAGTTTAATTTTTTAAAGCCCAACATTTTATTCAATTTATATTGTGGGAATTCTTTTACATATGTAGAAAAATATAATTGAAAATTGAATATTCATTTTTTTCAGGATAATTTTGCTGCTTTTTAAGAAGCCAATTAAAAGTCTATTTAATAACCTTAGGTTAATTATACACTCAGAGGCACCACAGAGGAAAGACATGGAAATCTACTTCCGATACATCAGCCATTGAACGCCGTCTGGAGCACATTTCTTTTTAATCATTTTATTGGGGCTCATAAAACTCCATACATACATCAATTGTGTGAAGCACACTTATGCATTTGTTGCCCTCATCATTCTCAAAATTCTCCTTCCGATCAGGTTCCTGGAATCAGCTCATTTTCCATTTTTCCCTCCCCCTCTCTCCCTGCTCCCCCCTCCCCCTCCCTCGTGAACCCTTAATAATTTATAAATTATTGTTTTATCTTATCTTACACTGCCCAGCGTCTCTCTTCACCCACTTTTCTGTTGCCCATCCCCCAGAGAGGAGGTTATATGTAAATCGCCGAGATCAGTTCCCCCTTTCTAGGCCCCCTTCCCTCCTGGAATCACCACTCTCAACATTGGTCCTGAAAGGTTCATCCGTCCTAGATTCCCTGTGTTTCCAGATCCCATCTGTTCTGCTGTGCATCCTCTGGTCTAACCAGGTTTGCAAGGTAGAATTGGGATCATGATGGTTAGAGGGAGGAAGCGTTTAAGAGCAAGAAGAGGTTGTGAGTTTCATTATTGCTACACTGAACCCTGAGTGACTCGTCTCCTCCTCCCACTACCCCTCTGCATGGGATGTCCAGTTGTCTACAGATGGGCATTGGGTCCCCATCACACGCTCCCCTCATTCACGATGATATGATTTTTTTGCCCCTGCCTTTGGTGCTTGAAACCTTGTCCCCTCGGCCATTCGTGATCACACATGTTGGTGTGCTGCTTCCATGTGGGCTTTGTTGCTTCTACGCTAGATGGCCGCTTGTTTACTTTCAAGCCTTTAAGTACCCAGACGCTATATCTCTCAATAGCCGGGCACCATCAGCCTTCTTCACCATACTTACTTATGCACACCTTCTTCTTCAACGTTTATGTGGGGAAGGTGATCCCACAATGATGGTTTTTGAGGAGCACATTTCTAATCTCATACTCTGTGCTTCATGAGTGAGACTTGATTCAATAACAGCTGGTATATCAACAACTAAAACTATACTTATAAAAATATGTCTAATGTTTTATCCAATGCTCTTTTTTATTACATTTGTAAAGCCAGCTGGTAGTCTAGTCTTTTATTGGAGGTTTTACTTTAAGATTTTGACAGTTATTTTTCATGAAGACATTTTTACTGATGTATAGGCTTGAAAATATAAAACAATTATTTTAATGCATATTAGTGATATACATACTAAAGAAGGCATCAGATTTAGAAATGTAATATATTGATTATAATGTTCAGTGACATATAACTTAGGAAAGAAATCTATTACTAGTTTGTAGTTCTGTTTTTCCCCCTTATAACACTATAAATACATTTTTAAAACACGTTCGTAAAGATGCTGGGTTTCTTCACTGTTGCTAGGATAATTCAGGGTTTGTAGCTCTGTTTAAGATACAAAATGTCCAAATCTGACAAGCTATAATAAATGTAAACGCTACTGGTACTCTGTAATGGATCTCTGTGCTTCTTAGCTTGGTTTGGAATCTTCCGTCATAGAGATAGGAAGTGACAAAAGTCATAGATAGCTTGAAAGAAAAGGAACAGAGCCTTTGCATTTGAGGATGTAAGTGGTTATGATTTTCCTCAAGAATCCATAAAATACACCACTATATTTAGAAAGTTATGTGATTTATAAAAGGGATAGTTCAGTCTTAAACATGGGTTTATCATTAAAAGTTTGCCTAAATAAGTAGAATTTTTTGGCAACGTGTATAAATGAATGTTTTAATTTTATGATGAGTGTTCATTACATTCCCAGATTGTGGCAGTTGTTGGGAATACAGAATATGTGCTTCATAAGAGTCAATTTAAGTATAGCAACACTACAGAGAAGGGGCAGCATAATGACAAGATAAGCAGACAGGCAATGTAATGAAGCGTGAAAGGTGCTATATTTATAGCGAGCTCAGGGTGCTACAGAAGAACATAGTAGACAGAATGGAAACACTCATAATTTGTAGGTTGTTGGATAATACTCAAACGGTCTTTGCTACAGTAAGAACAAAAGGCAAACCCACTGCCCTCCAGTCCACTCCAACGTGAAGTGACCCAGGATACGGTTACCAAGACTGTAAATCCTCACAGGAGCAGGCCGCTTCATCGTTCTCCAGTGGTAGGATTGAAGGACCGATGTTACGTAAACCAAAACAACACTCAATGCCATTGAGTCGATTCTGACTCACAGCAATTCTAAAGGACAAGGTAAAATTGCCCCTGTGGGTTTCCAAGGTTGTAAATCTTTACTGGTGCAGACAGCCTTCTTTTTCTCTCTTGGAGAGGCTGGTGGTTTCGAACTGCTGATCTTGCAGTTAGCAATTCAGTGTGTAACCTGCTATACCAACAGAGCTCCTATGCGGTGATAATATTGGGGAATAATTATTCCTAAACTGTATGCTACTCTTATCCACCCTAACACAGCTCAAAAGTGAAAACCTAATGGATCAAACTGTTTACAATTAATTTAACTGTGTCCTAAAACAAAGTTAAAAAAATATTTGTAGGTTAAAAAAAAATACCCAGTACCCAACAACCTCAAGCACAAGAAATGCAGAGAAAGATACATCAAGCATTTGATCAAATTGTCCAAAACCCGATGACCCAGGGGGGTGGAGGGGAAAGTAGAAAGAAGATAACAAAAAGAAATACAAAGAATGCAGAACACACACACACACACACAATGAAGTTGAAGAGTCACAAAATAATTGTGATCGAAAGCAGACAAAAAAAGAACACATTTTAAATGATTCTATTTATATACAATTCTAGAGATTACAAACTATGATGACAGAGAGCAAGTAAGTAATGGTTTGGAGGTGGTGAAAAGGAAGATTACAAAGGAGCATTCAAGGCAACTTTGGGGTGATGGATATGTTCCTTTTATTATGTGGTTGCATAGTCAATGAAACACAAGTAAACATCTTTCTGGCATTCTCTGTTTTGAGTCAAAAGATCCAACTAGCATCAGCAGTGATAGCCCTTGTTCCACATTGTCTTCTGAATCTGGCCTGAACCTCTGGTAGCTCCTATACTGCTGCAAACCTTGTAAGATGATCTTAAGTAAAACTTTACTTGCATGTGATTTCAATGATAGTGTTCTATAATTTGAGCATTCTGTTGAGTTGCCTTTCTTTGGAATGGGTATAAATATGAATATCTTCCAGTCAGTTGGTGAAGTCGCTGTCTTCCAAATTTCTTGGCATAGATGAGTAAGTGCTTCCAGTGCTTCATCAGCTCATGGAAACATTTTAATTGTTATTTTATCAATTCCTGGAATCTTTATTTTGGCCAATGCTTTGAGTACAGCTTGAGCTTCTTCCTTCACTACTGTTGGTTCTTGCTCATATGCTTCCTTTTGAATGGTTGGATGTCGACTCATTCCTTTGGTACAGTGACTCTGTATTCTTTCCATCTTCTTTGGAAGCTTCCTGCATCATTCAATATTTTATCCATAGAATTTTTCAAAATCGCAACTTGTGGCTTGGATTTTTTCTTGAGTTCTTTCAGTTTCAGATCTGCTGAGCATATTCGTCATTGTTGGTTTTCTAACTCTTGGTCTTTGCACATTTCATTGTAATATTTTACTTTATCTTCTTGAGTTCCCCTTTGAAATTTTCCATTCAGCTGTTTGACATTTCTTCCATTTGCCTTAGCCACTCTGTGATTAAGAGCAAGTTTCGTGGGCACTCTGACATCCACTTGATCTTTATTTCATATCCTTTAAATGGCCTTTCGTTGTCGTATTGAATCAGCCCACAGTTCCCAGAGTCATCTGCTCTTAGTGCTCAGTGTATCAAATCTGTTCTTGAGACGTTCTCAAAATTTAGATTGAGTCTTAAACTTGTCTTTTCACTCTTATGACCTTGTTTTCATTTTCTTCAAATTCACCCAGAACTTGCGCTACATCTGAGCACTTGATGGTCTTTCCACAGTTTGCCCCTCATCTGGTTTTAGCTATTGATATTGAGCTTCTTTATTATGACTTCCCATAAATGTAGTCATTTTTTTATGTGCGTGGTATTCCATCTGGAAAAGTCCATGAGCAACTCACTATTTATGTTGTTGAAAAAAGGTGTTTGCTTTGAATAAGTCATTGGTCTTTCAAAATTCTATCATGCGGTCTCCAGCTTCATTTTTGTCACCACATCCATATTTTCCAAGTACTGCTTCTTCATCTTTGTCATAAACTTTTGCATTCCAATCACCAATAATGATCAATGAATCTTGATTGCATATTTGCTTAATTTATGACTGAGATATTGATAGCATTCTTCACTTTCTGTGTCACTAGCTTTAGTAGTTGGTGCATATATTTGAATAATAATTGTAATGAAAATTTTATATGTCTTCCAATCAATCACAGACAACATTGCACTTAAAGGTAAATCTTTAAATGTCCTCTTTGGAGATAGGTACAGTGGTTTACCAGGTAGTGACCCAGCCAAATGGCACTAGAGTAGACATAATGTGGAACACCGTCCACTTATTTTGATATTACATGAAGCTAATGCTTTTATTCTTTTAAAAAATAAATTTGTCCACATGTCATATATTTTAATAATTTAACCATATTAAGATTTGTGCAGTCATCACTACAATCAATGTTAAGACATTTTATTCTCCTATTATTGTGGTTAGCTCCCCATTCCACCCATCCTCTCTTATTATGACCCTTTACAAATATCTGTCTAGTTATAAACTCTATAGACCTATCTATCTTATGCAGAAAATCTTACAAAACACAGGAAGTAATCAAGAAAACAAACAAACAAAAAATCAACAGCAAGGACTTAGACAAAACATAGAAAATTTTCAACAATTAATGCATCTAGAGTGTACATTTGATCAATTTTTACTGGAGATGTTCAGAATTCTTCTAATTCTTAAATGCTAGATTTAGTGGTTGGTACATAAATTTAATAGGTGTATTAATTGGATTTTCTTGTATGTAGGTAGACACTATCTTATCACAGACAACATTGTCCTTCGAGATCTTGAAATGTCCTTTTTGATGAATGCAATGTCATTCCTCTTGATTGTGTTATTTCCAGCTTAGTAAATCATTATTTTCTTTTTCAAAAAAATTGATTAGTGTATAATTCACATATCATACAATTCGATAGTTCAAGCAAATCAAGAAGAGTTGTACAGTCTTCACCACAATCAGTTTTAGAATCTCTGCTTCATTCTTGTATTCGTTATGGAGAGATAATAAACCATGATTTTCTGATTCAAAATGGCCAAAACAAGTCCATTTCACCTCACTAATGCCTAGAATATAGATCTTTATGTGTTCTATTTTATTTTTAATAAGTTCTGGTTTTCCTGGGTTCATACTTCATACATTCCAAGTTCCAATTATTAACTGATGCTTGCAACTGTTTCTTCTCATTTTAAGTCATGCCCCATCAGCAAATTAAGGTCCTGGCACTTTAGTTCCCACCGGCTTTACTCCATCCCTCTCCTCAAACTCTACTCCCTCTCCTCATACTCTCCTCTACTTTGAGAAGTCAGCTCTCCTGAATCATATTTTGGGCGCCTTTTGACCTGAGCAGCTCACCTTCTGGCACTTTCTCTGACAGTGTTCTGCTTCCGTTCATTAGATTCTCAGAAACTGACAATGTTTTGACACTGTCCGTAGGATTTTCAGTGGCTAATCCCTCTAAAGTGGACAGCCTTTTCCTTCGTTGTCGTCTGTTTTCGGTCTGGACGCTCTGCTGAAACCTCTTTACTATGGTGCCCCATCGCGATACCTAAGCCGCCACTATACAACAGGCAGACAGTGAAGGGAGGTTTTGACTTGTAGAGAATGCTTTTTGTTAATGATTAATTATAAATATCACATCCAGGCAGTTAATTGTAAATAAAACCTATCCTTTAGTATATCATAGAGGTTAAGAGCATTGTTTGTGTTACACGCAGTCACAATTGTGCCTCAAAAAATGGAAAACATTTTATTTGGGCAAAAATAAGTCAAAAAGTAGAGAGCATTTTCTTTTCAGTCAAGTACTGTTAATAACAGTGGAGACTATGAGTAGTTTTCCTGTGGTATTCTGTCTCATTATCTGCACTGTGACACCACAATAAAATTCAATGGATCCAGACAAGCATTAACTTGATTTCAGAGGCTTTACTGAGATAAGAACCATTGAAACAGAAGAGTAAAACAATTTTTTCCCCAAATTTCATCTCTTTAACCAACATTTTTAAATTTAAGTTATCCCTCTGAATGACACCTGTTATCTCATAATCAGTTGTTTAGAGTAGTCTCAAGATTGAAACATAGAATACAATGTGCCTGCTTGCCAACTAATGACTGCAAAGTAAATAAAAAAGTAAAGTTAAAAACAAACTCAAAAACCCTTTTTGTAGTTTTTTTTAAAATATAAATTAAATAATCCAGTGATCCATTACAATAATTAAAATATATTTTGTAGAATAAATTTTATATTACCTTGTAAAGAATAATTAAGTTGATGTAGAATAACCTATAGAGCAAGAATATATTTTGATATTTAGTGTTTTTATTTAAGATAGAACATTTCAGTGTGTGTCAACTAAACATATAAGTAATAATTATATAAAATTAAATATATACTTAATTATGTATATGTACTTATAATTTTGCACAGACATATGTGTATATTTATTCATACACATAATATATATATACTCACTTGTTCCAGCATAGTGGGATCACAAATACTGTGCTGATTCTGTATGAAAAATCTTTGGTCACCATTAAAAGACAGTTCCTATTAATAAAATCTATTATGTTTTAATATTATGGAATTATCTTAAAGACAAGTGGTAGGATTTTTCCTACTTGTTACTCAACAATGAATTGAAAAACCTACACATAATAAGATATCCACACAAGTGTAAGATATCCTAATGGATTGTTTCATATCTGACTTTTATTATTCAGGTTGGTTTTAATCATAATGTAGACTGGAATCTGTTTTTGTTGCTTATGCAAGCACCCCCTTTTTTTAAATGAATGTGCTTCTCATTTATTCAGGAAGTCTAATGGAATCTGGGGGAGGGGAGACTTGCTAGCTTCCTTCCTGAGTAATTCTGTTTTCATTTCTTGTTGAAATTGTCATCTCAGCTGAAAACTCATATTGGAAGGCAGGGAAAGGAAGGTGGGAAGAAAGGTGGGATCAAGGCAAGGAAAAATTATCAAAGAGAAGGCAAAAAGTTAAATTCGTAGGCATTTAGTTTATTTAAAAAATTAAGAAATTGTGAAATGATCTGCTTAAAGAACAAGATACTGTCATTGACTCATCTTGACACTGCTTTCCTGATGGTACTTTTATCGATACATAAATACATAAAATAATATGTATATTTTTGCTGATGTTGCCGTTATGAAATTTCTAAGTAAGTGAGCCATGAAGGAGAGTTACACTAGCTATCATCTACTTTCTGTGCTTGTATGGGAGTACTGGTAGATAGGGAGTGCTACTGGTGCAGGGATTAAGCACTTAGCTGCTAGCTGTGATGTCAGTGGTTAGGACTTAGCAGCAGCTCCATGTGAAGACCCAGGTGGCAGGTTTTAATCTGTTTTATAGGGTTGCTATGAATTGGAATTACTCAATGGAATAAGTTTGTTTCTTTGGTTTGGTTTGGTTTGGTACCTGCAAATAAGTAGCCATCTCATAATGCATTCTAAGTTCACTTCTGTCGTGGTATTTATAGATGTTATGAATAAAGAAAACATCCTGGCCCAGTCTGGGTTTTAGAGAAAGCTACTAGGGGAGTAAGTGAACATTGATTGGAGTGGAGATACAGGGAGTTTGTGGGGAAAAGAGCTTAGGTAGTATGCAAGTGAATGCTGACATAACTGCTTTCATGTTATGAACTATAGATGGTACATTTTAAGAAAAGCTTTGCTTAGAGAGATACGCTAAAGATTCCACCCACTGCCACTCAGCCAATTGATATATGGTTTCCGAGCCTGTAACACCTTGTAGAAGCACGAACTGTAATCTGGCAGGGAGCATCTAGCAAAAATGAAGCAAATATTTTAAAGGTTGGGAAACACTACCATGAGGTATTAAAGCAGTGGATCAGAATCTTGAAGGGCAGGAGCCCCAAGAATCTGTATTTTCTCCAGATGATTCCAATGATCAGCCACATTTGGGAATCACTGTATTAAAGTGATGATTTTTAAGTCATTCTTAAAGTTTTGAAAGGTGACTATGTTTTCAGTAATGCTTTCAAATTACTATAATGCTAGAGTTTACTCTTACTGTCCAGGTCATTAGGAAACTGCACATCACAACCAAAATAAGATGCTTACTACTTCACCTCACTAGGAAAACTATTATCAAAAAAATGAAAACAACTGTTACTCAGTATATGGTGAAATTGAAACACTTGTACACTGCAAATTGCAATGTAAAATGATGTCATCACTGTGGAAAATATTTGAGCAGATCTGAAAATGTTAAATATAGAATTGCCACATGACTCAGCAATTCCATCCCGGGGCATATATCTAAAAGTATTGAAAGCAGGAGCCCAAATACTAGTACCAAAATATTCATAGAAAAAATAACTCACAATAGACACTGCAGTGCCCATCAGCAAATAAACAAACAACATGAATCTGTAGACAAATCAGAAGAGAGATACATTATTTCTAATCTGGGTGCATCAGTGTATAGTGTGTATGAAGATAAATCTAACAGGATTTGCTGGTGGGGTTTCAGATCGTGGATGCACAGGTTTGCTCCAAGTACAACTTGTCTAAGCATGTCTGTACAATCAGTGGAAATTTCTTTCAGTAATACATTTTATTTAGTCCAATTGGGTACCTAAAATAAAACAGACCAAGCCCATCAGAAAGATGCCTGCTGAGGAGATCTGCTGGGCCAGTTCAATTTCAGGCAGAGAGATGAGCTCAGAAGGCATGGCATCTGCTTTTTGATATTCAGGACAGGATATCTTGGTAGATTTTCCCAAAAGACACAGGACAACCATGAGGGCTTATTAGGAAGAAGTTTTAAGAACATGGAGAACTGCATTGGTGAGGGGTAGAAAAAAGCCTCAAAAACGAAAGTAGCTGCCATTGCGTAACTTCTGACTCTTATCGCCCTATAGGACAGGGTAGGAGTTTCTGAGACTAGTTCTTTCCGGGAGTAGAAAGCTCTATCTTTCTCCCGTGAAGCTGGCTGATCATTTTGAACTGCTAACCTTACAGATTGCAGCCCAAAGCATGACCACTATGCAAACAGGGCCAGGAAGGCTGCATCAAGGAATACTGTTGTGGAAAACATTACCCCATCCACCTTACCACTTTGATCTCGCCCCTTGAGATTTCTTTTGATTCCCCCAGACTCAAAGAGCATTGAAATGTTATTTGAGTTTCCCATTGCCCCCACCTCTCGCCAAAAACAACAAAAAAAGAACCTTCCAGATTTATTGCCAGCTAGTCAATTCTGACTCATAGCAATCCTACAGGACAGGGTAGAATGTCCTTGTGAGTTTCTGAGACTGTAACCTATTGACCAGAATAGAAAGCCTCCTGTCTCCAGGGGATACTGGAATTGCCATTTGGATGTCTAGCAAATCTAGCAGTGCAGAATTCTGCGAGGGCAGAGTTGTTCAGGAGGTTCCATCTGGTCAGTCCGTGTGCACAGTGACCCTGCGTACAACAGAATGAAGCACTGCTTGCTCCTGTGCTATCCTTGCAATTGTTAGTTTGAGCCCTTTGTCGTAGCCAGTGTTTTGACCTTTCCCATTGAGGGTCTTGGTCTTTGTGCCTGACCTTCCACTTTACCAAGCATGAAGTTCTCTTTTGGTTATTTTCCTTACTGATAACATGTCCAGAGTTTATGAGGTGAGGTATGACCATTCTTGCTTCTAACAGGCATTGTAGCTATATTTCTTCTGAGACAGATGTGATTATTATTTTAGGAATTCATTGTATTGGCACTTCTTCTGTCCTCCTTGTTCATTGTCGGATTGTCACATGCTTATGAAAGTTACCATAACACCGTGGATTGGGTCAGACACACCTGAGTCCTCAAAGTGACATCATTGCTTTTAATATTTTATAGAGGTCTTGTACAACAAATTTACCAAATGCAGTGCATCCTTTGATCTCTCGACTGCTGCTTTCATGAGCATTGATAGTGGATCCAAGCAAGATGAAATCCTTGACAACTTCAGTCTTTTCTTCATGTATCACGATCTTATCTATTGATCCAGTTGAGAGGATTTGGGTTTTCTTTACCTTGAATTATAATCCATATTGAAGGCATTAAATCCTTGATCTTCATCAGCAAATGCCTCAATTCTTTATTACTTTCAGCAAGCAAGGTTATGTTGTGTGCATACATAGGTTATTAGCCTTCCTCCAATCCTGATGTCACATTCTTTTTCATGTAGTCCAGCATACAGATTGCATAAGTGTGTTGAACAGATACAGCCCTGATGCACACCTCTCCTGATTTTTAACCACTCAGTAGTCATAGTGAGAAAACACATTACTGTTATTAAAGCTATCTACTTGTGGACTTTCTCTTACAGCACTACTATATAGCTAAAAATTAAAATCTGATACATGCTACCCCATGGATGAATTATAAGAACATATGTTAAGGACAAACATTATGAACATTATGTAATATCAAAAATAGGTAAAGGCAGCAAGACAATAAATTATGAGTAGTTATCAGGAGAAAGAAAAGAAACTGGAAGTTAACACATAGTATGACACATTCAGCAACTAGAAAAATAAGTTATCCCAAATCAAAGCTCTTTCAAATGTGTTGTCTCTTCTTAAACAAACAGAAACACACATACCAAAAAAAAACAAAGTGCTTATGCATTTCAATTCACATTTTACTAATCATGTACGTAAAGAATGTGTAATCTTTTGAAAACTTCTTTTCCACTTAAACTTACTTGGGAATAGGAAAAATGCAACACAGAACTACCATACATACTCAAATATAAGCTGACCCGAGTATAAGCCGAGGTACCTAATTATTACCTGGGAAACTAGAAAAACTGATTGACTCGAGTATAAGCCTAGGGTGGGAAATGCGGGATGTGAATTAACAAAGAGACCAGAGGGGAGAGACAGAGCGCAGCCACAGACACATCCTTACCAGTTTAGCTGCCAGCGTAAGTGAATCACTAAGGTGCTTCTGCGAATTGGAACCGTTCACATCATAGGACGACTCTGATTGGTTAGATGTGAGTAAACAAACATTCAAAACCCTGCAGTGTCAGCGGGGCTTTGAATGAACAGTGGAGGAACAGCAATCACCCGCAAGATGTTACACCTCACTGGGGTACCACTGACCTGTGTATAAGCCGAAAATTCAGCTTATACACAAGTATATACGGTAGTTTGTTTAGCAGTATGAAGCTAAAAACATTAGCACTAGACAGCTAATGTCTTGGATGTATGAAGATTTGTGTTCTTATACAGTGAGATCCAGTCAGATTCACTTAGTATATACTTATTATACATAGCTATATTTAATAATCAGGATAACTAAATATTTTAATAAAACATTGTAATAAACCTTGGGTTTTTATATATTGTTGGTCAACCCTGTTTTGTTTTGATTGTGTAAGTGTGCGTGGAGGAGAGTGCAGAAATGAAACAGTAATGCACCTTTGAATAAAGTATTCACTTTTTTGTTATCTTGTGACTCAAATAGTGAGAGACTTGGTAATTATAAAGAGCATGGAAGCACCAAGTAGATTCAGGATTTAGCTCTTCTTTATCCATCTTGCACAACAATGTATAAAACACAGCGTGCACTATTTTGTCTTTACTGAGGAGTCAACATTAAAAATAGGTCACAGGTTTTGAGGGAGGTAACAAGTACCAGAAAGAGACAGAAAGCATAGTAGGTAGTCAAGAAATGGTGATGCTAATGAGACTGCTTTACTGCTGAAAATCAGGTAAGGAAGTAATGAATTCTCATTTTAGCTCTGTCAACCATTTTTGTATAGCTTTGAATGAGTCACTTAAATTCTCTGATTTGAATTTAATACTAAGTTTATGTCCACAACCATTGTAAGGTCAAACAAAGCTGTGATGAAGTGTGCATTTAATATACAAGACCCTAATCTTGGTAACAGCCTTTTAATATTTTATTTTCTCTAAGGCAACTTGAATATTTACATAAATTACAAAGGCTAATTAGACATGCCACCACTCAGCTGTCAGTTTGCCATACTGTGGTGTCTTGCATGTCGCTGTGACATTGAAGCTCATTGAAACAGCTTGTACTTTGGACATGTTGTCAGGAGAAACTAGTCCCTGGAAAAAGGCTGTCCTAAGTGGTAAAATGAAGGTTTAGCTAAATAGTAAGATCCTCAATGAGATGGATTGACACAGTAGCTACAACATTGGAGTGAACCATAACAACAATTGTGAGGATGAGGCAGGACTCTGGGCAACATTTTTCTTCTGTTGTATCTGGGGTCTCTGTGTTGGAACAGATTCTGCGATACCTACCACTACTATCTCACATAACTTTATGCTTCATTTTTCTTTGATTCTCCCACACAGTTGTTTCTAAAACAAATCATTATCAAAGGATTTGCCTTCTATTTTGCTGATTATTTCTTCCTTTCATTTAGTTCTGCTTTTGTGCCCTTCCATTGAATTGTTTGATTTGATATTTAACTATAACTTCAGAATTCCTAGTAGTTATTGTTTTTAATCATTTTATTGGGGGCTCATACAACTCTTATCATGATCCATTCATCCATCTACTATATCAAGCACATATGTACATTTGTTGCTATCATCATTTTCAAAACATTTTCTTTCTACTTGAGCCCTTGGTATCAGCTTCTCAAAATTTTTTTTGCCTAGTTGTTATTTTTGTATGCTTTTTTCCTCCCTGTTGAGTTTTTCATTTGTCTTCTGTGTTGTTTTTCTCAATTCTTCTAAATATTAACCTTTTGAATTCCTTGTCAGGTAAATTTATTATCACTTTTTACTCTGAAAAGTTTTCCATTTTTATTTTGCTTATGTAGCATTGTTGTTAGGTGCCAACAAGTTATTTCATAGCTACCTCATGCACAGCAGAACTAAATCCTGCCCAGTTCTTTGCCGTCCTCACAGTGTTCCTGTGCCTGAGCCCACTGTTGCAGCCGCGGGGTCAACCCACCTCCTCGAGGGCCCTCCTCTCCTTCCCTGCCCCTCTACTCTACCAAGCATGATGCCTTCACCGGACTGGTTTCTCATGACAGCATGTCCAGAGTACACATGCTTATGTGCAGAAAATTTCATTTGTAATTAACCACTGTCTTCAAGGTATTAAGGTCCTTTTATTTTTGTTTATTTCTTTATTCTATTTGTTTGCTTTCTTGTATTGTCTACTTTAGTTTTGATATATGTGTGTATATATATGAAGCCTGCCCCTTTGTTTTCTCTCTGTGTTCTCTGTGTTCCTATGTATTATTCTAATTGATCGTGTTTTGTAGTCTTGGTCTGTGTGTGATTATAATGCTGCTGACTGATAGGACTCTGTATGGGTTTGGTGCTTTTGGTTCGCTGGGCACACTTTCTTCTCTCCGGTGGATCACACACACATTGTGATCTGTCATTAGGTGCATATGAAATCTTAGAGGTTGCTTGGTAGTGCACAAACAGGTCCATTCTCCAGTGTGTGGCACAGATGATGGGTGACCAGGTCCTTTCACAGCTCTTGAGGGATAAGGCAGCCCCTCTACATAGCAACTAGCAGTTAGTATGACCTCAAGTGCAAGATAGGACACATGGAGGTGGACAGAAGATGTGGAATCTCCCATGGCCAGTTAGGGGTCAACAGTGATGGGAAGCTAGTTAGGGCACAGAATGCCACTAGGTCATAAGGGGGAATTAGCTGGGCAGGGTGTGTTGTCCTTCCTCACGGGGAATGGAATTAAGATGGTAGGATTCCCAATTCCCACTTGGCTGGGCAGAATGCACAGTCCTTAGCAGGAAGGAAAACATGTGGGTGAGGTAAGAAGGCATAGGGGTGCAAGAGTCTATCCAGCTTTTTACAAAAAAAAAAACCTTAACTTCAAGGAGACAAAAGGGCAGAATTAGTCTTGTGCATGTTGGTGTGGCCATGTGTGCTTCAGGGAGGACTTTGGACTGGAACTAGGTTTGCAAGCATCTTATAGGTGTGTGAGGTGGACTAGACTTGCACCAGTTGCCTGTTCTTCACGAGGGGTGATGTGATGTGGTACTAAACTTTCACATTTAGTGCACGCAGCCTTTGTCTTAGAGAGAGACAGGATACCGTGGCATGGGCTCCCTGTGCTTCATGGTGCTGTGGGTTGGGACTAGCCTTGCACATGTTGGAGCATGCAGCCTGTACCTTGGCGGTAGGGGATGGTGGGGAGGACTGCTGTGTCTGAGTTGGGTGTGTGTGTCTGTGTGTGTGTGTGTGTGTGTGTGTGTGTGTGTGTGTGTAGAATTGGCTTTGTGTACCATAACAAGGACCACCTGTGCCTTAGGAAGTTGCGTAAGGTGGGTCTAGGCTTATATACCTTGGTGCAGTTCCAAGTGCACCTCAGGAGAGGGGTTTATACTTGTTAGTGCTGATGGCAGACATGTCTGGGAAGGGAACGGAAGGGCGAGAGTGAAGGGAACCCTGCAGGCACAGGAGATGATGGGTTACATGGAGCTGATTGGGGGTTGGGAGTGAACTCTAGTTGGTTCTCTGTGGTTGGCTTTCTTCTGAGTATCTCCCTTGTGAAAGGCCAGGTGCTGGCTCTGACAAATGGTCCCTCCCAGGGCGAGTAGAGCTCTCACTTACCCGCCGTCTGCTCCATTCCTTTGCTTCCCCACCAACTCACATTCCCTATCTATTCTGTCTCCTTCCCGTAGTTTTCTTCAGTCAGCTTTACTTTGCCCTGTAAGTATTTCCCCAGGGTTTCCTGTTTCAAAGCTGCCCTACTCCCATGCTGCATCCTCTGTAGGGTGCCCTGTCCCTGGTCTTGTCCTATCCACCATGTTCCTTCTTTCTGGGCGTGTTGGTACCACATCTCTGCCACCAGGTGTGTTCTCCTTGAGATTGTTTTTCTGCATCCCTAACTGCGGGATATTGCTTACTGTCATTTCAAATGGCCATGCTGCACTGTGCTGCCTGGCAGGGCTGAGGATCCCTGGGAAGTCTGTTTTCCTCCTGTCCATCTCTGTCTGCCCTTCTGATGGGTGTTCCGTTTGTTTCTTCAGCTCTGTTTGTTTTCTGGTCTCTGAAGGCATTATTTTGTCTGCTTCACTTTGCATCTCTGGTCTTAGTTGTTGGCAGTCATTATGGAGTGTGTTACTGAGCCAGCCCCTTTCTTTTCAAATTTGATTGAGTAAATTTTGAAATTCTCTATATACTTAACTTTGCTATTATTTTTAGTACTAAGCTATGGCTACTAAATCCTTGGGTTCAAATGACAATAAAAATGTAATCAAAGTTTAAATGGAGAAAGTACAGTTACATTCCTTATTTACATAAATAAACTAACTGCCATTGAGTCAAACCTGACTCGTGGCAACACTGTAGGGCGGGGGGAACTACCCTGTGGATCTCTGAAGCTATAAGTCTTTCTAGGAGTAGAAAGCTTAATCTTTCTCTCATGGAGTGGCTGGTGGATTTGAACTACTGGTGCCATCAATAAATAGTAGAGTGTGAAAAAGGGCCCCCAGTTTAATATTTTGTCCAAGCTTTCCCTTTGGGAAATACTGAGTCTAATTGTGAGAATTTTGTAGGTGAACTTTATATAAAACTAGTATTTGCATTTCTGAAAATGTTAGCTTTATGAGTGTAATAAAACTCTAAAATTGGATGCCGAAAGTACTTGTGATAGCATTGATTGGGCACCCTGTGCTTAGGCATATGTTGCATATCTTATGAATTTGTATTTCTCCTTAGACTACATAACTTTGTCCAAGATTTGGGCTTTACTCTGAAGCTGCAAGTGATGATTAGTCTAGGTGAAAATTCTTAGCAATCATTATTCCAATTAGTTTCATGTGAGTTCTATGTCAGCGATTTTTGAGAAAATGTATATATCCTAACAATTTATAATTATGACATGCTTCATTTTTTGTTCATAATATTTGCATTGTATTAGGAGGCAGATTTCTTTTGCAAACTAATTCCTTATAGATGTAGTTGATCAGTACATTTGCTGATTTTTCTGTTCTTTTGGCCAATATTTGCCAGGGATTCATAATATTCTACTAAAATACTATAGAAAAAAATGCAAATGACTTTTGTTCTAAGAAAATGAAAGCCATTGTCAACAAAGACTGGTAGTTTTATTTTGGGACATATAATACTTCCTAAGGAATTCTTATACTTCCAAAGCCTATAAATGTAACTTTAAGTAACTTTCTTGTATGAACTATGTCTCTACTCTGCAAAGACAAAGTGAACTCACTGTCATTGAATTGATTCCTACTCATGGTTCCTCTTTGCAGGACTTCTTAAATTTTTTCCACTTCCAACCCTGCTTTTGCCCAAGACATTTGCAACATGGACAACAAACTGTACCAGAAACACCGCAGATTCATTACACATTTAATTTTCAATTAAGTTTGGGTCATGGCACTTTCAGAAAACTTTTACAGCTGCCTAAATGTTGGCGACCCCCACACTCAGTTACTCCATCCTGATTGGGCTGTGATCCACAGGATAAGAAGCTTTGCCTGACAGAACAACCCCATAGGGTTTCCTAGGCAATAATGACAGTGGAAGTCAACTGTCACACCTTTGTCAGCAGAGCTGCGGGTAGGTTCCAGCCACTGACCTTTCTAGTTAGCAGCAGAGCACTGAACTGCTGTGCCACCAGGGCTTCTTAAAAAGACTAGACGTTCTCGAAAGATTCAAGTTCAAGACTTTATCTGCATGCCTTGTGATAGTGACAGCTTTTTCATGTTGTGCCCTTTTTAAAGAATATGGACGGCATTTCCAGCTCTTAGCAAAACTCTGACTTCTGTAACAGCTCAAACTCGATAATATGGTCTATAGACAATATTGGGTTGAGTTTCATGATAGTTGAGCTGCAAGCAATCATTATGCAGTGCAGCTTAGTGATCAAGAACACAGCCTTTGAATCAACTAAAACCGGAATGAAAAATATTATTTTGCTACCTAGTAACATACAGCATTTAGTAATTTGCATAATGTATTTGTTTTCTAACTTTCTTATTTGGGAAGTGGGAAAGATAATGTTATTTGGGGCTATTATTTTGATTAAATGAGATTACGGAAAGCTCTCCGTATAATGCCTACCACCCACTAGGTGCTCAGTAAATGATAGCCATTGTTCCTGGTTTTAATAAGATCAAGCAACCAGGCTTGTACGTGGCATTTTATTTGTCTTACACACCAAAAGCAGAATGGGTTCTAGATTCTGGAAGCATAGCCTCTTGACAAAGAAATTAAAAACAAAATATTCCTTCTGACTTTTTACAAGTCAGTTTTTGCCTTCCTACCACTTCTGCAACACCTTTTGTAGTGTCAGAATTAAAGATTTAGCATTAACACTGTTTTCCCTTCTACTTGGCATGTATTGCTTTTTACATTATGCAAGGGTTATTTTAACACTTGACTACGTTGCCCTGCTGTGCCCCTGAATGCACAAAATGTGTCTTATTCATAGTTATGTATCCAAGAGCACATCACAACTAATATGTACTCAGTAAGTATCATAAGTGATTCCACAAATCTCCATTGTTCCATAGACTGTTCTTGAGAGTCAGCTACTCGATTCTTTCTCTACATAGCCACACATAAACTGTGTGGGGATATTTTCCAGGCTTCATTTTAAAAGCTAATATTTCTGTAACTAGTTTTTGTATAATTACTATTAATTATTAATCTATTATTTCCTTTGCTTTTTGTATTAGCTAGGATAGGCAAGTGATTATAAAAACCATTCAAATCTCAATGACTTAATACAGATTTGTTTCTTGCTAGTGTCACAGTCCAATATGAGTAGGAATGCCAGGTAAAATACAGATGTCCAATTCAACTTGAATTTCAAATAAATAATGTGTATATTTTAGTTCAATAACCCATTCACTGTCATCGAGTCAGTGCTGACTCATAGTGTGTTTCTGAGACTCTAACTGTGTGTAGAAGTAGAAAATCCAGTCCTTTTTCCACGAAACTGCTGGTGGTTTTGAGCTGCCAACCATGTAGATCGCTTAAAATACATGGGGACTTTAGCAATGGGTGTGACCTTGGCAATGGCACAGGCTATGTTTCTTGTGCCATGCGATTGCCATGAATCAACTCTCACTAACAACAACATATATTGCATGAAGTATTTGTTGTTTATCAGAGTTACTTCTAACTCATAGAGACTTACGTATAACAGATTGAAACACTGCCTAACTCTGCACCTTCCGCAAAATTATTATTATATTTGAGTCCATTTTTTTCCCCACTGTGACACTCTAACTCATTCAGGGTGACCTTTTTTACATACCCTCTACAAAAACATGATACTCTTCTCCAAGGACTGGTATCTCGTGATAACATATCCAAACCACATGAGACAAAGTCTCCTATCCTTCCTTCTAAGGAGCATTCCGGCTCTTCTAAGATAGGTATGCTCCTTCTTCTGATAGTCCATAGTATACATACTAAAAATTACTTTTTTGCTCATTTTACATTAAAATTTAATTAAATGTCTTGTATATTTATTTGTTAATCTGGCAATCCTAAATAGGGCTAAGTGAAAATGGATAGAAAAAAATAGCAATTCTGCTTCATCTTTGAAGGTCTCATAATATTTCCTTCATAAGGCCTCACCATATTCTTGAGCATTATATTTTTCTGCATTCAGTCAGTGTGTAGAAAATAAAGAGAGCCTGTATAAGATATAGTATGCTTGGTTTTAGGGACCAAAAGTTAAAGCTTTGAGTATTACTTCTACTTGTATTGTACCTGCTATTCAACTCATTCTTTTTTTAAAATAATTGTATAGAGGGCTCTTACAACTCTTATCACAATCCATACATACAACCATTGTCTCAAGCACATTTAAACATATGTTGCCATCATTGTTTTCAAAGCCTTTCATTTCTAATTATTTGGTATCAGCTTCTCATTCCTGCCTGCCTCATGAACCCTTGATAATTTATAAATTATCATTATTTTTGCATGTTTTGCACTGTCCAGTGTCTCCCTTTACCCCCTTGTCTGTTGTCCATCCCCTTGGGAAGGGGTTATAGGTAGGTCATTGTGATTGGTTCCCCATCATTCAACTCATTCTTATGCCCTCACCTGACAGACATTGGGGCTGGGAAATATACTCTGACTACGGTGCTCCTTAAAATGATATTCTGAATTTCATTTATTTGTCCATTAGAAACTCCAGTTTCCTAATTTATCCCATTTATGCTTTTTCCACCTAAACAAGACTTGTTTGTCTGTCTTGTTCATCTTAACTGTATTTGACTTCTGTATTTAATCTTTCTTGGTTGACATTTTCAAATGAGCAGTCTACAATCTACCTTTATTTCCTAACAACTCACTTCCTTCTTTATGCCTTATACTTTGCATTTACACCAAAACCTCACAGTAATTTTACTTACTTGCCTCGTTAAGCCTTACTTGCCTTTAAGACTAAGCTTTAGAATAATTATATCCAAGAAATCTTCTCATAGCTCCCAAGTTAACTCTTGTGAGTATCTTTTTCTAATACTTTTCTGTTTCTAGTTTTTACTGTAGCCTATTTTAACTCCTTCAGGTTTATAATAATATTTACATTCCCAGTTTCTGGTTTAAATCACATAGTAAATTATATTGAAATGAACTGAAATTGAGCATCGTTTTCTTTACCAACAATATTTGATCAGGTGTCACATTGTTAATCTTTCTTTTGAAAATATTGCCTCTCGATTTATAAGCCTTTCTGGTTTATTCCTCTAGTAATCTTTTATTGGGAACTTATTTTCAAATATTTGATTGACTCCATAAAAGTATGGCTTTGTATATTTGGCTTTCAGTGAACCCATCTTGAACACTGTCTGTGCACTATGAAGATTCAAAGATTAATAAGACAAAGCTCCTGTATCTGAAAAAATCATGACTTTGAGGCAGGAAAAAAACAAACCCAAAACTCAAATCATTATAAAATGTATACTACACTGCTCCGTACTTTGAACTTTCACATATAGGAAGTCAGGTTATCTTCATTTTCTTTAAGGTTTCTATAGAAGAATGATAGGAAGCCCATGGGTGCTTGTAGAAAGACAACTCTTGGCTGCATAGAATGGACAATGCAGGGAAAAGAAATACGAGGGAAAGAATATGGAACTATTGTGACCACCTGTATAGAAAGGAGGGTGAAATAAGTTGTCATGCCAATAAATGTACTATGAAAGGGATGGGAAAATATCAAAGATATTTATCTGACCCTCCCCATTCACCCATTTATCAGCTGTGAGTATTCTTAACAGAGTCTCCAATACCTCTCAGCATAAATGATAGTACTAATCAGTAATATTTAATGATGCTTTACTTTGTGCTAGATATGGTTTCTAACTGCTTTATCTGAATCAACTCACGTAATTCTCAGCTCTCTTAGGTGTGGGGTTGTGTGGTGTGAAGCATAACGTCTGATGGAAAGGCCAGGGTTTGAACTCACTGACCATTTGCAGGAGAAAGACTTCTGCTCCTGTAAAGATGGCCCCTTGGAAAGCCTTTCCTAAAGGGTAGCGGTGGGTCGGAGGTGGCTAGACAGCAACAAGTTTGGGGGTGATTATTAGTAGTATTTTAAAATTATTTTAATAGGGGCACATACAATTCTTATCACAATCCATACATACATCAACTTTGTAAAGCACATTTGTACGTTCATTGCCCTCATCATTCTCAAAACATTTGCTCTCCACGTAAGCCCCTGACATCAGCTCTTCATTTTCCCCCTCCCTCCCCGCTCCCCACTCCCTCATGAATCCTTGATAATTTATAAACTATTATTTTGTCATTTCTTACACTGTCTAGTGTCTCCCTTTACCCTCTATTCTGTTGTCCGTCCCCTAGGGAGGAGGTCACATGTAGATCCTTGTAATCAGTTCCCACACGAGACCCCACCCTCCCAGCATCACCACCCTCACCACTGGTCCTGAAGGGATCATCCGCCCTGGATTCCCTGTGTTTCCAGTTCCTATCTGTACCAGTGTACATTCCCTGGTCTAGCCAGATTTGTAAGGTAGAATTGGGATCATGATAGTGGGGGATGGGGGAGGAATCATTCAGGAACTAGAGGAAAGTTGTATGTTTCATTGTTGCTACATCACATCCTGACTGACTCATCTCCTCCCTGCAACCCTTCTATAAGAGGATGTCCAATTGCCTACAGATGGGCTTTGGGTCTCCACTCCGCACTCCTCCTCATTCACAATGATATGATTTTTTGTCCTGATGATGCCTGATACCTACCTGATCCCTTTAACACCTCGTGATCACACAGGCTGGTGTGCTTCTTCCATGTGGGCTTTGTTGCTTCTGAGCTAGATGGTCGCTTGTTTACCTTCAAACCTTTAAGACTCCAGATGGCTGTCTTTTGATAGCTGGGCACCATCAGTTTTCTTCACCACATTTGCTTATGCACCTACTTTGTCTTCAGCAATTGTGTTGGGAAGGTGAGCATCATGGAATGCCAGTTCAATAGAACAAAGTATTCTTGCATTGAAAGAGTACTTGAGTGGAGGTCAATGTCCATCTGCTACCATAATACTGAACCTATACATATATGCACACAGATCTATTTCCCTATCCTCATATATAAATATATTTACATATGCACATGCCTTTATTTAGACTTCTATAAATACCCTTTACCTCCTAGCTCTTTCCTCTATTTCCTTTTACTTTCCTATTGTCCCACTATCATGTTCAGCCTTCTTTAGGGTTTCAGTAATTTCTCATGGTTACATTACCCTTGGTGAGCCCTGACAGGCCTCCTACACCCTCCTCACCACCGATTTGGATCACTTGTACCTGGGTTTGTTAACACCACTTCCTTTCCCCCCAACTGCCCCTCTCCCATATCCCCCTGGAACTGTCGGTCCTATTGTTTTCTCCTCCAGATTTTTCATCCAGCCTATCTTATTTAGACAGACCTGCAGAGATAATAATAAACACAAAAATAAGATAGAGCAAAAGCAAGCAACAAAAGAAAAGAAAACGACAACAAAACAAACCAATGACAAAAAACACAACTACGAGGAAGAAAAGCTTGTAGTTAGTTCAAGGACTGTTTGTTGGCCTTTAAGAGTGTTTTCTAGTTGAGTCTGATGGGGCCTGGCCTGGCCCCAGTCTATTTTTGGTATTCCCTGGGGACTTCCTTGCTCTGTTCCCCCTTGCTGTTCTGATGCACACCCTTAGTGTTTTGCCTCTGTCGGTGGAATCAGATTGGGCAGAATTCCCACACTCTGTCTCCAGTGTTGTCCCCTGTAGGGCTATATATCTTTGAGGGATGTCTTGTCTCATAGTGGGGCTGGCCATATGGTCTTCTGTGTGGATTGAATGCTCTGAGTGGGAATATCGTCCTCACGGCTTGGTGAGCCAGGATGTGCTCCACTATCTCTTCTTCCCCCTTTATTTGCTCCCGTGTGCTTTGATCAGATATGTCCCTCTCCGGAGTTGCAGTTTCAGTGCTGTCCTCTGAAGTAAATTCTTCTGGAGGGAGGGGCAGCTGTCCATGTAGTTGAGATTGGAGCTGACCCCTCACTCCTCTCCACTGCTTCCCTATTCCATGCCGGCGTGTTGCATTCACACTGTGGAGCACTGGGTTGAAATCTGGTCTGGGGGTTATTATTACATATATTTTTCTGATTTAGAAGCCACTACATAGAGAGCTTTGATAGCTGACAAGTATCTCTGTCTTTTAAACCATGGTGTTATATTATCTGAAGCCTTTTCTTATAATTGCTTTTATTCTTTAATATCACAATTTCTGTTATTCATTTTTCCAACCTGAAACCTTGTATTTTTACAAATGCAGGTGTCTTTGCTTTCCGTCTTTTCTGTTTACTTCTTTTCACTACCCAGTAGTATCGCTGTCCTCGTGTTACTCCATTGGTTCAGATCTTGCAGATAGATAACTCTCCCTTTCTCAGGGAATAAAATGCATTTTGGCCTTCTAGCGTTTCCAGAGACTGGCCTTTACCACGTTTATGCAGCTCTTTCCTCATGGTAATGCCAGGAAATACCAATCCAAAATCATTTTGTTCTTTTTAATTTTTTCCCTGTTGTTCTCCTCATCAGAATTTGGTTTTTATTCCAAACCCTTACCATAAATTTCATCAAGATTTAGCTTCACTGAGACTATTTTCCATGAAGTTATCCCTGCTGTTTGTTTGTTTTTCCTTATTATAAATTCCTAGAGAAATTGCAATAAATTCTGAATTACCTTTTGCAGGGCAATGGTCTTCTGGGTATTTTGTCGTGAAGAGGACTGCAGATTAATTTACTTGAGGAATACTTTACCTCGGGAGCTAGAGTGTTAGTAGGTAGAGGAACGGTTGTAGTGTCCCTGCTTAGTGACAATCTTACAAAGAATATGCAATATGTTTACCAAGGCACTGGACCGTTCTGTACAAGCTAACTTCCCCAACATGAAGAGTTTGGGGTTCCTTTTCACTCTAGTTTCCATTTCAGTGCAATTTCATGCATCAGAAAAGACACAGTATGATTAGTTTGATTGGTTTTTCCCATAGCTATGATTGATATGATTGGTTTTCCCTATAGCTATGTTTTTTTTACAATTTGATATTATAGTTAACTATATACACCTTCACAAGTTAAGTATGCATGGCCTCCTTTCCCATCATACTCTTCAAGGACAGAATCTTGCATTGCAATCTACTTAACTGTCAGGTACTGAGAAATATAATACAGGTGTACATTTTAAAGGTAGCACACATAATAAGCTCTCTACTGCTATAGACAGAAATAAACTGAAAACATCTAATATGTCTAACCCTTCTCGTGATTTAAGCTATATACCTTCACAAAATACTATGAGGATGAATCACAAAGTATTTCTCTAAAATCATAGGAAGCTTTATTGAACAAAGATATAATAATGTGAAACATTGTTTCTTGACCTAGCCGTCATCTAGGTCTAGACATGTCTGAAGGCGTTGTTTCCATCTTTCTAAACTTTCCCCGCAGAATTATGTGCTCTTCCATTTATACCACATCAGAGCAGACATTTTGGCATTCTTGAAGGACTCAAATCATGCTCCACTGGAATGTTCTTTGAATGTGGAGGAGCAAACAGAAATTTGAAGGGGCAAAATTAGGACTACAGCATGAGGTTTCCTAACTAAGTTCTCAGCGGTCAGCCCTGGTTCCCCTCTAAGAATGAGCAGACACATTGTTGCTGAGGAAATGGCTTGGATGCCCAAGTGTGACCTCTTCCAGCTACACCAGGGGGAAGAAGAATCCAACTTTGCTTCTGCCCAGGTGCGATTCCTGGAGGCCGAGAGGTGAGGCATGCCTCCAGTCTCCCATCTTTCTTTATATACCAACACTAAGTCTCTCTCACAGTAGTCCTCTGATGGCTCAGAAAGGCGTTGCAGTGGCCACATAGAACTCACAGCCCATACTCATGGGCGTGGCATTTATCTTTACATATGGGGAAGCTAATATGTTATAAAATAGTAAAGATAGTTTTCTTCCCAGTATGCCTCTTAGCAGCTAAGTTGGCAGGCATTTCTCTCTTTAGTCCTTGACCTCTTAGCCATATTTCTCTCGTGGCCTCTGTCCACCCTCCACCCCAACTCTGCCTGTGGTCTCAGTGTTGCTCCTCTTCCCTGTCTCACGGTCTGGGTGCTGTGGCCTCTGCTATCTCTGCCGCTCTGGGCAAGGATCTTACATGTGCTTTGCTGATGACTTTCCCTTCTTGGTGCCCACAGGATTCTCTCTCCGTTTCTGAGCTGACTCATTCTTATATAACCAGTGCAATGGCAAAACTGACTAATACCTTCTCTTAGTGTTTCACACACCCTAGATTTGTGATGCCATGGGAGTTTCACAGACATGGATAAAAGAGCCATTACACGTAGTGTCACCTCACCACAGTCATGATGGAAAACATTCCCTCAGCATAGCGTTCTGGCCTTGTTGTCACCAATTCAGTTTTGTTTATTTCCTTAAAACGTCTTATAATAAACCTCCATCATCATCTTATGTCATTTATGAATGTACACCTTTGGAGCCCCCCAAACAGTTGCCATTATCTTCTGAGCTGACCTCCCTATTTTAAATTTACTTCCCCCAGAAGATCCCCTTAGAAGTCGCTTTTTAAAAAGCAAAACAAACAAAAGATCATTTCATTGAGGGCTCTTGCAGCTCTTATAACAATCCATACATCAATTGTATCAAGCATATTTTTCCATAATGCTGCCATCATCATTTTCTAAACATTCACTTTGTATTTGAGCCCTTGGTAATAGCCCCCCCCCACCTTGTGACCCCTTGCCAAATTACAAATTACTGTGATTTTCCTATCCTACACTTACTGCTCTTTCCCTTCACCCACGTTTCTGTTGTTTTTCCCCCGGTGGTGTGTGTGTGTGTGTGTGTGTGTGTGTGTGTGTGTTGTGCATCAATCATTGCAATTGATTGATTGCTCCTCCCACTACCCTTCTCATATTGTTACTCCCATTTCTGTTCCTGAAGGGTTTATCTGACCTGGATTCCATGTGTCGTGAACTCTTACCTGTATCAGTGTACATGCTCCAGCCTTCCCAGAGCTGAAAGGCAGGACAGGACTTGGATCATGATAGTGGGTTGAAGAAGCCTCAAGGCACCAGAGGAGTATTGTGTGTTTCATGGGTGCTGTACTGCACCCTTGTTGACTCCTCCCTTCCTTTTGATCCTTCTGTGAGGGAATGTTCTGTTATCTACAGATGGGTTTGGGTTCTCTGCTCTGACCCCCTTGTTTTTGGTTATTTGTTTTGGGTCTTTTTATGCCTGCTACCTGATCCTGTCAAGACATCTCACAACCAGACAGGCTGATGTGCTTCTTCCATGTAGGCTTGTTGCTTCTCTGCTAGATGGTCACTTGCTTAACTTCAAGCATTTAAGATCCCAGGTGTTATATCTTTTGATAGTCAGGCACCATCCGCTTTCTTCACTACGTTTGCTTACGCACCCTTTTTGTCTTCAGTGATTTTGCATCGAGGGTGAGCATCACAGAATGTCAGGTTGTTCGGACAAAGAGTTCTTGCATTGAGAGAAGGCTTGAGCAGAGGCCAAAAGTCCATCTACTTCCTAAATGTGTTGCCATATAAATATATGTACATAAGTCAGTACCTTATTTTTGTGAATTAATATACTTACAGAACTACACACCTTTATCCAAAGCTATCATACCTCTATCCATAGCTTTGCTTCCTAGATCTTTTCTCTGTTTCCTTTTACCTTCCTCCTGTCTCACCATCATGCTCGCCCTTCTTCTGCCTCTTTGTAATTCCTCTCAGCTAGATTCCTCCAACACCCCCTGATCTCTATGTCCTCCTCATTGTTGATTTTAACTCCCTACTTTTCCCTGTCTGTGGTGGTGTTTGCTCACTGCTCCCTTCCCCAGCCTCCATTTCCCCCCAAGACCCTCCAGAACCATCAGCCCTGTTGCTTTCTCCTCTGACTTGCTTCCCATGCCTATCTTATAAAGGTAGGCAAACCATCAATAGTATAGACAATACAAAAATAAAACAAAAGATTGAATGAAAAAAGAGAAAAACAAACAAACAAATGAAAAAGCATACATAATTCTGGGTCTGTCTGCTGACCTTTATGACTATCTTCCCACCAGTCCTGGAAGGTTCCAGAAACTGCCCGTCTTAGCCTAAAGTCTCTTTTGGGGTCTCCTCGGGTCTTAGTGCCTCTGCTTTGCTCCCATTGCTATGATCCCTTCTTGGTTCATCCCACTGGGGGGTGAGGGGGAGGATGTCAGCCTGGCCTCACTCGCCACCAAGTGTCCTCGATATTGTCCTGTGTCACACGTCTCGAGCTGTTGTCAGCGCTCCAGTCCTCTCTGTATCTGAGCAGCTCTGTGCAGGGAGGTGCTCCTCAGGGCTTGGGGTGCTGGTATGGGGTCTAGTCCTGCACTCTCATTTTCCTTCCGGGGTTGCTTCTGTGTGGGCATGGCAGGCTGGCCCCTCTCCCAACCTGTGTGTTTTGTGTTGTCCTCTGTAGCACATACTTCTAGGGAGGGGCTCGGTTTGGCTCAGAAGGGGGGCAGCTCTGTAGCCCACTCTGTTCATGAGTTGCTCCGTGTGCTTAGGTTGCCCTCAAGGTTTGGCATGCCATGGTGGGACCTGCACTCACTCTCCCATTTCTGTGGGGACATAAACAATACCCTCCCGCTGGGTGGATTAGAGCCCTGCTCCCCCAGTGCCATCATCTCCCTCTTTTTTTCCCCTCCTTTTCAAACCCACCCCCTTCTTTATGTTGGAATGACATGTACCACCTTGGGTTTGGCTTGTACCCCACCCGATTGCCTGTACCTCAACCCCTATGGTGTGAAGTCAGCAGAGAAGCTGCTATTTTGATTGATTTTTTTAAGGCACCTTACCAAGACCTATCTGAGTGTATTACCAAGCGACTTTTCCTGTAGTTATCCAGTGACACGTGTAAACAAATTTCATGAGAAATGAACTTGCGCACGTAAGAACTGCAACCCTAGTAGCAATACTCTTTGACCAGCACTCATCGGACTCTGAGGTGTCTCAGAACTCACTGTGATCCTGGATTTGTTCACTTCCCTTTGTAATTTTCCCAATTTTTCTAAATTAATTTTGAGTTTACCTAAGTAATGGGTGCAGTAAGGATTGGTGTAACTTGTTTGCTTCTTTCGCTGTTAGGTGACATAATGGTTAAGTGCTCAGCTGCTAAAGGAAAGGTCAACAGTTGGAACCATATGGTGGAGAAGACATCGCAGTCTTCTCCCTTACAATTACAACCCGGGAACTCCTATGCTACAATTCCGCTCTGCCCCAAAGGGTGATTAGGAGTTGAGATCAGCTCAGTACACACAGAACAAAGACCGTCCTCACATCTATGAATTTTTTTGTCTTAAGTTATATTTTGTTACTTTTAAAGAGCACCTAATGTCACCTAGCTCAGGAATCACTGTGGAGAAGATTATTTTTAGTTTAAAAATTTAGCTTAATGGTAAGTTCTTGGCACACAGCATCTGTTTGAGCAGCATCCAACTTCATATATTTCTGTAACTCCAACCCCTATAAAGTCTATTCTATGAAAAATTTGGGAAGGGGGGTGTATATGACAGTTTATAATAACTTAGTACTACTTAATGACATGCATTAAAACATTTTGACTATCACAAATAATATTTAATGTTAAATATGTTTCAGTGTTTCTGAAAGGGTTTCATTTATGTTTTTATAAATAGAAAAGTACATTGTAGGCTACATACCAAGATAAACATTTGACTAACTTTTGTTAGATAGAAATTGTACCTAACAGTTCTGATTTACTTACAAATTCAACTTTACAAAGGCAGATTTAGGAATGGAATTTTTTGTTAATCCAGTGATGGTGTATATAATATCCTCTTTGCGCAATGTGAAAATTTCATAATATCCTGTTGCACAGAATGTATCCACAGAATGGATAGTTAGCCATGCATGACTGTTTTAGAACTTGATATTAAAAATTAAGTATGTAGTCATAATAGTCAGTCAGATACAAGGATACCAAACTCAATTGACATTTCATATGTAGTAACACCACTGATTCATGTTCATCACCTACAGTGAATGAAAGCATGGAAGCTGTATAACTTATTCCATTTTAGTGCCCTTTAAGAAAATATAAACCTATTTAGAAAATAGTGAGGAATGTATCAGCTACATTAATTTCTGTCAATTTCTCTTCCAAAAACATGTATGCTTGGTTGACATAGAATAGCACAGGCTACCTTAGATGTAAGATACTTGTTAATTCTACAAATGGCATAATATTTATTTTAGCCCCAAACAAGACATGTCATCTACTGAACTGGGTTCAGTTCAGCCAACTTTCTTGACTTTAGGCCAGTCACAACTAAGTTCGACATGTACAAAGGAAGAAAACTTAATCCTGGCCTGTTAGGATAAATATTTTCAGACAAAACCAGAAAATCTTCATGTAAGATGACTATTGTATTGTGTTGTTAAAGTGCCTTCACAGTTATGTTTGTTCCCAGTGTTGCAGTCACTGTGTCATTCAATCTCTAGAGGGTCTCTTCCTCTTTCATTGTCCCCGACTTCACTAGGCACAATGTCCTTTTCAAGGGATTGATCTCTCCCGATAGCATGTCTAGCATGTTATATGTGAGAGGATCCTGCTTATCCTTACTTTTAGGGAGCATGCTGGCTGTACTTCTTCCAAGATAAGGTTGTTTGTTCTTCTGGCAGTCCACAGTACTTACACCAACAGTCTAATCCAACTATATTTACTCTTTTACAGTCTTCATTATTCATTGTTGTCCAACTTTCATGTGAGGTGATTGGAAACATCATGGCTTGAAGTAGGAACGCTTTAGGCCTCACAGTGATGTCCTTGCTCTTGAACACTTCTGTGCAGCAGATTTAGCCAATACAATACGTCATGTAATTTCTTGGCTGCTGCTTCCATGAACATTGTTTGTGAATTCAAGCAAAATTAAATCCTTGACAGCTTCCATATTTTCTATTTATCATGATGTTATCTGTTGGTCCAGTTATGAGGAATTGGTTTTTCTTTACACTGAGTTGCAGTCCATGCTGATGGTCACAGTCTTTGGTTTTTATCAGCAAGAGCTTGAAATTCTTGTTTCTAGCAAGTAAGATTGTGTCATCTGCGTATTGCGATTAATAAGCACTCCTCCAATCTTTCTGCCATACTTTTCTTTATATAGTCCTGCTTCCTGGATTACTGCTCAGCATAAAGATCCAGTAAGTACGATAAAAAGATACTACTGTGATGCACACATTCCCTGATATTAAACCGTGCAGATTCCCTTGTTTTCTTGCAAAGACTACCCCTAGGTCACGCATGAGCACAAGGAATTGTCATGGAATTCCCATTCTTCACAATGTAATCTGTAGTTTGTTATGATTCACACAATTGAATGCCTTTGTATAGCCAACAAAACACAAGTAAACATCTTTCCTGGTCTTCTCAGCTTTCAGCCAGTATCCATCTGATGTCAGGAAAGCTCTGTCTCATGCCAGGACCTCTGTAGAATTCTGACTTGAATTTCTGACAGTTCCCTATCTGTCCGATGCTGCAACTATTTTTCTAATTATCTTCAGTAAAATCATGCTTGCATATGATATGAATGGAATTGCTTGGTAATTTCCATATTCCGTTGCATTACCTTACTTTAAAATGGGCATGAATATGATTTCTTCCAGCTGGCTGACCGAAGGCTGTCTTCCAAATTTCTTGGCATAGACAAGTGAGAATTTCCAGTGCTTCCCCATCTTGTTGAAACATTTCAATTGCTAGTCTGTCAATCCCTGGAGTCTTATTTTTCAGTAATATCTTCACTGCAGCTTGGACTTCTTCCTTCAATACCATTGGTTCTTGATTATATGCTTTCGATGCTTTCTGCCTTATTCAATATTTTGCCCATAAAATCTTTCAGTATTACAACTTGGGGCTTGAATTTCGCCTTCAATTCTTTACCTTGAGGTATTCCAAACATGTTCTTCATTTCTTGTTGTCTAACTTCAGGATTTTGCACATTTTATTGCAATATTCTACTTTATCTTCTCAAGCTGCCCTCTGAAATTTTCTGTTCAGCTCTTTTACTTCATAATTTATTCCATGTACCCTAGCTATTCTACACTTAAGAACAAGTTTCTGGGTCGCTTCTGAAATCTGTGTTTGCCTATCCTTATTGTCTTTTTAATGATCTTTTTGCTTTCTTCATGTATTATATTCCTATTGTCATCCTACAACTCAGCAAATCTTTGTGCTGTGCACCAAATTTGTTCTTGAAAGTCTCTAAATATCCCAGGTATAACAATAGAACTTACAAAACCATTTGGTTGTTGTTGTTGAGCACTGTCAAGTCAGTCTCACCTCATAGTGGCCCTGTGTACAACAGAATAAGACAGTCTGGTCCTGTGCCGCCTTCACAATCACTGCTGTGTTCGAGTGCATCCTCAGAACCACTGGCTCCATGAGTCTCCTTCCTGATTTTCACTGACCCTTTACTTTCTCAGTCATGATCTTCTTCTTCAGGGACTTGAACCTCAAGATAACATATCTTAAGTACATGAAACAAAGTCTAGCTATCCTCCACTCTAAAGAACATTCTGAATGTACTTCTCTTCCAAGACAGATGTGTTTGTTCTTCTAGCATTCTGTAATATATTCAGTATTTTTCACCAAATTGCTATGAAACACGAAAGCCTCTCTCATTGCGTTAATTCTGATGCATAGTAATCCTGTATAGGGCATCTCAAGCTGAAGCTTTCAGGGTGCAGACAGCCTCATCTTTTTCCTATGGATCAACTAATGGATTTAAACCGTGACCTTTTTGTTAACCATTCAAGACTTAACCCACAGAATCACCAGAACTTCTTGTGTAGTTATACTGAAACCAGGCCACCGCCTTTGAGCCAATTCCAATTCATCGTGACTGCAACTTTTCAGGAAGGCAGATAGCCTCATCTTTGTCATGTGGAGCAACTTGTGGTTTTGAACCACCAACCTTGTGGTTAGCAATCTTAACACTATCCTACAGTGCCCCAAGGGCTCCATTATATAGTTATAGAACAATAAAGTTATTATCCATGATATGTTCACGGTGATGCGATAATTGTATGTCAAATGGATATGTTTCTCTGTCATTTAGGGTGTAGAAAACATAATAGAAATTGGTTTAAAGTACAAGTCAACAAGGTTGTCAAATAAGCTAGCATGTATGGAAGTTCCTCTCTGGAAATACTTCCAAAGAACAGAGTTGTGATTCCAACACATAGCAAACTTGATAGGACACAGAGTAGAACTGCTTCCTAGGCTTTCTGAACTTATAAATCTTAATGAGAGCAGATAACTTTACCTGTCTCCCATGGAGAAAAGCTTAACAAAATGTTAAAAAAAAAAAAAAGGCTGTATAACCATATCTGTAGTCTCCGCTCTGGATAAAATATAATAGAGGCGGCGTATTGCTCTAATGGAAAAAGAAGTCTACCCTCTGACATTTACTCACATATGTAAAATATGGTTCTTGAAGGCTGAACTCATAAATAGGGCATAAACTCTCATTCACTGCCATCAAGTTGAGTCTGGCGCGTGGAGAACCTACAGGACAGAGAAGAATTGGCCCTGTGAGTTTCAGAGACTGACTCTGTACAGGAGTAGGCAGCCTCGTCTGTCTCCCTCAGAGTGGCTGGTGGTTTCAGACTGCTGACTTTCATTGATTGGCGTCCATTTGTCATCCACAAGGCTCTAGCGAGGGCGTTACAGTGTTGTAATTGCAGCAGCCCTGATGCTGTAGTGAGTATGCATTGGGCTTCCAACCACTGGATCGGTAGTTTGAAACTATCAGCTGCTCCGTGGGGGAGACCAGTCTTTCTGCCCCATCAAGAGTTACAGCCTAGGAAACGCGCAGCAGCAGTTCTGCCCTGTTCCACAGAGTTGCTCTGAGTCACCACCGACCCCATGGAAGTGAGATATTAAAATCATGCCTCAAATATTTCCACTTAATTTCATGTTCAGCCAGAAAATTTTATATTCTATTTAACTTTTCTTGATAATGACCATTATTTTGAGAGTAATCGTATTGACTTAAACTTTCATGAAAATGAATCTACATTTAGAAGCAGCACAAGGCACACAGTAGTCACATAATATTTGAGATGCATGTATAGATTTGAAGATAATCAGTTATCACCTAAGCCATATTTTCTCAAAACAAATCTCTTTACACTTGCATGTTATGTTTTCTAATTAAAGCTGAGTTTAGAACGTCAGGAACCTATTTCTGAGCCAAGAAACTTGGTCATTTTAAAATTAACAACTAAATTAAAACCGTCATCTTGAAGCATTCTCATACTCTCAATAAAGGCATCACTATTATGCCAGAATTCCTTGGCATTTCTCTAACACTTAAAACTTTTTTTAGTTTTACCCCACAAGCCAGTAGCCACTTCTCTTCTGCTATGATCATCCCATGTTTTCAGATTGAGAATTACTATTGTGTAGAAATTACCAGCCCGTACAAGTACTCCCTTTCTCATTAGTCTTCATGGTAAATGCCAGCTGCACTGTTTATATCACCAGCTCTGTGGTAGTTCATATGTTTTTAGATGGTCAGGGTCCACTTCCTCTCTGATTGTTTGTTGGCATTTGATTTTCATATGAATGCCCTTCTGCGCCTGTTATTGTTTTGGAAGGATACAATGTTGAATACTGTTTTCAAAGCAACATATAACATTTTTATTGTCTAAAAACTTCCTCCCCTCCAAAAACATACAATGATGTTTGTTCTCCAGGCTCTTATATAGCTTATTGTGTGAAGTAAACTGGGATCGAATACGAGGGGTTTTTTAAAGTTCATGGAAAAATCAAATGAAAAGATAATGGAATTTTTCTACGATCTATTGAACATGCCCATGTTTTTGTTGTTAGGTGCTGTCAAGTTGGTTCCAACTCTTAGCGACCCTGTGCACAACAGAACAAAACACTGCCTGGTCTGACACCACCCTCACAATTGTTCTTATGTTTGAGCCCAGTGTTGCAGCCACTGTCTCAGATAAATGTGTGTACCAAATGCAAACCAAACACCTGACAATTATGTAAATGCTTTCTAGATTCTCTTTAGAACATAACCTAACTTTTAAAAACAGAAAAGTATCTTTTTATGGTCTGAAAATTAAAATATTTCATTTTACTCTATTGAAATAAGAATTCCAAGTTACAAAGTAAGGTTAAAAACATGTTTATTTAACCTTAAATTTGAAGGGGGTCAGGGAAAGGTTTGTCCATAAGTAAAGGAAATTTAGAAATGACTACTTGACATTATAGAGGAGCCCTGTTGGTATAGTGGTTAAGCATTGGGATCCTAATCTCAAAATCAGCAGTTCAAAACCACTAACCACTCCCTGGGTGTGTTAGTCTGGGTACTTTAGAGAAACAAATCCACAGAAACACATGTATAAGAGCTTTATATAAAGGTCAAGTGCGCATCAAGAAAGCATCCCAACCCAATGCTGCTCAAACCCACAAGTCCAACATTAACCCATATGTCTGACACCAATCCACAAAGTCCTCCTCCATCTAACAAAACACACACTATGACGCCGACTGCAGGATGAAAGGCCAATCAGTGAGCGTGTAAACATCTCAGCGCTGGCAGGGGTCTCCACGCAGCTGCTCAAGTACCTAGGGCTGCATCAGGGTAGGTCCATGTGGCTTCTCCTCAGGGATGTCAGGCAGGGAACTGGCTAAGGCAGCTGCATCCTGGTCCGACCATCAGAAAGCAAGGTACCCGAGAACTAGAAAGGCAAGGTTCACCAAGCCATTTATCCCTCCGCTGTTCAATTAACCCCACGTGTTTATCAGCCAGGTTGGCACAATTAACTACCTTACTGGGAGAAAGACAAGGCTTTCTATTCCTACAAAAAGTCACAATATCAGAAACTCGCAGGGGCAGTTCTACCCTGTCCTTGTAGGGTCACTGTGTGTAGGAATTGGCCCAATGGCCATGAGTTTATGAGTTTGAGATTATATACAAGTAATGTGCCAATTAATTTATTAAAAGAGGTAAAACTCTAATAATGGAAATTAATATGCCTATATCTACACTGGCCTTGTATAGCCAGTATAGTTTGAAAAATATTCTAATTATATATGATTTGTCTGGTTTTCTTTATTGTTGCTGTTGGATGTCAGTGAGTCAGTTCCATCTCAGTGTGACGCTATGTGCATCAAAGTGAACCACTGTCCTAGCCCGTGCCATCCCTGCAATTGTTGCTGTGTTTGAGACCATGGTTGCAGCTACTGTGTCAGTCAGTCTTGTTGGGAGTCTTCTTTTTCTCTGCTTTACAAAGCGGATGTCCTAGTTCAGGAACTGCCTCTTCTAGATGGAGTGTCCAAAATATGTGAGATGAAGTCTAGCCAGCCTTACTTCTAGGGTCTATTCTTGCTCTACTTCTTCCACCATACATGTATTTATTCTTCTGGTAATTCATGGTATAGTTAATATTGTCAATAGAATAATTCAAAAGCTTTGGTTCTTTAGTCTTCCTTATTCAATATCCAGCTTTCTCATGCACATGAAACCATTGAGGACACCTTGACTTGAGGCAACCACACCTTAGCCTCAAAGTAATATTTTTACACTTTACAGAAATTTTTAGTAGATTTGTCCAGTATAATGCCACTTGATTTCCTAACTGCTCCTTTCGTGAATATGATTGTGGATCCAAGTAAAATTAATTGACAACGTTAGTATTTTCTATTTATCATGATATTGCTCATAGGTCCAGTTGTGAACATTTTTGTTCTTGTGTTGAAGTGTGTGTGAGACAGGGTTCTCTAGAGAGATAAAACCAGATTTCTGATAATTACATATATATACATATTTTTAAAGATAGATCTATAACAAAAAATGAACTATTAAATTATATACAGATAGATAATACAAGAAATGAACAGTTAAATTATAAAGCAGTACAAATAGCTCAGTGCAACTCACTCCTGTGAGAGAGTTGTGAGACACTGGCAGTCCTTCAAGTCTTGAGGGCCACGAGGTAGTCCTCTGTAGAGAGAATTTTGCTATTCCAGCACAGGCAGCAAACAGCGAGGCAGGTCACCAACCATCAGAGGTCACCAACAGTCAGTTCCCAACTCCAGAGATGTACATTCCAATTCTCTGGCGAGTCAAGTCTTAAAGAGGCCTCAAATTACAGCAACACATTCCATAGGTTAGGTGTCCACAGGTAGTGTAGCTTGCAAATTGAGGCACAGATCAAGTAAGGCAGCTGCACACTGGTCCGATGATCAAAGAGCGAGAGACAAGAAAGGCAAGGCTCACCAAGCCATTTATCTCCCCGCCCTTCAAATAATCACACATGTGTTATCGGCCAGAATGGCACAATAAACTCTCTCAATCCAACCCTTGCCAACCTGGCACCTGTACACAATTCTTTAGCCACGTATACTTACATAATTTCCGGACATTGATGAAATCACACTTTTACTTATCATCAATCATTTATCATACATATAAATGAAAACACACTGAGTCCTATGATATCTGATTTATCATAACTGGACAAAAGAAAGATATGCAGTAAGCGGAAGATGTACACTGGCACAGATAGGAACTGGAAATACATGGAATCCAGGACAGATGAACCCCTCAGGATCAGTGGTGAGAGTGGTGATATTGGGAGAGTAGAGGGAGGGTGAGGGAGAAATGGGGAACAGATGACAAGGTCTACATATAACCTCTTCCCTGGAGGACGGACAGCGGAGAACTTGGTAAGGGAGTCGTTGGATGGTGTAAGATATGATAAAATAGTTATTTATAAATTATCAAGGGGGAGGGGGAAGAGGGACCGAGGAGGGAGGGGGAAAATGAGCTGATACCAAGGGCTCAAGTGTTTTGAGAAAGCAGGTGTTTTGAGAATGATGATGGCAACATACGTACAAATGTGCTGGACACAAATGATGTATGTACGGATTGTGAAAAGAGTTGTATGAGCTCCTAATAAAATGATTTTTTAAAATAAATAAATAATGGGGGGAGAAAATACATTGACAATTACAAACCTCACTTTTGCAATTGATCACATGGTTATAATTGATAGGTAGAACTATCTTCTTCTTCTACCCATTCTGTATTATCTTTGCCCTCAGCAAGCACCTCAGCTGGCTGTGGTTTTGTGCCTGGTGGGGTGACCCAGACCTTCATTCCTGAAGGGTCTGGGTCATTATAAGTCCTATCAGGATTGGGTTGCTGTAACTTGTCATTTACTTTAATAACAGGGCATGGTAGCACTAAGAGTCGGCCTATGGGATCTCCTGGATTCCAGACATAATATTCTTTACCCCTGTTATGTAACACCAATCCAATTTCTCCTTGGTAATCAGGATCAATCACACCACTTAGTACAGTGACATTCTTCCTGACCTGATCTAAAGGCATGAGAAGCCCAAAGTGCCCAGGGGGCATTCTCAGCTGCCAGTTCAGTAGAATCCGTGCTGTGTTTCCAGGTGGGAGAGTTCCTTCAGGACAAGGACCTCCAGGCCTGAGGAACACAGCGTTGCTGGGACAGGAAGCAAAAATGCTGCAAGTGGATCACTAGGAGTAATAGTGAGTGGTGCCACCCCTTGGTTCCTGGATCCATGAATTCTGGCTATTGGAGACACAGCACCATATATTGGCCGATGGTTTAGAGCGAATACAGCTTCCTGGAGAACATTGCCCCAGCCATGCAAGTTGTTGCCACCTAGTTGGCACCATAATTGTGTCTTTAGGAACATATCCCATCGTTCTATCAAGCCAGCATCTTCAGAATGATGAAGCACATGATACATCCAGTGGATTCCATGGGAATGGGCCCATTGCCACACTGCATGTGCTGTGAAATGAGTTCCTTGATCTGAAGCAATGCTATGTGGGATGCCATGCCGGTAGATGAGGCATTCTGTAAGTCCACGAATAATAGTTTTGGCAGAAGCATCACGTGCAGGGAAGGCAAATCCATATCCAGAGTAGGTATCTATTCCAGTAAGAACAAAACGCTGCCCCCTCCATGATGGAAGTGGTCCTATGTAATCAACCTGCCACCAAGTTGCTGCTGGCAACTCTCTCTCTCTCTCTCTCTCTCTCTCTCTCTCTCTCTTTCTTTCTATCAACTAACTATCTCAAAGTGTGATCCATGTTGTCATGAGAGCTAAAGAATGAAGTCAGCACTAATTAAAGAGTCATATATGATATAAAGTATTTCCATGATACTCTACAGGAATTCACATAATTCACGGGAAGCTGATGTTTAGTATTATTAAATATTTCTCCAATTGTTAATTAATCAGAGCATCCCAAATAATGCATCCTATCTGAGATCTAACAGTAAAGTTTTGTGGGATCTTAGATCATGCGCTGATTTTGTCTCATCAATTGGAATTAACTTAAATAAAAATTCTAAGAATGGAGCCCAAGAAATTTGGTGCTGCTTTCTTCTGTATAAAGCTATTTATCTCAAAAACACGGTTCTTCCTTAGCTTCCAGTTACAAAGCATGTATTATTTGTTTTAGTGTTGGTTTAAGTTAGCAAGTCAAGCAGCTGACGGGTTCAAATGTTTGACCTTTCAGTTGGCAGTGCAGTCCTTAACCACTGCACTGGGGCTCCTTTTAAACACTGTTGTTGCCCAGAAAGGAAGCTCATAAGGAAGCAAATGATGGCCCAGCATCTTTACGGTTGAGTTTTATTTAACATTTCCCCCACTCTGGGTAGATAAAAATTGATCAGTTATAAGAATCCCTTATGTGCTTTTTAAGGTAACTAGAATTAAGGGAGAAATAGTACATTAAAGTATTATAATAATTTAGCGGTTTCTGTTTCATCGTTATATGTGTGTTACATGTTTATTATAAATATATTTGACAGAATATAAATTGCTAAAAAAGTATAAATCTGTGTGTTTTACAAAAGTGTTTCTTTGTACATATGTGTCTTTTACTGTAAAGGAAATTTATGTGCTGCAATTAATTAGATATAAATGACATGCTTTACTTTTAGTACTAACAACAAATTCCACAGGAACTCTGGTGAACCAATAGTTAAGTGTTTGCGCCTGCTAAGATAAAGATAGGTGGTTTGGATCCACTGAGGGAGAAAGATGCAGTAGTCTGCTTGCACAGAGATGTACAGGCTTGCAAACCCATGGGCAGGTCTGGTCTCAGAATTGACTGATGACAGCAGCCTTTGGTAATCATAAATAAAACTCACTGTGATGACATCATTTCTGACCCATAGTGATCTGAAAGGACAGAACAGACCTACCCAAAAAGCTTTCAAAGGCTCCAAATTTTTATGGAACCTGCCACATTGTTTCCCATAGAGCCAGGTGGTGGCTTTGAACCACAGACTTTTAGGTTAGCTACTGAGCACTTTACCACGACATCACTTTATAATCATATACATTTAAGCTAAAAGAGGACAAGTGATTGGTACTAATTTGACTTCACACTGTAATATCATCTCTTACGTTATATAAAAGTTTAACAATGAAAAATGGAATTTGCCTTTCATTTTTTAAGCATGACTATTGACATATAAAACCAAATAAAACTGTGCCCACCAAATGGTAAGCAAATGATATAGATTGAATGAAATTGCATGTTTTTTCTTAAAAGAATATATTAATGTCTCATTTTGCTATTTTAGAAATATTATCTTTCCTTTTCTACACATATGCTTTAATAGAATAAGTTTAAGAGTTTAGCATCCATAAATAAACAGCATTTCAAATAACCATATTTAAATCTAGAATTCCTAAAAGGATATATTAAAACTATTGGCCTTCATTGTGAATAGCTGCCAACACTGAGGAATACATATGTTAAGTATCTTTTTCACTTTATATACCAGGGAATGTATATGCTATAAGTATGGTGAGATATTATGTCATTTTCCAATGGAATATTAATGTGTGAATGGGACAGTCAACAGATGCTGGAGATTCAGAATGTGTGTTGCGTTTGTTTCTGTTTTTTTCATTACAGAAGTGTTGGATTCCTGATTATATGTTTTCAGCATATCTTTGGTCACTTTTTAACTGTTCTTAGTGTTTGTAATCTGTCTGATCATGTGGAGAGATGGGATCTACATTTGTTTCCTAGTTATCTACATAACTGTCCTAAGTATTTTAAAAACTTTAATCTTAATTTAATTATGATTCTAACCAAATGTTTCCCATACTCATGTTTCATGAAGCCTTAGGATTATATAACATAATTTGTAAGTAAAAGTAGATTTTGGATTTTTCAAGCTGGTTTTTTTTCATAATTTGCTTATATGAAATGAATCCCACCAAAGTAATTACTTTTCTTACTCCGTTCTTAACTACTTTCTCATCCTTACCCCCTTATAAGCTAATATGTTAGCTATATTATTTTACCAGTAAATAATTGGAGGTTGCCACTGGAAGGCAAAAATTACAAAATTAATCTTTTTCTAACTCCTACAACTATCACTGTCTAGCAATTTAATGCTTTTTAATTTATATTTTTCTGTTATTGATGTTGCCATTAATATAAAACATTTACTGGAACCTTTATCATTTTTGTCACACTGCTATTTGCATTTTATATATTCCCTCAAACCTATCATTTTAATAAACTTACGTTACTTCAAAAAATGTTTTTAAAGATATCTTTAAACCAACTACCTTAACTGAGCATATATAAAGCTAAGTTTTGGATATTAGTTTTCCTCTTGCGTGAGGAACATTACAAGTACCTGGTCCCAGAAACAAAAAGGAAACATTAAAGTCCCTTCCTACAATCTATAATCATTAGTCTTTGGTTCTGTGCCTTCTCTGTAATGATATAGGTTTGTTTCTCCTTTATTCTTTGCAGAGTGCTGCAGCAGCGCCCAGTCCAGTGCTAGGAAACATTCCCCCAGGAGATGGCATGCCAGTAGGTCCTGTGCCACCGGGGTTCTTTCAGGTACTCAGAGAAACTCTGACTAGGACTGTGATGGCAGAGGCGCTCCTGTCTGGTTTTCTGTAGAGCTATGAAGGATGAGGCTATTTTAATTCGTGAGATAAACGTCATGCTGTGCAGCCAACTCTTGGTTATTGAGAGACTAATTATCTGGTGAATAGATTAACTCTTTCCTACTTATGCTCCCCCCCACCTGTTTTTTTGTTTATTTATTTTGCCATTTAATTTCTTAACTAAGGAAAAAGTTCAAATACAAATTATTCCATTAAATTAGCCTATTAAAGCATTTAATAAAAATTCAGTGGGAGAAGAGGCTAGAGTTGAAGTTTAGGAAAGATACATGGATTTTAACTACCCACGTTGTTCATAGTTCCAAGACTGGAGATAATCAAGGTTTGGCTGTACTTTCAGAGTATATAGCTAAATCACAATCTATTCATATAGAAAAACTCATAGGCTATAGCAAATAGTTTTGAGAATCATCTTTGTGGCTTTGAAGTTAGAATTTTTCGTTAATATTATATAATACTCCCTTCTAGACCAGGTTGTCACATACATATGTTATTATTTTAAAGTTTCAACAAAATCATTTATTTTAGTAAGGAAGATAACAGTAATATTAGAATTAATGTGTATGACGCTTTTTAATTTTATGACACGCACATCTTAATCTGCTAGTTTCCTAGGCCCATCATATATAAATACTGACATTTATTTTTTAATGTGTGATTCACTTTATGACAGTTTTTGAGGAGATTAAGAAGACCATAGGTGTTATTAGCTAAAATAGGAAGACTGCAATAAGAGTTAATGTAACACTATGTTCTTGATGACATTAGGTACCTATCAACCACTTTGTCATTAGTGTTTGTTTTTTTCAAAGTCCTTGATAACTGTTTATTAGTTAAACCATGACATTATTGCAGAGTAGAGAAATCCACTAATATATTCAAATATGAAGAAATAAAATTAATATTTTCCAAAATATAGGAAAAAATGTCTGGGAACTTAATTCCAGCCATGAAATGTAAATTACTTTAGGATACATACATTTGCTCCGCTACCCTGTGATTAATTTCCAACTGGTCTAGAGTAACCAATGGTTTCCTCAGAGCCCTCCTTGCTGTCTCTGAGCCCTTTGCTGTGCTCCAGGAACATTGCAATTCTTGAGGACTCTGCCTCTGTACAGTGATTACCAAGCGATTGATTAGGGATTTGCCCAACGTCGGGAAGTGATAGGGCTGGCATCCAAATCAAGGCAGTCTGGACTTCTGCCATTAAAGTTACCTTTTAATAGGTTCATAGTTGGTCCTCATGTTTCCAGCCCATTTTATTTTGTCCTTCTGACCTTATTTCTCTTCCTAAAGATGGGTTGGAATAAGATGTAAATCAGAAGTTTATCTACATGAATAAAATTTCATTAAATTTTTTTTATCTACTTGGGAATTAGTATAGATTCTTTTAAGCACTTTTTAAAAGAAGGGACTGGATGGGAAGGAAGTCACATTCTTTCATTCCAGAATTCATCAAAGATACAAAAATAAATACATTCTTATATTTTATAGAATGAACTATATTCTACTCTTGCCTGTCTTCTGCCTCAAAATCCTAAAGAGAGTAATGGAAACAGAGTTAACTTTGTTTTTAATTATTTATGGTGATAAAAAGTTGAGTAGTACTAGATATAAGATAAACCTCGGTGAGTTACACATTGGGCTGCTAATTATGAAGTTAGCAATTTGAACCTACCAGCCATTCTACGGGAGAAAGATGAAGTTTACTCTTGTAAAGAGTTACAGCCAAGGAAACCCACAGGGGAAGTTCTATAGGTCATTACGAGTCAGAAGAGACTGAAGTGTGATGTTTTGTAATAACTAGAGGTTAGGACCATGGATTCCTCTAGAAAAGAAAGTTGTTCATTCAGAGAAGCAAGCAGAGGAGTGACATCCCAGAACATGAGGAAAGTATAAACAAAGTCATAAAGGCATCAAAATATCTAAATGGTACCCGAATTGTTGGGAATAAATATATGTAGGCTAGGGGTTGTGGGAGGCAAGGGTTAATGGGAAGGAAATGGGGAAAGTCTGCTCTAGCATCTGTAAGAAATCATGTCTTCGTTCGGTAGGCACATGATAGCCATCGGAGATGCTGAAGAAGAAGAATCGCTTGAATATTTGTTAGGCACCTGTGGTACAAGTGTACAAAAAAAGATCCCTGTCCTCAAAAAACTGCACGAGAAAGAGGGAAGGCAGTTACCCTATGGAGAGAAAACTGTTTAGATCAATTAATAAATAAAGTGTGCTCTTGGAGCAACCCAGAAGGGCACTAAGCGCAGGCTTAAGAGGGCCATTGTCAGGGAAGTAGTGCCGAAGTTTTGAATATAATCCTAATTGGCGTGAACAGGTGAGTTGCATCTGACTTAAGCAGAGAGATGACAGAAAGACGTTGAAAGAACAACCCAGGAAGGGTGGGGTGGGGGTGGGATCATATAGAAAGATCTAGAAAAGGAAGGAGAGGGAGAATGTCAGCAGAACAGAAGCTTAATTATCCAAAGTGAGAGTGGCTCTCAAGAGGGAGCTTAAGGAGCGTTACAGGTTAGTTAAAGAGTTTGAACTTGATCTTAAGGGCAGTGAACGCTACTAAAGGATTTGAAGCAGGGTTGTAGCATGTTCATCATAGTTGCAATTTTTCACAAAACCTCTCAGCTAAAGCCAGGATGACAGAAGAACAAGTCTGGGTGAGAGACTACTTAGGAGGCTGTGAGAGGATTCTGGTTAGGTTTATAAACGGCCTGCACTAAAACAGTGCCAATAGGTATATGTTAGACCAGGTAACTAGAGAAACACAATCATAGACTCTCATGTATGTGTAAGAGAGAGCTTTATATCAAAGAGCAATTGTATACTGAGAAAACATTCCAGCCCAGTGCAGATCAAGTTCGTAAGTCCTATATTAGCCCTTATGTCCAATACTAGTCCATACATTTCTCTTCAACCCACATTACCACTTGCAATGATGCCAAATGCAGGAAGATCACAGGCTGGCGTGTGAAATGTCTTGTGGATCCAATGGCAGTGGAAACATCACAGGGTGGTCTCCACAGGTCTCTGCCTCATGGCTTGCTCAGGTCTCAGTGGAGCTCCACATGGCTTGTTCACAAGAAGATAAAGGAAGAGAGAGAGAGGAAGTTCCCAGAAACCTAAGAAGGTCATGCCCACAAGGAGGATTCATCAGGCTGTGACCTGATTGACAGGCTAGACTCCACCCCTATATATGAAGTTGAAAAAGTATAAAGAGGGGGAAAAATATTTGAGTGATGAAATAAACATAAGTCATGAGAGTGAAAGAAATCAGTGCTAACACCCTGCTTTCTGGCTCAAGCTGACACAAATGGAGGTATTATATTCTGAAATAAGAACCACAAAATGAGTAGGTTTGAGATGGTTAGATGAGGGTTCTTGGGGACCTCAAATGAGAGATACATTTAGAGATTACGTGCATTAGAGATGGACCTATATATTTGGAACCTAGAAAAATCACAAGAATAAAACTGGAGGACCATCATAATAAAAAACAGGTTAAATCACAGAGATGGATGAATTATCCTGGGGAGAAAATACATATAAAATGAGAGAGCCCCAACTAACAGTAAATTTTAAACAAAGGAATCACCAAAGGAACAGAAGCCACTAAAACGATGGGATGCAAGGGTACCAGACTGCTGGATGTTGTAGCGGCTCCAGGAAGAGACTCTGAACCTAGTCAAGGCCCCTGACGGGTTGAAGAGGAAAGCGGGTTTCATAGTTATGTTTGATGAGCCTTAACTGATTAGCCAAGTTAGGGATATTAGAGGAAAAACTGAGTAGAAACAAGGATGACTCTGAGACTCCTAAATGATAGTACTGGTGTCATTATCTGAGTAAGGGAAGATAGGTGTCGATTTCATTCAAAGAAAGCCATGGAAAGTAAGACACGTTTATTTTGCTTGGCGTCTTTTTCGCATGGAGACCTTTGTTTAGGAAACCCTGTAACTCCTCAGCATTTCACCCACCATGAAACTGGTCAATGACTTTAGAACTCTCACACTCTCCTACCAACTTGCAGTGGCTCTCTAGCACAGCGTGAAGGGTTCTACGACTGTACATCAGGATGGGCAGAAAGCCTCACCTGCCTCTCACAGAGTGACTGGTGGTTTCCAGCTGCAGATTTCGAGTTTAGCAGACCAACCTGTGACCCATGACTGCAGAGCAGCTTTAAAAAGTGTGATGTTTTGTTGTTGGAGCCCAAGGAGCAGCAACCGATCAAAGAATTTGACAGTTTCGGTGGTAGAAAATCCAGTCGCGTGGCAAAGTATGAACATACATTGTAGGTCCCCTGAACTGAGTGTGAATATTAACACTCCTGTCCCTGGGCTAGTCTTACTCAAAAGTTACATTGTATGCTAAGAAATCTGAATTATATATTCTAAGCATCATTCTCTCTAATCACTCCCTATAGCATTTTTTTTAATTTTTAAAGGCACAGGGATTTGAATCCTGCAGTTTCATTGAAAATAGGCAGCAGGATTCTTTAGATCAATTCTGTTTTTTTCAACTTATATATAATGATGAAAACAGTTTAGTAAAATGTATAGATTAAAACAAAGGAAAAGTACTTTTTTACCTTTTTCTGTTTTAGAAAATTATCTTGAATTTCTCTAATCTTATGAATTTGAATAACAGCAAAGCGTCCCTTGTGAATTTAATCTCCTTTTGCTATTTATTATAAGAACATGCTTAAGAAAGGAAATCCTATCTTTTTTATCACTGTGATACCCAAGCACATATTTACTTTTATATAAAAGTAATTTTAACTGTTAGTAGGGGCTAATGCAGATAATATCTTTGAGTTGATAACTACTATGGGATGTATTTGTAAATAGCTAATTTGAACACTGCACAGCCTTTTGTTCATTTTCACAGCGTGTCTCTTTGATTTCTATCTTGATACATTCATTGTATCCCAGTCACTAGGTCTTTAGTTTTCTGAACTGAACATTGTGGCAAACAAATAATGTATTAAGGTTGTGTCTTAAATTTAGGACTTCGAAATGAGTAAGATTGTATATGCTCGTCAGAGATAAAGTTTACAAAATAATTTAATTTCAAACCAAGATGGACATTCATTTTAAAATCTAAATTGATCAGAACTCTCATATGGTAGAAAATATGTTACAGCAGGTTTGTAAGTCATATTTTGTTTGCTGGCATAATGTTGGCAATAGTAAAGCTGCTTTGCCATCTAGTGGTGGCTTGTTCTTGTTCTGGGTGTATTTTCCACAGTGCTATTTTTAGCAAGACTACACTGTAGCAAGCTGACCTAATGCTTTGACATAGTAATAACGCAAAAAGAAGGAAAAAATAGAAAGAAATGTCACTTTTCCTTCATGGTGTTATTGACTAAAATGAGCTCAATATAAATAACATTTATAAAACAGCAGACCCAAAAAAGGCAAAGTTCAGTGCAATGCAATATACTTGATAATTTTAAAATAAAACATAACCAAATAGTATTAATCAAATGTGATAAAAGCAATTATTTAACACTTAAAACTTGCAAAGAAAAACGAGAAGAAGTTATTGAATTAAAAGTTCTTTGTTAAATGTGTTTGGGAGGTAGATAATTATTTTTCTTGTCCCTGGAAATAAGAACTATATTTTTACAAAGATTCTCTACACCTAAAGTACGGCATCTGCTCCGCTACTCCTTTAGCTTTAGGATCCAGCCATCTTATTACAGCAGTAGTTATCTTATTATTTACACAGAGAGTTAAAGCATCTACATACCTGTCAATTCCTCATATTCATCATATGTCTTCACTCTCAGTGAAGGCTGAATACGGCTGTTTCAGAAATTAGTTTTTGAAAGTTCTTTAAAATCAGAGTAAATTACCCCTCTGCCCCACCTGCACCCCATGTTGTAAGTGAGAGACGCCGTCTTGAATCTCAGACATAAGACCCAAAGATTGGTGGTTATTATGTTCTTTCTTGGTCTGAATGAGTAAGGTTATAAAAATCCCAAGTAGAATTGACTTATTGAATTATAGCATCTAATAGTTCTCATGATACTCCTATAGATTTAAAATTCTGACATAAAAAATAGTATAGCTCAGAATGAAATATGCCAGGATTTGCATAGGGGTAGAAGGGGCTACTTGTTTATCAACAATCGAGAAATAAAATATAAGGTTTAATTTATTTTAAAATGTAACTGAGTTTTCAAGAGATTCTAAATGTAGGAAAATAGAACAAGTCTTTCCTTAGTATAAAGGTAAAAGCTGCCTTTAAAGAAAGCGAAGGTGCCTGACAGCTGCTGGCTTTGATAATGCCATCCTGCAGTTGTGGTAATAGATTTTCTAGCCTTAACTATTAAAACTGCTCAGCTTGGGTAACTAAAATAAGCATTTTTTTTTAATTGCAATTTCAACTGAAGACTAGCAGTAACTAAGTGGACAGAGCATGAAAGGGAACAGACGCTTCGATTCTTGGAGTTTTCCAAAGAGAGTAGATTAAAATAACTTTCTGCTAGAAAGCTTACCTTTTCTTGGTCAAAATGAATATTTTAGAAAAATGTCGCCTGACCATCATAGTTTTTAGTTTTCCTTTCACTTTCATGCTGCTCGTGCAAGCCCAAGGTGTCAGGGGACTTGTTCTGGTGAGGTGGCATAGAGGACGTTCCAGCTCATGACCAGCCTGTGCCCCCAGAGCGACGCACGGCCTGGCCCTGCACCAGCGCACCTGGTCGTCCTGGAGCCCACTGTGCAGTCATTTTGTCAGTCCACCTCATCAAAGCTCTTTCGCTGCCTTCTACTTGACCAAGCATGATGCCTTCTCTAGGCACAGGTGTCTCCAGATCACATGTCCCGAGTATATGCGATGAAGCCTGGTCCCCCTCGCTTTAAGGAGCATTCTGGCTGTACTTCTTCCTAGACAGATTTGGTAGTCTGTGGTACTTTCAGTATCCCTCTCCATCAGCACAGTTCAGATACATGAATTCTTCTTCAGCTTTCCATATTCGGTCTCCAACTCTCACATGCATATGAAAATACCATGGCTTCGGTCAGGTGCAACTTAGCCTTTTAAGTGACAGCCTTGCTTTTCAACACTCTAAAAGATCTGGTGTGGCAGATTTACCCAATTCAATGCATTATTCTATCTCAAGATCCTTAGTATGAAACAATAAACTATCATCCTTTTAAAAACAGCTGAGCTGGTGTTCAGCTATTTTGAAAATGCAGTTATTCTTGCTGAAATGTATTATTATTGAAAATTCTTTGAGTTTTGATGAAAGCCCACTTAAAGGAAAAAGTAGAACAGAATTTATATATAGCAAACTGCAAAAATGCAAAGGCAATTTATAACATGTTTTCAGGTTTGTTTGTTTTACACTAAATATTGGTTACAGAAACAAAAGTAGTCACTCCTTAGGTAATTAAAATAAGGGGATTATTATTATAAATTGCTAATAAACAAGGTGGTGTGTGTTAAGTATATACCTTAGTATGTCTCCATATTGTGTTTAGGCCTCTCACCTAGTGGTGGTCGGGAATAATGAGTCTCATGTCCTCCATCAGATGTAGACAAACCTCTTTAAAGAGCCAGGTAGTAAATATGTTAGGCTTTGCAGCCCACAGTCTATCTAGCAGCTACTCAGCTCTGCCTGTGAAGTAGGAAAGCAGCTGTAAACAATGCAGACAATAATGAGCATAGCTGTGCTGCCATACAGCTTTACTTACCAAAGCAAGCGCAGACCAGATGTGGCCTAGGAAGGGTAATTTGCCGACTCCTGTCCTATCTGAATATGGTGAAGACTAGAGTTTCTTAGAGTTTTTGAAAGGGTAAAGGACTAAGAACAGTATTGCTCCAGGTGTGTTCTGTTGAGTCTCACAGGAGAGTCCTGGGAGGTACCCCACTCTCACCGTCTCGAGAATGGTTTGTGAGCATGAGGAGCTGTGCTTTTGTGAGGAGCTTGTTTGTTTGCTTTTTCAACAGATGAGTCTTGCAAACTAAAGTTTGAGACCCACTAACATGGATGGCTGGCAACATGTGGAAATAAGTATTTACTATACCCCATGTAAGAGTTACTGAATTGAACAAATTTGACTTTTTGCCTTCATAGCACTTAAAATCTAATAAGGCAGATAATCACCACATATATAATTTTTGCAAAACATACAATATACTAGAGTGATAAGGTATAGGAATGAAGATGAAACAAAAGAAATGTAAATGGAATTGGTAAGTCTGGAATAAGACCACTAGGGAAGGGCTGATGTCAGGAGGAAAGATCTGAAGGGAGTAAGGGAACAAGCAATTCCACTGAGCTCCAGGAGGAATGTTCTAGGCTGAGGGGCGAGCGATTGCCAAGGCTGAGTTCAAAGCATATATGACTCAAGGGGTAACAGCAGGTCTAAGCAGCTAACATGGAGAGAATCTTTAGCTGTGAAATCATGGACAATAGGAGTCCAGATCAAGGAGAACCTTGTAAGTCATACAAGGACTGCAGTTTTTACTTTGCTTTTAACAAAGTCATTCTGGCTACTGTGGTATGAATAGCGTGTAAGAGGATAGGGTGGAAACAAAGGGGTAAGTGGGGGGGGCGGGTATTGCTGAACTTTTGTCAAGAGTTTATTAGGGCCTGAACTGAGGTAGTTGCAGTGGTAAAAAGTGGTTGGATTGTAGATTTATTTTGATACTGGAGATGACAGATTTTAATGATGGTTTGGATGTAAGTTGTGAATGAAAATGACAAGGATTATATGGTTTTTGACTTACCAACTAGAGAAATGGATTTGACCTGTACAGACGTAACCTATCTAGTAGAGACATGGGGTAGGGATGCGATATCAGCAGCTCAGCTTTAAACTTGTTAGGATCCAGATGGCTATAACTGCTTCAAGAAATGCTGTGTAGGTATTGAAATCCCAGCAAGTAGAGCTTAGTGATTTAGGGCCAGGTTAGAAATAAAATTTGGGGGTTCATTAACATATGGATTTGGGTAGTATTTAAAACCCCCATCCAGGATGGCAGTTCACCAAGATTGTGAACGTGGATAAGAAACAAAAAGCTAATCAAGGATGGGACACTCTAGTTTTAAGCCAAGGAGATGAGAAGGAACTAGTAAGGATAAGGCAGGATAGCATGGTATCCTGGAAGTCCACCAATAAAATGTTTTAAGGAGGAAAAGAATGATCAGCATTGTTAGATGCTGCTATTAATCAAGTTGGTTGAGGAATAAGAACTGACTTTTGAATTTAACAACAAGATCATTGGCAGCCTTGATAAAGCCAATTTCCGGGCAGTGGTGGAGATGAAAACCTCATAAAATTAGACTCGGGATAATGGAAGGTGGGGATGGGCAGTAATGGGTATGGCCAGCTTTTTCCAGGTATTTTGTTTTAGAAAGAAAGTGAGACAGGAGAATAGTAGCTGGAGGGAGGAGGGGGTTGGTCAAAGAAATGTCACTGTACATCCTGCTGTGGGAAAAGGAAATGGCTCTGTTGGCAATTGTGGGGGAGGGACGTATGGACTACTGCCAGCTATCATCCATTCTCCTCAATAATCATAATCTTGAATATAAGATACGATTCCAGGGGATAGAGCAATCAGATACCCTCTGTGCATCAAGAAAGAGTAGAATAAATTACTTAGAATGGCTGGCAATATTAATGCTACCTACTTCTGTCCTTTTTATGTTCTATAAATGTTCTATGGTACAACAAATATTTTTGACATAGGTATTTTTCCACTTGAATTTTCCCTCTCAATTTTATTGTGTACATGTGTCTGAGACACATGTGTTCCACAATACATATTTTAAATTGGGATGCAGAAATACCTCCAGTTAAAACAATCTCTATCCTCTTGTTTGTGTTGATCCTTTTTAGTATCAGTTAAATTAACTAAATTTTAGTTTCAAGTTAAGTTTTATATGATTTTTGATTTCTGTATAAAGGTTACATAGTTCAGACATGAATTGATTAGCTTAAATATAGAGTGTTTGTAGGAAAATAGCAAAAAAGAGGCGTCATTTGATTTTAAGGAAATTAAATATACAGTCTGCCATTTGTTATCCAAAGAGCCATTTTTATTAACACTCGTTTACTTTGCAAGCAAATGTGAAGGGAGTACTATTTAATACTGTTATTTTGTTGGCATATCAAAGTTTATTAGCATATCAAGATAGCACAAGGATAGAAATCAAGTGGCATGTTTTTTGTAATGATACCCATAAGTCTCCTAGCACTTTCCTCTGGACTGTTTACATTTGTTTGTTGCTAGGTTCCAACGCATAGCAACCCTCTGTACAACAGAAAGAAACACCACCCTGGCCTTCATCATCCTCACAATTGCTGTGTTTGAACCCTTTGTTGCAACCACTCGTCAGTGCATCTCTGTAGAGTCTACTTGCGCTTTACCAAGCATGATGTCCTTTTCCAGGGACTGGTCTTTTCTGGTAATAGATCCAAAGCGCTTAAGAGGAAGTCTCACCTTCCTTGCTTCTAAGTAGCATTCTGGCTGTACTTTTTCCAGACAGGTTTGTTTGTTTTCTGGTAGCCCACATACTGGCAGTGTCCTTTGCCAGCACTATAGCTCAAATATATCGGTCCTTCTGCAGTCATCCCTATTCATTGTCTTTCACATACATGGGAAGCGATTGAAAATACCTTGCCTTGAGTCTGGTGCGCCTGAGTCCTTCCTCAAAGTGACATCATTTTCTTCTACATTTTAAAGAGTTCTTTTTTTTTTTTTTAAGCAAAAGGGAAGAAATGTATTGGAGCCCATACAGGAAACTCTAGAGGGGCCCAGCATACCTTACTGTGTAATGCCTAACAAAGGGTCATACCATTCACTGTACCCCTATGTCCCAGAGAGACTCCCCTGGAGCCGAGCGTCCAAGCTCCAGGACTAGCTTGGGGTGGGGGCGTTTAAAGAGTTCTTGTATGGCACATTTGCCCAGTGCAGTCTGTTATTTGATTTCTTGGCTGCTGGTTCCATGAGCATTGATTGTGTACCCAAGCAAGAGGAAATTTTTGACTTTAATCTTTTCTTTTTTCTATTTTTTTAACCCTAACCCTAACCCTAACCCTGACTTTTAATCTTTTCTAAGTTTATCCTGATATTAGCTATTGGTCCTGTTATGAGGATTTAAGTGTTTTGTTTGTTTGTTTTTACACTGACTTCCAATCCATACTGAGTAAAAGAATACTTTTATATTCTTTTATGAGTAGTTATGAGTAATTTTTTAAAATTGGTTTATTAAGTGGTACCTTCTGTTTTATTTAATTAAGCAGTATTTTCATACTTCATGTGGGAGATTTCCACCACTGCAGCTCAAGTGAAAGCACCGTTTGTCCGAGGAAGCTTGCATGTTGCTGTGATGCTGGGCAGGTTTCAGCAGAAATTCCATATTAACAACGACCTGGTGGTCTGCATCTGAAAGCATGCCAGTAGACCAGAGCCATCTGATCCACAGCTGCTCATAAGGGTGGCACAAGACTGGTAGCATCTTGTTTTGTTCTCTTGTGCATAGGGCGTCATGAGTAGATGGCAGCTAGGAACATAGCAATGCTGCTATTTGGGTTTTTGGGTGTTTTCTTTTTAATATCCACTGATCTGTTCTTGTGATGTCCATGACGAGACAGAACACTCCAAGAGCCAGACTCAGTTTATATAGACCTCCAAAGACCTGTTTTCCAGACAACATGCACACACCCAAGTATCTGTGTGTCATTCTGAATATAAATTGATCTAAAATAAATCAGTAAGGTTTTTAGACTGTTGTTCACTCTCGTAATATGGAAATATTAGACCAGCAGGTAGTCGCTATCGTCCCCATCCACAGTCCAGAAGCTATCACCACCACCCCCTATAGTCAAAGAGTGGCGATACTGGGAGGGTGGAGGAAGGGTTGGGTGGAGAGGGGGAAGCGATTACAAGGATCTACATGTAACCTACTCCCTGGAGGACAGACAACAGAAAAGTGGGGGAAGGGAGACGTTGAACAGGGAAAGATATGACAAAATAATAATGTATCGATTATCAAGGGTTCATGAGCGAGGGGGGGCAGGGAGGGAGGGTTTAAGTGAAGAGCAAATGTTTTGAGAATGTTGAGGGCAACGAATGTACAAATGGGATTTACACAATTTATGTATGTATAGATTGTGATAAGAGTTGTATGAGCCCCCAATAAAATGATTTTTTTAAGGCTCATAATGTGAAAGGCCATCTTTGATCCTTAGACTACATCCATAGCCACAGAATCCATTTGCTTATAACTCCATACTCTATTAGGGTAGCCTTGCCAAAAGCGCATAAAGGAAACTGTCTCTGTTACTACTTTACAGCTATTTCATGCAAGTTATTTTAATTAAGTGTTGATGATGATAGGATAGCTAAGATGTATGGGAGATAAACTACATATTTATGCTTATCAGCAGAATATGCCAGCACAAGTATGTCATTTTGTGAGCTAAATTAGTTTAGTACTAGTTGGAATTAAAATGTGTTAATCAAGAGTGTCTTTATCCACGGTGGTGTCAGTTATGTTTGATGGAGTTGCTAGTGAAAAATAGAAAAGAAATGAAACAAATTAAGATGTATGAATCGTGAAGTAACGTTGGCAGAATTTATGTGATGTATAATATATGCTTCATTGCTTTGCTCGGCACACTCATGAAGCAGCTCATGGAATTTTCCAAATAAAAACCTGTGCACCCTCTTACCATGTGAAAGAAGGCTGGGGTAAATAAGGAATGCACAGTACTGTAAAAATCTCCTCAAACGGTACGCCCCACATTATGTATTATTAATAGCACCTGACTTGAAGAGCATTAGCATGTTTAAGTTAAAAAAAATTTGCTTCTAAGTAAAATACAGGCTAGTAAAATAAGCGCCGAAATCTAAATAGAAAAAATCATGTACAGTAGTGAAAATTAAATTGACTGAAAAGTGGGCACAATGAGTAAAGAGTAACCTTGAATTTTGGACAGAATATTTATTTTCTTATTAAATCATATAACAAACATATTAACTTTCCAGGGTTATGAATGTATAATTACAAAACGATAAGCCCTGTTTATCATTTTCTAAAATTATGTTTTGGAGAATTTTTTTTTCCTTTTAAGAAGTTGTGAATAGTTTTCTCTTATAGAATTCTGTCTCATTTCATGTGTCTGCTTAAAAACAGCACAATGGCATTATCAGCCGAAATAGTAAATCTGTATATATAGCCATATCTGATGTGCCCGATTAAGTAAGGTATATATTTGAACTTTATTAATATAATTACTGAAAACAAACCATGATTTCCACGACTATATTTCACTTTGTACTTTTGTGTTTCTGTCTAAATGTCAAGGAAAGCAAAGTGCTTTCTGGCAAATACCATCTTCGTACAGGTTAATTTACTGCACAGAGCATTCAGAGAGAATAAAAGGCCTTTGATGGCATGGTGGTGAAGTGCTTGGCTGCTGCTACCTGAAAGAGCAGTTTGGAACAGGCCAGCTGTTCAGTGAAGGAAAGATGAGTCCTTCTACTCCCATGAAGATGCAGAGCCTAAGAAAAACCCAATGGGGCAGTCTGCTCTGTTCTGTAGGGTCACTTAGAGCAATCAACTCTATAGCAGTGGATTTGTTTTTCATAAATTATCTTTTATGCTGATGATAATGGACGTTATAATTATGTTCAGTATCCTCTTTAAGGAGCCCTGGTGATGCTATTGGTTAGACATTGAATTGCTAAGTAAGGCCAGTAGTTAAAACCCACCAGCTGCTTCTCTGGAGAGAGAGGAGGTTGTCTGGGCCTATCAAGATTTAGTTTCTCAAAACCCGGTGTAGGGTCACTGTGAATCAGAAACTGCTTGATGGCAGGAGGTTTGGTTTGGGATCTAATTCTTATCCTTTTCTCGAATTTGTAACTCATCTTATTTTTTAAAGCAGATGTCCTTCTCTGGACATTGTGTAGACACCGAGGCACAATAGAAGCACTCCCAGTACCACGCTTTAGTTACCCTCCACAATATCATTAGCTGTGACCTCTTTTTAGTAGGGCAAGTAAATTGCTGAAGTTTTGTATGTTAGAATAAAGTTTTAAGACATCATTTTTTGGCTTTCAGAGTTCTCTGTCTGCCTTATAATTCACTGAATAAACCAGCTACTAAACCAACCAACTAGTTATTAAACACTTGCTCTGTATATTCTAATTCCTGGATTGTGCTGTTTCTTTCTTTTCCTCATGAACCTCATTACAAGTTATCACATTATAATGAAGTGTTATTATAATGATGGTGCTCTACTAATAATACCCCAACCTTTCATCACCATTCCCACTCATCTGCTAGTATTCCCTGTTGGCATCTGACTTACATAAATGACTAAAGATTTCTTATATTCTTCTCAAAACTCTACCCCAAACATTCTAGAAGAGAGAGGGAAAGCTTGTTAAAACATTGAATTCCAGATGTGCCATTTCTTTCACAGGGGCAAGTCAAACTCCTCTGCTAATTAGTACTTTGTATGTAAATTAACTTGCATACCTGAAATACCACAGCCTTTTCAGCTGTCCTTGGCTGAGTGCCAATGGTCTTATGGGTGAGGGGTTAAGTGAATGGCTGCCCCTTTGGTGGTCGAGAGGAAGTGCCAAGCCTGGGAATGAATGTATGATGGTCAGTTGGCCGGAAGAGTGACTATGATCATCCTTTAAGCCGTGAAGGTATTACTCTCGCAGTCTGTGATTGTGCTCTGTGTAAGTAGACTGGAGGTTGGAATACTACAAGAGCAGTTTAAGATGAGGGCTTTGTTTTGCTTTTGCAGAAGTTTACATTGCCCTAGTTAGTAAACTGTAACCCGAGCCCTTGCTGCATAGTGGGTTACATTTTGGGATGCTAACTGCAAGACTAGCATTCCAAACCACCAGCCATCCTCAGGAGCAAAGTGAGGCTTCTTCCTCCATCAAAGGCTCCAGTCTCAGAAACCCACTCTCTCCTGCAGAATCATGCTGAGGCAGGATTGACCCAGTGGCTGGGAGTTTGGGTTTGGTTAGTGAACTGTAAAAAAGTAAGCTTTCTGCTGTTTAGTGTGCCATGAAGGCAAATTCAAGTAAAATCGCATAAATAAATTTTAATGATACAATAAAGAACTTGCAAGTGTTCAAGTGAGTAATTGCATGAGGTAAAAAGTTAGTTTTGAGCAAATGCCAATCACTAAATTGCTTTGTAAATTCACAATTTCCTAAGTTTGATATATTGTATTTGCTTCAATCATTTCAAAAACACATTAAAATCCAAATTAGTAATCCATCACTACTGAGATGCTTCTGATAGTGATTCTTTCTTTTATTAGAAGAAGCTTTCATGGGATAATTTTGCTTTCTGAAAAGTAGTACAAGTACAAAGCCACTGTTAGGTAAACCCTACCCACTGCCATCCAGTTGATTCCAACTCAAAGTGACCATCCGTGGAGTCTCTGAGATTGTAAATGGTTATGGGAGCAGGTAGGCTCTTTTTTTTTTCCCCCATGAAACACATGGGAGTTTGAACTGATGACCTTGTGATAGGCTGTTCAATACTTACCCAACAGCAGTACCACAATCCTCAATTAGGTAAGTCTTGTGTAAATGATGCTTATACAGCATACCTCAGACTTAATGGTTTACAAGGTATAACTCACCTAAATGGTAGAGTTATCTATTTTATAGAAGTCAGTGTTCTCTTCCTCACTGATTTGTTCTAATATAAACTATAGTATATAGAAATGTTTAAGTGGCATTCTAAAGAAACATTTTACTTTTTAATGATTTTTAAAAGATTTGTTACCAAATTGTTCTTAAGACTAAGATTTGCAAAGTTCCTAAAGTCAAATTGAAAAATAAAATATTAGGTGATTATTGCCAAACAATAATCTGAGAATTTAGGCTACTTGAGGAAGAACATGACATCAAGGTTGGAGGAAGACATATTAATAATCAACAATATGCAGATGATAAAGCCTAGCTTACTGAAAGCAAAGTAGACTTGAAGCATTTAATAGGAAGATCAAAGAGCGTAGCTGAGAGTATGAGTATACCTAATCTAAGGGAGACTGGGGCCCTCATAACTGCACTGATAAATACCATGATACACAGAGAAAGCATTCAAATGGTCAAGAATTACATTTTACTTGGACCTACAGGCACCGCTCATAGAAGAAGTCAAAGGTATTAGGCAAATCAGCTGCTCAGGACTACTTCAAAGTTAAAAAGTAAAAATGCCACTTTGGGGACTTACGTATATTACAGCTGTATAACAGATAAGGAAGTTTGAAGAATTAATGCATTGAATTGTGGTGTTGTTGAAGAAATTGAATATACTACGGACTAAAAGAAGGACAAACAAATCTGCCCTGAAGAACTATCGCATGGGTGGAGAGACTTTTCTCACAGGCGGAGGATGCTACCCGAAGGGCCTGGTCTTTCCAGAAGGACGTCACGCTTGGTAAAGTAGAAGGGCTGCGAAAAATCAGAAGACCCTCACCAAAATGATTGACAGCGTGGCAGTAACTCCGGACTCAAGGTGACCGCCATTGTGAGGCTGCCACAGAACCAGGACTTTTTTCCTTTTGTGTGTGGGATCACAAGAAGTCAAAACTAACTTGACAAAAACTAACAACCACAAACAATTACCAGTTTTATTTTACGGACTAAGTACAGCGGCCTTAAGGGGATATATTTATTACGATAGAGGACATAAATATTTTTGTCCTCTAAAGCAGGCTTAGCTATCGGGTTCCCTTCATATCAAAACGTAAGGCATCCTGGAGTCATCATTCTGACAACAGGATTTTAAAATGTGCAAGTCCGTCCCCCTACATTCTTGAAATTTTAAAAGGCACATTTTCAATGAAATGTGAGTTCGTAAATTGTCAAGAACCCTGCTGTAGCTATGGTTAGGTGCTACAGGCAAGTGAATTATTTATTGTGAATCTTAGTCGTAATCTCTGTAACTCCAATCGAAGGACCTTTGCCTTGTGGATGTCTGGGTAAGAGAAGGTGGTGAAAGATACTGATAGGATTCGGTTGTGAGAGCTTGTTAACAGGATGAATTGTGATTGCCATCCAGGTACACATCAAATGAGCCCTCTCAGAAGCAGGAGAGGGGGGTCTTATTACCAGTGAGGGCCAGGAGTGGAGCTTGCCCAGTGAACCTCCTTGATCCAAGAAGACAGCTATGAAATGAGAATAGCCAAGGAGCAGTACCCAAACCAGAAGGCAGATCGTGAGTTAGAAATGTGGAGTTGTTACCCACAGAGCAAGTCAGGCTGGCTGATGAAGCGGAGACGTCGTTGGAGGAGTTGGGTTTGCTGACCCACAGAGCTGGAGCTGAGTGCCTTCCGGTTGAGGCACACAACAGAGTGGCAAACCCTTTAGGTGTTTATTCACAGCACTAAAAGAGCTTTGTAGCATGTCCTGACTGCACAACTCTGTCCTGGACGTGTCCACCTGAGTTGTAACCTGTTAACTTCCACAGGAAAGCCCCTTGTGGTGAGCACTGTGTGTGAGTTCTGTGTGGTCACTGCAATTAATTCTAGAACCTGAGACACAGAGTGAAAAAAGTGGATAGGGCTGGCGTCAGACAGAGCAGGTGCTGTCGATTTCTAGAGTAGCTCAAGTATATTTTTGGAACAACGTTTTTAGATGTCCTTGAGCATGCTCTTAGCATATCAGACGTGGTAAACTTTATTTTTAATTTTAAAGTTAAATTTACTTCTGAGCAGTTTGTTGAGTTTTTGTTTTAAAACACTAATAGATGTAGATTAAAGTAAGTATGCACATTACATTTAGCTACCCTAAGTCCTTGTTGATCATCTTTTGTACTTTGACTAACTGATATAAACAGTGTGCTATTACAAATCTCTTTTTAAATGATTTAGTTTTGTGTAAATAGAGTTTTCTAGTCTCCAAACAAGCAAACAGAAAACTGAAGTGTATTGTTTTATTTGGGACTTCATTTGGAAACAAGTATCATTGAAACATATGCACCTACTTTAAGTTGCTTTTGGAATAAAGACTCATGGTTTTATAGAAGGTGCAACCTTAATAAGTCAGTGAAGAAATGTTTTCATTTTAACTAGGCTTGGCTATTAATTAGAAATTATAATGGTATTTCCTGTTCCGTGTTTTGACGAGGGAGAAGACTTAAGAAAAGAGCATTTATTAAGTTGAATGCACCACAGTTTACACCACAGAAACATTATGTAAATGTTTTTAAATAATGGATGTATGCAAAAGCTTATTATGCCATGTGAAACTCACAACTCAAGGAAAAAATTTGAATTGGAATATTATGTCAAAAACATTATCTATGAAAATGCTTATGTATTTTTCCCCTTCAGAAAGCTGCTATTTTTCACTGTCATTGTGTTTGACTTCTTGCTTTCACATTCTATTAAAGTAAACATCAATTATTAGTGTTCTTAGGTGGCGTTGAGTTGCTTCTGACTCATAGTGACCCAAGGTTCAATAGAACAAAACACTACAAGGCCCTGTGCCGTCCTCACAGTGGTTCCTATGTTAGAGCCGTTGTTGCAGCCACTGCGTCACTCCATCCAGTCAAAAGCCTTCCTCGTTTCCACTGCCCCTCTACTTTACCAAGTGCAAAGTACACGAGATGAAGGCTCACCTTCCTTGCCTCTAAGCAGCATTGTGGCTGCAATTCTTCGAAGAGAGATTTGTTTATTCTTTTTAGTCCATGGAACTTTCAATATTATTTACCAGCACCATGATTGAGATGCATTGATTCTTCGGTCTTCATTATTCATTGCCCAAGTTTCTCATGCATACAAGGTGATTGAAAATATCATGGGTTGGGTCAGGCGCACCTTAGTTATCAAAGTAACATCCTTCCTTGTCAACACTCTAAAGGTTTCTGTGCTTACCCAATGAAATGCATTGTTTGATCTCTTGACTGCAGCGTCCATGAGTGGAGCCAAGCAAGATGAAATCATTGACAAATCCATTTTTTCAATTCTGTGGCTTTGTGTAAAGATGGGGCTTTCTGTTCCCATGAAGACGTACAGCCTGGGAAACATGCAGGGGTGGATATAATCTGTGCACTAGGCTCCTGATGAACTGGTGTAGGCTCTGGCAGTGTGCTTGGTTCTGCAAAGTGCAAATGGAGTCGGGTGGGAAGGACTTCCAGATATTTTAAAGAAAGAAGTGACAGTAGAACCAACTTTTGGGGATTCAGAAAAAAAGTAGACCGTAATCTCATGGAATGCATGATACTTGGTTATGGATGAATTTTAACCAAACGTTTGGTGGCTTGAAAGCAGGATAGGAAAAGCCATCCATTTCATGGAGATCACACGGGGCCACTTTGAATGGCACCACTCAGAGTATTAGACAATGTTAGCAACATGAGCATTTGAGCAGTAGGTCGCGTAAGGTTATACAGAAAGGCTGTGGAAATGGAATTTTAAAATAACAGAATTTCACATCACCTGAAGTTTCAGTACTGGCAAATTACTTATAAACAGTTTCATTGAGGGGCCTAGGACCTTTTAAAGGGAATAATTGTACTGAGCAATTTACTTTCAGCTTGTATACAGAAAGAGAAAGAAATGGTACTTTTAATTCTCAGGGAATTGAGATAGACTCTCTTAGGACGTATGAAGGATCAAATTGGAAGAGGGAAACTACTTCCCACCAGCAGAAGGGACAAAGGATAAAGGAAATCTTTAGGAGAGCAGAAATGTAAAATCCCATGGGTTGTTCTTCAGATAATGGAAAATGGTGCTTTAAAATGTAGTGACATTCATTCTGAAATGAATTACGATTCTAAAGGAGAACATGACTACTTGGGTAAAATGAGTTCAACACTTAGTTTATAATTCTACCAGAGCATGTTTTCCCTCTTAATGTCACTAAGTATTTTTTAATTTTCTGGTTTATATTTTATCTGTTTCACATTAGCTTGTTCAATTTATTCTAGACAGATAACTAAAACGTGTAAAAATTAGAATCTATGCCTGTATATGGAGTGTTCATATGTCAGGGTACTAATCGTGCTGTCCAATGGAGTTTCTATCAGAAAGCAAACCATTTATGAGGTTTCATCTAATTTTAGAAGGAGGAAAAAAAACCAACATGCATTGCATAAACTTGATTCTTCCCCCACCCCCCATTTTTCTTATCACTACATGTTCTATGAAGTAGGGATGAAGTAATATGACTTCTGGGGGAAGGCAGCAGATTGAGACATTATTTTCTTCGGGTTTTAATTAATACTTGCCATTTGGTGAAGAGAACATTCTCTTTGTCCAGATTGGAGGAATGGTGTAGAAAACAGTTTTTCTGGGTAATTATTTCTTCTATTAGTTATAAGACTATGAAACTTAAAAAAAAAATCCTAAGCATAGGGCAGGGATCTTTATCTGCTCTGTGTACTGATAGATCCATCCATCTACAGCAGTAACTTTGTGTTTAATAAATATCTGTTGATTGAATAAATCTCTGGCATACCTTCTATTACTAAGCACAGCTTTAAAAATTTTTTATTCTCCTGGTTGACCTTTAATCCAAACAAAGGGCTTTTTTGGAGTATTTCTCTTTTAATTATGCTTTCTTCCTAATAGCGTAGAAATGACTTTCTACAACTCCTTGATAAAGATTTGTGTCTTTAGAACATGTATATGTACCCCTCTCTCCACACACATTTCAAATATTTATAATTCTATTGCCTTGACTCATAGAACCCAAATATTTATACCTTTGTACAAATATTCACTTTATACTTCAATGCAATGCTGGAGGGGTTTCTTTTAAATTTATTTTATAAGGGATTTTAGACATCATCTGGTCCAACTTTTTCATTTAAAGCTTGAGAAAGCTACAGCCTTGCAAAGTTATTGGGGAAAGGCTGTCTGCTAATTAATGATAGTTGAAAAAACTAGAAATCAAGTCCCCGGTTTTTTATCCAATATTCTTCATGCACACATTATAAATAATACTGTGACGGGGAAGGCTTTTCCCTGCTGAAATGTTAACTCACCATCATGACTTTTTCAGGAAAATATTTTACTGCCCCAACTATTATCAGAAAGTTTGCCCCAAATATGAAGGAAAAGGTATTGGGGGGGGGAATTTTAATAAATTTCTAGTTGATAATTTTTATAGTTATCTAATTAATCCAATTTCAGAAATTTTTCTGAAAGGCAACCCAGATCAAATATGTGAAAACTATATATTTTTAAAATAACTGTTAAGATTGGAAAACCTCCTTAGATTTGATCTGCTGAATGTAATAGTGTTATCAGACTAATTTGGTTCTGTATATATAAAAGCAGGTACACTAACATATAAGAACACAGTGAGCTGAAAGCTAAATTGTTTGCTTAATCCTGAAGTTACTTGTCTGTGAAACCCTGAAATAGGTAATATAGAAAGTATCTCTATGGCAAAACTTGTTAAATTTTTGTTTTTCTGATGCTGCTTTTCAAACAGCCCTGAAAAGCATGTGTAACTGTGAAACTATAGCTTTAAATTCTAGAAACTGTAAAAAGTACACTCTAAATGTGGCTTTTAATTTTATAAAAGCTCTATAGACCTGGCTTGATCAGGACGTTGTTCCTCTGTTGCATGTTTGATTGCTTCTTAATTTATCTTAATCCAATCTTAAGATTCTACTTAATAATATTCAACCTTTTAGAATTGTTTGCATATATGCAAGGAAAAGTATTAATTTCAGTAAATTATGTATTCAGGTATAATTAAAGAAATTATATGGTGGTTTTTCTGTTGACTCTAGAGGAAAATAATTTAAAAGTTGAATTTTGAATAATCTAGAATTTTTAGTATTTGAATTAAAATCATCAGTTTGAATATTGTGAATAAATGTCTAAATTTTGTAACTAATTAGAGTTGGTGTTATCAAAAATATTCTCTTATCCGGAATTTGGCAGTCCTTAAAATAATCCTCTCAGTTAGTTTCTAGACTGAATGACAGCACGTTTTAGAGCACCGACTCGTCTAACAACCTTGAGTTGAATTTTCGTGTGAGACCATCGTATCTTCTCTTACAGGAATATGTTTCCTCATCTGCTAGGCTCATAAAAGACAAAGAGGTCCAGCTTTAAAATACGTACTTAATTTTTAATTGTAGCAAATATGTAATGATAAAGTTTTTCTGAACATGGATAACACTTAAAAAGTAAATCCCTTTACCATTTAAACAGCACAACAAATGAAAACATGAAGGTAATTTAACAATATGAGATTATTAAAGAAATTAGATAACCAAACTGGATAATTCACTCTAAAGCATATTGTCAGAAGCGAATTTGTATAAGCCTTTACAGGGATTGAATTACCTATATTTAATAATTTTATTTTTTACCAATTAGATTTCATTATCTTAATAATCATAATTTTAAAAATTGTTATTGCTATTCCAGTCTTTTCTTTAAAAACTATATGTACTTTTGAACATAGTCATCAAAATATAAACTAAGATGGTAATCATTAAAAGCATATGTTCTACCAAAAACAGCTACAAAAAGAAGGAAATTGATTTGTGTATAGTTCTAAACTTATTTTAAAACAGTTAATATGTTTTAAATCTGTATTTTACATTGTGCTTTCTGTTTTGTTTCTGTTTGATTTGTCTCACTAGCCTTTTATGTCACCTCGGTACCCTGGAGGTCCAAGGCCCCCTTTGAGGATACCTAACCAGGTAAGATCTGTGTGTAATTAATGCTTTATCAGAAATCAATTAAGAGCTTGGGACTGTCTCAAACATCTCTTGCTCTATAAAATGATTACAGTAGTATTCTATGCAGTGCTGCTTGTAGTTACATGTAACCTGCTTGTGAGGTCAACACACTGTAGCCCATCGGCTGGCTGGCCGTTTTTGTAAATAAGATTATATTGGAATACTCTCACGCTATTTTATTGTTGTGACTACGCACTACAGTGACAGAGTGGAGTGGTAATGATAGAGAACACATGTGACCTGGAAGCCTAAATATTTCCTGTCTAGATCAGTGTTCCTCGACCTTCCTAATGCCTCGACCTTTTACTACAGTTCCTCATGTTGTGGTGACCCCCCGCAACCATAAAATTATTTTTGTTGCTACTTCATAACTGTAATTTTGCTACTATTATGAATCGGGCAACCCCTGTGAAAGGGTTTTTGATTCCCAAAGAGGTCACAACCCACAGGTTGAGAACCGCTGGTTTAGATCTTCATGGTTCTTAAGTAGCTCATCCTTAGCTGTGTGTGCTATATAAATGTGAAGTTCATGAAATTCTGAAATAGGGAAATATGAATTTTTTAAATAATTTGCTGATCAGTTGACTCTGCCTTGGTTTTTAATCCAGCTTTTTTTTTAAAAATAAAGGTGATTTCGTTAAGTGTCAACTATCTTCTTGTTTAAGGATAGCAATGAAAACTTTCATGAGCATATTTGGTTTATTCTCATATTAAATCCAATAGCATAATTATCACATTCCTATCAAACAGCTTGAGTAATAGCATATAATTAGTTGCTTCTTGCCAAAAAAACTAATAAAACCCAACTCCACTGCCACAAGGTTCATCCAAGCTCCCAGCAGTGCGATATAGGGCTTCCGAGCTGTGATGGCCTCCTTTCTCCCGCACAGCTAGTGAGTTTGGACGGCCAGTAATCTAAACCTCCAACACTCGGGCGCCTTCACTGCTTCTAGAAGGACTGACTCTACCAATGAATAAGTTGTTTCCCTAACAATTACATCATCCCCTCAGGTGGCAGTGGAAGCCTACAATCCATTTGCAGGGTCCACCTGTGGATTAAGCCTCTGGTGAATCCCCTCTGACCATGGTTGAGGGATGTGTGAACAGCCCTCTTATCAGACGGAGAGCTTTGTAGAGTCACTTATTGCAAATGTAGTAAGCTTCAAATGTAGTATCATTTTATCTCCCTTTGGCCCCATTTTGAAGCTGATTCCGTTTAAAGCAAAGGGGGAAGGGAGAGACGTGAGTCAAGCCTCTAGTGTATGCCCTCCCATTCCGTGGACCAGGAGGTGAGTAGACTAGCTATCATGCAGAGTGCCCTGGAAAGTGGGTTATTACAGGTGCAGTTAGGTTACAGTTTAACTCTTTATTTTTTATCTCTGTTATGATCAAGTTTACTTACCTTTGTTCTAGTTTTTTAAAACCATTTTATTAGGGGCTCATACAACTCTTATCACAGTCCATACATACATCAATTGTATAAAGCACATTTGTACATTCATTGCCCTAATCATTCTCAAAACATTTGCTCTCCACTTAAGCTCCTAGCTTCAGCTCCTCATTTTTCCCTTCCCTCCCTGCTCCCCCTCCCTCATGAACCCTTGATAATCCTGCCCTGTCCAACATCTCCCTTCACCCACTTTTCTGTTGTCCGTCCCCCAGGGAAGAGATTATATGTACATTAATGGTTTCCTGGGAGTATGGCAGGGAGGTTAGGTTAGGGAGGATGCGTTTGAGAATGAAGGAAATGTTCTAAAATTGATTGTGGTGATGATTGTGCAACTAATTTTAATATAATTATTGAACTATATGATTTGTGAATTAAATGCCAATAACACTTTTAAATAGATAAATCACCCCATGCCCCCCCTTTTATGCCTACAAAGTACTCTGAGATTCCATAAACATTTATTCTTAGTGTTTTTCAATGTTTTATTATATAAAAAAAATAACCAAATCCAGTTTTTACTTGCAAGGAATTTACAATATAATTGGGGGTTTGTTTTATAATCTGTTGTCAATTGGAGATTAAGAGTGAAGGAGTGGCGTTAAGCCTGTCAGTTAAGTCACAGCTTGATGATCTCATTTGGAGGCTCTAAAGAGATAAAGAGCTCGCTGGATGCAGAACACACACATACTCCCTGTGAGCCATTCCTGTCAAGAAGACACATGGAGCTAGCTACGCTAGAGCCCTGGAGCTGAAGGAGTCACACCCCAGTGCTGAGATGCTTGTACTGCCACTGGATCCACAAGACTTTCCACCCACTGGCCTGTGATCGTCCTGCATTTGATGTCATTGCATGGCTGCATGAGTCTAAAGAAGACTTTATGGACTAGTATTGATATATGGGGTGATATCGAACTCATGGACTTGGTCTGGACTGGGCTGGGATGTTTTCTCAATATTCAATAGCTCTTGTATATTAAAGCTGTTTCTTACACACATATGAGTGTCTATGAATTTGTTTTTCTAGTCAACCCGGATTAAGAGAGGGATACAGAAAACTTGATATATGTATCACAAGAAATTAAATGCTTAACTGTATTGGCATAGTTATGTCAAGGCAATTGACACTTTCTCTAATTCTGTTAGCTGTATACTTCTGCCTTCTCCCACATCAGATTTAAGCCCTGCCATCACAACAGTGTCTCTTTCTCATTTTAATTCTCTTGATTTCCACTTCCTTTCTAATAAAAAAAATGAAGCAAGGAAGTTACATTTACTGAGACCCTGGATAGCATTAAAACTCTCCTCACTCTCACTGGAATTATGCAGAGATCTTGAATCGTCCCAGTAACTGATGTTCCCTGCCTGCAGTGCACAGCGGGGAGTCCTGGTACCCAGCTCCACCCCCACGGGAGCCCTTTAATCTGGAGGCAGTTTCAGTGCCCCAGTCTTCCCAGAGCAGCTAGAGCACTTTTCTCTAGTCTCAATCTGCAGGCAGTGCAGGAGACCAGGGGGAAATGGCATGAAATAGGAAAAGGAAGTGCACAGATGTCCATTGTTCCAGCATATGGGGGTTTTATTTGCTCTGTGGGTGAACCTATATGTATTGGCAGTCAGATCTACTTCTATAACCTGTGAGTGATAACTCAGTGAGACTGACTTGTTCTCTGCCTCCCAAGTTCTCTGCCTTTGACAGGGTGCCACCACTTTTCTGTCACTCTCTACTCATGGAAAATATTAAAATTTTCCTCCTCTGACAGGGCTATAGCTTATGCAGGGCTGGCTGAAGGTACCTGAGTATTTTCAAGTGACTTTAAAAGACCAGAAATTAGCATCTTATATTGGATTTTCGTCACAGTGCTTAAATATCCCATCCATAGCTTTGTGCATTCCTTTTTGACTCTTAAGGTTTCATACTACTATTGAAAAAACTGCTAGATTTATTAGAATTGTAACAGTGCTAAAAAGCCTGATTTGTGTAAGGTGCTGTGCTAGATTTTATATCTGTAGAATAGTAACAGTGAAGAGCCACTCTCAAGTTGGTAATCAGGGTATAAAATTGTAACAATAGATTGCTTAAATTTTATTGAAAATAAGTGTGTAAAGTGTTTGGATTTTTAAAAAGAGACAAAGAGTTACACAATAAAGATTTATAATATAGGTCCTCCTCTCGAAAACTTCAGTCTTTACCTAAATATCATTTAAAATAAGTATTCTTCTCTGAGTAGCTCTTTTTTGCTTTTTTTTTTTTCATATATAGTTACATTTTATTAATCCGGGCTCCTTCCTTCAAACCAAATCTATTCTACTTTTAACTAACGTTTAAAATCGTCTTAATGCATATACTTTACACATCATACAGTTTAGTCGTGCAGTCATATTAAGAAGTATTGTTTAATCATCACCACAGTCAATTTCAGATCGTTTTCTTCTCAGACTCATTGCTGTCAGGTCCTCACTTCTCCCTGAACCTCCCCTGCCCTTCCTCTATTTGCGGAACATTTTCGTCATATTAACAGTGTGAACAGTATTGTGTGGAGAAAGTTTAATCTATTAGGATCATGTTCTTTCAAACAATAAAAATGGTTTTTTAGCTTCATAATATAGTCATTAAAGTAGAATGGACAAAGCAGTGCTTGTTTATTAATTGGAATGATACAAATGAAAATGCAAAGAAGATGAAAGGACTACGCAGAGTCACTGCTCCAAAAAGAACTGGGTGGCATTTGTCCGCTTCAGAAGGTACTATTGTATTATCAAACTGAACTGAAACATACATGGAAAAGAAGGACCCAGGAATTAATAGAATACCAATTGAAATGTTTCAACAAGCTGACAAAGCACTCTTGGGCAGCTGAAAAGGGGATGCCCTCAAGGAGAGATGGACTGACACAGTGGCTGCAACACTGGACTAAAACAGGGCGGCACCAGGAGTCTCGTATCCTTTTGTACATAGGGCTGGCAGGAGACGGAACTGACTTGGTACGTAACAGCAACATAGGAAAACATACTTCAAATGGATTGTGCTTCAGTTTTCATTTAAATTGCTTGCAGTTAATGAGATCTTGTTTTATTGATGGGTCTGTCTTAGTTGTCTAGGGCTTCTACAATAGCTTCTTCAATTGGATGACTAACAAGCAGACATTTATTTGTTCAAGGTGTGTGTTGCTGCCGTTTTCTGGTGCCATCGAACTGGTTCCCACTCGTACAGACTCTATGTACAACTTTCTGGTCCACCATCCTCACAGTTCTTATATTGACCAAGCGTGATATCCTATCCAGGGATTGAGCTCTCCTGATAACATGTCCAAAGTATGTGAGACAGAGTCTCACCGTCCGTGCCTCTAAGGAGCATTCTGGCTGTAATTCTTCCAAGACAGATTTGTTCTTTTGGTCGTACATGATATTTTCAATATTCTTTACCAGCACCAGAATTCAAATACATCAATCTTCTTTGGTCTTCCTTATTTAGTGTCTGATTTCAACATGCTTATGACACAATAGAAAATACCATGGCTTGGATAAGGTCCACCTTGGTTCTCAAACCCCTAATTGTGCTCACACAGAACCTCTCCATAGATCAAAGAGGCAGTTGCGAGAACAGAACAAGGGAGTATTGCATTGTGGGAAACAGAAGGATTTCTTCCAAGTTGGCCTTTCCCCCACATTACCTAGTTTAACATCAGGAAAAGTGTGTGTCAGGGTTGTATCCTCTCCCTATATCTATTCGATCTGACTGCTGAACAAGCAATCAGAGCAGCTGGACTATAGGAAGAAGAATGTGGCGTTAGGATGAGAGTAAGGTTTATTTACAACGTGTGCTATGCGGGGGACACACACTTGCTTGCTGAAAGTGAGGAGCCCTGAAGCTCTTGCTGATGAAGTGCAAGGATTGCGGCCTTCAGTGTGGATGACAACTCAAAAGAAAGAGGAAAAATCCTCACAACTGGACCAGTAGATAACATCATCATAAACAGAGAAAAGACTGAAGTTGTCAAGGAGTTTGTCGTTGCTTGCGTCCACCATCAGTCCTCATGGAAGCAGCTGTAAAGAAATCAAATGACGCATCACATTGGGTAAATCTGCTGCACACGACCGCTTTAAAAGGTTAAAGAGCAAGGAGTTCACTTTGAGAACTAAGCTGGGCCTAACCCAAGCCATAGTATTTTCAGACGGGTCATATGTGTGTGAAAGTTGGAGATTGAATAAGGAAGACCAAAGAAAAACTGATCCATTTGAACTATCGTGCTGGAGAAGAATATTGAAAATCCTTGAACTGCCAGAAGAGCAAACACACCTGTCTGGAAGAAGTACAGCTAGAATGTTCCTTAAACGGGAGGAGGATGAGGCTTTGGACTTGTTAACCAGAGAGACCGGTACCTAGAAAGAGGGCATCATCATTGGTACAGCGGTGGTGTAGCAAAGACCTTTGACAAGACAGAACCATGGTTGCAACAGTGGGTTCAAACAGCAATTGCGACGATGTTTCATTCTGCTGTCCAAGTGTCACTCTGAGTCTCAGCAACCTCGACAGCACCTGACAACGACATACTGACATCGTTGGGTGGATAACAAGGGAACGCTCTTTTCTTAAAGTTGAGTGCCAACAAAGAAGCCTAAATAGGATAATGGGCATGGAATGTCATCATTTGCCAAGTATCAGAGTAGTTAAGAGTTACCCGTAGAACTCAAGAATGGTAAATTTTTTAAAAAGGTAAATTAAGGACTGATAAATGGAATATTCCCAGAATAACTCTAGGACTATAGGAATCAATTACAAAGGGAAGTAATCTTGTGGTATAAAAAGCTAGCAAACACTAGCACAATGTTAACATCACCAAGGAAAGCAATGAATCACCCCCTGTGTCCCCTGCTGTGATACTGGGTAAAGCATAACATCTTTTCTATGGTATTCCTGATAAAGGAATTACCGCCCAAGCTGAGCCATGAAAACTATCTGATGTTCAGCCTATAGAATTTAAAGCCTGTTTTCTTTAACACTGTTGAGTACAAGAAAGTGAAGAACTACGTTAAGCAAGTGTTATAGTTTGAAAAATCCTGAAGATCTATGAGATCTAAATGAGGTGCTGAAAAGGAAAAACTGTTGGGACAAGTAGCAGAATTGTAATAGTAGTGTTCTGTCGATGATGACTTCACGGCTTGCAAGCTAGTTGGCAGTTCGTTGGGAAAATAGCTGTTTGGGGAACCAAACAGAATCTAGGTGTAATGAAGTGTCATGTTTGCAACTTGTTTTCCAGTGGTTCCCAAAAATGATGATTGATAACAGGTATGGAGAGAAAGAGAAAGGGAGAGGAGGTGATGGGACAGATGTGGTGAAATGTAAAGAGGTGGGGAAACTGAGTCAGTTATAGGCAGAGTCTTGTAGTGCTTCTGGAACTTTTCTGTAAGTTTGAAATGTATCCATTTTTGTAAGCACATAGAAGGAGAACTTAGACTGAGGTCAACCATGCATTCAGGAGTGATCACTAAAGTAAAATCTAAACTTTACGTGGACAGTAGTGACTTAAGGGTTTGAGAACTGCTTGAGAGTATTTTAGTTGTTTGTTTAGCTTAAACTGGTTAATTGCTGTGTTTTTAATGGTTGACATAAAGGTATTTGTCGATTGAATGCATAGATTTAAGAAATCAAAAAAGTTTACTGCAACGAGAGGTTACAATAATGTTAGTGTGGTATTAGCAAGAAATTAGGCTGGAAAGGTAAGGAGGAACAAATTATATAGTGGGAACTGAATATGCTTATTTACTAAGTTCTATTATTAGCAAGTTATTTTTTTAATTTTTAAACATCTTCAGAAATAGCAGCTTTCTACCTCATTACAAGATGACAGTTGAGTCAACATTTCTGAGCAAAATACCTGCTTTTAATATTGTTTCTTTTGAAATATTTGAAAAATGTTAACTGATTCAGACAAGATTTATCCTCTTTAAAGTTAAAATAGTGGAGCATTGTAGAACTGTATACATACATTACATAAAAAATTATTATAATTTTGTATATATGTAGGTATATAAATATATACTCCTCGGGTCATCAGGAACAAACTTTTATAGCTTGATCTACCCTTATGGACTCGCTCAGAAACTATTTATAGAAACATGAGATTCCGTGTATATCCAGTATTCTTCCTCCACATATAATAAGCCTTTTTGTTAATCTGTATCATTTTCAATTTCAGTTCTTCTTTTCAATAGTCTATTCTTTGAACTTAGTTGGAGTATTATTTTCTGATAATGTCATAGGAAAAATGTGACTACAAAAATATTTACTGGCCTTTTGGCATTTTAGTCCTGTTTTTATTATAATCCAAGGAAGTAAAATCTCCTTTAAAAATAGTGGTTACTTTTAGGAAACCAAATGCATTATTTTAGTATTCATAGTAAATTAACTTTTGAAAAAGATATTATACTTCTCAAAAATAAATAGGCTGATTCTTGCCTAGTTTTTTGCTACCCCAGAAAGGCTTCTTTGTTCATCCCAAAATTGAGCTAAAGTAGTATTCTTTTAGAACTAAACACTAGTACTCAGTATTCAGACCTATAGTATTTATAAATGAGTGTGAACTATAAGATATCTTGAGAAATATGCAAATGTTTTCTGTGTATTATAGGAATGATATTCTCATCTTAAAGGGAATTGATAACATTTAATCTGTAAGTATTTACAATATTATTTAATATTTATTTTGTGTTACTAAATGTTCTAGGCACTTGGAGGTGTCCCAGGAAGTCAGCCATTACTTCCCAGTGGAATGGACCCAACTCGACAACAAGGTGACTACTCTTAAGTAAAAGTGATTTTCATAAGCTGAACCTCAGAAGAAATCCATTCTTCTTTAAGAAAGTTTTATTTGTATAAATTTGCCATGATTATAGCAGTTATATTTTCGTTCCTAATACAACCAAATTATTTATATTTTAATTAACTGCTAATTATTATAAATAGTGGTTCTGTTTGTTAGTTGCCGTCAAGTCAATTCCAACTCATAGAGACTCCATGTGTACCCAGTAGAATACTACGCTCTTATGTTTCCAGCCTGGGAACAACAGCGAAGAAATCTAAGAAAAGCATAAATTATCTGGAAGTTCTTCACTTCGGGAACCTTTGGTATAAGTTCTAAGAAGGGGGACTTTAATGATTATTTTCTTTATATTAGCCTTGCTTTCTTCATTTGGAGGGATTAGCCACTTGAAAGATGGGGAGACGGAAAAAGATGTTGAAGAACAAGAAATCTCTTTATTTAACAAACCCATTAATCATATCCTTCCATAGAAATTAGTAAGTACCATAGGTATGTGAGTGTTTACTGTGTGGCGCCAAAACAGAGAGAAACAAATAGTGCAACAGAAGTAAGTAATTCAACACAGTGTAGGGAGAAAATTGCAATCACAAGATGGTAATGGGGGCTGTGAGTAAATACTGGCTAAAAGTAGCAGGGGAAGCCACGCTGAGGGGTGACTCAGTGTGAGGGGGAAGAAATACAGTAAGAGAGTGATCACAAAAAAAATAGGAGGGCAAAGGAAGACACTGGGAGGAGCCCAGGGGTGAAGGCAACTGGGATTTATGCTGTAATAACAATAATCTTTGAGTGGATGCATACACAGACACCCAGGCTGAACTTATGTGGTGGGAAGGAGACTAGGACTATACGCAAATCCTTAGAGAGTTTTGACAGAAAATATCTCTTTATGTATTTTTCTATGCTGCATTCTATCCATCTATCCATGAATATAGCAGAGCGTACAAGAGCCAAAAAAAAAAAAACTTCTTAGATATAACCAAACACCTGGAGGGAGGGAGTTTCTTGGCCTGGGGACTCACGGTATAAATAGTCTCAGTGGACAACAAGGTCAACTGGCATAGCATAGTCCACAAACCTGTACTACATCCTACTTTGGTGAGTAGTAACTCTGGTCACAAAAGATTGTGAGCAGCCATCAATGGTATAACTATTGATCTGTCTCCATCCGGAGCAGTGTAGCGTGAAGAAAATCAAATTAGCATGAAAACAAGGAGTCCACGACGAATGGACCATTGCAAACATTGGTGTCCACGTTGACTAACTCCCTACTGCTCCGCTACGGATCTTAGACTGTCCTTGACAGAGTGGGAGAAAAATATGAAACACAGCTCAGAATTATTTTTAAAAACCATGTTTGTCCAATAGAGACTGTTGGAACCCCTGAGCCTATGACCCTTAGTCACCCATCAAGTCTAGAACTGAACTCAGCCCATGACTCTATTTTAACCAAGTGATAGACACCTTTGTAGGTGAAGTATCCACTCCTTAGCATAATCAACCATTTGAGGGCAAACGCATAGCACTTGCTTTAGGACAAAGTTCAGAGAGCAGAAAGGCAGGGTTAAGAATAAGGAAGGAACGGAAATAGGAAACATAAGGGAGGAAATTGGATAAGTGATGGCACATTGTGGAATTTGCAACCGTTGACATAAAAATGTGCATATGAATTGTTGAATGGAAAACTGATTTGCTATCTAAACTTAACCCAATTCACAATAATAGGTTTTAAAATAAAAGGTCAAATGATATGTGGCATTGGACACAACTTCTGCAAAAGCCCTCTTAAAACTGTTGAAGAGCAAAAATTGTCACTTAAACAAGAGGGAGCAGGTAAATAAGACATTTGTAAAAAAGGCATTGTACCACCAAGCAGGAAGGTGGCTGCGAGCATTAGGTTAGCACACATTCTGATGGCAATGCTGACATCTTCAAACTTGTCTGTTTGTCCTTAGGACATCCAAATATGGGTGGGCCAATGCAGCGAATGACTCCTCCAAGAGGAATGGTGCCCTTAGGACCACAGGTAAATTGATCAATGCAGAAAGACAGATGCTGGGCTTCTTGTCTTCACCTTGTAGAAATGATGTTATTTCCACCCAGACTCCCGTGCATTTTATCATACACATTGAAATGGCATTGTTGTTAGATTCTTAAAAATCTGTAATATGCCAGACCATTGTGTTTATCAGCTATATTGGTAAAGAGACTATTGTATAATCCTTTGGATTACTTGTGAAAATACACTGTGTAGAAATACGTTGTGTAGTGGTTACAATAAAAAGACAGTACCTTTTGCTTATGTCGAGAATGTGTTTATTCTAAGTTGAAACTTAGTTCATTGAAAATATTAAGTAGAAGTAATGCAAAATAGATTTCCATAGAGCCTCTAAAGAATCCCTTTGAAAATTTGTCATATATAATATTATTTTATAGATTATGAAAACAATCAAGAACCATTTAGAAATTAACTTCTAAAATAGGTCTACTGAACAGCATATTATACATTAGATGTTCACTTGTTTCTCTACCACAACTTCCCAGAAGTATTCACTGAGTGTCAGCCAGACCTAACTCTTGGTAATATTTTAAGCACACTGTTCCGGGATGTTACTTATTTCAGATAAAACATCCTTTTCACTTTCTTAAGAAAACTGCTTGAGATATAAATTAATTTTCTAATATTGTATTAAAAGTAATCTCTAAATTCAAAATTTTGAATTCCAATCTTCTGGGTCAGAGGTTAGCCTGTCATAAAACTGTTTAACAAGGATGAATTAATTTCTTCCCTTTTTTCCCTTTAAGTACAGCATTATAAGACTTTCTCCTTTTAGAAGATATACTATTACTTTATTTAGAAATGCAAACACTTATTGTTTTATATTGGTCATATTATAAATTCATTTTGGATGCTATACTTGAGTGACTTTTTAGTCTGCCTTATGCTTAAATAATATATTTGACATTTTTATTGCTTATTCATTCACATATAGCCTTCAATATTTATTTTTCTGATTATTTAAAAGTAACATAATAGTATCATTCTTTTAAAATCTTCACAATCTAGTGCTTCCAGAACTAGTGAATTGAAATTTATACATTAGATTGAACTAAATGAAATAGGTTAAATAAGAGTTCTTAACCTACAAAAACAGCCAGTTCAAATGGTTCAATCAAATAACAAATATCTCTCCTTAATTAAAACAAATTTTAAAATAAACTAAATGGTCCCCTGACAATTTTAGAAGCTTATTTCATTTATCTACTTATTGTGCCCTCCATCCAAGGAATCAGGGAATTAGCATTCAGATAAATTAGCATTCAAATATAGACCTGAGAGTTTGTAACTGACATGCAATAATATAGAATGTTTGCAAACACAGGCTTATAAAACCCAGGTTTTAGAGATGTTATGTGACAAGTTGGAACAAAAACAGTGTGTGTACCTGTGTCATCCAACACTTAGAAGAAACTTTTTAAAAAGTAAACTTTTTGTCAAACCTATATCTTTTAGTTTAACTTTATAATTTTTTATTAAATACTTTTTTTAAATTTTTTTATTAAATACTTTTATTGGGGGCTCTTACATATTTTATCACAGTCCATACGTTCCTGCAATGTGTCAAGCACATTTGCACACCTGCCGCCATCAGCATTTTCAAAGCATTCTCCTCCTACTGGAGCCCCTGATATCAGCTCCCCGTTTTTTCTCCCTCCCCTGCCCGCCTACCCTCACGAACCCTTGATAAGTTATGGATTACTATTTTCATAACTTACATCGTCCTCCGTCACTCCTAACCCACTTTTCTGCTGTTCATACCCCTGAGAGGAGGTTATAGGTTGGTCGTTGTGATCGATTTCCCCTTTCTACCCCCACCCTCCCCTAATCCTCCTGGTATCTCTACTCTCATTGTTGACCCTTTATCTCTTTTATAATGAATATACCTAATGTAGGTATTATTGTGAAATAAATCTCATAAGATGACTTAGACTCACTTCTGTGAATTTCCTTAAGAGAAGTCTTACAAATATTTATTTTTCTCTGTCTTATCATTAAGCTCTTAATGGCAGGATTTATTAGTAGTTTAGGCTTTGGGCTTCCAAGGACAGTAGTTTGAAAACACTAGCAGCTCAGCAGGAAACAATGAGGCTTTCTACTCCTGTAAAGACTTCATCCCAGAAACCTACAAAGGTGGTTGTACCCTTTCCTGGAAAGTCACTATGAGGGGGTTTTAACTTGATGACAATGAGTGTGGTTTTTTTTGTTAGGTACTTTTTATAGCTAATAAATTCAGTTCAACCAATTTAGCTTTACAGAATTTAAAGATTTTTATGGAGGATTTTTAATAGACAAATATTTAAAGATATGTTAGAATCTTAATGCCTCTGATTCATGATTGTAATAGTTACCATTCTTGTCCAGCTCCTCGCTGTGAAAAGTGAACAGAAAGATGATAGCCGCTCTTTATGCTTCCTCATTCCAAGACCAACATTTCTTAATATAATTTGAAAACTGGAGTCTGATTTGAGAATTAGTTTTGTAGTGTTGGAAGAGATATAACAACATAAGAACATTTAGGCCTCACATAATAATGCAGGTATAAGCATACTAGTCTATGTCCTTTCTGTTACAAATATCTAGCTATATGTTTTGTGCAATAAGTATATTACCATGAAAAAAATAAAACAATTTCAGATGAGTAAAATCTTACTAGTGAGTTTTAATGACTAAATGTGTTATATAAACACGAATTGCTTCTTTCCTTTATCACAGAGGTTAGTTTATTCCTCCTACATGGATTATTATATAACATGAGGGAAATAAAATATTTTTATAAATTCAACTCAGAAACCAGAACAGCCCATAGTATAATGGAAAATACATCTACGTACAAAGTATTAAATGAAAACAGGAGTCATACTCTTATAAATGGTACAATAGGGAAAAATGGGTAAAATGATTGGAAATGGGAGCTTCTTAAATTTATTTCATAATATCCAGTATGTAAGAAGTATTCATTATAAACTGGGTTTTGTGATAAAGGTTAGCTGTTTCTTGAAAGATAATGGAAAAACAAGTCTGATAACAGATATTTAATCATACAGATGTTACCCCAGAGCAAAATCCATCTGCCTTATTGTAGTTGAATTGTACAGTCTCCGGAATATTGTTTCTGGCTTTATGCACAAAGTGCACATCTTTTTTATCATACATACTAGTGTTGTCATTTTCTGAGTTTAAGATTAATGTAAAAAGGGAAAGTAGTTACCTATTAGAACAAATCAATTCCTAGAACAAAGAAATATAGCTAATCTAATAGATTTTTGGATAATGCCTGTTTAAGCAAACAACACACGGAAACATAGTGAACATGTAATTAATATTTATTATATAGATTAACAAAAATATTCCCTTGAATCTTGGGATGTTTTCCCTAGCCCTTTATTTTATCTCTAATTACAATGATAGTGTATGATTTTAAAGTTGATATTCTCTTAATAGAAAAAAAATGTCCTTTTTAATCAAGAAAAAAGTGTTCCCTATAGTATTCATAATTTTTACATGCTTTTATAAAAAGATATAATTAGCTAAAATATTCTAAGGTATAGTGAGTGTTATACAAAAATTAGGCTCTTGTTATAAGAACTGTATGAGCCCCCAATAAAATTACCTTTTATTAAAAAAAATAAAATAAAAGTTTCACCTAAACTACCCAATTAGTGCTAGTTTCTCTACAACAGTGGTTCTCAACCTTCCTAATGCTGTGACCCTTTAATGCAGTTCCTCATGTTGTGGTGACCCCCCACCATAAAATTATTTTCATTGCTACTTCATAACTGTAATTTTGCTACTGTTATGAATCGTAATGTAAATATCTGATATGCAGGGTATATTTTCATTGTTACAAATGGAACACAATTAAAAAATTAAAACTATTTTTAAATTGAACACAATTAAACATAATTAAAGCATAGTAATTAACCACAAAACAATCTGTAATTATATATTGTGAAATATTTATGTTTTCTGATGGTCTTAGGCGACCCCTGTGAAAGGGTCGTGTTAGACCCCCAAAGGGGTTGTGACTTAGAGGTTCAGAACCGCTGCTCTAGAAAGATGGAAGAGTAAACCATATATACAGGTAGGCCCCTCTACTAATCTCCAAACTAGGTTGGTGAAATGGTGAGATATATCATGGGCTCTCCTACAAGGCAAGCAAGGACTACAGAGTCTTTATTTTCAAACCCTAGTTGGAAGACAGAGTTCAGCTCACTCTAAGGAAGAACTTTCTAGGAATTAAACTACCCAATCATGGAAAAAATACTTCCCAAGCAGATTCTGAACAGCCACTTTGTCAGGATCATTGCGTTGCGAGAGAGATTAGGCCAGATGGAATTGTATAGTTACCATCAGCTTTAAAATTCAGTAATTCCAAATTCGTTCTTTCATTCTGCCTTTGTTCTTACCACTAGAAAGCCCGTTGTTATTCTTTCTTATCTCCTTCATTTATTTTTTCTGAAATTATTTGACAAAATGATTTTTGTAAATCTGTCTCAATCTCTCAGGGTCCCTTGGTACAGTGGTCAAAGTGTGCAACGTCCCATCAAGAGATTGGTGGTTTGAACCCCATAGCCACTCTGCCATATAAAGATGTATCTGTCTACTACATAGACTGAACCTTGAAAAATCTGTAGGGCAAGTCTCAGTCACACAGGACGGCTGTGAGTCCTGATTGATCCGTGACAGTGGGTTTGGGGGTTTGTTGATTAAGCTTTCCGCTGCTAACCAGGAAGGTGGTAATTAAACCTGCAAGCTACTCCAGGGTGTACACCATCTTCTATAAAAATTGCAGCTTTGGAACCCCTAAAGGGCAATTTTAATCTGCCCTATAGAGGTACTATGAATAGGGATTGGCTTGACCGCTAAAGGTTTTGTCATATATTGAAATTTTTCTTACTCGTTTCATGTGATAATTCAGTTTAATTAATCCATCAAGCCTACTGAGTGCCAGCCAGCATACTTGAGCACTGGGTATATACGAGGGGGTACCACCAAAAAGCTGGACGAAAGCTACGCTGGGCCGAGCTTTCATAGTACTAGGCAAGCGTCCAACAACTCACTCTGAGTTAGTGCACCCAGTGGTGTCACCTAGGAAGGTTCTCTGTGGTCACAATGAATTTTTTCAGAAAAGTTATTTTGCTTGAACCTTCTTTTTTGTGATGGCTGATTTTAGAGAACAGTGTGCAGCTGAGAAATTTTGGTTCTTGCTTGTGAGAAATGCCACAGAAATGTCAGTTAATGATAAACCTTGTTCAGGACATCCAGCAACTTCCCAAATGGATGAAAATGTCAATAAAATTCATTCACTTGTGCTGGAAGACCAAGGACAGACCATCGAATAGATGGTGAAGTTATCTGGACTATCTTGACCTTCAATGACACAAAAGGTCCGATTCATGGCAAATTGGGCACAGGTTTTGCCACCACAGGAATATACCTGCTCACGCCATCTCAGTGCACCAGTTTTGGGCAAAAAAAACAGCATGCTTCTCTTGACCTACACACCTTACTCATCTGACCTCACTCCATGTGACTTCATTTTGTTGCTGCGAATGTAGAAGATATGAAAGGACAGCGATTTGAGAACCTAGAAGAGGTGAAGAAAAAAACAAGGGAGGTGCTGTCAGCCATCCAAACAGATGAGTTTGAAAAATGTTAACAAGTGTGGAATCGCAGATTTGACAAATATATTAAGTGTAATGGAGAATACTTTGCAGGTGATAAGGTTGATTTGTAAAAATATTTAAATACATAGCTGGTGGGAGGGGGGAAATTCCAGGTTTATTTGGGTGCCCCCTCATATGCCCATGTGGAAAACAAGGTTCCTGTCTTCAAGAGGTTTATAGGTTAGCAGAAAAGGCAAACCTGTGAAGAAAAAACATGCAGTAGAATAAAGTCCTGAATAGAAATACGCACACGCTATCATGAATTCATTAGATGAGCAAGAACGCTATTCTGTTTGGGACGGAGGCTCATGAGAAGCTAAAGCGGTAAGGAATCGTTTAAATAGATTTCTAATTTATAGTAATAAGCAATAGCTGCTACCATTTTTGCGCATCAAGCACTTTTCTTGCTGTGCCAACCACTATAATAGATGTTTTTTATTATTTCATTTTTATCTTCCAAAAGTCTTATAAGGAAGATGATACTACAACTTTATAGATAAGGAAACTAAGGTGGACAGAATCATGGCCCGAGATCACACAAGAGAAAACGGGGCAGAGGAGAAAGGAAAGCGGCCATAGAGATTCAAACCAATGCCCCTCTGTGTCTGTGACTGTAAGAAAAGGTATGATGCCCGGGACAGAAGGCAGGTCCTCTGCGGCCAACAGTGAGGGCAGTTACTGCTTGAGACTTCTCCCACAGATGTTGTTCCCAGTGCTGCTTTCTTCTCCGACACCTTGCTAACGCTTCCACTGCTGCCACCACGTTTGATCCAGAGGTCGAAGGAAATAGCTAGCCCTTTAACTGGTGGCTCAGATGTTTACAGAGACCATTGTGAAAGCTCATAGAAAACAAAAATCCTGATCTTTAAGATTTCTTTAAAATAGAAGTAAAGAACGCATGAAAATAGCCTGCAGCTAGATCAGGGGTTATAGTAACCATGGCTTACTCTTGAGTGAGGCCTTATCTCATCGAATATTTCCTTATCCTTTTAGCAGTTACGACTCAGAAGGTCAGTGGAGATGAGTCAACAGTAGTTTAAATGTGTATTTGATATTTCTGAAACCATGCACTCCAGGAGGTAGGAGGGTGTAGTTCAGATTGGAGGAAGAAAATGAGAATTGTAGGAAGTGAGCACAGTAAAGATCGTGTGCTGTTTGAGCTATGAATAACTTCATAAGGCCATGCTGAACAGCATGGACTATATTTAATTAGTGATTTTATTTAATAGGCACTTTGGACCATCATGGCTTCTAAGGGACATAAGTAGAACTAAGCTTTAAGGGTAAAACTGGTGTCAGTATGGAGAATAGAGTGAAAGGGGGAGAATAGACTTAGCAAGACAAATGAAGATGGCGAAATAACCACAGTAAATGACAGTTTAGTGACAGAAAGAAAATACTAAATACTATTGGTAGACTGTGGTGATTGACCACATACGGGAATTGACAGAGGAGCTGGAAACAGCAAGGGTCTCCCGGAGATTCTTATCCTGAACCATTGCGTAGAAAGGAGCCCTGGCGGCAAAGTGGAATATACATTGAGCTGCCACCACAGGTGCCAACAGCTCAGCCCCTCCAGCCAGTGTGGGAGGGAGGTGAAGGCTGCGTGCTCGTGAAGAGTCAAAGTCTCCTGAACCCCACGGGGCAGTTCAACCCTGGCCTACAGGTTCGCTGTAAGTCAGACACAACTCGGGGGCCGTGAGTTTATTTTTTGTTTTTTTTAATTGTGTAGAAGATGATATCGTCAGCTGACTGAAGAAGGCAGTGTCAAAACCACTCTGGAGAAGATCATGTTGAGTTTACTTTTAGGTGTGATGTTCATGGAGTGGTATCCAGAAGGTCTACTTTTGAGTGATCTAATAGGAGCTTAGGAGAAAGAACGTAACTAAAGATTTGGGATTTAGAACTTACAATTGTTAAACCCACAGTAGCAAGAAAGATTACTTATAAGGAGTTTTTAATTAAAAAGAATACTGTTGATAGGATTTGGGGGAAAGCAACACTTAAAGAGCTAACAAAATAAAAGCTGCCAACAAAGGAAAATAAAAAGAAATGACCAGAAAGATTAGAAGAATAGCAGCATCTGGCAGGCCTATGGGAAAATGGTTGAAAATGTCAAAATATATTAACATGATAATAAAATTAATTTTCTCACAACTTAGGGAAAATTTAATATATGCATCTTAAAAACATTACAATGTTTTTATCCTTTGAATACATATAACAAATGTTTGCAGAAGCCTATTAAGTCATGTAATTCATTCTGACATCTTGTACATACTTTAATTCATATAGTTTTTGTATTTGTGTGTTAGTGTATTTCTGTGTGGCATTTCATAGAGTTTATATTCAACCTTCTTATGTTATGTTCACCTATTTTATTCTTAATGTGTTTTAAGGATATAACAATTTCAAACATGTTGACTAATCTTTCCTTTGAAAACAGAGTTTGGGATTTATTAATTTTTTTGAGAAGTTCACTATTGTCCCAGACATTAGGAAGTAAATAACTATTGTTGAATGTTATCATTATAGCTGTACCAGTTAATATGTTCCAATGATCTTACATATACACATAGAGCTTAAAAGAAACAGAAGCAATTGTTAAAATAGTAGCAAAAGTAGAAGAATGGAACCGTCAGAGAATGAATTGGACAGGCCTTATCCAGTCAGGAGTTATGTAGGGAAGTTATTAACCTGCTTTCCTTTCTTTCCCCCCTCCTCTTTGGTTTTGTTTTTTTGTTTTGTGGTAGTCTGACCCTTGGTTATCATTACAGAACTATGGAGGTGCAATGAGACCCCCACTGAATGCTTTAGGTGGCCCTGGAATGCCTGGAATGAACATGTAAGCACAATTATCTATTAGCCTTTCCAGTACAGTGGTATATTGTCTATGTACTAAAACAACACTAAACTGAGTTCTTAAATCTCTGTGTATCATAAAAATGAACTAAATCTGAACTACAGAATTTGTCCCGTTTTCATAATATATGCTCTGTGATTTTCTTCTTTCTCTTGCATTGTAATCTTTGGAATTGTTTCCCCAGCCCACTACCTATCTATCATCTAGCTATCACTTTCAGATTTCCTAATGCCGACGTTTAGCCTGTAATTTTTGCCATGTTTCATTTGTTAAGTCACCAGAGAAATGAATCTTAGGAATAAGCACCTCTCTAATAGATGCTAACGCTATGTCTGCAATTTCACCAAAGGAGTAGATAACTTTTCCTTTTAGCAAATAATTATAATTATTGAGTGTTTTAGGCTGGGTTGACTAGAGAAACAAATCCAGTGACCCTTATATGTACAAGAAATAACTTTGTATCAAGAAATAATTCTATATCAAGCAAGCATCCCAGCCCAGTCCAACTCAGGTTAAATAGCAACCACATGCAATGATTCAGATTTCAGGAAAATCTCAGACTAGTGGGTGCAGTGTCATGTGGATCCAAAGTTGGTGGAAACATGGTGGGGCACTGGTAACCCCAGGGTCAGTGACGTAGCCTGTGCATGAAGCAAGGTGGGGTGACACAGAGAGGACAAGGTTTCCAAGATCCTTCTTATTAGAGGGCCCTACGGGCAAAGAGACAGCATCAGGCAGGGATCTGATGGACAGATCTGAATGTACCTGTAGCCAGGAGTGTCCAGATGACATAAAATCCTCTAACGACCACACTGAGAGTGGCATTTTAAATTAGCTCTTAAAATACATGCATATCTACACGTCTGCTTGGTCAGAACCATTGTTAGCATGGGAGGGAGTCTCTGGAGAATCTTCCACCTCAAACTTTCCTTGATGGTAGATGGGTTTTCTTTTGAAAATGTATGATGCACTTAGATAATGAATACGCTAAAATGCCTTTTCAAATCAAAGGAGACTCATTTGTTTCTATCAGTCCAGCTAATAAAATTTGTTAGGGGACTTTCATTTTCATCACCTAGCTTGACTTCAGAGGTGACATGGTTCTCAGGTGATTGTTGGTGACATGTGAATTCACCACAGGATCAGTTGCATGAGGAATTCTAGGGAAAACAGCACAGATGAGAGAAGTGTTCCATGTGGGATGGTGGCTCCCCTCCCCGAGTGTGCTTTCTACCAGTCCATGTTCCGGTTACTTACATAGCAAGTTAAATGACTCTGCCATCGTTTAATGTCATTAGGAAGTAAACTATGATATTGTCTCTTTAAAGTACAAAGAGTTTATTTTTTCAAGTTTCCAAAACTATTTTCATGGAAAACAGTTTTGCTTGAAATATAATATAGGTAACATGTGAATACCATCCAGACTCAAAACTTAACAAACCAAGGGAAAAAATAATCATTGAAATTTTCCTACCATGTATTTTCATTCTCAGAGCAAAAATGGGCAGACATAAAGTCAGACTGCTTAAATTCTTCATTACTTAGCCTTTTATAATGGTTACTACAAAAATGAATATTTTTTACTAATGTCAGAGTTCTATATATGCAAACTCAGAATTATGACTGACTGTATAGCCAATTGAAATCAACCTGTTTTTGCCAGTAGAGGGAAAACAATGCCTGTGTGTATATGTATATATATTTCATGTGACCATTGGTGTGCTCAGATTGATGCTTAAGAACTTGTCTAGTTCTAATTTCACATAAACGTTATCATATGCAAATTTATTTAAATCCTAGAGGAGATTAAAAATGCAGCTGAAATTGTTAATGCTTATTCTTGTTGGTATTTTTGTTTGGGTTCCTTAAGTGTACTCAAGTACTTCTTTAAAAGTATATAATAATTTGCTATTTGTATAGCAAACAAACCAAAAGTTTTAATTAGTCACTAAGCCTCACAGACTCAGATTTCCATGACTTGTTATTGTAGCCTTTTATTTAGAACTTTATGCCATTTTTATTTCCTATAAATTAGCATTCCTTCAAGAACAGTGGAAATATAAACATCTCCATGGATACACCCTCTAGCAGGGAACGTTCCATACAAGGGATGGTACAGCCAGAGAGAACTCAGTATGGGTATTAACCCTCCAAAAGTGACTTTCAAGAAACAAGCAAGAAAACATTAGATGCATTATTGTAAACAAAGTAGTGTTTATTGATGTTCACTATAGTAAAGTGAATTTAACCATCTTTAAAACAAAATTAAGTTTTATGAGGTGCAAGATAAATACGTCTAACTGTAATATATTTGTGACTTTCTTCCTGTCATGTACTTACAGGTTGGCCAACTTAAAATCCAAAAGAAAGGGTATTGGAATGGTGTTACCTTAAGCTGTGTGTTAACCTTTTAACCGTCTACATAAAATATACGTGTATGATGGGTCAGGCCAGGTCTTCTAGAGAATCATATTTTATTCCACTTTTTTAACTTGTCAATTTTATCGTTTCCCATAAAAGTTTCAAGAATAATTTTAAAAATACCCAACCCTCATCATTAAAGTAACTGAGTACAGTATTTTAACTGACAACTTTATCGCTATAGCATTTATCACTATTAGCCATTTGCAACCAAATTTTGATGACTTTGCTACTAAGAAAATTGGCTCCTCAAAAGCAAATGGCTCTTTAAGATAACCTTTACATTTCCACGCTCTACACATAAAGTGTCATTTTAAAATTTAAATATACTGTTATTGTTTTTATAACGGATATCTTTGTAAGTAAAAGCTTAATATCAATAAGTTACTTTCATTTGGTTAATATATATTATTAGTGTCAAATTAAATGGTGTAATGTAGAATTACAAAGTATTTACAGGCTTTCAAAGTATTACCACTATATAAGTGCTTTCACGTACATGATATATTATTTTTTAAAGGAAACTTTGAGTTATGCATGGTACTGCTAACCTCAAGGTCAGCCGTTCCAACCTGCCAGCCTACCACTGTTAAAATCTTCACCTCATTCAGTGGTACCCAAGAAAAGGGGGAAGCTGTGTGCTCCTATAAAGATATATAGTTGCAGAAACCCTATGTGGGATCTCTGTGAGTCGGAATTCCCTCAATGGCAGTGTGTTTGGATTTTTAAAAACTATTGATATATTTCTATATTAAGTACAAATTTCAAAAAATAGGAATTCAATATTAAGGTATTTTGAATTCAAGTTTGACAGCCTGCTCTTTATAGACACTAAAAGTTCTAAAAATTTCAAAGTCTTCTTGCTTTATATCATATTCTCTAGAACTATAAGGTTTGATAGTTATTATTTGAAATAAAATTATATGAATTACAGAGGATCCAAGGTTTAATTAATTAAGCTATCCTACTTTGTTAGTGATTGTTGCTTTAATTTTATCATCTGCATAATTCCTAACAATATTTGCAGTCTTCTTTTAAATGTCATGTTTTTCTTGATGTCTAAATGAGGCTAACTTGATTCTTAATCAAATTAACCTTATATAGAAATTTTCATGCAAAACTAACAATTATTTTTTGATAACGCTCAAACAAATGGGAATTACTGAGCTTAAATAACTGATATGACAGAACTACTCACTATTAAAATCTAGACTTCATTCAGTGCTATTTAATACATATGTAAGTATAAAAATATAAATATGATATATAAATGGGCTTAAAAACTATAATAATAAAGGAGGGAATTTATTTATCAATATGAACTATTAATATGTTCTATTATGTTAAAATTCAACTTAACATTATATAATATTTTGCCATCAAAATGTATAGAAGTTACATATTTTATATTATTTTAATATATAATATTTAAACAGTTCGTATTTAGACTATTATTTCAAAATTATGAGGTCATTATCTACATAACAATGACCTATAAGTTTTGACATGATTTGGATATGGGTTATTTTTCATGCTGTCTAAAGATAAATGTTTCCCACTATTTAGTGTTTGCTATGCTATGTTCCATTTATCAGCAAACTCATCAAGCTTTGCTGCCCACATATTTTACATGAGCAGCACAAATCCTTTGTTTTAGCTTCTGCCCGTGGAGGGATGGGCACCTTTCTAAAGTATTCTAGTAAACTGCTGTAAAACTATGGTAGTAATGCCAGTCTTGAGAAGCATCACTTTCCATAGACAACATAAACTCCCTTCGCCTTCTCCCTGTGTGATCTTTGGTCCAGTTGCCTCTAGTCAAATCTTTGCCTGCTGTAGCTCAAGTCAAACTGGAGAAAATTCCCACTTGGACTCCTCTAACAGAACCTACGGAAAAAAAAAACAGAAAAAAAAAAAAACCTGCGGTTGGGATTCATGCCTTTCCATGCAGTTTATACCCCACTGAAAATCACACGCATTAAGTGGATTCTGACTCTTACAACTATATAGGACAGAACAGAACTGCTCCTTTTTGGTTTCCAAAAACTAAATTTTACAAGAGATGGCATCCTCATTTTCACTTCTGGAGTGGTCGGTGGGGTTGAACTGCCAGCCTTGCATCAGCTCGCCTTTACACCCTCATGTCCATACAAACATGGCAACCTATAACTACTGTATATACTCCAGTATAAGCCAACCTGAATATCAGCCAAGGCACCTAATTTTAGCACAAAAACTGCATTTAAAATGTGCTGAAAACTCAGCTTATGCACAAGTATATACAGTAAGTTCGGCAGATTTTTAGTCTCTAGAATGAGAAACAGGGAAAATGTTTTCTTAATTAAAATATTTCATTATCTCATTATTATTAAAAAAGAGGAAATTTTGAGTGACTCATTTTACAGAGGACCAAGTAATAGTAGTCTGCTTTGTCATGAGGTTGTATGTGGTCAGGTACACTTTGTTCTGAAGCATGAGAATAAGCGATCTTTTTAAACTTTAATTGGGCATTCATTTAATTGGGCATTCCTTATGTCTTTGTCAGTTATGGAATGCAAAGCTTTTTCCTATGCCCTAAACTTAAGTAAACTACTAGCATACATTACCCTCTGCTTGTTCCAGTATCAGCTCTGGCCACCATCTTGACCTCAGATTTTGAAAACAAGAAACGTGATTCTTGCATAGAAACTAAGTCATCATTGGTGCTGGAGGACAGATTGCTATTTCTCTATATAAAATAAGGGGTATGTCTGATAGTCTGTGAGTATAGATGTGGATTCTGAAAAACAGACAAATGTTTGATCCCTGTTATACACACTTATGTATTTTTAACTTGGTAAGAGCAAGTTATAATATATATTACAAATAATTTCACTTTGAAACAAACAATGTTGACGATCACATTGATGGAATAAAATTGTGGCTTATGTTTGATAATTAATGCTTTTTACTCCAAAAGTATATTATAGGATGATTTAGATACATGGGTATAATTACCACTTTATAGTAACTGCATTTTTAATGGTTATTATGATCATCAAATTATTATTAAAATAGAAATATTAATAATAAAAGTAATTACTAAAAATTTGAGTAAGAAAGCTACTTAATATAATAAAATTTTGATTTCAGAAATTTAAACACTATGAAAATATTGTAAAAAGTAATTCCATTTCTGAACTACAACTTCATGGTATCCTAATTAGAAATATTAACATTTTATGATTTGTTATTGCTTATGTTTAACATTCAAAGCATATGTTAATAGTCATTTGGTCATATTGTCTTCTAGGGGTCCAGGTGGTGGCAGACCTTGGCCAAATCCAACAAATGCCAATTCAGTGAGTATATATATTTTGAAAGATTTTTTTTGGCAATCTGTAATATTTAACAATAACAAAAAGAGTTGTTTTTGAGGAAATATGTAGTTTATTTCACTTGAAAGTATACCATAAACATGCATTCTCTGTAGATTAACAGACTTAAAAATAAAGTAAAATATTGTAGTTTAAGTATATTATAATAGAAACATATTCTATGTTCTAATACATTCTAAATACAGTTTGAACTTCTACAACCATTCTATAGCCACTAAATCGGCAATAAGATTAATCCCTTTCTGAGGAAACTGAATTATTTCGAATGTATTTGGTACACTAATTATACCTCGGTTTGCTCTTGTAACTGCTCCAGCCAGTAAGTTGTACATCAAAACCTTGTGCCTGTGAGCTGAGGAGGAGCCCCCGTGGCATAGTGGTTACATGTTGAATTGCTACCTGCGAAGTCGACACTTTGAACCCACTAGCCACTCCTCGGAAGGAAGATGAGGCTCTATTCCTGTAAAGAGTGGATGTATTGCAAACACACCTGGACAGTTCTACTCTGCCCTGCGTGGTCACTATGAGACAGATGGACTTGACTTAATGGCAACGAGAGTGAGTGAGCTAAATTGCTGTCCTTGGACACACAATTTATTGGCCTAACACGCTCAGAATTTTCTTCAGATATTTTTAGCAGTGGTTTGACTGATCGTGTTTTTCTTTCATAATAATGGCATGTAAATATATGCACAAGTTAAAAATGAAGCCATTAGTCTCTATATGCTTCTAGACAGGTTTTTCTTTCTTGCCTTGAAAACCTGGAAGTTTCACTGTGTGAAAGTGGAATGTAGTGAATGTTTGAGTCGTCTGTGCATTGTATCAGGATTGGTCTGGGGAGACAGTAGGAGCTAAAGGACAGTTTGTATGGACCCCATATTCATCTTCCCAAGAGGAATCCCTTCACTGGTATTTACAAATGTACCTTCCCAGCTGTCACTGGCCTCAATCCTGAATTTCCATAAACCTGATTTATTAAGTTTAATTTCAACTTCTGGAAAATTAAAAAGTGTGAGTAGTATAGCAGAAGTCATACTAGATCAGTTGTTTATATTATTCTAAGGCAGAAATATCTTTCTTCTCAAGTAAGTAGATGGAAACTGTCATAATTTTAGAAACGAATAACATTGGTGATTTATATTACCTGTCTCTTTAGTTTAAATATCTATTGAGTGAAGTTGTTTAGAATAGACAGAATTATGATGTTGCTTCTGTTTTGTCTTCAATGGGCTATTTGATTTCAGCAAATAATCCTAAGAGCCTGATTTGCTAGGTAATATGCTTCAGTAGGAAGATCTTCTTCAAAATTATTTTAGTTGGCTCCTAAGCTTTTGAAGAGTTTTCATATCTGTTTGCCTCTTTTATTGACCTTTGCTAGTTCATACAAGATTTCCCTTTCAAATGACACCTGGCTAGCAGTTCAAGATACATTTCTTTTAAGCTGGAAAGCGTGTCCACTATCTGCATGTCAGCTATGTAAGCCTTCCCACCTAGAAATAGGAGGACCTTCTTCTGTGGGGCGTTGTGACTCGGGTATATGGTCCAAGTTAAAGGGATGAGAGACAGAAACAGGAGAGTTTTGGTTAGCGATGCTCTTTGGTAGTGTGGGCGTTTAGGTTACTCCCTTTATTTAGGATTTTTAGATCCAAGTACTGTGAGTAGAAGAATGTCCGATATCAAATCAGTGGTTTTGCATTGCTTTAGAGTCTGAGAAACACTAGGAGTTAGGTTAGGAGCTGGACACATCAAACTGATAACCAACAACCTATCTGAAATGGACATTTGACTGCACAGGTGGAGGCAAGTAGTAACATTGAAAGCAGTGCCCTTTGCTAGTGCGCGCTGCATCCAGGCACAGCTCACCCTTGCAGGATGTGAGAACAGGGAACAGAAGTGGCTGGGAAGCTGACCATTCTCTCTTCCAGAAGAGAGAGGGAACATCATTCTGAACAGGCACATAGGAAGTAATGTGTTGAAAGTGACTTATTAGGAGAAAAGTAACGTTCTAGAAAGCACATGGTGCCTCTGAAACGGAAGCAGTACGTGTGGAGGAGGCACTTGCTCTGCCCCTTTATGCACTCATCCAGAGACTACTTCTCCAAAGAGTACTAAAGTGTCATTCTTTTTGTTTTGCTTTGATTTTGCTGTTCTCATATTGTTGTATTCATTTCTCTTAAGGGTTTGTTCTGAACTCACTTCAGATTCACAGGAAAGTTGCACGAATGATGCAAAGAATTCCTGTGTACTATCTACCCAGATTCCCCAAAGTTCATATCTTATCACATTTGTTAATGATTTTTCTCTTTCTACCTATATATTTTGTTCCTGAACCATTTGAGGATAAGTTCTGGACATGTCAATTCTTATACTTTGGCATGTTTTTCTGAAAAACGAAGACCTTATCAGAAATGAGCAGATAATAGCTTAGACATACTATTCATTAATATGCAGGTTTTATTCAGGTTTTTTCCAGTTGTCCAAATAATGTCCTTTATAACAAAAACTCCAGATCTTTTTTTGCATTCAGCTCTCTCATCTCCTTGTTTAGTATGGAATCGTTCCTCAGTTTGTCTTCATCTTTCTTTGCTTTACAATTTTGTTGAATGCGACCAGTTGTGTGCAGAATGTCTCATAAGTTGGGTTTATCTGGTGTTTCCTCATTAAATTTGAGTTTTGCATCTTTGGCAGGAACATCAAAAAAAATAATTTTATGTTTTCTCCATTGAATCTTTTGAGGAGGCATATGATGATTTAACTGTAGTACTGCGGTTAAGGTATTACTTGTCAGCTCTCTCTACCATAGAATTACATTTATAATTATTAACTTAGGGAGACATAAGTGGAGGCTACAGTAAATATTCTCTTCCTCCACGGCTTCTACCCACAAGTTTTGGCATCATTGATTCTTCTGGCTTAAATAATTCACTATTAGGTTGATTGCCAAGTGGCTATTTTCTAATTCTATCCCCTCTTCTCCATGTGTTAGTTGGCTTTCTGTAATAATGAAGTGCTTTTCTCTCTCCCTGGTTATTCATATCAGGTAGATGTGAGGATTTTTATTTTATTTCTTGGGTTTCAGATTACCCTTTTCTTGACCAATCAGAGCCCCTTCAAGACAAATCCTGTGTCTTTCTTTGACACGTTACCATTAATCTTTGAGCATTTTTTAAACAGTCTAATATTTTCCAGTCTCATTCTTGGAAATAGTCATGTCTCTTAAGAACCCTGGTTCAATTTTTTATAGATAGCATTTAGAGCCCAAGATGAGTGTATTACATGTGTTTTGCTATTGGAGGGGCATGGCATATAGGCTTTCTTGGCAAACAGAACTAGGAAACAGACAGATGCTTGTAAACATACACACATCTATATTTTTCTGTATACATTAAAACAACGAGTTTGCACTCAAACAATAAATGTTACTCCAACACCACAAGGTTCCAGCCCTATTTCTGTATTCATAATTTCCCTGAGACTAGAAGTTGTTAGTTTTGTTTTTAATGTCACGATTATTCAGGTGTATGATCCAGTAATATTCTTTTTAAGGGTTAGTCATTTATTTAGTTTTCTCCTGTAATTAAAGAATGCCTTCAGATGCAGATAATTAAGATACTTTAACTGAAAGTGTACTACTTAATGATTAGGATTTGCTGTGCATATAAACTCCAATGCAAAGTCCCTTCTGAAAAAAAGGAAAAAAAATAGAAGTGGAGAATTTGTAAATGGATTTTTAAGTAAGTGTATCTCAGGCCAATTTTGTATTTCTCAGAGTTAAATTTAAAATCCCATATTTAATTTGATTAAAAACATGGTCTTGCCCTTTGAACTGTCTTTCTGCAAACGTTGTAGGATGCAAAAGAAATATTTTTTTATCAAACCACTTTTACACCCTGTGGTTTACTGCACCTTATCATCAAAGATTAAGCAAAATAAAGTGTGTTGTTCTTGCTCTTAGGTGCCATTGAGTCAATTCCAGCTCCTAGGGCCCTTTTGTACACAGAATGAGACCCTGCCCATCCCTGTGCCATACTCACAATTGTCATGATGTTAAATCCGTGAATATGTTCTTTACATTTGGCTTCAGACCCAAGCATTCCAGTAATATCAGGACCCAGTTTTTGTGTGTCTCCTCCCTTTATAGCATCAGTGATGGCAGGAAGACTGTACGAGGCTCCAGCTTTCTATCTGCACAGCATCTGGTTAAAAACCAAAGAACACACCCATTGCACTATTGTCATCAACATTAACTGGAAAATGGGTTTGCTCTGTAAATCTTCATTCAATTCACAATCAAATGTTGATCCCAAAAAAACAAAATTTCTCCCACCAGCTGATTGAAATCTAGAATTCAAACCCAGGGGAGACTTGGGTGGGTGTGGAAGCACAGCTCTTTATCAGTTATGAAAAGGTACTGGGGTGAGTGTAACTGAACTAGGCTTGCTCTTCTATTTATATGCCCTTTTATGAACTACTTATGACTGGAGGATACTCTGCTCTATTGGCCAGGCTTAGATTACATGCCCATTTCTTGAGTACCTCTCCAGCCGTATAGAGTAAAAATAGGGAGAATATGGTTCACTAAAGAAAAGTCAAAAGAGTTGTTATCAGAAGAAAGGAATTTAGTAAGTAGAACAGGAAATGTTCAATAAAATGTTGTGTTCATCCAAATGTGAAGAAGAATGAAAGAAGGTGCTCTTTTAAGGCAAAAACAAACAAACAAAATACCCTGGATGGATTGTAATGACTGAGCTTAAAGAAATACAATACCTTACTCCAAAATTCTCTGTTCTATAAAAGTAAATGTTCTATTTTTTTCAAGGATACTTCCAAATAAGAAAATATCTTCAGCTTTTCAACGGCACAAATAATGTCCTGGTCCTGTCTTTCCTGATCTCTAGTACAAAGTGTATATGAGGTAGTTTTAAATGTCACAAAATGAGTGCTGTTAGTGCAACTGATTAAGTACTCAGTCCACCTCCACAAAGCCAAGAAACCCCTTATGGGGAAGTTCTGGTGCCACGGTGGGTCTGGCTCAAATTGATGGCACGTAACAACCACCAACTTGAATGCAGAGAAAAGTGCTTGGCTAAAATCTTAATGGTCACGTAACAGAAACCTACAGCCGCAGGCCCTCTTCACTGGCCCTAATGCAGCGCCAGCCTTACGTGTAGGGCTCATATTATTTCCAATCATTTGGATTCTTGTCACACCTCTTGGTTGTATATTTAGCTCAGCCACACAATTTATCCATGACCTTTAGTTTCCTACTATTTCAAATGAAAGTTTCTTTGTGTTCTAAGATATTGTTATACATCTTTTTCTTATACATCTTCATTTCCATCTTAATGAATATTTCATATTGGATAGGGATGAAAGAAGGTAGAGATTAATTATGTTTGGAAGAATCTAGACATCAAAAATAGAAAGAAACATGAGGGAAATTGTACTGAAGGGAAATTTCAGGAAATGTGTGAGGAAAATTGGCTACACTCTCAGAGACAAGTAGGATAAAAAATGACTAATATGACATGGGTGAATATAAATCAAGGGACCAGATAGTGTTAAAAGGGAGGGGAAGAACTTGTAATAATGAGAAATCTAGCATTTATTATTGTTTATGTGGTGTTTACGTGGGTCTAAACAGTATATAGTATGGAAACAAAATAATAGATCTCATTAAATGTAATCAGATTGAGATGAGGAGAGACATTCTTACAGATATAAGCAAGAACACGTTTAGATTTTGGAATAAAGAAAAGGGAAAAGTTGGAGGCCATGTCATCCGTTGAATCCAGTCTTTAAAGAACACTAACTGCGCTGGAGGGGATTGGGTTCTAGAATGGCAGATATTGAAATAGCTAGAGAACATAGTCCTCTGTCCTTCACAGAGCTTAGCATATATTTCTGTGACTGTCCTGAAGACATAGGACACCACTTGGCATTTCTCAAACTGAAGGAAATATTCCAGCTTTGAGTTGAAATAGTAAAGGATTATCAGGGAAAAACAATGAACTATATAGGAAGCATCCAGGGAAATGGAAGGAATGTACAAAGTTGGCATACCAGAAAGAATTGACTGTTGGTAACCTTTTAGTGTATTCAATCTCTCTTGAGCAAAGAGAAGCTAGATTATATGAGGAAGAATATAGCATCAGGACTGGAGGATGACTCATAACACGTGGCAGACAGGAAGTGACAGGATTCTTTCTGTACTTCTTCGTGATAAAAATATGGCAATTTGCAAGGATTTCATTTTACTTCAATCTGCAGTCAATGTTCATGGAAGTAGGAAATCAAATGAGGTATTACATGAAGCAAATTCACTGTAAAAGATCACTTTTGTTAAAAAAAAACATTTGAAGATTGTGATGAGTTAGTTGTGTGAGCCTCTAATAAAATTATTAAAAATATATATTTACAAAGCAACTACAAAAAATGTGCAGAACTTTAGTATTTTCATATTGTATAAAGTTCCTAAGTTAAAAAAAGCTAAGCTGTTTCTTATTCCCTTAGGAATAAGAAACCTCTTTAGGTACCTTTCTTGTTGTCTTCAGAGGCTGTTGCAATTCATTATTATTCTCATTGTAATCCTTTGTGATCATTGGTCCCTTCTGTACAGTTGAAATGGTCTTACATTCTGCAGAGGGTAGGGGAAAGCCGCTAGACTCACATTTATTCTTCTCTTGCAGTATCGTGAGACCTTTGGTGGTCTTTCCTCTCTCCTACGTCAGAAAAAGGAAGTCTTGTCTTTGCAATGCTGTCCCTTTTATCTATGTTTTTAAAAAATCATTAGGGGCTCATACAACTCATCACAATCCATACATACATCAATTCTATAAAGCACATTTGTACATTCATTTCATTCATCATTCTCCAAACATTTGTTCTCTACTTAAGCCCCTGGTATCAGCTTCTAATTTTTCCCCTTTCCTCCCCCTCCCCCCTTCCCTCATGAACCCTTGATAATTCATAAATTGTTATTTTGTCATATCTTACACTGTCTGACATCTCCCTTCACCCACTTTTCTGTTGTCCATCCCCCACGGAGGAGGTTATATTTAGATCCTTGTAATCAGTTCCCCCTTTCCCCTCTACCCTCCCAGTATCGCCACTCTGACCACTGGTCCTCAAGGGATCACCCACCCTGGAGTCCCTGTGTTTCCAGTCCCTATCTGCACCAGTGTTCTTTTTATTCCATCTCCTGTGTCTGCTTTACACACACTGTCCACTCTTCCAAAAGAAACTTGAGTTTATTCAATTCCATTAACTGGAAGTTTCTCCTAGGATTAAATCGGTAAATAATCTCAAGACAACTTTAAACCTTAATTTCTCTCCTTTGTAGAGTTGGAAGAAAATTACTGACAGAAACTTCTCCAAGGCCCCCACAGTCTCCAACCATTATTGCATCTCATCCGCACTCCATGTCTTCTGAACTGTGATAATGCCTTCATGCTCACGTGACTTGCCAGTGAATTCTTGTCTTTCTCTCATAACCACGTGGGAGGCTGGTGCCTGAAAGATTCCCTAGACTGACACTCAACCCATTCTGTTCCCATGAAAAGTCTTACTGTGAAAGTTACCTTCTACCTACCAAACAGAACTGCCCTATCTTATTCCTAAATATTTGACTCCTTGGTTTATTTTAAATGGTTCTTTTTTTTTCATTTTAATTTAAACATTTTCTCAATTTTTATTAAAGTATTTTTAAAGCAATTTAAGTATGTCATAGAAAGTTGGAAAGACTTGAGCTTTCCAGAGTTCAAAATACGCCTGATTGGGGCATTTTCTAGCCAAGCTTCAACTACAGCTTACCTCTTAAAAATCTGACATTTTTCACCTTTTTTAAAACGTATCATTTCCTAATTTTTGTCACATTAAGATGAAATTATATTGTGCAAATTGATAATGTTTTAATATACAGTTTTTGAGCCTTGTCTTTCTTTGTATGATAATGCTCTTAACTAGTACTTAGTTTATCACAAAGTCTAGTAGAGTCCTGGCCAAGTATTGGTCCCAGTACCTAGTAGCCTTCAAAATCCCTTTTGTATGTGTGTTGAGGGTAGTAGAAATCTATTTGAACATAAAACTATATCTCTAGACTTGTTAGCTAATAAGTTTCAGAATTTGTAAATTTTCTAAATATTTATTGATCAGATCAACCAGTGTTGACTCAAACCAAAGCTACAGCCATCAAGTCGGTTCTGACAGATAGCCACCTTATATAAGGTTTCTGAGGCTATATCTATTTATGGGAACAGAAAGTCTCATCTTTTTCCCATGGAGTGATTGGTAGGCTTGAACCATCAACCTTTCAGTTAGCAGTCCAATGTTTAGCCTACAGCACCCCTAGAGTTCCTTTTTAATGTCTACTAATGCTTTCAATGGGAGAAAGACAAGGCTTTCTAGAAAATGGTTAGTCTCAAATACCCACAGGCAATTCTACCCTTTCCTAAAGGGTTGCTCTGTGTGGGAATCAACATATGACAGTGAGTTTGTTTTTTTTTTTTCTGATGCCTTCAAATTCAACATGCTGGACTCTCCCCCCACTTCCCAAATTCCCTATAAATTAGTAAGTCCATCATTTTTCTACCAGTCATCAAGTTGAAAGCCTACTAATTAGTTATAGTTATTCCTTCCCTTGTCTGCATTGTGAAATGTTCCTTAAATTCTTTGTCTGGACATCCCTTGCAGAGGGGTAATGGGGAGGAGATGAGTCACTCAGGGTTCAGTGTAGCAACAATGAAGCTCACAACCTTCCTCTAGTTCTCAAATGATTCCCCCCCCCCAACGTCATGATCCCAATTCTACCTTGCAAACCTGTTTAGACCAGAGGATGCGCAGTGGTACAGTTGGGATCTGAAAACACAGGGAATCTAGGACATATGAACCCCTCAGGACCAACAGTGAGAGTGGCGATAGCAGGAGGAAGGGGGTGTAAAAAGGGGGAACTGATCTTGGGTATCTACATATAACCTCCTCTCTGGGGAATGGGCAATAGGAAAGTGGGTGAAGGGAGACACTGGGCAGTGTAAGATAAGATAAAATAATAATTTATAAATTATTAAGGGATCATGGGGGGGGAATAAAATGAGCTGATTCCAGTAACCCAAGTGGAAGGTGAATTTTGAGAATGATGAGGGCAATGAATGTATAAGGGTGTTTTACTCAATTGATGTATGTATGGATTGTGGTAAGAGTTGTATGAGCCCAATAAAATGATTTATAAATTTTTTTTAATTCTTTATCTTACATTTCATAATGATCACTGCCTAAACAACTCTATCATCTCTTGCTTAAACTTTTCACAATAGCTTCTTTACTTGTGTTCATGTTCCATGTGGCTTCCAGAATTATCCTACAGAAACATAAGTTTGAACATGTCTAACATCTCTGACTCCTAGTGTCTACTTTGTAAACTGAAACATCATCTATGACTACAACCTTCCATATGCAACCCAATAACATACTTTTTCCCAAACAAAGGATGAATTCACATTTCTATTTCACTGTCTTTGTCTTTCTGTGGACCACCTGCTTTCTTTCAAGTCCAAGTTACCCTGCTCACACACGGCCCCCACACCCACACAACAGCACTTCTGTGTAACACTCTGTGCCTTTCACATTAGACTGTCACACCCTGCTGGTAACTTTCAAGAGTGTAGGCTAAATAGAATAATGAGAGTAGGAGCCAAACTTTGATTTTACTGAGGACATGGAAAACACAAAGTGGAAGCAGCGAGTATAAGCCAAACTTAAAGAGCTTAGCAGGCCAAAAAATGAGGGGGGGGGGTGGAAGATAGTGATATAACAAATTTTTGAAGTATTTAAAAATGTTTCTTATATTAACCAATGTTTGAAGAAGTTCTGAAAAGGGAGAAATTAAAAATATAAAAGGAACAAGGACTTGGGAGAAAGGGACTCCTTTCCCTATGGAAAAACACAGAAAGTTTTATTTCCTTTCCCTAGCATGAATAGAAGAAACTTTACATTTATCCACAGTGAAGTGGCGAGCTAAAGGTAAAGGCAAAGCAGGAGGGCAGCGCATCCTCACAGGGTGGCATAATCACAACAGCAGCCAGCTCACGAACATTCAGGAATTGTGCACTGCCTGTTTAGCTGCTGGTAATTTAAGTCTACCATAGTGTGACTACGCATTCCTAAGAAAGTGGGCAAATACCGAACAAATCAGTTCTTCCCTCACCCCTAGGATCACGAGGTCTACCAGCACACGCTATACCCCAGGTGTTGGTGAAAGCTGAGTGGAAACCCTTTCAGGTATTAGTGAAGACTAGCTTGAAGTTGGAAAGCATGATCGTGTTTTGGATTTTGCCAGTGTGTGTTCCCCTTCAGGAAAGCTATCTGCAACAAAAACGATGGCTGGGGTGATCAAAGGGGGATGAACACTAACAAAGTAGATGTTAGGTTAGGGAATTTAGGAACTGGAGAAAGAAATCAAATTTGAAATGTGACATGGGAAAGAGACAGGAGGCAATTGAAGTAGTAAAAAAACAGAAGGGACCTCATAAAGAAAGTAAATATGGGCGAGTGGTTATGGCGAAGATTCTGTTTGGGATATTAAAAAGTAACTCATGAGGAATGAAAACAATCTAGCAAGGGAGTTGTTCAGCAGAACTGAGATTTGTGTAAGATCTCTGTAAAGAGTTGTAGGATAGGGGCAAAGACACCAATGCAACGAAGGGAAGTGTGTAACAGAAAGGAAGGCAAAGGATTGCCCATGCCAAAGCGTGGTCAGATGGAGCTTGAAATTGCTTAAGGATAAAAGTAGGCAGCAGAGGGAAGCAGGACATAAGAAAGTCCCAGCAAGCCAATTCTGAGCCCATCTACAATGGAGGGAAACATTGCCTGGGCCTGTGCCGGCCTCACCGCTGTTGTTGCAGCTACTGTGTCAGTCCATCACGTTGCAGGCCTTCCTCATTCTCGCTGCCCCTTCACTTTACCAAGTATGCTGTCTTTTACCAGCAACTGGTCTCTCCTGACACCATGTCCAAAATACATGAGATGAAGTTGCACCATCCTTGCCTTTAAGGAGCATTCTGGCTGTACTTCTTCCAAGGCAGATTTGTTTGTTTATTTTGGCCACCTATGTTACTTTGTGTATTTTCACCAGCACCGTAATTCACATGCCCCAATTCTTCTTCAGTCTTATTTATTCATTGTCCAACTTCCACATGTGTGTGAGGTGGTTGTAAATACCACGGGTAAGGCCAGGCGCACCTTAGTCCTCGAAGGGGCATCCTTGCTTCTCGACACTTTCAAGAGGTCACAGTGAGATGGACATTGGTCCTACAAGCCAAGAGATAAGCTGGTGATTTGGAGAGGCAAGTGCACAAGTTTCAAATAAAAAGAAGCAGAGGATGGCAGCAAGATCAAGGCCTAAAAAGAAGCTCAAGAGGACAAAGTGTTTGTTTACTGCTTTAGAGGGCCCAGTACTCAGGTGAGAGTAGTCTTGTCACTGAAAAAACTAAGCTACTCTCCCTGCCATTGCATCATTTCTGACTCACAGTGAGCCTGCAATACAAGGAACAACTAACTGCCCTTGTAGGTTTCCATGAATGTAGCTCTTTATAGGAGTAGAAAGCCTTGTTTTTGCCCCCGTGGACCAAGTGGTGGTTTTGAACTACAGACCTAATCACTATGCAACCTTGTCATCCGCCGTGTTGAATTACCCATCAGCACACCCACCAGGGGCTTTAGAGGCATATGGTATATGGTTGAGGCAGAGCAAGGACACAAAACAATGAGAAAAATATTTTCAAATAATTTAATGTTTAATGAAAAGAATCTAGGTATTTTTGTAGCAGTGTAGGGTTTTTATTATGCTACTTTATAGTTCCATATAGTGTTTGTTCATTTATTTCCAAGTGTTTGAGTGGAAGGAAAGTTTCAGGTACAGGCACTGTAATTTTTTTTTTTTTTTTTACTATAGTAAGGTCTTACTCTGGCCCTGCCTGTCTGACTCATTCTAGGACACAGTAATTTACTGTCTCTTTTCAGACCAAGGTAAAAATATCTCCTCTATATAAGCAGATTCCTGTGTGAAGAAGAAAACAATACATGGCTTCAACTTTGTTAATATTTATATTCAAGGGCTAAATTTTCAATATATGAGAGGGCTTCAAAAATTCATGGAAAATGAAATGAAAAAATGGATTTTTCCCCGGGAACTTCTTGGAGCCCCCTGTATGTTTTCTAGTTTTAACGTCTTAGATTATCAGAACAATGCCATATTTCTACCTTTTCATATCTAGAAGGGAGATTGGTCTGAAAGCTTGATTTGAAGAGAAAAGAGAATGTGTTATTCTGATTCCCACAATGTAATGGTCTTTGAGGACTCATATTGACAAACTCTTCTTCATTCATTATATTATTTCCTCTTAGCTAATTGGAAAGGGAGGAGGAGAAAGATAAGGTTATATGTCAAGTGTTGACCTGTGCTGCGTAAATGTAGCAGCCTGAAATGAGCCTGTATGAAAGTCATGCTTCCCAAAATGCACATGGGCTAGAGGCGCATGTCTAAAGACCGCTAGTTTGAAACTGTCCAGTTCTCATTTTTAGCTGTTCTAATATGAGGAGGCTTCAAAACGTTCATGAGAGAATTCCATTTTCTTTGCATTTCATCTTCCCTGAACTTTCGAAAGCCCCCTCTTACATATTTTTCTAATTTCAAAATAAGTGTCGTCAGTATTGAGCACGGAGGACAATGGCTGTGAAACCAATATAATTTGAAGTTGTAATTCTAACTTCCTCTTGACTAAAATCTGTGGTCTGTTTGTAAATCCAAGATAATATTGTGGTTTTCTAGTTGTCTGGCACTCAAGCAGATATAAATACCCTTCATCTTTATCATCCTTTGGGATGTATTTGAAAACTTAATAAAAGTCAGGAAGTAAATTCATTGCAGGCCCCTCTCCATATTGCCACATGAATCAAAACGTGTATGTTTTTTCTTGTTCATGTTCTAGATACCATACTCCTCAGCATCTCCCGGGAATTATGTAGTAAGTACATTTGGGTTTGTTTGCTCATAAGAATTGATGTTACGTTTTATTTGTGCAATGAAATAGTCATCCAGATGTTAAGAAGAACCCCTGTGTATTGGCCAAGAAGTGAGCATCTGATTGGTACTGAGCTGTTTCATCTGCCAACCTCGGTACATATGTTGATGTTCATTAGTGAAACAGTTATCAATCTGGTCAGAATTGCCCTAAGTACTGTGTTTTACTTCAGCGTATGTTTCTGTAACCAGTACAGTACACTCTGTCCAGAAGAGAGCCATCCCCACTTACACAATGATGTGCTTGAATCTGCAGTTCTCCAAGAAAATCATCAACCCCCCCTCCCTTATACCACTTTCTCCACACAAAGTCTAAAAGACAGTAAACTTTCTCCCAATCTCAAAGTGAATCAAGCAGCAAAGTAATGAATAGTAATTTGGGGGAGCCTGTTAGTGTTTTAGTTGTTCTGAGACATTCAAAACATTACTTTAAAAATGTACTTGGTCAGCACATGTTAAGATTTTCCAGAAATGTGTGTGGACCTCAAGTTACATTAGCAAGTCTTATATTCCTTCTTCTAAAAGGTCAGATGACCTTCCAATCTTTATTAACTTTTAATGCTTGTCGTATCCCCTGGCCATCATAATGAAAATGTGTTATAGTACTTGGTGCGGGGCGGGGGGGCATTTAGTCACAGAGAAGCAAGCGGGAAAGTAGTAAAAACAAGATCTTTACTAAAAATATTTTTTGAGATTTATTACTAACTGGACTGAAGATAAAGGGGTACTGAAGAGTGTCAGCGGATATTTTTTTCTTCATTGAAAAGGAGTTTTTATTACCACAATGACAAGAACACAGTTTGGGATCTGTGGATGTAGTACTTATTGCTTATTTAAGCCATGCACATTAAGAACATTTAGCTACTTTTTATATCTTTGTTGAAAGACTGTAAGTCAACGTTTTTAACATTTTCCCCCCAAAACACCCACTTTATTGGGAGCTAGTACAGGTATCATATCATTTCATAGTTCAATCCCATCAAGCAGTCTTGTACAGCTGCTGCCACGGTTTTAAGACAGTCTCTTCCTTCTTGAACTCCTCGACTTTTTAACATGTTTTAGATGAGATCAGGAACATTCAGCATGGTATGTCTGTAGACTTGACATTTTTTAAAGAACCTATTTTAAATCACTTAAGAATAAACCTGATATGTTTTTGTGGTGCAATGGCATTTAAAGGAAATTTAATTTGTTTATTAAATAGTAAGTGTGTGTACCATTTGAAATAATTGCTGTGTCTATGCAGTTAGAGTGAAGCAAGACCTTAGCCAATTAATAGTCAATTTGAAAACTGTGCACAAAGCATCTGAAGGATTCAAATTCTAAATTCCATGGCTTGAATTATCCGTGTTGGTTGTCTGAAATAATTGAAGTAACTTTAGAATTTCCCAGTTTCCATTTTGGTTGAGTGTGTAGCTTCCAGCCTAGCAAACCATAGCGGTTGTTAACATTGCTTTTCATTTGCAATCGGTGTGATGCCTGAAGGTACAGTGTTGCGATTGATGCTGACAAAGAGAAGGCATAAGGAGCATCGATACATTTTCAAAAATAGGAATCTCTAAGATTATAATTAGTATTTATATATACTAATGATACTAAGGAAACAACAGAAATGTAAATCATAGACACATCAATTCTATTTTATGGATTTGTAAAGACCTTATTAAATGGTTTCCTCTTAACCTCATTATATCTGATGTGATTAAGTCATGAATAATAAATTAATGTTACAGTCTCATTGTTTTTGGAAACTTGTCAAAACAGTCTCAACATATTTAAGCTAAATTATGGTTTGCATAATATTGAAATGATTGTGCACTCAAAGAAAATTAATTGTGGAGAAAATATATTTTGTCAGTTATTTTCAAATTGGTTTATTATAGAAATAAGTCTTAACCTTCTGGTTGTTGTTTTTTCTATTGTTTAATGAAATGCCTTGCATATAACAAAATTTTGTATAATTATCTAGGGTCCTCCAGGAGGTGGAGGGCCGCCAGGAACACCCATCATGCCTAGTCCTGCAGGTATTGCAATCATATTAGTGATGTGGGTATATGACTACAAAAATCACAAAATATAGAAATTTTGTTTGAAAGGTTAATAATGTTCATTATCTCTTGATGTTTAAAGAAGTAAAATAGAGGTAGCAAATAGGAAGGTAAAAGAACCAATTCCCAACTGCTTGAAGCATATGGAAAATTCTTGTTGCATGAATAACATACTTAGGATGAAAATAGTATGATTTGTATGCATTGCCTGTAGTTCATACCATTGACCAGTAATTGAGAATAAAAGATTCTTTGAAACTAACAAGCAAGTCAATAAATTCACGTTACACAATTTAGGGAAGTTCTACATGACTAAAACATAACATGCATGGATCCATTAAGTTCAAAATAACAAATTAAGCTCATTATATCTATCATCTTACTAAACTAGATATATATGTTTATGGTAGCATTTACCCTTATGTCTATAGGTATTGATTAACTAACTATTTAGTCAACTATATAATGAGAAAAACTTTTTAAACCTCTAAACTGGAATATACTTTAATATTTCCCTATTGTTTAAACTTATTTTGGATACTTGTAGTAGAAGTTTATATTGACACAATCTACCTAGAAAATGCCCAGGGCAACTTGTATCAAGAGCTATGAAATGGTTGCTATTCAGTAGATTGCCCTACAGTCTTACTGCTAGCCATGATCAACACAAGCCAAGACAGAAGATTGCACATCTACTGCAGGCAACAGTGAAATTACAGATCCAGCCTTCATACATATCCAATTATAGTAGAATTATTGAATAGATTATTTATGGTATATGGTGGAATATAATGATTAACACTGGCTTAAAATAATTTTAATGACAGAAATTATTCACTACAATATTATCACAATTTTAAAAGTAACACTGATCTAATAACTAGAAAAAACATGATTTAGGCTAAATTTGATCAGTGGTGACTTCCAAATGAAATAAAATCCTCTTTTATTGCCAACATTGTACATTTCATATACAAGGCAGGATTTTTTTCAATTAGCAAATAATTTTCATTTTACTATTAAATCTGTGTGCTCTTAATTGGCTTCTTGAAATCAAAATTGAGAAGCTCAAAATTAATTCATTAATTACTCCAACAAATAATAAAATTTGTTTGAAACTTTTAATTTTAGAAAAAGCGTGTTTCATAATTGATATAAAATTTTACTCTGTTTCATTAACTCTTTAGACCTACCATCTAGCTGCTGTCAAGTCAATGCTGACTCACAGCGCCCTTATAAAACAGAGTAAAACGTGTCTTGTAGGGTTGAAAGCTATAAATCTTTACAGAAGTCGACTGCCACACATCTTTGCCCCACGGAGTGGCTGCTGGGTTTGAGCTGCCTTGGACGATATCTATAAATGTCTCACAGAGCTGTTTTCTCAAAAGATCTTCATGGAAAATATAACAAAATTGCTCAACTTGCCCACGTCTACACTCCTATATATTATTTTATATTTTTTTAAAAATTGGTCTGTGCTTAACAAATGTTTCCATATAAGGCTTAAAGAAGTTTTGGAGTAACACAAAATATCTGATAATTCTCCCTCTCAAGCCAGGAAATGGCCTGATTTTTTCCAAACATTTTTTCTTTTTTGCTTTATGCATAGACCTCCTCTATAACGAGGTTTCATACACTCCCCTACTAGGAAGACAACCACTCCTCGTGCCCCCTGAGAATCTCTTCTATTGTAGTTATTTTCTAAAAAAAAAGAAGAACCAGATAGCACCTAGAAAATTTCTGGTCAAAATACCAGCTCTGTTTCCTTCAAATGTTTTGTTTTTGTTTCTAGATCAAGTTATATTCTCAATTGGCATTAAAAATGATATTTTTTTGTTTCTGCATCTTAAATAGACTGGTCTTTCACCAAAAGCAAAGCTAATAAAACTAGCGGGGAGAAATGGAAGATTTTCTATGTTTATAAAGCAATCCCAGGGTTTTCTGAAAGGTAACATTCTGTGCTGAGACTGACCCACTAGTTAACAGATCCCTATGACTTGCATGTACAAGATGAGCAAGGCATGGCTCTCGGCCTTCTCTCCGTGTCTTTAGTGTAGCCCAATTGGGAGCAGAAATAGGAAAATAAGACAAAACTTTAATGCAAAGCAAAAATGGTTGAAATTTCATTCATTTGGAAGTGGGGATGGGAAGGCAGGGAGCTTCATGGAAGGGAAGCCTCATGGCAAATTGAAATGGGCCTGGGTTAGTGAGTTTAATTTTATTAGGTGGCGATGAAGCTGAATGTGCTTAGATAAAAGAACAATACAATGTGGACACATGAAAGTTACTTGCTAGAAAGAGCAAATAGCCTGGTTTCACAGTATCATGTACTTCTGAACCAGGACCCACTGCCATCGAAGCATTTCCCACTCATAGCAACCCTATCATGGTGACTGAGCCTTTGTAAACCTTCACAAGAGTAGACAACTGTACCTTTCTCCCTCGGAGAACGATACGTTTAAACTGCTGGACGTGTGCAGTTAGTAGTCCAACACCTCTGTGACAGCAACATAGGGTGGAAAAGAATCCCAAATGTAGGCTAGGGTCCTATTAGCAGAAATAAAGAGGGGTATTTTCAGCTTTTCAGCAGTGTAATCTGTTAATCTCAAAGTGAAACATGTCCACATAAAGGTGTCCTGATGGTGCTGGGAGTTGGGCATGGAGCTGCTAACTGCAAAGCCCACCAGCCATAGGTGAACCTGAAGCTGTTTGCTCCCATAAGGATTTACAGTGGGTGGTTGTGTTTCCAAGTAACCTATAAATGCCATATTTTAGTGAGTACCATTTACTCTGCTATAGTAAACTTCTTAAATAATCACACAAGAGAAGAAAAGCAATTTCTTATCCCCCACTCTCTGGTCACGTGTGAAAAAGCAAAGGGTATGGTTATCTCTGTCTGGCTCAGTGCATTTTGAAACGTGTTTGTTTCATTACATAGATCCCATAATGTATGGTATTTGGGGAAACTGCATAATTGTAAAATGCAGAAAGCTGCATCTTACAATTAATATTTCCTCAGTATAAAATTTTCAGCCTTTCACACCAGGTTCTTCATTCTAGAAGCACACTTTTATGTGCTTAGAGATAATGTGCTTAACACAATGGAAGTATGTATGGATTGTGGTAGGAGTTGTATGAGCCCCTAATAAAAAGAATTAACTAAGAGAAGTGGAATGTTATAATTTTACAATATTAAAGTGGTATTTATACCCATGTGCTCCCTATACTTATTTTATTCTAAAGGAAAAAATCAAATAAACAAAAATTTTATGAAGAGTTGTGCTGGCAAAACTAGAGCAAGATAATTTCATTCTAATTGCATTGTCTTACTTCAATCTCTCTCTCTTTGAATTAAGCCAGATATGTCACCAACTTTTGATAATTATTAGCTAAATAAACTTTTTGAAATTGATGTGTAGAAAATTAAGGAAATAATGAAAAATCGGAATCTGACTCAAATGATTTCTATTGTACTTGTGCATATCATTGCTTCAGTAAGAAGTTCAGAAAGTGCCCGTGCCTTTACAACAAATGGCCCTTTGCTACAACCTTTGAGATTTTAAGGAATGTTCTTTTTACCAGATGATGTCATATGAAAAAAAAAAAAGAATTAGTCAGATGATTATTCTTTGTATCACATACCTAATTCACAACCTCAGAATGGTAATTCTTGAATTGGAAATGAGTCCCAGATGTTTGTAAAGGCTATTTCAAGTGCTTCAGGTATCAGTATGGATGTGTATCCAGATGTTCTTTAAATATTACTCTGTGATAACTTGTTGATAGATTTATAGAGACGTTTATTAATTAAATAACCTTTTGTTTTAGATTCAACCAACTCTGGAGACAACATGTATACTTTAATGAATGCAGTGCCTCCTGGACCTAACAGACCTAATGTAAATATGATGTTTTTCTTTTTATGTGTTTGAATTCAAGGCTGTCTAAACTGTATATTTTATTTCCCAGGACCTAATTGTACAACACACACACACAATCAAGTTTATCTCTGTATGCTAGTCTGAAAAAGCCATGAGTATATAAAAAACAAAAATTTTAACACTGAATATAAATGTAAAACTGAACATAATCAATTAGAAAACATTGGTTCCAAAGCTTATTTTGCCAAAGAATAATTATTGCTACTGGCTATTTGAAAATGATAATTAATGATAATAATTTAGATTTAACTTCATTTTTAACATCATTGAATTTTACCTAATTTGTTCATATTTTCCTATATGGCACTAAATTTAAAAAGTGAATAGGATTATTTTTCTAAGACTAGAGGAAATCATCTGGGGTTTAAATATACAACTGAGATAGCCCTACAGCAAAAATCAATAAGCCTGTGGTCATTATATTTTTATAAAAGTGTATAATGAAAAATGTTTACATCCAAGACCTACCTGCCAACAAAATAACATTTAAAACAGCTTCTAGTTAAGATGCAAATACCTAGGTTAATGTAGAGAAGATTGAGATGTGTAACATATTACCATAATGTACCCAAAATTCAGCAATGAAATAATTACCTTTTTTCCTAGCAATGAGGACAAGAAAGGGAAACATTAGGTTGGTTTTGTCCAGTATGCTAGCCATAGCTACGTGTGGCTTTGGGGCACTTAAAGCATGACTAGTCCAAACTAAGATGTCCTATAAATGTAAAATAAACACTGAAGTTACTGAAGACTGGCTGTTTTTTAGTGTGAAATATCTTATTAAACATACACATTTATTACATGCTAAAATTGTGATTTTAGATGTTGAGTAAAAATTAAATATTGAAATCCATTTCGCCCACTTTATGTATTAAACTATAGCTGCAAGAACTCCCGGCACAGGACTGGACAGTGTTTTGCGCTGTTGTACGTAGGGTCGTTATGAATTGGAAACAACTTGTTAATACCTATCAATTACCATGTTAGATATCTGAATTTACTTTCATATAGGTCACAATTTTTTAATTTTCATATTATTTTTGTTGGACAGCACTGCCTTCAATTATCACCATTCTTCTAACATAATTATTTTTTCAAGAAAAGGAGACTTTCATATCGCTAATGTCTGAAAAATAGGCGCCCTGGCAGTACCATCTGCTCCTGGAAAGACTGCAGCCGAGGGAGCTCCCTGGGGGCTCTGCTCTCTCACAGGGTCACTGTGAGTTGGAATCAGTGGGCGGCACCCAACAGCAGTGTCTTGACAGCATTTTCAACAAGACAAAAAGCATGTTGGATGTGATCATTATGTCTTGAGAAATGGTGTAAAAAAAATAGAGACGATATTTTCAGGCTTCAATTTCATATCTTACTACTTAACACTATTTGTAATATTATATGGTATTGAAGGCATTTCTGTGTCCGTTAAACTGATAAAGATCCAATGGTGTTCCATTCTGATAAAAAGTAAGAGATCCAAGAATAGTAGCAGAAGGATATGTCAGTCTTTCAAATGTCATTCATTCAAACCAGTAGTAAAACAAGCAAATGTTTGCTCTGAGCCAGCCTTACAACTCTATGAGCTACACTAATCAAGCATGCATTCATATCGTGGTGTTTTTTAAAAACACCCTGGGGGGGCCAAACCAAGAGTGACCCCAGGCTAATAGGTTCACTGGCACGTGTTTCTCAGCCCAGACCTCAGCTATGCTTCTGACAAAAGCCAATAACAACAGTTGGTTCAAAGTTAATCTGTTTGAGTTATCATCAAAGCATACATATTTCAAGTTGTTTATTGAAAATCAACACATATGCTTCATTCTCCTGGGAAATTGTATAAGCATGTGCTTTGTGTGCTTTCAGTGATGGAAGGCCATCCTGTTTCCACAGAGTATATATGGTTGTCTCCTGGGGCAATCACCCCCAAAAGCCAGTCTGATTAGTAATTACCACCACAGAATTACACATACACACACACACCACATTCAACATTCTGTACCTTAAGGGATGGAAAAGATGCTTTTGGCATGGAAACATTTTAAAGCAACTGTTTTCAATAGACTGTCTTCACTGTTAAAATAAGATGGTAACAGTGCAGAACTTGCTTTCAAGCGGGTCTGTGCATCTCCTCACAAGCATTCCAAGAGGAGAAGGGAAGACTGAGTGGCAGCCAGGGGCCAGTGACTCCACAGGAGAAAAGTTCTGTCCACCACCAGTTCTAGCCTAGTGCATCTATTCACATCTGCTGTAGACTGGTCAGCGCATCCAAGGTTCCATTTGTAAATGAAAAAATATCCCATTAATTTAAATTTTTTGTTTGTTTAGTGTAAAATCTATAGAATAATTATCATGGGATTGACTTACTTGGTGATATTGCCAAGAATAATTGGTTATATTTACCTATGTCTAAGGAGCCAAATGTATTTAACCTGTAAATTCAAACTATTTATTATGATCCATTTGAAAAAAGATACATTATCTGCTCAGAAAAAATATTAATATTTGTATAATGATGTTGAATTATTCTTATTAATAAGCCAACATTTTAGCAGCTGCTTTAAGAATCACCTTTGGTTTATAACAGCTAAATTTGTTAGTGGCTTAGAGAAACTGTGTCTCATTTGCAATGGGACCTATAGACTTTCTAGTGGAGGATATCGGAAGAGAAACTAGTATATGAATGGAAAACTGGAGCACAGACAGAGACGGGATGAGGAAGATGGATCAATCCAATTAGGAGAATCCACATGGCTGAAAAAAGTCAAGAAAACATATCCATAAGTTGAAAGTCAAAATAAGCTGTGAAAATGTCTTCATGCTGTTAAAGGTAAACACTGTAACTTAGAGGTACACCATTGTTTCCAATGTGATCACAGTCATTTTCTTCATTCTTTAATAGTTTCCAATGGGCCCTGGGTCAGATGGTCCGATGGGTGGATTAGGAGGAATGGAGTCACATCACATGAATGGCTCTTTAGGTAAGGATACCAAATTTGATATTTAGTGATAAAGTCAAAACAAAAAAATTAAGCTCTATGTGGCAGATATATACAAAGTTTTTCCATGTATGTATAACATCTCATTTTCAAATGCTCAATTTTTATCTCAGACTGATAGTGTAACCTAACAGTAATCTATCATACATTGCTTAAGATGAATGGAGACCATTAAAATCAGACATGTGAGAACTGCATTAGCCGTGCTCATGTTCACAGATATCTACGCTATTAAACTATGTGATGCCGCTGCCTTAAAGGAAAGGCGGCATTGCCAGTTAGCGTGTGTATCCTGCATGTGTCACTTAGGAAACACAACAGCCCTCCCAACTTGTTTCTTTGTGCTCTACGGACAATCTCAGAAGAACTGCAGTCCTTGGCAAAAGGGTGTTAATTTTTTTTTCTCAGCAGATTGTCTATTTTTTAAATCATTTTATTGGGGGCTCTTACAGCTCTTATCATAATCCATGCATACAGCCATTGTGTGTCAAGTGCTTTTGTACATATGTTGCCATCATCATTTTATGTTCTTGCTGCTTGAGCCCTTGGTATCAGCTCCTCATTTCTTTTCCTCCCCTCCCTCAGGAACCCTTGATAAAGTATAAATTATTATCTTCAGATCTTACATCATCCATTGCCTCCCTTCACCCTCTTGTGTTAATGTTTTGCTTTGCATGTTGATAGTTATCTGTCCACATTAGTCATCGCCTTCTGGGTAATGTGGATGATTCTTCCACGAGAGAGCTTACTCACCTTGTGGACCTGATAGAGCAGATGACACATAGCATGACTTTCATGGATGGAAACAGACGTCATCAGTGTGGCTTCTGCCCGGTTAAGGGGAGGAAGACATTTCTGAAAGGGAGAAACAGGGAAAGACCGTACAGAATTGACTCAGACCCTGGGTGTATAGGAGGGTTACATGCAAAACCTTAAAGAAGACCTCCGCTTTACCTTTGTGCCTGTTTGAAAGCGCCCTCATGGTACAGTGGTTAAGAGCTCAGCTCTTAGTCACATGGTCCACTGTGACAGCCCACCAGGCATTCCAGGGGCGAAGGGAGGGCAGCCTGCATCAGGAAAGGCTACACTCCTGGAAACCCGATGGGGATAGTTCCGCTGCCCTCGAAGGACACTATGCCTCAGAAGTCATGGAAAGCAATGGATTTGGTTCTTAAATATACTTAAATAACATATGATAAATAAATTAATTTAAAAGTTGACCGTGGAGGTAGGTTTGTGATTTTTTTTCTTCTTCTGAAAAGGGTACACAGGTTACCAAGGTTGGAGAAACTGCCTGTGAATACCAAGTAATACGCACATCCCTCTCCTCTACCTGTGGTCAGCAGTTGTCTCCCTCTGATACCTCGAAGCTGCGTCACTGCGATAAATCAAATGATTTGCAATGAGTTGCTGACTTGTGTGCTGTTAGGGACCCCTACTTACTCTGCCTAGTCTTCACCAGTTAGAGTGGACATTAGCCCTGTGTGACTATGATATCGTAAATGAATTAAGATTAAGTAAAATTTTACCTGCAGTCCCTCAGTTCCACGAACCCTATTTATGTACACAGTAGCCACATGTGACTAGGGCGACCACAGCAGACAACCCAGACGTATCTCCATCATCACAGAAAGGTCTGCTACACATGCTGAGCGAGAATTTATTTTTTCTAATTTATTACAAAATAATTCACTTTCCAATGTTGCTATTTTAAAACGATAATTATAAAACATGATTTTGCTCACAGAAGGTTCTCAGTTTGACTGCCCACTAGATTAAAATTCATAGAAAAGTTTGAGGTGCGCTTGGCCTGTGGTTCGTTACTTTCTACAGTGAATATCATTGCCCATTTTATATGTGTGCATAATGGCATAGATATTCATATTAAGCAATTTATTGTTTTTATTTATAAATTAGTAACACTGATAAACACTAACTGCATGTGTTGACTGAAAAAGATATAACTTTTCATCAGATAAATTATTAAAAATAGTCCAAACTAAAGATAATCGTGTCATTTAGATCTAACCATTGTTCTTTGTATGATTCCATTGCTTTCTTACTAAGAATTTGGTATTTATTATTCATTGTCTCGAGAAACAATGTAAAAAACGCAGCACTACATCTTTATTTTTGATGGATTACCATGCATATTAAATGGCTACTGTTAGATTGTTGATATGATTAAGATTTGGGGGTATCTTAGTAATACATGTTATCATAGTTACCCGTGTTTAAACTGTTGTCAGGCTTTATAGAAAATGTCTGTTTTTAAAAACAAAAACTTTTTATTGTGATTTGAGTAAAAGTTTACAAAGCAAATTAAAATTAATTTCTCACTCCACAATGTATACCCATGTTTACTGAGGGCACTGGTTACAATCCACCAGTGAAGCAGCACTCTCCCCAACTTCCATGTGTTTCATTTCTACGAGTACTTCATTCCTACACCTTCCGTCCTTTGTGTTTTTGATCAAATATTGTCCCTTTAGTCCCCGGTGCTGGACCGTTTAAAGGAGTGAGCTCATCCCTCGGTTGTTCGAGTTCACTTTGGAGGCCTGTGTCTCGTTTGGCTGAGAGCTCCCCTGGGATGGGTTCAGTTCCAGGACTGAAAAGCCTCTAAGGGCTGGCTGCAGTCTCTGGGGTTCCACGAACCTGTGATTTTGAATTTTGTTCAACATTGTTCCCCCTCCCACGTTGCCAAGGACCTTCTACTGTGATGCTGGCCAGAGCACATGGTAGTGGTGGTAGCTGATCAAAAACTAGTTATTCTGGTCTCAGGGAAGTGGAGGCTGTGGTTCTCCATTTTATATTTAACAGATTTACAGAAGCATCATTTTGAGAAAATATATTTAGTAATCTATCGGTATGTTCAGGAGCCCTGGTGGTGTGTGATGGTTAAGATTGTAACCACTAACTGGCAGGTGAAAGACTTGAACCCTGCCAGCGCTTTGTGGGAGAAAGTTTGGCAGTTTGCTTCTGTAGTTGACGACCGAGAAAATCTTCAGGGACAGGTCTCTGCCATACTTCTCGTTGGCATGAGCCCCAGTTGACTCAGCACTAACAACAATCAGTATGTACAAACTAAGAATTCAGATTGAGTGGTAACTTTAAATGAGCCTTTTAATGAGCTATTTCCCTTTCGGGAATTTTGTGCAGCAAACCACAAGGTCAGCAATTCGAAACCACCAGCTGCTCCACGGGAGAAAGATGAGACTTGCTGCCCCCAGAAAGAGGGACAGGCTCTGTCCTGCAGGGTTGCTCTGAGTCAGAATTGACTTGATGGCAATGCGTTTTGAGATCATAATGGTGGCTTTCTTTCTTCTACAAGCCCCACCCCACCCCCACAATAAAAAAGGTGATTTTGAACTAGAGGTAGAATTTTTGTTGCTATACGGATTCATTTGAAAAGGACAAAAGGGAAATTTTCAAATGAAAAACCTAAATGGACAGATTATGGAAAATACAAAGTACTGTGTTTATTTAAATTTAAGTACTATTTTATAAATGAAATCGTTACCTTAAGAGGTTTTCTTTGTCTATTTTCTTGCAGGCTCAGGAGACATGGACAGTATTTCCAAGGTGAGCCCCGCGGGTTCTCTGGGTTACTCTATGAGCGCTGAACCCTCGTGACACGCTCACTGAGGTCATAGAGTAAGCTTACGAATCATGTTCTCAGATAAGAGTTGGAAAACAAAAGGCCAGGTATACCCCAATTGGAAGTTGAAAAAACTAAGATGTGTCATCTGTAGAAAATGATAAAAACAAGTCTTTTACAAATGTTCTTAAACATGTTAAAATTCATTTACAAGAGCTGCTATATTTGTATGGTTAACTGCTGCTCAAGCCCTAGCCAAGGTAATCATGTCCTAATGTTGCATGTTTGTGAAGCAGTGAGCTAGTTCTGGATGGTGTTTTTAAAACATAAAGAAGTCTAAAGCAACATGTAAAGAGAGAAAAGAAAAAGGCTGTGATGTGCCGCAAGGCCATTGCATTTATATATCTCGGTCTCTTTCAAGCCTTCAGTGGGCAATGTTGATATCCTCAAATATCACTCTAACTTCCCCAAACGGAGCAAAAATATAATTATGTTACAAAAAGTAGGAAAGTGGCCCTACCATATAGTGTATGTCTATTCTTCCTCCTTCAGTAGTTTTTGTACCTAAAATTAATCATTTGAATAAGTGCTTTATGTTTTTGAGAAGTATACCTAAATACTGTTTAGGTCTTGATCAATTTTTAATCATTGTGTGGATGAAAGAAATGTATTTAGAATGGGTAATAAAAACTCCTTATTAACTGACGTACCTTACTCTTAGCTCTGATCTTACCTGTACATTGATAAATACAGAAATTCATTCAAGGATTGCTTCATTTCCAGTTCTACTTCTCATCATTCCCAGGTATAATAATGTAAACCTTCTGATGCCAAGGAAGATATGATTTATTTAGATAAAAACATTTTAAATTAAGGTTTCGAGCTTTAAAAAAAATTTCATTAGCATTCTAACATCATCCCTGCACTGCCTGGTTGTATGGCCTAACAAGTTCTGCAGGCCTATGGCTGTCTGTATTTAGGAACAATCATGAAAGTCTTTTTGTTTGTTAAAAATAGATATTTATAATAGCCTCCAAAAACCTGTTTTCAAAATAAGATGCCCCATACCCCTCCATTAAAGCCTTCTCTCGAACAAATGAGAGGCCCCTGACTAAGTTGGCTACCTCAGGTAACGCTGACAATTGGTATTAGCTCCATTCTGCTTTGTGGTCACCAATTAAGATTCTAATGCCGTATTTCAGATGTATATTCCAGTATTTCAAGATGACTCTCAGACACACAAGGCTGAGATCATCCACATTGCTTTTGGCCATCGTCCTAGGCATTTCCACTATTGACCACATAACCTTATACATTAGATGTAAACATCATTCTGTATATGATCTTACTTGGTCTCTTACAAGGCACTTTAGAAACTTAAACTAGAGTCATGATGATGAATTAAACATCAAATTCTAATGTACTGTTATACCAAAACTATTGCTACTATGATTCTTATTTTCCCATTCCTATTCTTGGATCCAAGGTTTTCCCCACCACGCTTTGCCTACTGCTGGTAACGCTCTCTCTTGCCTAATGATGTATTGCTTACTCTCTAAGCATTAATTGACCCCCCCCCATTGTGTACTTTTGTGTACTGGGTATTACCTCGTGCACTAATGGGAGATTTTATATAAAAGACTTCTTTAAATACAAGCATAATCTCTGTGCTCAAGTGCTTTATAATTTGGCACGAGTTCCTTCATTTGGTAACGTAAATGTGTCAAGGCATTATGCCAGGCTGTGGGATTCCAAAGGTAAACAAGGTAGTTCCCTACCCACAAGAAGCTCAGTCAGTATAACTGAGGAAATTAAACCAATATAATGAGGATCAATTTTTACCGAACAAAAGTCAAGCTTTCTGTGACTCCTTAAAATACCCTTCTCAGCCTGAAGCTTTCTGACCCCTAGAACCTTCAGCCCCTTTAGAGATCCTATACTATTCAAAAAGAAATCAGTCAATAACCAGAGATCTCAGTCATGACTTGAGTGTGCTGGTCTGTGTTCTAGCTCAATTGTACCCCTTGGAAGAGCCCCAATCAACATCTTATGGACTTACTGCCCTCCCTGAGGACAGTGGAGGTTCTTTGGAAACCAGGATGCTCTCAAAACGCACTGCCATCGAGTCCATACTGGCTCGTAGTGACCCCTTGTGGGTTTCTGAGCCTGTAGCTGTTCACAGTAGAAAGCCCAGTCTTCTTCCTGCAGAGCTGCAGGTGGTTTCGAACTGCCGAACCTGCCATCGCATCTAACCACTAATCCATTATGGCTCCTCTTAAGCCACCAGGGCTCCCCTTTTGAGGACCAGCACAATCAAAACAACACTTTATAAATAAAGTTGTCATTTGTAGCCTCTGAGAAATCAATACAAAATCCTCAACCAAAAGGCTTCAGTAATGTCATTGTTAGTTTATTCTAGGTACAAACAGAGCTAACACGCCTCTTGGTAGATGAAGGGGTTATAAAAATAAACAGAAAGAGCATTGGGCTGCCAATTGCAAGGTCAGAAGTTCAAACCCAACATCTTCTCCATAAGAGAAGGGTGAGACTATCTGCCCGTGGGAAGATTTACAGCCTTGAAATCACTCTGAGAATTGACTTGATGACAGTGGTTTTTTGGTTTTATGGAATAACATATTCAAGGAAAAAAGCAAAATAAACTTGAACAGAGCCTGAGCAAATTAAATATGCCAGAGGAAATTATGTGTGTACATATGTATGCAGTACACGTATATATGCATATGTGCACACAGACGTAGCTAAAAGCCACTTTTCCTGGTATTCTTTGGCACACCCTACTCCCTTATTATGTGCTCAAACAGTGAGGCTAAAATTTACTGGAAGCCCTGCATCCAAATGTAACGACAGGTCGATGTAGCGTGCACACATTTCATTGCCTCCCTCCCAGCCTGCTCTGTGCTAGCTCTTGGTTACCACCACCTTAGCTGTTTGTTAAGGGCCAATATGAACCATGCTCCTCAGCCCAATATCCTCATCACCATCATGTGCCCCCCCACCCTCAGTGATCCTGGGCAGCACAACTTCTCTCAGACTCCCTCCTCATTGAGGGCTTTGACTGCTTTCCCTAGATCTCACAGAGATTACTTCCAGTACTACACATCTTGCTCTGTCACTTCAAGCCTTGCAAAAATGGTCCAGTGAGCTGAATATGGACAGGTTTCCGAGATCAGTTTTGCATGTGGAAGGTGTCCCTTTAATGGTCCACTCGGTGTTTTTATATTTCAAAAGAATGTGGAGAGTGCAAAGCTACTATGCTATGAAGAGTTACATGGAAAATGTAAATTACCAAAACAAAGACAATGTTTTATATTTGAACTATTAACCATATAATGTAACTTTCCGTTCTAAATATTTTATATGCAACACTCTGAGCCAGGCATCAGATTTGCAGTCAGCTAAACATTCAAAAGTATAAGCACATCCGAACACCATGGTCAGAGCCAGTGAGACAGCCTCCGTGAGGGCACCTCATAGGCTCCTGGGGGTGAGCCCCTTGCACAGGCGTAAGAGGGCTCATCCCATACACTTCCTCCAACACGTGGAAGGTGCCAGTTTCCAGATGTTCTCTCGAATGTCCTTATCTATACATTAGATCATTCTTCATTCTGCTGTTGTCAGTGTGCGTAGTGACCAAAATCTGCCTTCACCAAGAGGACTTTGAGGGTTTGGGTATATCTTCCCATCTTTAAATTTAGTTGTCATTTTTAAGCTGTGTCAGTGTTAGCATTCCTCTTACCCAAGTATGCTTTCTTATTTCACTACTAACTTTAATTTTAAATTTTATTGTGGACTAATAGACTCAGTTACATTTTGCTCAAATTTACTTTTTTCAAAAATTCAAGTTATCCACATTCCTTTCATAATAGAGCTGCTTTTCTGTAAACTGGAGTAACTAATATTTTCAGTGGGAAGAAAACTATCAAAAAGAGAAGACTCCTCCTTACGTTATTAACTGTGTGCTGAGCCCTTGCGGTTCTTTGGCACACAGGGCTCCCGTGGACTTCAGAGCATGCCAGCTCTCAGATCTTCCCTGTGGGGTGCGCAGCATGACGAGATACGAGCTGGATTTCACCAGCTCATCTGCCTGCCTCCGCTTTACAGCTTAACCATATTCTGGAAAAGCACACATTCTCTGGGGAACAACGCATTCTTAAAATATTAATGTTATGACATAACTTGTTTCTAGTTAAGTCAAAATCCTCTAAGCAATTTTCTTAAAACATCTGGGAACTTCTTCCAAAACAGAACCCAGGCCCCCTCCACTGTGTAAAAGTGGAGCATTCCTATGAAACCTCTCAGCAATGGCTTAGAGGAAAGCCCAAGCCAAACTCATGGCCATGGGACATTTTTTGAGCATCAGAGACACCCTGCACCCTCCCCCACCAAAAAAAAGTAGCCCACTAAACTACCCCAAAAATCCATAACACGTAGCATAACATCCCTGAGGACACATCGAATGTTCCTGGGGAGATTCTTTTATCTTCACACTCTGTTTCTCCGCGAACTCCATGGTGTTCCCAGAAGCAGTTCAGTGCTCTGGAGGCGTTATGCTGGGCACTCCCGCTCAGGGTGCACGCTGCCACGTTAAGGACACTAAAACAGCCACTAAATGCTAGCTTTGCTTCTTTCCTTATAACTATTATTTTGGTAAAAGTGAAAATCCTCTTTTTCCATTAGTGACAGATACAAATGTAGGTCTTTCATAAAAGTAAAGTGGCATAAAGCAAACTTTTGAGAAAGGGCTTGTTAGCTGTATAAGGTGCCAGTGACTTAGGGGGGGGCAAGTCTGAAAGCTTGGTTCTATTTGTGCGGATAAAAATCTTACCCCTGAAGTCTCCTTAACCCATTGCCATCCAGTCAGTTCTGACTGCAGGGACTCTGTAGGACACACTGTCCGGACAGAAGCAGAGTGCCACGTCGCTCTCCTGCTGAGTCAGATGGAGGATTCCGACCACTGAGCTTTCCGCCGAGCGTTGACTCTCTGCACTGCCCAGGCACATGGACGTTTTCCTACAGTCTGTAAACTGGGCTCCACTCATGCATCACTATATTACTACATAAACTTACTGAGTATGACAGCATAATGCCGCCCAGATATCCAGTAGTAACTACAGTAGTCATATTAGCCATAGTAGATAGTATTATACTGGTATCTTAGTGATTGATTAGCTCACTAATATTAGTCTCTTTATCTTAGATGGAAGTTTCAAAGTAAATCTACTCATAAGGATAGAAAAGGGCTCTAAAGCCACCTCCTTTTGAGCCTTTCTCTTTTCGTAAAAGCATATGTTGAATTTTCGAAACCTAAGATGTATTTCATGTCCTTAATGTAGTAGTTCACAATCTTTTCTCTTTATGATTCACTCCCCCCCCAAAAAAAAATAAGATAGTGTCATTCTATAAGATGCTTGTAGACTTCCAGGGAAATGTTTATTTAAACGGTGACCTTTTGAAGTCTGATTAGTAAAATTACCTCGGGAAGTGAGTGTCCCACCATGCCTTGTCAGCAGGCGGCCGCTCTTCATCAGGCCCCTGCTGGGAATGTGGTTTCAACTCTCCCGAGTTTTAGGAACTCCATAAGATGAGGAGGGAAATTGGATAAATATTGATTCTGAGACTAAGAAGGAACAATGTGGGTAGGCTATTCTGTTTTATGTTTTGTTTTTCATCTGGGAACGCATTTGTACTTGTCAAGGTGCAAAGAATGCGCCAGAATGTATGACAGAAGTCTGAGATTAAAGTTATAAGTCTGTTTCACCCTGGGAGATGCTGCTGTAGATTTCGTTTTGAAACAGTGCAATGCAAGAGGGAAATTAAAATCTTCAACAATGCCTTCTTTTCTAAATCTTGTTTTCAGAATTCGCCCAATAACATGAGCCTGAGTAATCAGCCGGGCACTCCAAGGGATGATGGCGAGATGGGGGGGAATTTCTTAAATCCTTTTCAGAGTGAGAGTGTAAGTATTCTCTTGATTACGTTATGACGTCCAGATCTGATTTCTACATCTGTGCTATTAGACTAGATGCATAAGCCATTATCACTGCTGTTTATGCAGAGCTCGATAAGATGGATATTTCAAAAGTCAGTGGAAGCATTAAGTGGGATCTCTTTGGTGAAAAAATAGCACGCTTTTATTTTTACTTGTATGTGCCTGAAATAATACCCCTTTTATTTTCTTTTTCTCATATGTGCCCCATTCCAAAAAGCGCGATGCTAATTTCTTGATAGAGAACACTCACTGTGAAGGCGCAAAATGGAAATAGGTTGATAGTTTTCTTAAGTTCTCCGTGTTTCCACAGCCTCAGATCCCTGCAAACCCAGATCTGTCCTAGGTGCTGACCATTAAGTTCCAAAAATTATCTACTAAGCTTGTCCTTCCTTCACGTTTTAGACCTCACAGGTCTGAGGGCCAATACTGACAGTCCACTTAACGGGAGCGGAATCCATAAGTCAATTATTGAGTGGGACAATAGTGTTAGTATGAGTAGAGACGACTGGAGAGCGATGGGTTTGTGGTCTGTTGTTGTTTTGTCACTGTTGTTGTATTTTTGTTTGCTTGGTTGGTTTTTAGTGTTAAGCAAGGGCACTATCATCCCATATCTCCATAGAGGTAAACAGAAGTAAAAAGATAAGTGCTAAAATCCATGCATTCCTGTAGCAAACACTGAGGCAGTATGCTAGACAATGGTACGTGGTACTTTTCTCACGGAGTTTAATCTGAATTAATTTTTATTTTGTATTTCAAATTTTTGTGATAAAAATCACTAAAAGAGCAAACTTTTTGTAATACTTTAAGTATACAATTCAGGGACCATTTTTACATTCACCATGCTCTGCTGCATTACCACTGTGCATTTCCAAAAATGTTATATCACCTCATTTTGGAAAGTAAGTACATCTTCCACAATAATTCCCAGTCCCTGTGCCTCCCCCAGCACCTGGGAACCAATGAGAAATTTTTCTCTATACATTTGCCCATTGTAGCTATTCATAATTTAATACAAATATCCATACAATAATTATCCTTTGTGTCTGACTTACTGCATTGTTTTCAAAGTCCATCCTTTCATAGCGTGTAGCAGGGCTTCATTTCCATGCAGAGTAATATTCCATTGTTAGACCACAGTTATCTATTGAGGGGCACTTGGGCTGTTTGGGTTTTTGGTTTTTTAACCTTTTGGCGATTGTGAATAATGCCGTAACCAACACTGGTCTATATGTATGTTAGTCTTTTCTTTCAAGTTTTCCGTATATGCATAGTAGTGACATATTTGGGTCATATGGCAATTATAAAGGGGACATCCTCAAGTAAGCGTGAGACTGCTAACCACAAGGTCAGTGGTTCAAACTCACCAGCCGCTCTGAGAGAGACAAATATGCTTCTGCAAAGATTCCATAACGTTGCTAGGAGTTGGGAACAACTTGATGACAGTGGGTTTTCTATGGCACTTGTATATCTAGCTTTTTGAGGACCTGCAAACTGTTTTTCATAGTGGCCGCATCATTTTACATTCCCATTAACAAAGCGCAGGATTCTAATTTCTCCACATCCTGAGGCATCAATTTCTGTAATGGGTGTGAGGGTGCAATCCTTTGTTCAACTGAGATTCACCGATAGAATTTAGTTTCAAAGGGCAAGGCTGGGCATACTTGGATATTGAGAAGCCTTATTCGTGACTCTGGTGCCCACTGGTATGATGAACTGTTGACTTGGGATATAGTGAAAGGATCTGAAAACCCAAACTAATTTCATCTTTATAGAATCAGTGCCTCTACCTGTATCCCCATAAGGGAAATACGGCCTCCAGGTGGTGCAGACAACTTGCGCTAGGCTGCTGTTTGAACCCATTCAGTAGTACAGCAGGAGACAGGCCTGCCGTCTGCTCTGGAAAGCTGACCCCAAGAAAGCCCAGTGGAGCAGTTCTATTCCATAACACACAGGGACGCCACGAACCACAATCCACTCTAGAGAACAAAGGACAACAGAAGGTGTGGTACAGGATCCACCAGTCAGAATCAGAAGAGCACATGACCCGCATGGCTCCCTAACTTCCCTTTCCCAGAATTACACTGCTCAGGTTTGAAGCCATGGTCGGTCGTTGATCTACTCTTACCAAGGAGTAGCTGCTTCCCAAAATGGAGCTGGAGGAGGCTTCTGCTGGTTCCTTTACTTCTTGGTGTCCACCCCCACTGCCACCTAGGCAGCCCCGTCTCAGAGTGACCATCGGGGACGGAATAGAACTGCCTGCCCCACAGTGATCCCAAGTGTGTAGTCTTTCTGAAAGCAGACTGCCACATCTTACCCCCAGAGGGCAGCTGGTGGGGTCAAACTGCCAACCAGTTGGCTCACAAGCATGTGCTTTAACCATTGCCCCACCAGGGCTGCAGGAGATAAGATTTACTCTGTTGTTAGCGTTTACCTTGTTTAAAACTAGAAAGAAAATTATGCTTACCTTTAGTTTGCAGGATGTATCTGATGAGTACAAAGAAGGTATTCAGAAAATGTCATATAAAATGTAAAAGATGGTCCTGTCAATGATAAGGAAAGAGGAACAATACAAAAAAACTGTATTATGTTTAAGTCATAATGCTTGGAATTATGGAAATTATCCTTTGGATCCTGGTTCTTTTGCTGGTCTGCTACAGGACTATAGTTCATTTTCTCATGTTCATTTGATCTAATTAGAGACATTTATTTCCTTTTCTGCTAATTCTTCTAGCAATCAAATGGCATGATTCAGTGTGGAATGGGACAATTACTTCAGTTGAACATTTATTGCGTCTGCTATTTGCAAAAAGCTGGGATGGGAACAAGGTATTTTGAGATAAATATAACACACACCTACCTTCAAAGAATGCCACCTGAGGAGCAAAGCAGGTGCTCCCGCAAGTAACTACAGCGAAAGTCACATTCATAAGGGCTTGCGCAGGTATGAACCAGGTGCTGTAGAAGCACAGGGAAAGAGTCATTCGGAGCTGGAGGAACAACAAACTCTTCCAGAGCTTCAGCCTGACTTGGACTTGATGGGCAGGGACGAGAGGAACCACTCCCTCCCCTTCCTTGCCAGACTGCTCACTGGTGACCGCTGCCTTGCTAAGCAGCGCCACCTCTAAACCTCCCCAGAAAGTTCTTCCTGGGGAACAAGTTGTAGTTCAACCTGCGAAAGCTAGAACCTGTGTCTGGAAGAAACCTGTCAGAAAAGACAATCTCGAACATTCCCCACTAGTCGAGAGGACAGCAAAGTGTATAGGCCGCGCGCCCTCTGACAACGGAGGAAAGCTTTAAAAACTTCACAAATAAAACAGAAACAAGCCAGCATCTTTGGGTTCCAGCTCTCACAAGCTTCTTTGTATCAGATACATTAAACCCCACTATCTATTAAGGACCCTGCAGGACAAAGTAGAACTAACTGCCAGTGGTCCAAGGCTGCATGTAGGCTTTACAGAGGCAGGCTGCCGCATCTACTCCCCCGGAGCAGCTGCTAACCGGTCAGCTTACGGATGAGCACTTTAAGCACTGTGCCACGGGCTCCTGTCTCAGCTACCCTAAGACTTAAAGAACCCCTTTGTGCAGAATAAACATCAGCCTCGCCCTTCAGCCCTCAGTGGGCCTTGGGCACACAAAGCCGCAGATCCATCTGTAAATGTGTGCACAGGAAAGGGCAGCTGCAGCAGAGCTGCCCTCCGCCTGGACTCCCAGCCCCGCCTCTCCACTGGACCCCAAGCCACTGAGCAGAGTTAACAGAACGAAGAAGTCCCTTCTCTTCCATCCCCACCAGAAAGTCCGGAAAGGAAAGAGAATTGGATGGTGTAGTGAGAAACCGCACCACTGCCGGGAAGGGTGGTCAGGCCTGGACTGGCTGGTGGGTTCTTTTGTCTCTGGTGAGAAGGCTGCAGTCTCACGAATGATGTCATTGTTATCTGGTGCTGTCTCAGCCACACCGCCACACATTTTATTTAGGCCTTTTTAAAAGATTAGGAAATGAGAGCCATGAGAAAAGAAGACAAAAAGAGCATTCAGCGCTTACATGTAGTCACTCAGGACGTAAATTGGCCACGTATGTCCAGTAAGTCAGCTTCCCTATAATCAAGGAAAACAGAACAATTTAATGAATTCTAAAGGAAAACATTTTCCAATAAATGAGCATGCAAATCGTGGCCTTTTAAAATGCAAATAACTCTAAGAGGGAAACTCTGAGCTAGCCCTTCTTATCTTAAAGTTAAAGCACAGAAGGAGTACCCACTGTATGTCAGGCACTGTCCTCGGCACCTCACAGGTTTCCTGCATTGAGTGAACACAGAAACGAAACCACCCAGAGTCTGGAACCTTGCGGTGCCAGCATGTCTTACCGAGCAAACTGTGAACCATTTCTTTCTTTCTTTCTTTCTGGGTCTTAACCAAGACCTTTTATTTCAAGAAACAAAAATGCCCCCTAGTGTTCAAACTTGATAAAATGTTTGTTTTTCAAAGTGCCGATTACCAAAAGGCTTAGTTCAAAACGGTTTTCCATGCTTCCCAAGTGAAGAAAGCAGTTCATCTCATGTCTTGAGTTAATTTAACAATATTCTCCTTTGCAATACATCAATTGAGGGAATATGACATTAAAAGCATGTATCAAATAGGAATTTCTAACAAGCTAGTAAATCATCTATTGTCCTTGAATTTTAGACTAGTTCTGTTTTCCTTTAATTAAAGGGAAGCTTACTTACTGGAAATGTCTAGCCTACTTACTTTTTTGAATCATTATTCTTTTGTTATGTATGTGTGTCAAAGGGTTGGCATGCTCTTTGTTAATTTCTGCTATTGTAAAGAAGTCACAGGAACCAAAATTGTTTTATATAATCACATAAACAGAATTTATTTCACTTCAATTTACCCCGGTGTAGCTGCCCTGTTCTCTATTTCTCTCTCATAAATATATATATATGTTGTATGGATGTTTAAAAAATAGAAACATAGTGAGACTTGAAGTTTTCTTGTAGAATATAAAGAGGAATGTATACACATAACTAAGATTTAATGGACATTTATGATAAAATCCAGGATACATGAACTGGAGTATTTTAAGGGGAAATCACTAATCCTTTAGTAAATACTTGGACCATTTCAAAATATATTTCACAGAAAACCCACCACTGTCACTGAGTCAGTTCCTACTCACGGCACCTCTGCGTGGGTTTTCTGATGCTGTAGAACTGTAGGAAAGTAGACAGAAAGCCTCTTCTTTCTCTTGTGGAGCAACTGGTAGGTTTGAACCACTGACCTTGAGCTTAGCAGCCCAACACAACCCGTGGCACCACCCTTTATTTTACATGAAATAAAATAAGTTCATATACACTTGAAATAATAATTATTTTCTGTTTGGGGTTTTTTTGTTGTTTGGGTTTGTTTTTGGTTTTGTTTTTTTGCTGAACCAAATGGTACAACTGTGGGTAGCTTTGCAAGAGTGATTTTATTATCTGAGCAGAATCAGTGTCACAGAATAGTTTTGAAGAAGGGCAGCTCGATGCCACAGCATTTTGGCACAAACATTATACGCTGTCATTGCATATTGATGCAGGAGTACAATATCAACATTGTAATGTGGGCTCAGGACAGTCCACCATGAATATTTTATGTCTCTCAACCTGATCCTCCACTTAACACCTACTCTTCCTGTACTTCTGGAAAACCATGATGAGCCACTTCTCAGTTACTTTGAAGAACTGTGATCCATAGCTGAAATTCCTTTTTGTGTGTGCATTCTGTAGAATTTTCCTAGAAATCGTGTGATTGCCTTGAGCTTTGAAGCCATGTCAAGGCAGGCAGTTGCAGATGAACAGTACACAGCCTTAGGAATGCACACAGCTTGTTGCTTATAGAGACGGGCGTGCTTGAGGTTCTGTTCTACTGTACCAAACAGACCAAGAGTGATGTTTGATTCTTTATAGAGAGAGTTTTTTATTGGGACATAATCCAAATATGTTACAATTCAATAGTTCAGTCATATAAAAAACAGTTGTACAGTTATTACAAACATCAATTTTAGAAAATTTTCTTCTGTCTCATACTCCTTCTTATTAGTTCCCCAGTTCCCCCCAGGGAACCATTAATCCAGTTATTGTTTTCTATAGATGGACCCATCCTGGATTTCATATACCAAAAAAAAATACCAAAAAGCTATGTACATGTATTTATTTATAAAGTATTATGGTAGCAGATGGCCATTGGGCCTCCACTCAAGTACTCTCTCAACACAAGAACAATTTGTTCTACTAACACGGTACTCTGTGATGTTCACCTTCCCTGACACAATCACTGAGGGCAAAATGGGTGCATAAGCAAATGTCAAGAAACCTGATGGTGCCCGGCTATCAAAAGATGTTAGTGTCTCGGGTCTTAAAGGCTTGAAGATAAACAAGAAGCCATCTAACTGAGAAGCAACAAAGCCCAGATAGAAGAAGCATACCAGCCTGTGTGATCATGGAGAATCAATGGAGTCAGGTATCCGGCATAAAATACCCAAAACAAAACAAAAAGCATATCAGTGGGAATGATAGCAGAGTGGAGACCCAAAGCCCATCACTAGTCAGTTGGATACCCACTGTCAGAACGGCCACAAGGAAGAGAAGAGCCAGTCAGGGTGCAGTATAGCCCCAATGAAACACACAACCTACCGCTAGTTCTTTAATGCTTCCTTCCCTCCCACCCCCACTACCATGACCCCAATTCTATCTTACTAATCTGACTAGACCAGAGCATGTATATGGGTACAGATAAGAGCTCACAACACGGGGAATCCAGGACAGATAAACTCCTCAGTACCAATAAGGGGAGCAGCGATAGTAAGAAAGTAAGGGAGTTGGGGTGGGGAGTAAGGGGGAACCAATCACAATGGCCCCCATCCCAGGGGGATGGACAGCAGAAAAGTGGGTGAAACGAGACATCAGTCAGTTTAAAACATGGGGTGGGGGGAGAGAATAATTTATAAATTATCACGGGCATGGGGGCCGTAGGGAGGAGGAAAAATGAGGAGCTGATGCCAGGGGCTCAAGTAGAAAGAAAATGTTTTGAAAAAGATGACAACATATGTACAGATATATCTGACAAAATGGATATATGTGTGGATTGTCATAAGAGCTGTAAGAACCCCCAATAAAATAAAATTTTAATTTTAAAAAAAGGTAACAGTAAGAGTGCTATTTTAAAGTTATTTGTACTACTCAAAAGTTGAATTTCATGGGATACCTTCTAATTTTCCCGAGTCATCAGGCTTGGAGCCAGTGCTCTAGTCCTTTCTGACTGAAACTGGCCCTCATTCTGGCTACTGCGGCACTAACTCTCTTAACATTCCAGGGAATCGTCTGGTACCCTTTTTCCATAAGGGTCTCTGGTTGCTGGTGTAGTCAGGTGCCCTGCAGTTGGTGCTGACTCACAGCACCAGGACCCTATATACAACTGAAAGAGACCATTTCTAAAATTGTTACTTTTGAGCTTATTGTAGCCACTGTGTCCGTTCATCTCTTTCTCTTTTTCCCTGACTTTACCTCTACTTTCTAACCATTTTACGAAGCTTTTCCAGGGACTGATCCCTTCTGATAACATGTCTACTGTATAGGAGACAAAGTCTCGCCATTCTAGCTTCTAAGGAGCATTTTGACGATAATTCTTCCAGAGCACATGTGTTCTTTCTTCTGACAGTCCATGGTATATTCATTATTCCCTGTCAACTCCATAACTCAAAAGCACAATTCTTCTCTTGCCCTCTGACTCATTGTCCAGCTCTCACATGCGTATGTGATGATTGGAAATACCAAAGTGGGAGCCAGGGGCTCCCAAAGAGATGGCCCAAAAAAACCATACTCACTGCCAGCAAGCTGATTCCAACTCACAGTCCCCCCACCCCCATAGGACAGGGTAGAACTTCTCGTGAGTTTCTGATACTGTAACTCTTTGCAAGAGTGAAAAGCCTTATGTTTCTTCTGGGGAGTGGTTTTGAACAGCTGACCTTGTGGTTAGCAGCTCAACATATAAACCACTATGGTAGCAATCATTAAACACGAGATGGTTTCAACCAACAAAAATGCATGGTAGCCGAATACATGTCTATATGTCTACACAGGAATTTTTGCACATAATAAGATATATTTGAATGTAGGGTATATTTTAAGCATATTTCCCAACTTTATGTGATATATGGATGAACTAGAAAGGTCAAGTTCATCAAGTAATCAAAAGGAATCAAAAATTTAAAAATCCTAACAACTCGGGATATATATTAAATGAGATGGTCTCTAGAGTTAATTATAACTTGCCCACAAAAATTTCTGAACCATTTCCTTTGGAATATTTCTGAAATGCTCTGCCATCTTTTACTGTTTTAAATTTGGTACAGGATGCCTTATAAAATTTTGGTTTTACCATAGTGATGGATGATCTAGCAGTGCTATTTAAATTTAAACTAATTAAAAAACAGCCAATTTTCCAGTTCCCACATTACAGTTGCTACGTTTCAAGAGCACGATGGCCCTGTGTGAAAAGCACAGATAGATCACCTGCACTGTTAGAGAACGTTCCACTGCACAGCACCGATGGGAGAACCCACCGAGACTGGAAACGCTGGTAGTTAAAGAAGGAAAAGATGCATTTTTTGGTGCCGATTTGTCATATTTCTTGATTTTCTTCAACTTAAAAAAACCAAAAACTTCAGTATATATTTTCTTGTTGTTTTTCTCCATAAGAGTAAATGCCAAAATATAATTCTGCTCATTCTCACTGTTCATTAAGGTGTGCTGTCACTATTTATAGTGTAAGACTTTATATTGCCTCTTGTACTGGAGTGTTTCAGTCAGCATCGTGGCGCTGTAACAGAAGTTGTGCATTGTCATTATCTCACAGTTGACAGTGCCCTAGAAGTCCGAGTTTAGGGTGCCAGCTCTACAGGGAGGCTTTCTCTTTCTGACAGCTCTGAGGATATGTCCTTGGTTGTCTCCTTTCAATATCTGGACCTGATGTTCATTGTTTGGCATATTAATTCCCCTGCGTCTGTGAGATTCTCTGCTCAGGAGCCCTGGGTCCAAAGGATGGCTCTTCTTCTCTGGTAGTAGTTAAGTCTTACCACCTCATTTCACTTGTTTAATCTATTTGATAACCCAAAGTTGACTCCAGATATGGGCTTAATCCTCGCGATGGTACCTGCCTCATTAACATAACTATCTTTAGACTTGCCTCCTTAACAGCTAAAATTATAGTGCAGAGGGAAATTCTATCAGATCCACCAAATCATATGATTCTGAAAGGCCTAAATGAACTCCAAGACCCAGATCTCAAGAGGCAAAACTCTCTTTCATCCGTGAACCTATGAAATCTAGACTGTTACCTGTTTCTAAAATATGGTAAAACAGGCACACATTAAACATTTCCATTACAAAAGTGGAAAATTAAAGGGGCCATGTAAGTCTCATAAAATCCAGCAAAGCAGTCCTGGCTGCGAACTTGCCCTCCAGACTCTAGGTGTTGACCACTCTCTCTGGAGTTTCTGTGAAGACCCCAAAGTGTTGGGCCCTAGCCCCACCTTCCAGACTCACCTGAATGGCAACGCCGTTCCCTGGGCTTTGGGCAGCCATATTTTTCCAATTTCTCTTAGCGGCAACCACACCTTCTCAGCCCTGGCAGACCCTGCTCCTCTACCCTTGGGCATGGCAGCCCTGCTCCTTCAGCTCTGGAGAGCAGACCCAGCCCCACCCCTGGTCCTTGCAACCAGCAGCACCACACTGGAGAACTGTGAAGATCAAACTCTTTGAAAGCTAGGAACCTATGGCCCATGATGTGAAACCACAGAGGGAGGGCCTCACCATGCGAGACTGAAACTGCTCTACCTGTACTCCTTGGCTCTCTAGCTGCTGTTCAGGCAAGTGTCACACAACAACATGGGCCCAGCGGTACCTCATTCTGCCAGGAGGCCCCTGCCCAAAGACGCTCAGCTATCTGGCTCCAGGGCTCAGCTGCCACCATCTTGCTCCGGTCTCCTGGTTCTGCTGCCACCGTTTCTCTGCTCCTGCTGCTCGTTCCCACCGGCAGCTGTATCTCGACCAAACGCAGAGAGCACCAGGAACACTGCACGTGGACGGCCTTAGCAGGAGCTTGTTCTCACCAATCGGGTCAGGTCAGATGGCCTCCTCAGCCACGAGGGAGGGAGAGGTTCTTCTCCTGCGCTGGGAGTGGGTTCTATTTCATCAATTCTTGTAGATGATTGCTTAGGTTCTTTGTTTTGATTTCAATTGCTTTTTGCTGGGAAAATGGAGGAGATATTTGCCTGTCGATCTGGTCTCTTTTCTCTTCCCATTGTAATCAACCTTAGCTTTTCTGTCTCGAGAGGAAATCCCTGGCTCAGACATGAGTCATTGTCATCTCGGGTTCTTCCCGGAGGAATCCTGCTTCCCCACTATTCAGACAGCATCCATTCTACCGCAGTACATACCACCTTCCTGCTCTTTTCTGGTTCCAGCAGTCTACCTCAGTTCTCCGGAGAGGCACTGCATTCTGTTAGTTGTCTGCTACCTTTCTACAAAGTTTGCCAGCACCTTTGCCCAGGTTTGTCGCTGCTCCTGGTCACACCCTGCAATCTTTGACTTGATTATTCTTTGAATGAGCCACAATCATTATGAGTATATGCAAGGAAATCCCCTTTTGCCTTGGTCCTAATTAATAGAGGTTTCTAATAAAACATTTTAAGTATTTAGGGGTCTACAGTTAGATTTTAATTTAGAAGGCCTCGTCATTTTTGTAGAACTACATTGCGCACAGTGGGAGCCAGGAGCCACAGGTGGGTATTTCAGCTTGAGTAAATGAAAGGTAAGTAGCATTGGACAGTCCGCCCCTCGGTACCACTAGGGGCATTGCGAAGGCCCCATAGCCACGTGCTGGCTTCTGCCTTGGGTGCACAGGTAGGGAACATGGCCAGCAGGGAGAACATTCTTCTGGGCAACATGCTCTAGACCAGTGCTTCTCAACCTTCCCATGATGCCACCTTTAACATGGTTCCTCAGGTTCTGGTGACCCCACCCCCAACCATAAATGATTTTCGCTGCTACTTCATCACTGTCATTTTGCTGCTGTTATGAATTGGTCGACCCCTGTGAAAGGGTCGTTCGACCCCCAAAGGGGTTGCGACCCACAGGTTGAGAACCGCTGCTCTAGTTCTTTTTTCACAATCTAGTGCCTGAAAATATGAAGGTAGGTTTGAAAGAATTATAAAAAGTCATTGCTGTTTGACCTGCTCTTAATCCTTATCTGAGACAACTTTTTACAAATGTGGGAACATACCATCTTTCACCAACTACCAAGTAAGCTTGTAAAACAAATGCCCGCATGCCTACCCAGAAATGAGAGCAGGTTGAAGCCGCAGAATAAGGCACTCACCTTGTGTTGAAGTATAAAGCAGACTCTCACATACTGTATTTTAGATGCTCAGCACCAGCTGAGAATTGTGTCTTTTTGTTTCGTTTTACTGTCCCATACTATTAATCTAGGATTCATTACTCACTTCCTATATAGTCAATAAATACATGGTCTTAAGGATTTTACTTTTAATCCTCCAAAGGCCCCTTTAAGGTAGCTTCTATTATTAAACCCATTTTACAGTGAGACAGCTGAATACTGCGAGTTTAGTTAGTTACCTCTGGAGCTGAGCTCAGCTAGGTGACAGCAGAGACTGTTCTCGTAGGTGCTCATTTCGTTACGATTCAACCCAAGCTGCTGCCAGTGCCCAGGAAGTCCAGCGGGAGTAGGCTGAGGGGCTGGGGCAAACGCCAGCCGCTGCACACAACAGGCAGGGCAGTGGGGGGAGGATGGGGCTCGTTGCTTTCCAGGGGAAATACTGAAAATTTCAGAACTGAGTGAACCCTACATCAATGAAGCCTTGTTATAGTTTCTTATTTCCATGTTGTATGAGGTGAAAGTCGCAAAGACACGAAAGCTCACAGTCACTGTACCCCTCGTTGCTGCACCAAGACGAGCCTCGGAGGTCTGTGAAGGAGTTGTTGCTAACATACGGGTTCCTCTTCCCTTCCAGTACTCCCCTAGCATGACAATGAGCGTGTGATCCATGACCAAGGCTCCCCGTGAACACCGCAGTGAGCCCGCCCCTCACGGAGCTACTACGGAGAAAACGACTCATCACAGTGTACAGTTCAACCAAGGAGTCTCCGTCACACCAAACCCACCTTCTGATTTCCTGCTCTCTCCCCTCTTTTGTGAAGAAAGCGGGTCCAAACGTGATTCAACCAACTGTCCGGAGCGGCATCTTAGAATTGCCCCAAACCGAACTGCAGATAATCATCTGTGTATGTATATGTGTGGGAAAGAGACTGCATTGTATATGTGTATGTTAGACGGACATATGCACATACCTGCATTGGCCCACCGAACATTGTAAAATATCACATGACATATTAAGTAGAAGTAAGTAGGGCCTTTTATTCCATCCTTTTTTTCACGTTTACATTTTAATTATTAAAAGTTGCTCCTGCCCCTCCCTGAACTATTTTGTGCTGTGTATATCACTGCTTTATATAAGTTATTTTTTAAGGTGAACTCAGATGTTATGGTTTTGTAAATGTCTGCAATCATGGATAGGAATAAAATTGCTTATTTGAGAGCTTTCATTAAATTGCGTGCGACGCAAGTTATCCCGTGAATCACACAGCGTGCTGTCTGGGAACATAGGCGACAGCGTGCCCTCATCTTTCCCTCACATCCAAGCGCTTCCTGTGACCGTCGGTGAAAAGGGCTGGGGCACCTTTCACTCAGAACAGACACGTAGAGTCGTCTGAAGCGTCCCCGAAGCCCAGCGCCACACCTTCCTGCAGTAACTGCTCTAAGTGGGGTTTCTGATGTGCTGATCTTAGACGATAGAGAAATCCAATAAGAACTTCAGTGGCTTTGACCGCGGCAACAAAGCAACAGGCGTTGTCATATTTTCAGAAGCATGTTTTCCCTTTAGCACAGTGAAGCCCAGCAGTGATACAACTAAGTCACTGGCTCGCACTTGTCACTTCTCACCAGGAGGACTGGAATTAAAACTTTAATTCCACACTTGGGTGCAATGACCGGTCTCTGATCTTGTACTCAGAATTCTTGTGAACATTTCCACGCAGACTTTGCAAAGTGAAAATGCCTGAGACTTTCAGCACCAAAGGGAAAAAGGATTGGAAAGGTAGCTGGGGCTGCAGCATACTGTTCCTCCTGCCCAGGGAGCTCGCTCCCTGGCTGAACTGACGGGACAGGGCACTCTGTGCACACCTCTGCCCTGGCAGCCAGCACCTGCCCCACACCCAAGAGATCTGGGTTTGATTCTGAGGCAAATCATCTTAGTAACTCGGCTCCGTCTGCCCGTTGACCTCTGTGGGCAGCGGGTTAAATTCACATGGTGAAACTGTTCAGTAAAGAGTAAGTAAATGTTTTTTTCAAAGATTTATCCACTCTGTCGCTTATGGCACTTCCCAAACTTTTGGTTGTGTGTGTTGGTACGTGTGTTTCGTTGTATGTACAAACACCTAGATCCTGTCAGAACGTGAAGAGAGTTTGATTTTATGCAAGATAACGTGGTGATACAAACACCCACTGGTCAATGTCAACTTCAGAGGCTGTGAGGAGCCTGGGGTAAGCTCAGGTAAGAGGATGCCAGTCGCCTGCCTCAGGTTTGTGGTCTCCACAGTGATGTTATCTTTGTTCATGCCTGGTGCTCAGGACTTCGTTACCTCAGACCCAATCGGACATGATTTATTCCTTGTGAAAATAAAGATTTCACCTGTGTCTGACAGGGGCGCTAGACCTAACTGGTGAAGGTGGAGGTGAGTGAGGAGAAAAGCTGAATTAGATTCCTGTTAAAGATTTAAACGCTAATAAAATGAGTCGCCATAAATCACACGATGCGCGGGAACCTCGGGCTGCTTCCATCTGCAGACTTTTCTTGAAAAATTCAAACTAACAGGTCTCTGACGCAAGCTGAGGTAACCTGAGAACAGACTTTGTACAGACTCGATTTTCACCGTCGTTTTTCAGGACAGCAAGCGACAATGAGCAGATCTTTGGTCACTAAGCTTAACCCTTTAATGCTGGTGCATCATATGCGCTAGTTTCTCAATTTTGTGCTTTGTCTCACATTTGTTACTGATCAGAAATGTCTTTTGTCTGCCTTCTAAGAAGGTCCGGTTTCTTAGCACACACGCACGTGCGCGCGCACACACACTCAAGGTGACTCCAGTTGCCCTCATTTAGAAGTTGCTCTGGACCATAAGTGGCACCCTGGATCCCATTATTCCCATCTATACTCATACAGTCAAAAGAGGGAAGTGTAATTTTTTTCAGGATACAACAATCAAGTCCTAAATAACTCTTTTTGTCACCTGGAACTCACAGATGAAATATTCCTTGAAGAAGTTGGAAAGTTAGTCTTCAGGAGAAGATTGAATTGGAGAAAACCCAGTCATCAGGAGATATAATATCCAGTTTTCTCGTGTACTGAATGGAAAGTAGTGTATCAGTGTATGGATTTTCTGTTGGGATCATTGAAACATATCTGGTAGTAGAACCATTTAAGCTTTTTCTCTGGGGCTGTTTTGTTTTGTTTCGATACCCATATATTGGTGTTGGTCTGATACATACCAGAGGGCATTAGGGTTACTTTTACACATTTCGCTCCATAGCATAATTCTTGTCGACAAGGAACATAATCTGCAAATAAAATGCAGAGTTTAAAAATATAGGATAGGTTAAAACATTCATTCTCAGTACTCTGCTTCACATTCTGCCTAACTACAGTTGAAAACACATTTCCATTGTTTCCTAAAGTGTGTGATTCGTCACCAGCTGTCTCGTGATAGGATTGCCCATACGGACAAAGGCTGCAGAGTGCCACTGACCTGGGAACACCATCTGATGGGTAAGGTCAATCTAAGCACCCCTCTTAAAATGTACCCAGTTTGGATTCGGTGTCGCAGTTCCAGGTCTGACCTGGAGGTCTCTTTACTGCCTGGAGAACAGACAGCTCCTACCACCAAGCCGTGTGTGGTAACTACCCTTCCTTCACCCTGAGGTTAAAAGTGAGGAAATGGCTTCCACTTCTGTTTGTCCGATTATCTGAGCTATCTGAATTCTTGCTTTCATCAAGTCCCTCAGTCAATACTGCGCCTGTAGTTGACCAGCCAGGAACTGGGCATGAATCCCTTCAAGTTCAGCCCCGGGGAGCCCCGCATCTGTCTGCACCCTTTCTTCATCAGCCCATCCTAGGAGTGCAGCTCGCAGAGGGCCTGCACCTGTCAAGCCTTGACAGACTCCCAGGCCTGTCCCCAGCCCTCGCTCCCCCAGCACAGGGATTGAAACCAGTGTGCTTGCGTCTGACTCCAGCTGAGAATGTGCGCTTCACCCAGATAGATGGGCCCAGAATCCACAATTCAACAAGCCGCGCAGGCGTTCCTATGTCTTCATAAGCAAGCATCCATCTGATTGCTGTGTGCACATAAGGACCATCTGGGGACCTCTAAGAATCACCATGGAGTTACCTTGTCAGCCCTTAAGAGGGTCGCCTAAGAAATAGGTAGTATGTAGTATTAGTGGTTTCCCTGGGGGGATAATTACCATTTTCATCTGAGTATCACTCCTAATCAAATGCAGCACCACAGTCTTTGTTTACTTGCCTTTGAGATGCATTATAATATTGTGGCAACAGTTTTCCCCTCTATAACGTATGTAGGCTCTGTCTCTTTCCTTACTGGACTTCTGTCCACTCTACATGCACAAGTAGCCCGTAAATGTATAGCGTTCACAGAGAAGTCCAATAAGAGAGAATACTAGTTGCCATAGATTTGCCCCCCAAAAGTAGATTGTTTACACACACACACACACTCCTTTAGCCCCTATAGGATTTCCTTCCTGGTGGAATAAGATTTCGCCTTGCCACCAGGAACAGAAGTCGCTGTCTTGCTTCAAGCAGCAGTGTGAACATCTACCTGGGTCAGCACCACACCATGAAAAACACTGGACAAGTCAAAGAGCACCGAGTGGGTCTCAATCCAACTTCTGTTTTGCGTACCAAGCATGCACACGTGCGTGAGGTACAGTTTTTGCTCACACAATCACCTCGCTATGGTTTACATTGTTTTACAACATGAGTAACTACCTCTGTACTCGAGTATAAATCGAGTTGTTCAGCACATTTTGTATGCCGTTTGTGTGGTAAAATTAGGTGCCTCGGCTGATACTCGGGTCGACTTATACTCGGGTATATACCATAGTTAACGTTGTTTCCTTCAGTGGTAAACTAGCTGAAAGTGGGGGCTTAGGGCGGAAAGAAAGGAGCAGGCAAAGGGAATGTACGACGCCCACTCACGTTAAGCTGTCCACGTCAGCTTGTCCACATGACGCCTTCGTAGAAAGAACCTGCACTCAAACGAGACCGTTAAATTCTTGGTCGCTTTATAGATCCTGCCAGGAATTGGACAGGCAGGCAGCTTTTAGAAATAGAATTGGCATTCATAATGTATTTCACCAGAACCAATAACTTTACCCATGAACGTTAACTCGGATTAAAAAGCTGAACCTGCAAAGGGAAACACCTGAGATTTCCTTAATTACATTTCTAAACTATATTCTAAAGAGAACCCTTCAGTCGAATAAATCTCCTAAGGAGAATTTCCCCTGTTATGTTTCCCTTATTCATATAATTGGTTTTCCTGATAATGGGGAAAATAATTTCTGTTAAGTAATTTAAACGTGAATATTTTTGCCATCTACATCTGTTGAAATGAAGTACCATCGCCTACACAGATCATGTGAATTTTCCCGTGGGAATAGGTGTTTTCCTCTGAGCCTTGGTTCCTCCTCCCCTGCAGATTTACTGACTTTTCTCAGGATGCGTATTGGACGCAGCCCAGTCATGGAAATGCTTCTAGATTTATTTACCTCACTTTGAAAATGAGTCACCATTAACATGACAACGGTGAATATTAATTTTCCTTAAAAATTATATAACGATTTATCCAAGTTAACATTAAAACTTTACTCTGATTTCCCTCTTTTTGTACCAAATGACCATGTGCACTGCCCCGAGAGTGAAAAGTGCAGCCCTCACAAGGTTCCCAGAACACAATTTCGCTCTGGCCAAACGTCCCTCATGTCCTGCTAAAACCGCTCCAGCCAAAGGCCTAACACTGCCGTGGCGTCAGTGCCGCTCACGGTGACCTTACCGGACAGGGAGAACTGCCCTGGTGCGCGTCCAAGACTAACTCTATAAGGGAGCAGAAGCCCCATCTATCTCCTGCAGAGCAGCTCGGAGTCACAGTGCCGTTAGCCCTCCACGTGTAACCGCTCATCTACCCGATCTGCAGCATTTGAAAGCAGTCTTCAAATTTAGCAACACCGTAGAAGTTTAGTGTACCCTTAATTGGAATGTGTATGGCTTTCTGATCTTAATTTCAAAATGGTTTCCTTGAATTAACACCGTGGAAACTTACATGTTAAAGCAGATGGCATTGTTTCAAACGTGAAAAAAAAAAAAACCAATTCCTTGCTTGTGAGATCCATCAGTTGACTTAATTGTTTAATCCTTTAATTGATGTGTCAGTGATTGTAAGAATTGACCATGTTTTCTTACTACAGGCAGCGCCTGACTTACACCCCTTCCTAACTGTATTGAAGTGGAACGTGTCAGTGAGTTCAAACAGGTGCATACAATTAGTTCTTATTTAGCTTTATTTGAGAAAAGACGTGCAGAAAGATTACACAAATGTATAATCTTATTTGGAATACAACCCCAAACTTTAATCCATCAACAGGCTTTTTTTCAAATACAAAGTTTTGTTTTTTAAAGCTGACCCCATGGAGAAAGCCTCTTGCTATAGCTTCTTCTTAAATGCAGATCAATTCTTTGACATTAAGAGAGTCCTGGTTTTTCCACGCGGCACGTCTAACTCAATTATATAGACATAAGGCCACATGTATTAGATTTTGATTTGTCATTCATAAGACATTTCTGTGACTTCATATGGGCAATTTCCTTTACAATTTTAAAAAGCAATGAAGTGGATGCTAGACATGAAAGAGTTGAAATTATAAAGAGAAAGTACTATCTTAAAAATTAGTTATAAAAACACATGCCAAATTGAGGGACATTTATGTGCACTTTACGGCAACTTTTCCCAGTACATGAATAAGCCCACTTGAGAATAAATGTAATGCACACACAGGATGCTGTATTTTAAAGACGTGTCAAGTAGCGTGTGGCCGTGGTTGAACCGGGACTAGTAGATTCCTAAGATTCATCCCAGTTTCCAATGATATTTATACATAACTTGGGCATTTATAGAAATATTACAAATATTTTCAATAAGTTCTTCATTGTTGATTTCACATCACTTACGATAGCCCGGCTCAGAATGGGCTCTTGTAGTTGAGTGATGCAGCACACTTGTACTTAATGACTAGCCAGGAAATGCTCCAAGCCCCTAGCAGCCAGACACCTACTGAGCCAAAGGTGACCTCAGCTACCTGCCAGAAGAAGTTTAATGAAATGATGAAGCTAGAATTACAAGGGGGTACCCCCACAACAAAACAGAAATCCCCACCCCCAAAAGCTATGTATTTAGTTGTTTTTTTTACAAAACAACCCTATTACCTTCAAAGTATTCTCCATTACATTAATACATTTGTCAAATCAGCGATTCCATGCTTAAACGTTTTACAAATTCATCTGTTTGGATGGCTGGCAGCATCTCAGTTTGTTCTTCACCTCCTCTACGTCATCAAATTCCTGTCCTTTCATGTCCCTCTTCAGTCATGGAAACCAAAAGTGAGGTCAGATGAGTCAGTTGCATGGGGCAACAGAGGCATGCTGTTTTTTACCAAAAACTGGCGCTCTGAGATGGCTGCGTGAGCAGGTGCATTGTCGTGGTAGCAAAACCAGTCCCCAGTCTGCCACAAATCAGACCTTTTTTGCGTACACTGTCATGCAATCTTTTCAGAACTTCGAAAAGGAAAGCTTGATTACCAGTCTGACCTGATGAACTCCAAATAAATGCATTACCTCTCACATCAGAAAAACAGATGAACATCATCTTGATCTTTGATTTCACCTGCCGAGCTTCTGGGGGGTGAGGTGACAATGGCGTCTTCCACTGGCTTGATTGATGTTTGCTTTCAGGGTCATAAGAATAGCACCATGTCTCCTCACCGGTAGTGGCCTTGGAGGAAAGTCTTGACGCTCTGTTTCCTAGTCAGTCAGAAGCCGAGGCACAAGTTTCACTGTGACCTTTCTCATTCTCAAATCTTCTGTTAAAAGTTTGCTGAACTGAGCTCCAAGAAAGCCCAGGTAACTTCCCCATGACTTCAGTGGTCTGTCATTGGCCTTCGGGAACAAGTGTACAAATTTTGTCAACATTTTCAAGAATAAGGTTTGTCATCAATCAACATTTCACCATTTTTTGAAACAAGAAAACCACTCATACACTTGAGTTTTCCCCCATAGCACTGCCCTTGTAGACCGTGTCCAACATCACAACAGCTTCTGTTGCATTTTTCCCAAGCAGGAAACAAAATTTCACAGCAGCATGTGATTCCTTTAAGTCAGCCATCACCAAAAAAAAAAAATGTAGGTTGGAGCAAAACTGCTTTTTACATCAAAATTCACTGTAACCAGAAAACCTTCCCAGGCAACGCCACTGGGTACACTACCTCAGTGTGTTGCTCAATGCTTCCTTACTGGGGGAAAAATGTGTACTATGAAAACTTTGCCCAGTGAAGCTTTTTTCCAGTTTTTGGGGAGTACCCCCTCATATACCTAAGAAAACTTCTGAAAGTTGTTATTAGCTAATGGTGCCTGGTATCGGAGCTTTTTAGAACATTCTGGAGCCAGTAGACATGGGCCCATGTAAATGGTTAGCTGTCTTGTCCACTTTCAAACTTCCCTTGGAATAAATGCTGGACTCTGCTTGGCTATAGCTGTGTTTCTCTGTGTGCAGTGCCCAAATTTTACTCACAAGACTGTGTCTCACACTATGTAGTTCTTGGTGGGAATAGGATAGTAGAGGTGACACCCAGTCATTAATAAAAAATATACTTTGGAATGTGCTTACCAGTATAATATAATCATAGGAGCATATGTTATGTAAAGTATTATAGATTATCTAAAGGAAATTAAGCACTGCTTATTTATGTAAATATTTTAAAGAAAAAAATAGATTGTGACTTCAAAGGCCAAATGTGTTCTTCCTAGTCTTTGATATAATGTGATGCTTGCTGTTGGGTCATCGAGTCACGCATGACTCCCTTGTGCCCGGTGGGTATCAAGCAATAGTAGTCCCAGAAGGCGCGCTGGGAAAGCATTAGGAAGCACTCCCCTGCTCACTGAGCAGCGGGCAGGCCCGCCCAAGGCACCTGTGACCCTCTCAAGATTGCAGCTACAGAACCTCCCGGGCGGTTCTGCTCTGGAACACGAGGTCATTTGGGGTTGTAAATGGACTGCCCCGGACCTAATGGCACCCCTGTCACAAAATTTCTTACTGCATCCGCCATTGAAAGTGACAGTCCTTCTACTCGTGAGTACGAGCATGGTGTTCAACAGTGACTAGCCAAACGCTGATACATTCACTTTCACTGGAGAACTACTTACAAAGACACGCTTTGTGGTTGGTGAAACAAAAGAGCTGCGACTACATCCATCGAAAACAGAGAGCAGTTTGAACACTCCTTAGAATAGAAATCATAAATCCAAGTTTAAGTACAAATCAAGCACTAACCATTGTAAGAGGCATAGCTCGCCAAGAGAGTTCTCACGCCAAGGCTCGCGCATTGAGAAGAAATGCTCAGTTTCACCACTTTTAACCAGAAGGAATCTACTGAACCAACGACCAGATCAAAACCAGCAGAAGAACCAGACCTCGTTGGCACCACAGGTGAGTTAAAAAACCCACTCGGGATTTCTAGGAAAATGATCTTTACAAATCAGCCTGTAGCCACATTCTTAGTCACAGAGTTTAAATGCAATCCGTTTAGCAAAAGTGCCATTTGAAATAGGCTGCACAATAATCCCAGACTGTTCTCAAAGATAGGAATCTTGCTGAAAGATTCCTAGTCGCAAAACGACATGGTCCGGTGACGCTCAGTTTAAAATGCAAAACATCCAAAGTCCAAAGCTGTTGGACTTGTACGCCGCCGCCGTAAGTATCTCTAAAAGGAGCCTCTTACATAACCTGAGGGGGAGGGGAGGAGGGAGGGAGGAGAGCGACTAGAAGGAGACAGGCTGTTTCTGGTTACTTCACTCGCCAGATGATGTTAAACAGTGCAAGGATATTAATGCTGTTTTCAAATCCTGGAAAGATGTGCATAATGTTTCTGTGTAAGAGTTACTCAACTGTGTTTTCAAAAATGAATAGCATCATTTTTCCCCTTCAAGTAGCCAATAGGCACTTGAGAAAACACAAAATAGAGATTGCAGAAGTATGTGTCCCATAACACGTTAATGTTCGTTCGAAGTGTGTTTAAAATAAATAATCAATAACCAAGCTACCTCTCTGGTTCATTTGGCAGTATTGGGTCTCCTCAAGCTCACCATGACTCAAGCTTTTATGCATGGACCTCAAAAATGGAGGTTCCACTCCGCCACACAGGAAAGGAGCACTGGAAATGGGGAAGCGTATCTAGCGCATGAGTTTTGGAGCAAACACGTGAATGAAATCAGCAGTTTTCCATTTGAGTTGCACAAGTTTCTCTTAATGAGTAGGCTGTTGGCATTGTCCAGGATCCGTGATTAATCACAAACTACTGCATAAACTTTCTATTCTGGGGCTAAAGGCAGACAGAGTAACACTGGATCTCTAATGAAGGATTTATTCCTGCCGAAGATGAAAATTTATCCATGAGTTTTCTTTTGTAGAGAGCTTTGTGTTCTGATCTTAATTCCGCTTCCTGAAAACAAGCTACATGATTCCAACTGCTTGCTGATACAAATGCTGTGAATTAAAACTTTTGGAGGCTATTTGTGGCAATCTATAGAAGGATACACAGAGCTAGGAAACCAGGGCTTACCCACAAGACCACCGCCTTGTGCAGGGTTGACCTTGGAGAGAGACAAACACCATATGAATTGTGTGCGAACAGTCAAGTTTTTAATATTTTACTGATCAGACTCACGAGATGCTTTTTAATTTCACAAATTGAATGTATACATTGATATTTGTTTAAAATATAATCAAATGTTAAGAATTTGCTCAGAGTTGTGAGATATTCTTAGTTGCTTAGCTCAGCATGCTTTTATTACTAATTTTTATTTTCAGTGATCATTTCGAAAGAGTATTTAAAAAGTGTTCAAACTCTTAATTATTTATCAAATCAATCAGAGACTTGAAAAAAACTGTTACTCTAAAGATATTTGTAGGTAGAATTGTTTCAACTGGAAAGCATATGCACAGTTCTGGAATATTGTGTAATTCTTCAGTTATCCCCAAACCAAAATCACTGCCCTCAAGTCTATTCCGACTCCTAGTGAACTGCTCCCTAGAGGATGGGCTTTCACACCTAGGAAGCTGGAAGTTCGAATTCATGGTGCCAGCTCTAAGGAAGGCTTTCTCTGCTGGCTCTGGAGAAAGGGCCTTACCTCCTTTCAACCTCTTTGAGTTTAACTCCCTTTGTAAACCATGTCTTGGCATCAATCAACCCCTGGGTCTAGGAGGAGCTCAGAGCAGGCCCTGGGTTGGGAGTTAATACATACATCATTCCCTAGTTCAATCTCATCAAACAGTATTGTACAATTGCTACCACAATCAGTTTTCTGTCTTGATGTTAATCAGGTCCCTTCATAGGCCATACCCTATGAAAACTCCCCTTGATCAGGCCTGTCACCCGACTAAGAATGTTGCATCTGCCCTATTTCCCTTACAACTGATCATCTGATTACATCAGATCACATCTAGAGAATGATTACATCTTTGCACAACCAACAAATCTCATCATTACATAACTGACAACCCCCTGAGACTCATGGCCTGGCCAAGTTGACACATAGTGAGGGAGGACACAATTCAATTCATGGCAAAATTGGTTTTCCATTAAGAAATCTTTATCCTCGTCAGGCAGGGTGCAATGTAGCACCAATGAAGAATACAGCTTTCCTCTAGTTCCTAAATGCTTCCTCCTCCCCCCCCCACCCCCACCCCCAATCATGATCTGAATTCTACCTTGCAAGTCTGGCTAGACAAGAGGATGTACACTGGTGCAGATGGGAGCTGGAGGCACAGGGAATCCAGGGCGGATGATACCTTCAGGACCAGGGGTGTGAGTGGCGATACTGGGAGGGTAGAGAGAGAGTGGGTTAGAAAGAGGGAACCGATTACAGGGATCTGCATGTGACCTCCTCCCTGAGAGATGGACAACAGAAAAAGGGGTGAAGGGAGACGGACAGTGCAGGATGTAACAAAATAATAATTTATAAATTTTCAAGGGCCCATGATGGAGGGGGGAGCGGGGAGGGAGGGTAAAAAAGATGACCTGATGCAAAGGGCTTAAGTGGAGAGCAAATGCTTTGAAAATGATGAGGACAATGAATGTACAAGGGTGCTTTACACAATTGGTGTATGTATGGATTGTGATAAGAGTTGTATGAGCCCCTAATAAAACAAAACGTTTTTTTTTTTAAATCTTTATCCTCCTGAGACACAGCACTAGAGAAAGATGGTGGTTATGTGACATTTCCTATGACCTGTAATTTCCGGAAAGGATGAGGCCAGAATCTTTTGCTCAAAAAGATGAGGAATGTAGCCATTTCTTCTTCTAGGATTGGGTCCTCTATCTTCCTTTGAAGGAATTTTTTTTTTTGCTCAGTACTTCTGCATCACAACAAGGATTCTTTTGTTCTAATGCATGTTTAAAGCAAAAAGATAGGGAGTAGAATAGGGTAAGACAGAAGTGGAAACTTCAAAAAGGAATTGGGGCGTAGACAAAAGGCCCATGTTTCTTTTACAGAGAGAAGAGTACGTAGAAAATATGCTTACAGTTCAGCGAAGAAATCATTAACTAAGCATTCTCTTGATCACCTGATCTAACCTGTTTAGTGAAAAACATTCACATAATTTTTGTGGATGGCATTGTATTAAATTCTCTCTCTCTCTCTCTCTCTCTCTCTCTCTCTCTCTCTCTCTCTCTCTCTCTCTCTCTCTCTCTCTCTCTCTCTCTCTCTCTCCCAGAATGCTGTTGTCTCTAGTGCCTACCTACCATCCCTGTAGTTAAAGTACCATGTAGAATTATTGAAAAGCTAATGCACCTGTATAATTAGCTATTAGCTTTAAAAGATTAATATGGCTCTGGAGATATCTACTCTTGTCCGGAAGGAGTAATATGTGCACTGATAAGAACAGAGCCCAGTCTTCCTCAGAACGTTATTAAGACAAAGAGACTATGAGAACAGTTATCGAGAAGCTCAAGTCAGTACAGAGCAGATCTTCAAATCTGGATGCAAGTGGTACCTACCATCACTCACAATGACTATCAACTTTCCTTTGGTGAATGATTTTGAATTCATTTCTATTTTGATGAAATTCCTGAATTTCTCCTGTAAGTCACCTGTCAGGATGTTTTGCTTGGGGGCTAACCATATTTTCTCAACTCAACCACAAAGCCCGTTGTCTGCATTCAAGCAATCTTTCTTGATCAGTTCCTGCTTGTAGCCCTCACCACTGGCCCCCAGAGTCCTATCACAGAAGCTGTGTTAGTGAACACTAAGCACAGAATCAGCAAGTGAGTCTTGAGTCTGTATACAACATCAGCATGCCAGCACCACCACCTCATAATGCCTTTCCTCGGCACCTCCCCATCTGCTAGCTGCTACTAGTTCTCTGGAAACCCATGAAACGATTAGCTGTTAGACATTTTACCTTCAATGTTAATTCTTTATTAAGCTGTGTTTTAGGGATTCTATAGCTTGGGCTTTCGACTTTGTAAACACTTGTCTGCATTTCAGCACTTAAAATGACAACAAGCACAATGTTCAGTCACTGATAGAAACTTATAGTTCAGCAACAAGTCGGCTTATATTGATAAACGTTAGGCATGTCACACTGGGGAGGCAAATGGTCCTTGAAGAAAGTGGGTTGCAACTGCCCAACATAACGTAAAACAAATCTATCTATTAGTATTTCATATATTAGCTTTAATGGGGTATCATAAATGTGTGATAACAGTTTTAGTCTAATGCTCTGAGTATTTAATGCTTTGAAACAATGGGAAAGGAGAGAGCATGTCCCTTAATCCTTAATTCTTGGTCCTTGGTGAGGCGAAGTAAGGTCTGATTGTCCTGTGACAAACCACATCCGTTTCTTCAATCACCAGTTCCACAACGAACCCAACCAAATGCAACGAGGCCTCTGTGGCTTTTTAAGCTGTCGTACAGAAGTTATATTAATCTACTGTATCCCATATGTTCATTTTATCTTTAACTGTTTGCCTATGAACCTACTTGGACCCAAGAAGAATATAGGGTATGAATGATGGTGCCTGCAAAGAATATTGAATGTACCGTGGACTGCCAAAAGAACCCCAATCTGCTTAGACACAAGGATGGTGAGGCTTTGTCTCATATACTTTTGACATGTTATCCAGAAGACCTACAGTGGAGTGACAGTGGGGAAGAGGACGGCCTTGAGGAGCTGGCTGGCCCATGGCTGAGGCAATGGCTGCAGACAGAGAACCTTGGGAGGATGGTGCAGGCCGAGGGGTGTTTCATTCTGTTGCAGGTCGGGTTGCTGTGAGCCGGAACCAACGGGCAGCACCTACCAACAGCAGTGTCTCAGCGTGCATGTGGTAGTAGATTTCATGCAAGCACATTCAGTTACTTTCCTATCTGGTGGACAGTGTCGTGGGGGTAGGAAAGATGTGAGATAATCATCTAATATACCCAGTTACAATTGATTAATAATAGTATAAAACCAAAACTCAAACTCACTGCCACTGAGTCCTATTTCTGACTCACAAAGACCCTATAGCCAGAGGAGAACTGCCGCTAGGAGTTTCTGAGGCTGTAAGTCTTTAAGGGAGCAGATAGTCTCATCTTTCTCCCTCAGAGCAGCTAGTGGGTTTGAACTGGTGCCCTTGTGGTTCACAGTAATAATCGTATGAATTTCTAATATTAAGAGGGGGCATGTTCTGTCTATCAAAAGATATAGTGTCTGGGGTCTTCAAGGCTTGAAGGTAAACAAGCGGCCATCTAGCTCAGAAGCAACAAAGCCCACATGGAAGAAGCACACCAGCCTGTGCAATCACGAGGAGTCAAAGGGATCAGGTTTCAGGCATCAAAGAACAAAAATTCATATCATTGTGAATGAGGGAGAGTGCAGATTGGGGACCCAAGACCCATCTGTAGGCAACTGGGCATCCCCTTAAAGAAGGGTCATGGGAAGGAGACAAGTCAGTCAGGGTGCATTGTAGCAACGATGAAACATACGACTTTCCTCTAGTTCCTAAATGCTTCCTCCCCTGCCCCACTATCATGATCCCAATTCTACCTTACAAATCTGACTAGACCAGAGGATGTGCACTGGTACAGATGGGAACTGGAAACACAGGGAATTCTGGATAGATGATCACTTCAGGACCAGTGGTAAGAGTGGCGATACCAGGAGAGTGGAGGGATGGTGAGGTAGGAAGGGGGAACCAATTACGAAGATCTACATATAACCTCCTCCCTGGGGGACGGACAGTGCAGAAGTGGGTGAAGGGAGACGTCGGACAGTGTAAGAGATGACAAAATAATAATATTTATAAGTTATCAAGGGTTTATGAAGGAGAGGAGTGGGGAGGGATGGGGAAAAATGAGCTGCTAACCAGGGCTCGAGTAGAAAGCAAATGTTTTGAGAATGGTGAGGGCAACAAATGTACAAATGTGCTTGACACACAATGAATATATGTATGGATTGTGATGAGTTGTAAGAGCCCCCGATAAAATGATTTTTTTAAAGGAAGAGGTACGTTCTTAAGGAAAGATCATTAAGTCATAGTCCATCATATTTCTGAAACCTGGGTATTTGAAGATTGCCTGTAATAAGAGCTTACATCCTGAGAGATGATTTGCTCTTTCATAAGCAGGCATGGACCTAGGTGCCTCCGATTGTGAAGTACTCAGTGCTGAACAGAAGATTGGAGGTTTGGCTCACCTGGAAGTGCCATGGAAGAAAGGCCTGGTGATACACTTCCAAAATGAAATCATCCTTTGGAAATCCTATGGAGCATAGTTCTGCCTGACACACATGGCATGGCCATCAATCAAAATCAATTATGCTTTCTAAATAAGTGTGTGGGTACATACATGCTTCAAGCTAAATTTGAGAGTCTAGGAAGTCAATTAGGAGCCCTGGTGGCATAGTGGTTACACTTTGGGCTGCTAACCTCAAGGTTAGCAATTTGAAACTGCCATGAGGCTTTCCATCCGTGAAAAGTTACAGAGGTAGTTCTCCCCTGCCCTACGGGTCGCCATTTGACCCGGGGGCAGTGAATCTGGCTGTTGAGTTTGAAGAGGTAAGTTGGGCAGAAGAGTGCTTGCAGACTGCTCAACTGGTCGGTCTGCAGAAGTACAGTTGGACAGCTGTGATTGTGCTCATCTCTGCAGATGAAGCATTCTGCCATGAACTTGAAAGGTGGAGGAATGGGGAGGTGGGGTTGGGGGAGGGGCAGTATAAAAAAACAACAATAGCAAAAATAAAAACCTCACTGGCATCTAATCAAGTTTTACTCATATGACCATGTAAGACAGAGTAGAACTGCCTCTTGGGGGTTTAAAGCGCTCAAGTTGTACAGGAGCAGAAAGCTTCGTCTTTCTCTGTTGGAACACCTATGGGTTCAACCTGCTGACCTTGTAGTTAGCAACCCAACGTGGAACCCACTACACCACCAAGGCGCTTTGTGGGAACCCATTCAAGCAAGCAAACAAAGTCACTACTATCAAGTCAATTCCAACTCTCATTGACCCCACAGATCAAGGGAAAACTGCCCCTGTGGGTGTCTCAGCCTGTAATTCTTTGTGGGAGGAGAAAGCCTCATCTTTCTCCACAGAGTGGCTGATGATTTCGAACTGTTGACCTTGCAGAATGCAGCCTGAAGCACAACCACTAGGTCTTTAGAAGTCTCCACACTCGTGTGGTTCTAGTGCATGGTCATCATGAATGTTAAGAACCGCAACACTCTTAAAACGTTTAAAGCCTATGTGTTGAGCTAGTGTGCTATATTATCTGTTGATTTCCCCATGACTTAAGTTGATTCACATAATAGTTAAAAAGAATGAAAAAAAAGTTCAACTCCCTACAAGGCTAACTTTCATTCTCCTTGACTATATTTTGAACTTCACCCCATCTAAGCTCTTCTGCTCTGCCCTGGTGATTTAATGGAAGTTTTAAATCTGAAATGTCAATGCACAAAAACACCTTTTAAAAACGAAATCATCTTGATCTTGTGGACATTCTTTACTCTTTTTGTTTGTTAAGAGAGAATTCTAAATTTCTCTATGAGGGAAGAAAGCTACCATACCATTAATGTAGTAATGAGATTTAGCCCCTGAAATGTTCAGAATAGAGATTTAGAAGATAAATTGATTAATTTTTTCCTTTAATATGTCACAAGAAAGCACATTTACTGAAAAGCACTTAATTAAAATGCCCAAGGCCTAATAAGCCCCACAATGATTTGACATCAAACTTGACAGAGCATGATTTGTTTTGCAGGTAGAGAAAGAGGAGGAGGCAGTAACCAGATCATACAGGAGATGTTGCAAATAAAACAGTGACAGTCATTTTATAAAATATTAGACCATGACTTGTCATGAACAATTTTTCCTTGATTGTGCAATTTGTGCTGAATGACATGACATGGTAATTTGGATTCATCAAATGTGTATCTACCATTACACAGACCAGAGAAGAACTGAGACATTTTATGGTAGTGCTTGTTAAAAATATTGAGCATATCACGGATTGCTAGAAGAATGGCTAAATCGTATTGGAAGAAGTGCACTCAGATGTTTCTTAGAAGCTAGTGTGGCAAGGCTTCATCTTATATACTCTGGACATGTTATCAGGAGGGACCAGCACATAGAGAAAGACATTAGAGCTGATAGTGTTAAGAAGTCAAGGAAAAAGGAGATCCCACTGAGAAGATAGATTTGCCATATATTCATATATATGACAGATATATTTGTATCATTATCACCAACTAAATGGCTATGGTACCGGACTTCACCCAATGGAATACACTGGAATTCAAACAAATAAATGCAAGGCTATTAACCAACTGTGGAAGAGACCATAAATGGCTCATATGTAATTCAAGTTGAATTTGGGGGGAATTAAAACAAATCCATAAGAGCCAAAATCTGACCTTGAGAATAGTCTACCTCAAATTAAAGAATATCTCAAGAACAGATGTTAATGTCTTGAACACTGATGGGTTATGGGATGACATCAAAAAAATTAGAATTAAAGAAGGAAAGACAAGAATAAATGACTAAAATTGATGTCAGAAGAGACTCTGAAACTTGCTCTTGAATGTGAAGTAACTAAAGCAAATGCAAGAAACAGTGAAGCAAAAGAGCTGAACAGGAAAACATCAAAAGAGAGGTTGAGAAGACAGAGTATCAGAAAAAAATATGCAAAGACTGGAATTAGAAAGCCAAAATTGAAGACCAGGCTCAGCATATCTCAAGCTAAACGACTGAAGAAAGAAATAGGAACCCATATTTGCGATCTTGAAGTATTTGATGGACAAAATATTGAATTGGCCAGAAGCATCACATCATGAAAGGGATACACAGTTACTGCAGCAAAAGGAATTGGTGGATACCCTGGAACTTCAAGGGGTAGCATATGAACCAGAACTGACGTTATCAAAAGAAGAAGTCCAAGATTCACTGAAGACATTTTCAAAACAAGGTGCCAGAAACCGGTGGAAAACCAATGGAAAGGTTTCAATAAAGTGTTACAGGACTGGAAGCACTCACTAGTTTAGCCCAAGAAATTTGGGAAATAGCTTCCAGGCCAACTGACTGGAAGAGATTCGTAGAAATAGCAGGAGAAAGGGTCAGATAGAGGGCTGGAAAATGAGCCCTTCGTGTTGGAGACCTTCAAAATACTTCTTTGCTGCTTACTCAACATAGAGCTGATTATAAGGATGTGGGTGAAGGACAGCTTTGGGAACCTTTATATGCTGTTGGGGGACGACTCAAAATGAGGAGAGACAACTACAACTATCTATCCATGATCATAACATGGAAGTACAAATTATGAATGTGTGAAAATTGAAAGTTGTCAAAAATGAAATCGAATGCATAAAGATCAATATCCTGGACATTAGTGAAATGAAATGGAATGATATTGGCCATTTTGAATTAGACAATTCTATAGTTTCCTATACTGGAAATGACAAATGCAAGAGGAATGACATCACATTCATCATTTCAAAAAAAAATACCTAGAGCTATCTTGAAGTACAATGTTGTCTGTGATAGGAAAATATCCATACATCCACAATGCAGTCCAGTTAATACAACTATTGTTCAAATTTACACATCAACAAAGCTAGTGATGAAAACACTGAATTCTGCCAGCATCTTCAATCTGGAATTGATCATGCATGCGTTGAAGATGTGCTGATAGCTGTTGACTATTGGAAAGAGAAAGGTGAAATAAAGAGGAAGGAACAATAGTTGGAAAATATGGCCTTGGCAGTACAAATGAGGTTGGTGGTCATATGACAGAATCTTGTAGGACCAGCAACTTGTCTATCACAATATAAACAGCAATAATACACCTAGACTTTGCCAGATGGAATGCAGACGAATAAAACTTAGTTGATCTGTGGGAAGAGACAATGGGGAAACTGAATATCAGCAGCCAAAACAAGGGCCGGGGCTGATGGTGGAACAGACCATCAATTGCTCATATGTAAGTTCAAGTTGAAGTTGAAGGAAAGTAACGCAAGTCCACGAGAATCTTGAGTATCCCCTCCCTGCATTTTGAGAACGTCTCGAGACTAGACATCACTCATTAAACCCCAATGATAGACCTGAGGAGCTGTGGGATGACATCAAGAAGATCATACATGAAGAACATAAAAGTTCACTCAAAGGCCAGGAAAGAAAGAAAATACCAAAATTGATATCAGAAAAGACTCTGAAACTTGCTCTTGAATGTAAACTAATGGAAGAAATGGTGAAGTAGAGGGTTCAACAGAGAACACCACAGGGCAGCTCTGAGAGCAGCACAGGTACAGTGGCATCATGGACCGTGTAAGACCCAGAGAGGGAAGGACTGAGAAACAAAATATCAGGCCTGAGTTGTAATACGGAAAGTTCCCAGGGACAAAAATATTGAACAACACAGGAAACGAAGTAGAAATACACAAAGTCACTGTACCCAAAAGAACTGGTTGACATTTAACCATTCATTGCATATGATTAAAAATGGATGGTACTGAAGAGAAAGCAAGTGTAGCAAAACTTTTAGCTAGGTATTCGCAAAAACCAGGCTCCAGAGATTGACAAAGTACCTGTTGAAATGTTTCAACCACCTGATGAAGTCCTGGAAGGACTCACTCTTCTAGGCTAAGAAATTTGTGAGACAGCTACGTGGTCAACTGACGAGAGATCAATATATGTGCCCATTCCAAAGAAAAGTGACAAAAAGAATGCACAACTTATAGAACAATATCACATACAAGTAAAATTTTGATGAAGACCTTCCAGTAATGGTTGCAGCAGTGCAATGAGAGAGAGCTAACAGAAATTTCAGCTGGATGCAGAAGAGGACGTGATACAATGGCCATCATTGCTGATGGCAGATGGATCTTAGCTGAAAGCAAAGAATACCAGAAAGATGTTTACGTGTGTTTACTGACTGGTGGAGGCATTAGACTGGGGGATCATAACAAACTATGGATAACCCTGAGAAGGATGGGAATTCCAGAAGACTTGATTTTGCTCGTACAGAGCTTGTGCGTGGATCAAGATGTAGCTGTGCAGATAGAGCAAGGGAATACCACAGGCTTGGACATCAGGAAAGACGCAGGGCCACGTTGTACGCTCTCACTTACTCAGCCGACCTGCTGAGCAAATCTCCAGAGAAACCCGATTCTATGAAGAATGTGGCATCAGGACCGGAGGAAGGCTTCTTAACAACATGCCCGGTGCACTCCAGTCTGAAGGCCTTTCCACAGACCTTTCCTTCTCTGTACCCCTGTCAGAGAAGTCAGAGAACCCGAGGCTATGATGTAAGAGTGAAAGCCTCAGGTGTCAAGCAGCAGAGTTTGTGTCGTGTGGCTCCATGCTCTGGTCCATCCCATTCTGATCAAGATGGAACCCAACTGCTCCTCTTCTATCAAGCCTTGATCCTTTAAACCAGCATGTCTCGACCCTTTGGGAGGGTCATGGCCCCTTTGGGAGTCAAGCAACCCTTTCACAGGGGTCACATAATTCATAGCAGTAGCAAAATTATGGTTATGAAGTAGCAATGAAAATAATTTTATGGTTCGGTGTCACCATAACATGAGAAACTATAAGGCTCGTGGCATTAGGGAGGTTGAGAACCACTGCTTTAAACCCACCCTGCCTCTACTTATGTTTCACTGGCTAAGGGATTTAGAATCAATGGAGGTGGAGGGTGCAATCTTTCATATGACCAGAAGGAGGCAGACAGGAACATCCATGAACAGCCTTCAAGACACAGGACTGATGACTCTTCATCTCAAGTCTTTAAACCTTGGCTCAGCTGCCATGTTCTCAGTGTGGCCTTTCCTGACCATTCTGTTGTCTGCCAAGAGAAGCCTCCACCGCCCATCCCTTTGCTTGGTTTTTCTCTTTGTGTCTCTGTCTGCCCTTCATAGATCCACATTCTCTCTCTCTCTTCCCATATTTACTTTACTCCATTTTTGTCCCTCGCACTGAACGACAAGTTGATAGAGAGCAGAACATCCTGTCTGTTTGCTTGTGCCCCTGCCCTCCCCCCCAAACATAACTAGAGCAAGGTACAGGAAGGGTGAGCCTTTGATATTTGCTGAAGAAACAGTACCGATGCACACTCCTACTCTGGTTCATCTGAAAAGTTTGAAACGATTTTATGTGCTTGTCAGTTGTCTTCAAACTTCTCCTGACCTAATTCAACTGATGAGGTTAGGGCCAAAAATAAAAATGTAACGGCAGCCTGTTTTTTGTGTCCCTTTGAGATTGGATACTTCACTTGTGATTCAGTCTTGGGGAATTTCTGAGAGAATAAAAATCCAAGCAGCTAAGAAGCATGGCTTTTCTAAGATTTCATTTTTGGAGGTGTTTTTCTTTATCAGTTCCAACATGCAAATCAGTACTTACTGATCATCAAATTCTGTATCTTACATAAAGTTATTTTTAATTAAATGTGAATATTGCTAAAAAAAAAAGAAAAAGAAAAACAACCCTTAAGGCCATCACAGTAGAGAGTGATTCTTAAAAACCTTCCATTGCTGGCAGTCACAATCATGCTGTAGCACATTGCTTACCACGCTAGCCACTAGCATGACTGGCAAATTGCTGTGTGTTGACATCAGATTACTTCGACACCTTTTCTCCTGTTCCACTTTCTCTACACGTGTTAAAAGTGAGAGAAGGAAAAATTCTAAATGAAAAATTCAAAGTGTCATTATCTGCACTATGAAAAAATTTCTTTGCTTTTCTAGTGCTTAATATAGTATCCTTAACCTTAATAATATTTCAGCCAAAGAATATTTAGTTGGCAATGTTTTTAGTAACTGGGGCATGTGAATCAAACAGTAGCATTACTATAGATTGCTTGATTGCTAATTAGCTGGGTAATGTGGAGTAATTTCTGGATCTCAGTTTTCTTCCTTTAAAAATATGATAACCAAGCCCATGCACAATCTCTTGTAAATGAATGGTTGCAACACAACTCAATATGACACCACGTGCACTCGAGTTGCCTTTTTAGTTTCCCCTAGGACAGGACTGTTGGATGCCGTCTGTGCCCGGACGGTACCATACAGCCCAGGTGAGACCCATCAGTAGCTAGCTGCTGACCTGATTTGAAGACACATCGCTCATCACATCCTAAGGACTGTGTAGGCTTCTTGTATCCTCTCACCATACTTATTCAATCTAGATGACGTGAATAAGAACACAGCATTGGGATTGGAGAAAGGCTTATTAATATCCTGCAACATGCAAATGACACAGCTTTGCTGTAAATGAGAAGGACTTGAAGCATCTGCTTGCAAAGACCCAGGATTGCATTCTTCAGGATGGCCTATAATTCACTGTAAAGAAGACCCAAACCCTCACAACTGAACCCCTGGGTAACATCGTGATAAACGAAGAAAAGATTGAAGTTGTCCAGGACTGTGGCTTGCTTGGATGCACGATCGATGCTCACGGGAGCAGCAGTCAAAGATCCAAAGATGTGTTGCCCTGGGTAAATCTGCTGCACAGACCTCTTAGAGTGCTGAAGAGCAAGGATGTGACTTCTGGGTGCACCTGACCGGAGCCAAGGTATTCGCCATTGCATCACATGCCTGTGAGAGATGGACACGGGTTAGGGAAGAGTGTAGAATACATGCAATGACCGGCTCTGGCAAAGAATATTGGAAGTAGCACAGACAACCAGGAGAACAAGCAAATGGATTGGAAGAAGTAAGGCCAGCAGCAAGAGCGGCAAGAGTGGGTCTTGCACACTTTGGACATATTGTCAGGAGATAAGAGTCCCTGGGGAAGCTCATCATCTTGGGTAACATGGAGGGGCAGCAAAAAAGAGGGAGACGCTTGACGAGGGGGGTTGACACAGTGGCTGCATCCGTGGGCTCAGGCAGAGGATCAACTGACAGGATGGCGCAGGAGTGTGCAGGGTTTCATTCCCTTGTGCACAGGGCCGCTCGGGGGTGAAGCCAGCTGGAGGGGACCCAACAACAAGGTAATCTCGATGGAGACTGAAAGCAACAGATTTCTCCTCTTCCTGTGCCCTGTCCTCCCCCAGGTCTCGGGCCAGGACTTCAGGTTGGTCAATTAGATACTCTGTCCTGGAGCTCTGAGTCTTGAGTAAGTTCCTTAAAGATGGAAGGGACCGTGACAAGTTTCTGTGACAATCTTCCATGTCAAAATCTCCCTGCTGTATGTCGCAGCTCTGCGGCATAGCCTTGGCCTTGCCCACTGTCAGACCGAGTCGTTCGGACCTAGTCAGTTCTCCTTCGCGAAAGCTGCTTCAGTCCCCCTGCTTGACTCAGAGTATGAAGAAGCCTTCCTGGAGATGGCCATTGGGAGTGCCTCTCTGTCACACGACATTCCTCATTCACCTATCTGCGCTCCTTGATAACAGGGACATGTGCTTAACCTAGTGCCTAGGCAATATTGTTGTCACTGTTAGCCGCTGTCTGGGCACCTCCCAATTTGGAGCGATCCCATGCCAAACAGGATCAGACTGTTGTGATCCATGGGGATTTTATTGGCTTGACTTTTCAGAAGGAGATTATCATGCCTTCCTTCCTAGTTGATCTTAGTCTGAAACTCCACGGAAGCCTGTTCAATAGCGTACTAACACCCAAGCCTCCAGTCACTGGTAGCTGAACGTGTTGTTCTCAGACCAGGAACTGAACCTGGGCCTCCCGCATGAAAGCTACCACTGACCCTCCAAGCAATATTCGGTACTTAAATGATCCATGTTGGGCGAATGCATTAATAGCTAAGTGAATCATTGCAGAGAGAAAAGACCTACTTTCATTAAACAATGTGTAAATTTAAGGCACAATTAATCCTGAGTACAAATAACAACAGCTCTTTATAAAGTGTACACTGTCACACATCGATTTGAGGGTGTTTGATGAGGAGTGATTAAGTAGTCTTTGAGGTTCTGTCTACCTGTCAGGACCAGTCATGTTACATCCATGAGATTCAATTTGAAGACTTAGGGGAAGATTGAGTCCTGTCTTTTACGGGATAAGTACTAGTATTCAGCCACTAGGAAATACCACTGATGTTGAAGCTCAAGCCAGATTCTTTTTCTAAATGCAATCATCTCGGAGTCCTTTGGGGGCTGGTTGTCAGCTTGCACCATGGCTCCCTGGGGTCAAGCCCTGGCTGATGGCCCTTCAGCAGTGGAAATGACCCCCTTAGCCACAGGGGGTGTGCAGACAGGCAGCCTCTTGGCACAAGCTCTGCCATGCTCCTATATGAGATGCCCTTGTGCCCTTTCCAGGAGCACAAGCAGAGCATAGCTGTGTGGTCCACATGCCATGTATCCTAGGTGGGACAGAGCCATACCCCTCTCCATCCCCTGGAAGCCTGCTGACACCAAACAAATCTGTGCAGATAGAATGGTCTTTTAAATAACCCCAATAAGAAGATTTTTAGCCACATGGAGTCTGCTTGAAAGTCCCTGGGGTATCCAAACCCTGAAGGTCTGGGCTACTAACAGAAACATTAGCAGTACATCTATGGATGCACATGTGTCAGAATTGACTCCACAGCAACTGTTGGTTCGCTGGCTTGTTTTTGCCCCAAAGAGTTCTCAACAGGGATATCATCCAGATGCACAGAAAAGTGCCTGCTCCTTTCCCTGCTTCCCCAGGGATTTCCATGGCCCATCCCCTTCCATGGGTCCTAGTGCTATTTTCCTCTGGAAGATTTCCTGCTGGGGAGGACTGCCCCTGTATGTGATGGTCCATGCATTGCCCCCATATGTAGTTTGTTGCAAATGCCACTGTTGCAATTGGCTAACTTATGTCATATCTTTTTCTTTGATCGGTCCCCAAATGTCCACAGACTCCCTGCACCCTTCTCTTGCTGAGCAACGCAAGCCCCAAACCATGAGTGAAGCAGAGTGAGTGGGGAGGGGGCTCCCATCACAGGCACAGCACGTGAGTCAGTGGGGGAAGGGCCACCCGGATGGACATCAGAGCCTGACCAGGATACGGAGGGGGTTCCTCAGGGCCAAGGGCAGTAGAAATCAGACCAGATAATCCAGCAGTTCCACAACTACGTGTATTTCCAAGAGAAGCAAGATTTGTGAAATGAATAGCAGCAAACACAACCATGTTCATCGAAGCACTAATCGCAAACCCAGGGCAAAGGCAACACAAGAAGCATTACCACAAAGTCATGGAAACCTCTATTAAAAACCCACGTCAAAATGTATAGCTATTCCTTCGCGGCCTATCCTCCATGTAGGCCTACACCCTGCTGAAGTGGAGTTTTCATCTGCTGTGAAGAATCCTGGGCTCTTCCATTTCCTCTATGTCAATCCAGCACTTGATGTCCATTTATTTTTAATAATAAAAAAAGCTCTACTGTGAATTGAGTGAAGCCTTACAGAGCACATCAGTTTTCCCTTTAAGAATTCATACACACTTTGTTTCATGTCATTCATTGCAATCCCATAATGTAACATCATGTATCCTACTTCCTTCCTATGCTTCCTGTTTCCAGTCTTCTTTCGTTCTTAAGCTTCATCCGTGGGGAAATGCTACCCCTTTGATTGTAAATAGTTGATTGTTCTCAGAAGTAAATGCCTCTCAAATGTGATCTTCTCCTTAAAGGTCTGTTTATCATTTGATGTAAATTTTAATTTGGGAGGGGTGGGTGTAAATTCATTTCCAAACCTGAAGGTCACAGTCTTGGGGTTCCACAAGGCTCCATTTGTCCAGTAATCTTGGTGTTTTTTATGATTTTGAGGTATTTTTCCATAATTCTCTCCTGCTCTATCCAGAACCTTCTAATATGATCCTTTTCAAAGAAGTCGACTGTGGTCGCTGGGCACCTCTCGGTCTTCTGGTCTCAGAGTCATGGAAGCTGATGTGCATTCATTACTAGACAAAGTAAAATAGCAATCTGGCATCGTCAAGGGACACAAATCATGTTTTCAACATTCTTTGGATTTGAGCAACCAGTTTGGAGGGGCGCAATCACAGTCGTGGGGTGGGTGGGGTGAATGTTTGCCGATCGGCCTTGCCTCCCTCTGAGAATGAGCAGGTGCGTGGTCCTGGGAAAGGCCTCTCAGTGCAATTCTCCTCAAATTTCTCTCAACGATGCAATTTTTAATTTCCTTAAACATCTCTCTCTTAACCCCCCAGGATGGTGCTTTGTCCTCTGAGAAAATCTATCAAGGTTTACCTTTTGGAATCTAAAAAAAAATAGGCATCATAACCTTTTGTGCTGACCTATCAGCCTTCAATTTAACTGGCCCATCAAATTTTCTTGGAAGCCAGTTTTTATTAGGTGTGTGTGTGTGTGTGTGTGTGTGTGTAGGGACCCTGACAAGATTAAGACAAGTGTATTACTGAGATAACTTGTCTACAATCATCAATAGATTCCAATACATTTTGAAATACATTTTGTTTGGAATAGATCCATGTATATATGAAGTAGGCCCTCACTAGTAATACTTTGTTACTTGCCTTCAGAGCAAAAATGCCGAAAACAACCTAAGCACCCCAAAATAGATGACTGGATAAACTAAATACAATACATACAAACAACACTAAATGGAATTCTACACAACATTCAAGAAGAATGATAAATCCACGAAACCTAATGTGAATCAACGAGGAAGACATTATTCTGAATGAAGTAAGTCGGTCACAAATGATACATGTTGAATGAGATCACTTAAAAAAAAGTCAAGAAAAACATTCTTTTGGGTTACCAGGGGTGGGAGGAGGAAGGAGGGAGGTAAAGTCACTAACTAGAGAGAGGATCCATATTAACTTTGGTAAAGGGCAAAGCAATGTCCAGTAAGTGGGAGATCAGCGTAACACAACAAAGATCCTTGCCGACCCAGTATGGGCAGAACAACAACACTCACCAAACATAAATAAGAGACCACCACATAGAACAACCTCACCCAGAGGGCAACACAGAGAACACAGACCCCAAGATAGCAATGACTTAAAGATGGAAAGAATTCCTGGGGTGAGGACCAGGTAATATGGCAGGGACCCGACCAAATTCAAGGATACACATGGTAGACAGATAAAACGGAGGTGGGTAAAAGAAAACAATAATAATTTTTAAAAAGAAATGGGTAGCAGGGGCACAGGGAACTAACCCACCCAAGGGGAAAGAGGGCCCAGGCTTCAACCCAGTGCTCCAAGATGTGAATGCAACATGCTTGCATGGAGTAGGGAACCAGTGGACAGGTCTGGGGGGCCGGCCCAAACTGCTAAGTGGACACCTGCCCCTCCCCTCAGAAGAATTTATTTCAAAGGACTGCACTGAATCCAAGAGAGGGACATATCTGATCATAGGACACCGGGAGCAGATGAAGGGGGAGGAGGAGAGAGTGGAGCACATCCTTGTCCACCAGGCTGTGAGGATAATGTTCCCAACTAGAGCAGCCAGTCGACAGACAGGACCACATCACCAGCCCCATTATGAGACATGACGCCCCTCACTGACCCATAGCCCTAAAGGGGACAACACCAGAGACACAGTGTGGCAATTGCACCCGATCTGATCCTGTCACACCAAGGGAAAACATTAAGGGGGTGCAAGAGAACAGCAAGGAATGGAGTGGCGAGGTCCCCAGGGAATGCTGAAGGTGGACTTTGGGGCCAGGGCTTGGTGCCCCAGCAGACTGGACTGGAAAACACTCCTAAAGACCAACAAACGATCCCTTAACTAACTACAAGCTTTTCTTTCTTGTTGTTTTTTGTTTTGTTTGTCATTGGTTTGCTGTTGTTGTTTTGCTGTATATTGTTGCTTGGTTTTGCTCTGTATTGTTTTTGTGCATGTTATTATCTCCACAGGTCTGTCTAAATACGATAGGCTGGATGAACAATTGGAGGTGAAAACAAAGGGACTGATAGTTCTGCAGGGACATGGCAGTGGGGGTGGAGGTAGTGGTGTTAATAAACCCAGGGACAAGGGAACAACAAGTGACCCAAATCAGTGGTGAGGAGGGTGTGGGAGACCGGGTTGGGCATGATCAAGGGTAATGTAAGCAAGAGGAATTGCTGAAACCCTGGTGGGAACTGAGCATGATAGTGGGACAGGACTAAAGTCAAAGGAAATAGAGGAAAGAGCTGGGAGGCAAAGAGCATTTACAGAGGTCTAGATAAAGACATGTACATATGCAAATATATTTATATATGAGGATGGGGATCTATGTGCATATATGTGCATATATGTGCATATATTTATAGGTTTGGTATTAAGATCTATGTGCATATATTTATAGGTTTGGTATTAAGGTATCAGAAGGACATTGGGCCTCCACTTCAGTACTCCCTCAATGCAAGAATACTTTCTTCTATTAAATTGACATTCTATGATGCTCACCTTCCCGACACAACCACTGGAGACAAAGAGGGTGAGCAATCAAATGTGGTGAAGAAAGCTGATGGTGCCCGGCTACCAAAAGATATAACGTCTGGAATCTTAAAGGCTTGAAGGCAAACAAGCGGCCATCTATCTCAGAAGTAACAAAGCCCCACATGGAAGAAGCACACCAGCCTGTGCAATCACGAGGTGTTGAAGGGATCAGCTATCAGGCATCATCAGAACAAAAAAATCTTACCATAGTGAATGAGCGGTGGAGTGCAGAGTGGAGACCCAAAGCCCATTGGTAGGCCACTGGACATCCCCTTACAGAAGAGTCTTGGGGAGGAGACGAGCCAGTCAGAGTGCGATGTAGGAACGATGAAAAATACAACTTTCCTCTAGTCCCTAAGTGCTTGCTCCTCCCCCACCCCCCATCATGATCCGAATCCTACCTTGCAAGTCTGGCTAGACTAGAGGATGTACACTGGTACAGATGGGAACCAGAAACACAGAGAATCCAGGGCGGATGATCCCTTCAGGACCAGTGTGTGAGTGGCAATACTGGGAGGGTAGAGGAAGGGTGGGTTGGAAAGGGGGACCCGATTACAAGGATCTACATTTGACCTCCTCTCTTGGGGATGGACAACAGAAAAGTGGATGAAGGGAGACATTGGACAGGGCAAGATATGATAAAAGAATAATTTATAAATTATCAAGGGTCCATGGGGAGGGAGGGAAAAATATGAGGACCTGATGCCAGGGGCTTAAGTGGAGAGCAAATGTTTTGAGAATGATGAGGGCAATGAATGTACAAATGTGTTTTACACAATTGATATGTAATGTATGGATTGTGATAAGATTTGTATGAGCTCCTAATAAAATGATTTTTTAAAGAGTTCCAGGCAACAAAGGTAAGTGCTAATACATTTGTTGTTGTTGTTAGGTGTCATGGAGTTGCTTTCACCCCACAGGGACCTTGTGCACAGCAGAGCAAAATACTACCTGTCCCAACCAGTCCGGCACCATCCTCGCAATGGTTCCTATGATTGAGACTACTGCTGCATATTCTATTAAATCTATAACCCTACAGTTATGTAAACAAGCATTAAGCAGCTATGTGGGCAACCGGGCAAGATGAATAGGTAGGAGTAGACAAAAGGGATTATACACGCCTGGCCATACATGGCTTTGGGTTCGGCCATAGGCTCACAAACTTATCTGGCCTACAGCTCTGCTTTCAGAAAGCAATATTGCCCAGTGCCCCACGGCGATGAAAAGCTTTGGTACCATAGTCCAGTCCAGGAACACATCAGCAAGTCTCTCCAGCCCTCTGGGGTCATCCCAGCTCTCCAGGAGGTGAAACCACCCACTTTGGGAGACACCGGCTGTTCGGAAGAGGACATTTCTACCAGCATATGTGTATGTGCTGTAAACACACCCTGGCTCGTAATAGAGCGAATGGCCGACAAAGGTAGGTCAACACCTGAGCCATAATCAAACATACTCTTGAGGGAATAAAACAGGAGAGAAAAGTTGGGAACGTGTTGATGAGAGCAGAAGAACTATCTTGCAAAGTAGTTCAGCATCTTGTAAGGTAGTTCCATGTTGGCAAGGGCTATCAAGGAGCCGCGGCTGAATGAGAATAGACGGCCCTTTGCTTCATCCGTGGACCGTCTCAGGGCAGGCTGTGTGAGAGCACTCTGCCGCAGAGCATCCATCACAGGGAAGAAGCAGAGAGGTCCTCCTTCGTGTTCCCTCTAAATACCTGTCCCTCGGGGGTCAACGTGCATCTTGCAGATGGACATTAATTCACTGGGTTGGATGTCAGGTCTGAGATAAAGTCAAAGCTGAACAAATCTTGGGAAGTGAAGGAATTGGGCTCAGACGTAGTGTTGCATTCTTTGGGAGCTTGGTAGTCGCCTGATGTGTGTCTGTCTGCAAGTGGGGGCCGCTGGAAGTGCAGGGATGCACAGAAGGAAGGCTGGCGTGAGGCCTCCGGAAAGGAGACAAAACAGTCAGGTAAGAGGCCCCAGCTGCCTCAGTTGGAGTCATCATTAGGGCCTGGGTGTACGCACCAAAAAGAGATCCTCCTCCAGGCAACAAACCAATCCAAGAATTTTCTTTCTGCTAGAAAGAAAAATGCACTGCTCCTAGGGGCGGGCCAGGGTGGTTGGGGAGTATAAAATTCCTCTTACCTACTCAGGCCGCATTCGCACCCTCCCACCCACCATGGCCCACCCCTACGAGCAGACATTAGCCAATGTAGCCCACAGTCCACACCTCTGTTAGAGAGTTGTTCTTCACAAACTAATGTGCTCATGAACGGCCCGGGAGTCTTCATCAAATACACTTTCTGGCTCTGTAGCTCTGAGGTGGGTCCTTCCTGAATTCTGTGTTTCTGGCAAGTCTCCCGAGGACACCCCTGCTGCTGTTCCAGGAGACAACCTTGGACTCCCTGTGGGTTCGCTGTTGCTCTTGGGAAGTGTCCTCGAGGACATTGCCACTCAGAGACCCGCAGGCAGCGGAAAGAGCCCCGCCAGGCCGGCCCCAGCCGCCGAACAGTGGCTGTCTGTGAGCCCACGTGGCAGCCACTGTCAGTTCATCTCGTTGACGATCGTCCTCTTTTGGACTGACCCTCTAGTTGATCAAATAGGATATTCACCTACAGCAGTGGGTCTCTACCTTCCTCATGCCGCGACACTTACAGTTCCTCATGTTGTGGAGAGCCCCCCAACCATAAAACTATTTCGTTGCTACTTCATAACTGTCATCTTGCTACCGTGATGAATCGGGTGACCCCTGTGAAAGGATCGTTCAACCCCCACGGGGGTTGAGACGCACAGGTTGAGGACGGCTGCTCTACTAGGTCAGGCCCCTCTTGATAGCCATCCTCACATCTAGGGAGCAGGCTGCCGGTACTTCCGATAAAGATTTATCTGTTCTTCTGCCAGTCTATATTCTTTGCTAACAGCCTAAATCAAAGGCACTGCTTCGTCTCTAGTCTTTCTTCTTTGGCGTTCAGTTTTCACAAGCATAAGAGGCCACTGAAAACATCCCAGCTTGGACCAAGCCTACCGTATTCCTCAAGGCAGCATCTTTGCTTTCAAAAACGTTAAGGAAGTTCGTTGCAGCAGACATTCTCAGTGCACTATGCTGCTGGATTTCTTGATCACTGCTTTCATGGGTGTTGATGACGGATCGAAATAAAACAAAATGCTTGACAGTTTCAAAATTTTCATCATTTATCACGAGGTCACTTCTTGGTCCAGTTGTGAAAGATTTGTGTTTTCTTTATGTCGAGGTGTACTCGATACTGAAGACTGTAATCGTTGGTCCTCATCACGAAGTGATTCAAGTCTTTTTTGCTTTCATCATGGAACCATGTGTAACCGACATACTGAAGGCCATTCCCCCCCGTCCAGATGAACATTCCCCCCGTCCAGATGCTGCATCTTCTTTATCTCATCCAGCTTCTCAGATGATTTGCTCAGCAAACAGATTGAAAAACTGTGGTGAAAAGATACAATCATGACATACGTCTTTCCTGATTTTAAACCGTGCAGCGTCCTTTGTTTGTTCTTTTGAATGGCTAGGTCTTGGTCTACATGTAGGTTCTGCATGAGCCCCATGAAGGGTTCTGGAGCTCCTGTCCTTCCCAATGTCTTCCATATTTGTTACGAGCACACAGTCGGAAGTCTGCATAATCAATAAAACATGAACACACTTGGTATCTGCTCTCAGCGGAGATCCATCTGATGGCAGGCTATGATTCCGCCCCATCTTCTGAGCCCAGCTTGAATTCCTGCTAGGTCTCTGCTGCTGTCCTCCTGCAATCATTTTTACATGCCCTTCTGCAAAATATTTCCCTTTAGTTCAATATTCATAGTATCCCTGGACAATTTCCACATTCCGTTGGCACTTCTGTTATGTGGAATGGGTACCTACATGGATCTCATCCAGTCAGCTGGCCAGGTAGCTGGTTCCTGAGTGTCCTGCCACGGGCCTGTGAGCACTTTCAATATTGCGTTCATTTGTTGAAACAGCCAGTGTCTTTCCTTTAACGTCTTGGGCTCTGTTTTTCAACTGTGCTGCTTGAGCTTCTTCATTCAGTACCATCCGTTCTTGCTCAAGCGCTACCCTTGAAACGGTTGAACTTTAGCATTTGGGATGCAATGGCTCTACGTATTTCTTCCATTTTCTTCTGATGTTTCCTGAAGGTTCAGTAGTTTTTGGAGGCGTGAATTTCTTCTTCAGGCCTTTCAGGCTGAGGAGTGCCACACAGACCTTCTTTGGTTTTCTAACTTGAGGTCTTTGCATATTTCATTCGAATGTTTTCTTTTGTCTTCTTGAGTAGCCCTTTGAAATCGGTTCATGTCCTTCATCATTTCTTCTGTTTGCTTTAGCTAGTCCATATTTAATAGCAAGCTTCTTGTGACACCCAGTTTAGTCTTTTGTTTCTTTTTAATTAACTTTTTGCTTTCTTTACATGTGATGACTTTGAAGCCACCCCACAATACCTCTGGTCTTCAGTCATTAGTGTGTAATACATCACATCGATTCTTGAAATGCTCTCTAATTTCACATGGGATAAATTCAAGGTTGTACTCTGGCCCACAAGAACTTGTTTTCATGTTTTCACCTTAAATGCATACTTGCTTACAGAGTCTTGCATAGTAAGCCCTTGGCCTTGTTATGACTGATGATATTAAGTTTCTCCATTTTTTTCCATGTTCATAGTTGATTCCTGTGTGTTCCATGCATCTTGATCCACATGTAAAAGCTCATTTATACTGAAAAAAGATATTTGCAATCAAGAAATCATTGGTCTTGCAAAATTCTACCAATCTCCATGTTTTTATATCAATAAAGCCATGTTTGCCAAGTATTGATACTTCCAACTTTTGAACTCCAATCACCAGTAATTACAAATGAATCTTGATTGCGTGTTTCATCAATTTCACACTGCAGAAGTAGATAAAAATCTTCAATTACTTCATCCTTGGCAATAGTGGCTTGTGTGTAAATTTGATGAATAGTTTCATCCATTGGTTTTTCTTATAAGCATATGGACATTCACCTATCACTGATAATATTGTACTTCGGGATAAATCTTGAAATGTTCTTTTTGAAGATGAACGTGACACCATTATTCTTTAATTTGTCGCTCCTAGGATAATAAGCAGGATGACTGTCCAATCAGAATGACCAATACCCATCCATTTCAGTTCACAAAGGCTTAGGACACCAATCTTAGTATGCCCAATTTCATTTTTGGTGACTGACAGTTTTCCTAGATTCATACTTTGCACTTGATATATTCCAATTATTAATAAATATGTTCAACCATTTCTTCCCATTTGTAGCAGTGCCACCTCAACAACGGGAGGTCTCGAAAGCTGTCTTCCACCCGCGTCATCAGAGTTGATTCGACTTTGAGGAGGGAGCCTCCCCACTCACAACTTGAGTGCCTTCCTGCCTGAGGGACTCCTCTTCTGGCACCATATCAGCCAATGCGGGTCCTAAGGCAGTCACTGCCTTTTGTTAAAAAGCAGTAGACCACCAAGTGCTTCCTCCTAGTTTGGAGCTCCCCTGAAACCTGTCCACTGTGGTGACCCTGCAGGTACTTGAAATACCAGTGCTAACAGCGTCCAGCAGCACAGCCACACGCAAGTCACCACCGTACAATACACTGGCAGACAAATGGTGAATGAATAAGCTGCTTAGCCTCCAATTCCTGTCAGAGGATCTGCTTCTGGAGGAAGCAGCATGTTTGCGACTTTTTTCCAGTTAAATGTTTTGTTTTCTATCTTCTTTATATGCCTTTGCTTTTTGATCGCAGTTTCCTCAAAGCCCAGCCATTGCCTATTATCATGCCCAAGACAGTTTATTTCCTCCTCTGTAAAATTAGGGGTCCGATTGTCCGGGTTCCTTTTGTTCTCCCGTGCTGAAGATGATGCCAGCATCCTAGAGACTGAGGGACTTCCCGCCCTCTTCCTGTCAGCCTACCTGACCTTGTAGATGACCTTTCACATCCAGTTGGCTTCACATTCTGCGCATCTTCAAAGACGTCTCTAAACAGAAATAGAAAACGGAGCCTTTTTCTTTCCACACAATAGCGAAGATCCTTGACATTCGAGATAAATGGATTAGCACATGCAGATGACATACCCATTATGAAAGAAAGAGGCCATTCAGAAAAAAACAGAAGAACAGTAGTTCCAGGCAGAGATTATTAAAAGGAAATCCATGTAAAGCCAGCGACGGATATGAAACCATAGTCAAAGAATATCAAAACAGGAGATGATAAATATGAGGTAATGGAACAGCGAGTTTGTATGCTGTGTCTGCTTTTAGATAAAAACATCCATGAACATCCAGAGACAGATTCATGTTGCCCCTTTCCAGGCAATCACTTTGAGACCTTTTATACCTGAGCTTAAATACTTATTTTTTTATTAATTCCACAAGTTTGCAAGGAATCAAGTATACAAGCAAAGAAATGATTCAATATAGCATGTACTGAAGTGGTCCAACAATACAATCCAGGTAAAATTCCAAACTTTATTTCCAATAATGTGATACATTTTCTAAACTATCAAGCAATAAATTCATTCATGTACTTGTCAATTATTTCTGCATAACAAACAACTTCAGAATCCCAGTGGCAATAAAGTTCTCATTCACCAGCCCGCATGTCTGCTGGCTCTGCCTCGGGCTGCAGGGGGCTAGTGGGCCTGCAGCCACTAGCGGTCATCATTCATGCTGGCACCCAGATGCTGATGCAGCTGAGGTCCCTGAAGCTTGTCATCTTCTCCCGGCGGAAGTAGAAGGGCCTGAGAACAGGAACACTTGGTGCCTCTTAAATGAACTGCTTCATCTCAAGTTCTTGCCAGCCAGCACTTCAGGATGAATCAGTATAGTTACATTTGCGTATTTCTGTCCAGGTAAGCTTTTCTGGTTTGCTTTTTATTCCTCTCCTTTGATTCCATGCTTCTTGCTTTCGGTTTTCCAGATCTAGCACTAGACATGGAACTAATTGCCTGTCACCTCCCTACATTCCATTCCAAAGGTAGCCACTTGACTGTGCTCAGCATGCATATGTTAGGAAACGAAATACTCATGGCACTGTTAGCAGGCGAGGGAGGGGTGATAATCTCAGTTATCAATTCAGAAGTTATGATTCTTGGTCCACGTGGAAGATAGTGGGAAGGAAGTACTAAACTCGAGAAGCATTTTCCAAAGGTGAGTATCAAAGGTGATAAGATCAGTTAGCATTGCCATTAAACTAAGTGGAAGCCACATAAAGGGATTACATTGGATATGCATGTTTTAATCTGTTGATTTGAAGTGAAGTGATTTTTGTAACATTGAAACCCATGTTTGTCTTTCTAGAGGTATCTAATTCTTATTGGTGCTTTTATGGGAAGGAAACATACCACCGAAGCTCTCTTTTTAAAAAATCGTTTCATTAGGGGCTCACAATCCATACACACATCAATGTGTAAAGCACATTTGTACATTCATTGCCCTCATCATTTTCAAAACATCCACTCTCCACTCAAGCCCCTGGCACCAGCTCCTCAGTTTTTTCCCTCCCTCTCCGCTTCCCCTTCCCTCATGAACCCTTGATAGTTTATAAATTATTATTTTGTTATATACTGCACCTTCCAACATCTCCCTTCTGTTGTCTGTCCCCCAAGGAGGAGGTTATATGTAGATCCCTGTAATCGGTTCCCCCTTTCCAACCCACCCTCCCAGTATCACCACTGACACCACTCATCCTGAAGGGATCATCCGCCCTGGATTCTCTGTGTTTCCAGTTCCTATCTGTACCAGTGTACATCCTCTGGTCTAGCCAGATTTGTAAGGTAGAATTGGGATCATGATAGTGGGGGCGGGCGGGGGAGGAAGCATTTAGGAACTAGAGGAAAGTTGTATGTTTCATTGCTGCTACATCACACCCTGACTGGCTCGTCTCCTCCCGGAGACCCTTCTGTAAGGGAATGTCCAGTGGCCTACCAATGGGCTTTGGATCTCCACTCTGCACTCCCTCCCTCATTCACAATGATATGATTTTTTGTTCGGATGATACCTGATACCTGATCCCTTTGACACCTCATGATCACACAGGCTGGTGTGCATCTTCCATGTGGGCTTTGTTGCTTCTGAGCTAGATGGCCGCTTGTTTGCCTTTAGGCCTTTAAGACCCCAGACGCTATATATTTTGATAGCTGGGCACCATCAGTTCTCTTCGTCACATTTGCTTATGCACCCATTTGCCTTCAGCGATTGTATCAGGGAGGTGAGCTCACAATGATATGATTTTTTTTTGTTCTTTGATGCCTGATACCTGATCCCTTCAACACCTCGTGATCGCACGGGCTGACCACCGAAGCTCTTAAAAGCTTTCTTGAGTCTTCCTTGCTTATGTCCTTCTTTCTTAATCATTCAAAAACAAATTTATTTTTATATTTATTTTTTGGGGGAAGGGAAGCAAAATTACCAGAATCTCCATTGTGTTGTTTCTATGCTGGGGCTTGGCTGATCAGCTACACACACACACACACACACACACACACACACACACACACACACACAAAACCAGTTACGCTCACAGTCGTTCTGACACATGGCAGCAACATGCATGTAAGGACCGAGGTGGGCTTCACAGAGTTGTCCACAGCTGAGGGTTAGAAGGAAACCCCCAGGCCTCTGTCGAGGTGCCTCGGGGTCCCTTGAAGCAGTGGCATTTGGGCCCGTTACTAGGCACCCCTGTTACAGAAAAGCAGGCAGCTGGGAAAGTGAACAGACAGGTGCTCAGGCTGTCGTTGCCTTGTTGGCCAGGTAGTCTTGACGAAACACCTCAGTAGTAGTTCATGACATTCATTTAGAACTCCGGCTCTTTGGGTGAGCGGTCCAATGCTTAAACTGCTGCACCACCAGCCCGAAAGGCAGGTTCCAGTACCCTTTAATCGGCTTCTAAAGCACATGGTCTAAATTTTTGAGATAGCTTTTACCTAATCCATTCTTTTTTCCCTAATCCATTCTGAACTCGCCATTCCTTGCCAAACCCTTCACATCAACCATGGCATCCTTACTTACGCAGGAAGCCAGCATCTATCTCTATCCACCTCAATGCCGCTAGGTAGAAAGGCCTGGCAGACTTCCAAGGAACCAGCCGTTGGAAAGCCTGTGGAGCCCAGTGCTGCTCTGAGCCTCCTTGAAGACAACTCCTTTGGGCCTTTTGCTTGTCCCGGCAGCCAAGGACGTGCGGGAATTGCCTCCCAGGATCTCATTGGATTCTCTCAACAGCCCTGTTAGTATGTTATCGCCCCTCCGCTGCTTAGGAGCACCTGGCGCTTGCCTGCTTTGCCTGCCTTGGTCGCCTCAGAATTTGAATTCCAAAGCACAAGCGCCCCTGCGCATCTCCAGGCCGGCCACTGTTCCTGACCCCGGCCTTGCACGTGTCAGCAGCGCGCAGAGGTTGGTGGCCAGCGGCGAGCGCGGCTCGGGGCCAAGCCCAGCGGCTCCCGGGTGCCCTTTGGAGCGGGGCGGGCCGGCGGCGCCTTCTCCGGGGCTTCACTCGCGGCCTCGGACATGGCGGGGCCGGCGCTCGCCGAGGTGCTTATGAGCCAGACCATCCTGCCTATGCACGCCAACCCCCGCGGCGAGCTGAGCGCCGGGCAGCTGCTCAAGTGGATCGACACAGCCGCCTGCTTGGCAGGTAGGCGCCGTCTGGGAAGGCTGGGGGACAGCCTGGGGGGACAGCCTGGGGGGAAGGGTGGCTGCGACTGTGGGGGTGCGGGAGGACAGGGGCCAGGGGTGATGGGAGTCCAGTCACGAGCTGAGGCCGGTCACATTGCCCTGTGCCAGGACAGAAGCCTGCACTAGACCTAGAAGGGCAGGGAAAGAGGTTGGAAGAGAAAAAATAAAATTAAATAAGAAGTGATTAGAGCAGATGTGATGCCTGTGGATGGCTGTGGGCCTTGGGAAACAAGAAAGTGCAAGTCAAGCTTTTAAAATTGAGAGAGAGTCAGAGAAAGAGAGAGAGAGAGAGAGAGAGAGAGAGAGAGAGAGAGAGCCAGAGCCAAAAGAGGGGTCTAAGTCAGTGATTCTCAAACACTTTGGCTATAGGACCCTTTTACACCAGCCACATCGATGAGGATCCTGGTTATTTGACATCATATTTGAAAAATAGAAAAGATACTAATGATGCCCTTTTAAAGAACACAAATAAGCTCATTACGTGACAAGACAAATCCATTGATAAAAATAGCTATTTTGCCCAACAAAAGAAATGCCCTCAGAGGCGTGAGACTGGTTGTTGACACCTTGGCAGATCTCTTCAGTGCGCCGTGTAATTAAACGGTTGCTGAAGTCTCCTCTTTGCCCCTGCCATTCCGTGTGTTTGGGTACCATGCCCTCAAGGAGATGGATTGACACCTTGAACTGTCCACCCTAGTTAGCAGTCAAGCACTTAACTGATTGCACAACTAGGGCCCCTTCTTCAACCTCTTGTGCGTGCTAAATAGAAACCTATTGATGAAAAGAATGGCTGGCTGATCCATGGATCCATGGATCAATGGGCTGGTATATGGATGAATGGGCTGGTATATGGATCAATGGGCTGGTATATGGATCAATGGGCTGGTATATGGATCAATGGACTGGTATATGGATCAATGGGCCGGTATATGGATGAATGGATGGCTGCAGATCTTGGAATCTCATTTCTGAAAAGATGGCTTATTTTGTATGAAGCACTTTATAAGCTCAGAAAATGTACAACTTAAAGTTGCCATAAAACCTTGGAGCTGGACTAGGTTTGAAAGATCACGTGTTCCAGTCCCTTCATTCTACAGAGAACAAAATGTAAGCCGGAATAATTAGACACGCTGCGCTTCTCAGTGAGTGCTCATGGAATTTCCAATACCGCGTGTGTTAACCACCTGCAAAGATCAGTCATCAAAGATCAGATTGATGCCAATCTGTTAGTTCACTTTCTGTTGGTGGACAGGTCTATTTAATTTCTGCCTCCATAAATTTTAACAGGATTGGTGGTAGTTTCTAATAACATCCTGATGGAACTAAGAATATAAGATTAACCTATTTGTAGGAGAAGGCAACAGGTTTATAAATTATTGAGGTTGCTAGTAAGGAGGATCCCTATGGCCAAGGCAGCTGAGTGCACTCGGTGATACTGGTAGATGCAACTGCTACTGTTCCCTTGCTTGGGACTGCTACCCTTCCTATAGTGGAGAAACAAGTGCCCTCTCCCCGACTGGCTTAAACTTCCTAAGAGTTTGGAAACCTTTGAAAACTCAAACCACAGAAAGACCAAGTTGATAATCAAAATTTTCAGGAAATGAACAGTTATGTGGCTGTGTTAGTCTGGGTAGATTACAGAAACAAAATGTATAGACACTCATATGTGTATAAAAAAGAGCTTTACATACAAGAGCAATTAAATATCGAGAAAACCTCCCAGCTCAGTCCAAATCAAGTCCATTAGTCAATATTAGCCCATATGTCCGATACCAATCTATAAAGTTCTCTTTGGACTCATGAAACACATGCAATGACGCAGGAAGGCAGGAAGAGCGCAGGACAGTGGGTAGGAAGTCTTGTGGATCCAGTGGCATTGTAAGCATCTCAGAGCTGGCAGGGGTCTCCACATGATTCTTCCAGCTCAGGGCCCTAGCATAGCTCCCTGTGTCTTGTCAACTGCAATGTCTCCCAGGGAGTGAGGGTGTGTCCCAACTCCCAATGAGCTATTGATCTACTTAGCGTCTCTGAATGAGGTCATCAAGCTGTGACCTGATTGACAGGCTAAACTCCACCCCTTCACTTTTAACACTAAAATTGACAACAGATAATGGAACTAGCACAGTGACAATCAGTCTAATATGGAAGAAAACTTTATGACAAAATTGTTCTGAGAAACAAGGCTTATGGTATACATTCTATGGTGAGGGAGAGGTGTCAGCTAAGCAAGGGATGTTGTCTAATGCAGGTGTAACTAAATCTATGACGGGGGAAAAAATATCCCACCACAATGTTCTACTTTGAAGAAATAGAAATAATACAATAAAATGTGTTTTTATTTTTTCTGGCATTTTTTCCTTTATTAGTCAGGACTTTTATAGAGCTGCATCACTATGATAAGTAATAATAATCACCTGCATGGCCCCAAAGCATTATTAGATTCTGAAATATCTCCTCAGGAGTTAAAAGAAGATCCAATCAACACCATCACTTTGGCATTCAACCTCATTTCTGGCAGTGGCCCTGTTCTTCTTCGGTCCCTCAAGACAAGAAGCTTGAAGCCACCATTTAGTCACTCTCCCACCCCCATGTCTCTTACCTATTTTGAAATATCCTGGGCTCACAATTTCTTCTTCATTTGCTGTTGCTTGTCCTTGACAACTCACCTAAAGGTTGATGGCTCAAACCCACCCAGCAGCTTTGCAAAAGAAAGTCCTGGTGATTTGTTTCCGAAAAGATTTCACTGGAGAAAGCATTTTGGAGAAATTCTCTTCTGTAACACATGGGCTTGCCACGAGTTGGAATGGACCTCACAATAACAATATTGATATTCTGTATGAAAGACCATCAAAAATATAAACAAAAATAAGCTTGTCCTGTTGAACTCGGGTTATTTAATTGAAAAAATGGTTGCAGCAATATATTGACAGATGTGATGGTTACGGATTAGGTCAAGAGACTCCTGGTGCAGAATAGGGGAGGAGCCCAAACTATAAATCAGGCCACTGCCTTTTGTAGACGAGAGACTGAAGAGAGTGTCATTCTCTTTGTGCTTTGCCTTCTGCTGGAGTTGACTCACCCTTCTGGTTCCTCAATCTCCTGTTGCATCACTTGCCATCCCAACAGCTGTCAGTGAACTAGAATGGTGGATTCATTAAGCTGACTTCAGGTTCATAGTACCTCTACATCCACCAGCCTGTGCCCCCAGCTATCTCTGCATCATCATCCTGCTTCAGGTTCATTAGCGTCTATGAGTCAGGAGAAGCCTGACTTGAACTGGACTGGACTTAATCTATCTCTACAACTGTGTAAACTGTTTCTTGATATAAATATCTGTCTATATCCAACACATGCAGTGTCACTTATTTTGCTTCTCTGGAGTGTTCTACCAAACACGACACAATTTCTAGATATTTAAGACCGATTCAGAGGAAGATGTGGAACAAGGGACATCATTGCTGATGCTACATGGAAACTTGAATGTACACAATAGCAGAAGTATGTTTACTTGTATTTTATTGACTATGGAAAGATGTTAGACAGTGTGGAACATAACAAACATTGAGGAAAATGGGAATTTCAAAAAACTTCATTGTGCTCATATAGAATACTTACATGGACCAACAAACATTTATTTGAATGAAACAAGGGGATATTGCATGATGTAAAACCAGGGAAGGTGTGCATTTGGATTGTAGCCTTTCACCATACTTTTTCAATCTATAATCTGAGATGCTGGACCATGTGAAGATGAAAAATATTATGATTCGAGGAAGGCTTATTAATCACCAGCAATGCGCAGACAACACAACTTTGCTGGCTGACAGTGAGGACTGGAAGCACTTGCTGATGAAGATCAGGGATTACAGCCTTCAGTATGGATTACAACTCAGTGTAAAAAAGACCACAACCTCACAATTGAACCAATAAGTAACTCATAGTAAGTGGAGAAGAGACTGAAGTTGTCACGGATCTCATCTTGCTTGGCTCTACAATCAATATTCATGGAAGCAGAAGGCAAGTGATGACAACCATGCATTGTATTGGCCAGAGGTGCTGCATAAGACCTCTTTAATGTGTTAAAATCAAGGATGTCACTTTGAGACCTAAGGTATGGCTGACCCAAGCCATGGTGTTTGGAAAATGCATCAAGAAGGAAAATGGATACATTTGAACTGTGGTGTTGAAAGTACCATGGGCTCCCCAAAGAGCAAACCAATGTGTCTTGGAAGAAATACAACCAAAATGCTGCTAAGACACGAGGATGGTGAGACTTCATTTCCTTCTTCGGAACAGACCAGGAATAAATAGTCCCTGGAAAAGGACATCATTTGGGGGACAGTGGAGAATTAGTGATGAGGGGGAAGAGCCTGATTGAGATGAATTGACATAGTGGGTGTAGCACTGAGCTGAAGCAAACAAGAATTGGAGGGTGATGTGGGCCTGGACTGGATTTTGTTATGGGCTGGAATCTATTCTGCGGTGTCCAACAACATCAACAACAACTGACAAACTTATATGGAGAAAAGTCCAATATAATCATATAGGAAAAAACCAAACTCACTCCCATCAAGTCCGTGCTGACAAATAGCAGCCCTGTAGAACTGGGTAGAACTGCCCCATGAGTTCCCAAGACTATCACTGTAAAGGGTACCTATTGTTATGATTGTGTTTCTTCTTGATGTCTCATGCTATGTAGCATAGTGCTGTGTAAACTTAATAAATATCCTATATTTAATTAAATTGTCTTTATTGATTACTGTGTTTTAGTTATTGGCAATTAATGACTCATAATTAATATATATGGTACGTGACAATAATGTCAACAACTCATTTGCTCATGGAATGAATGTCTCTTAGGTACTCTTTGGTCAACATTTCACAACAAAAATTTGTTAATGTTAATTGTCAACAGTTCACTGACAATCTTAAGTCCCTAAAGGACATTAACGGGGACCATACCTCAAACTGGCACTGACTAAATGGGTGGGGGGGAAAGGATTGATTCTGCTCAGTATTTGGAAATTAAACCTCAAAACTAAACCCTCTGCCATCAAGTATATTTCAACTCACAGTGACCCTAAATAGGGTTTCGGAGGCTTCTTTTTCTCCCACAGAGTCTCTGATGGGTTTGAACCACCAGCCTTATGGTTATCAGTCCAACGATGACACAACAGTGCCACCATGGCTCCTACCCAGAAATCCGTGGGTGCTCTATGGGAGAAAGACGTGGTAGTAGGCTTCAGTGAACATTTGCAGCTTGGGAAACGTGATGGGGAAGTTGTGCTCTGTCCCATTGGGTCCCATTGGGCTTGCTTTTGGAACTGCACAGTGCTCACCTTGAGTGTTCCTAAGACCGACGTTCCATATTCCTTTCCGTTCACGTCCATCGTCATCCCAGAGTTTTAGTGTGGCTAGTTTTCTGGCAAATCGGTTCATGTGATGTGTATGTTGAGAAGAACAGTAAGTTACCTGAAGCTTGTAAAATTAGAATTAGATAGTAGAGAAGAGTGTGCTAAGTACTTGCTCTCTGGAGTCTTTTTTCAACTCTCTTTAGCTGAGACTTTCAATAAATGCGTATTACAGTTAAAGTAATCCACTGTAGAGAAGGCACACAAATTCAGGGCGAGTCACTCTTTACCTCGCTCTCTTTCCATTCATAGTATCACATTAAAGGAGCCCTGGTGGCCAAGTGATTTTGTACTAGACCATTAATCTCAAGGTCAGCAGTGGAAACCGCTAGCCAGGTCCTAAGGAGAAAGATGGGATTTTCTGCTCCTGTTAAGAGTGAGGCCTGGAAACACACAGGTAGTCCTAGGCTGCCTGATAGGCTTGCTATGGCATCAAAGTCAAAGTCTCCAAAACAAGGCGGGGGGTGGGCTGGGGTAAGTTTTCTGAAAAAGTCAAAGCTGCCTGGTAGTTAATCGACTGACGATCAAAACCAAAACCCTGGCAGAAGGACGTGTCAGAACCTTCCACAAAGAAAGTAAGTGCTGGGACAGGGAAGGCGATGGGCATAACTGCTTTACAATCTCACCCCTTCGACCTACTTTAGAGTTCTAGTGCTGAACATTTTCTGTTTTCTTTCCAACTGGAGTTTTTCTCTAATCATTTTGTTGCTGTTAACTAGTTTGACACCTTGGGTTGTACGTTTTCTGGTACAGGAAATCCAGAATGGTGGATCTAGAGAGAGAGAAAGTAACCGGATTAAGGGTAGCTCTGGGATGCAGCTGGGGAGACTGGGGTAAATAGGACGTTAACAACAAGGAGCACAAGAAAAAGGAAGTGCGCTCAACTTGAATGTGGCGGCCATTGTGCAACACTTCTTGATATGATGGAACGATTGAATAGTATATTTGGATTATTTCCCCAGAAAACTTTCTCTAAAATTAAAAGAAAAGAAGCAAAATGTTGGTCTTAGGTGCGGGGAGCAGGGGGAGAAAGGGGAACCAATTGCGAGGATCGACGTTTAACACCCGTCCCCCCACCAGGGGAGATGAACAACAGAAACGTGGGTGAAGGGACACAGCAAAAGGCAGTGTAAGATATGAAAGCAATAATAATCTATCATTTATCAAGGGTTCATACTTCCTTCTGGGTAGAACGCTCTTTCTTAGACATATCTGAGCATCTCTGGATTTGTGTCTCTTGTCACCCGGTCTAACACAGTGGGTATTGAAACTGAATTTACGACAGAGAAGAACCATTAATTTACAGATCAGAGGAACTCTTTTGACCCAGAGCATGGTGATGGACGGTTGTCCAAACCAGACCTACTGGGGCATGTTGGTTCCGACTCTCATCAACCCAGCAGGACAGAGTCGCCCTGCCACATAGGCTTCCTGGGCTGTAAATGTGTGCAGAAACAGGCTGACACATTGTCTCCTGTGAAGCAGCTGGTGGATTTGAATCATCAACCCTTCCGTTAGCAGCTGTATACTTTAACCACGGTGCTTCCAGGGTACTTTTGTGTGGTCACAGTGGTGATGTAATGAATGAGAGGGGCTAAAACACATCCATTTAGTTTTCTTTACTCTTTTTCCCTAAAGTGGAACAATTCCAATGTAATTACTAACACAGCATTTTTTTTACCTATTTTTGAAGCTGAAAAGCATGCCGGGGTTTCCTGTGTTACAGCCTCCGTGGATGACATACAGTTTGAAGAGGTCGTCAGGTAAGTGGCACTGCTTCGTTGCATCTTTCCCCGGGGTCTATTGGTTCATTGGCACATGCAGCTGTGGCACCCAAGCTTATCCATTACATATTAGTGATTTTATTTGTTGATAGAATAAATAAACTTCGACCCAACAGGTATCAGTGAAAAACAATCATAGGGATTGTTTTTAGTAAACGTTGAAGGTGTCAACAGCCACAATCTTGCTGAGAATCAGCTCTCAACGTTGCATATATTTTCGAGCAGCCCTTGTAGATGCTGATTCTTAATGGCTGCTTCCTCCATAAGAGCAACGAACGATCACAAGTATCTCCATGACGGCGGATTTCATCCTGAGGTTGTTGGGTAAACACTAATTCTTCTGAGCAGAGATGGCAAATGTGGAAGTGCGGAGATGCATGGACACATCCTTTTGTAGAAAATTGCAAGATTTTGAAACATAAATAAAATAAAGGGAATTGTACAATGTATCCAGAAGCACCCATTGCCCAACTACAACCCAATGCATTCGAGGACATCTTGTCTGAGCAATCACCCTCCTCACACCTCCACACCCCTGGATTCTTCCTAAGCAGGTCCCAGGCATCACCCGTAAAGATGCAGCACACATTCCTGAAAGATGCGCGCTGCTTGAAAAGCAAAGCGACTTAGCCACCATATAAGTCTCTGAAACCCTGACACAACACATGTGCTTTGTTTGCCTTTGCTTAATTTCAAAAACTGGCTACTTGAAGGCAGATCCAAATCCACTGGGTCGGTTTGCACGTCTCTCAAATCCCTCTTGATTTATAACTTGCCCTTTCTTCTCTTTGTTTGGCATCTGCTTAATAAAAGGAAACAAACCATGTTTTTGAATTCTAGAACTTACCACACGTTAATATTTGTATTATTGTCATCTTATTTGACTGGCTCGCCTTTCCCCAGTATTTCCTGTAAAAGGATGCTTCCATATTTAGGGTTGACCTAGTTTGATATTTTGGCAGAAGTGCATTCCATTCAGGACATGTGACAGCTAATGCCCGCTGTTCGGAACTGTTGTTCCCGTAGGCATCTGTAAAATTGCAGTATGTTGATTGGATCCTTTCCTCGTCAGTCACGATCTGAAGGGCTTTCGTAAGGTAGACTATCTTTCATCGATGAGTTTGCTGCACTGAGCTACAGTGTGCACAGAAAGGTAGGCTTCATTCTTTCCTCCTTTTAAAATATCGTTTTGAACCATGGAAATGACAGTAGTTGGTGGGCTTCGTTTCACTGAAGTTGATATTGTTCCTCAGGCTCACATAACGCCACCTTGGCCAGTACAGCCGCATGTGTTTCTGACCCACGTTTCATACCCTTTCTGGTAGGCGCTGCAGGCTCCTTCAGCACGTCTTTGTACAAACCTACAGTCAGGGCTTTCTTGTTTGTCTTTACACAGTGAATTGGATGAATGTTTACGGAGCAAATCAGTGTGTCATTTGTGTGTGTGTGTGTCAGTGTTTCACTTATGTGAGTGTGTCAGTGTTTCAAGTGTGTGTGTATCAGTGTTTCATTTGTGTGCGTGTGTCATTGTTTCATTTGTGTGCATGTGTCAGTGTTTCATTTGTGTGCATGTGTGACACTGTTTCATTTGTGTGTATGTCAGTATTTCATTTGTGTGTGTCAGTGTTCCACTTGTGTGTGTCAGTGTTTCACTTGTGTGTGTGTCAGTGTTTCACTTGTGTGTGTCAGTGTTTCATCTGTGTGTGTCAGTGTTTCACTTGTGTGTGTCAGTATTTCATTTGTGTGTGTGTCAGTGTTTCACTTGTGTGCATGTGTGTCAGTGTTTCACTTGTGTGCACATGTCAGTGTTTCATTTGTGTGTGTCAGTGTTTCACTTGTGTGCATGTGTGTTAGTGTTTCATTTATGTGCGTATATATCAGTGTTTCATTTGTGTGCATGTGTATCAATGTTTCATTTGTGTGCATGTGTGTCAGTGTTTCACTTGTGTGCATGTGTGTCAGTGTTTCACTTGTGTGCATGTGTGTCCGTGTTTCATTTGTGTCCGTGTGTGTCAGTGTTTCATTTGTGTGTGTGTGTCAATGCTTCATTTGTGCATCAGTGTGTGTGTGTGTGTGTGTGTGTGTGATTGCCGTCCCCACAGGGTCGCACCATTTGTTCCACTTCTTCCCCCAGTGTTTGCTGTTTCCAGCCCTCTTTCTTACATAACCCTTCTCACCTTTGTCCTTGGGCCAATGCTGCCCTTTTGATCTCCAATGGTTAGTTATTCTAAGGTATGCAGACCTCACTGGTATTGTTGTCCACCCTCCCTCTACCCAGAGACCTCTGGAGTGGCTGACAATTGAGTCACCAGGACGAGGTTGGTTCCATTAATCTCCAGTAGACCAATAAGCTTGGCCCTTTTCTTTTCCCTTTTTTAATGATTTCAAGCTTTCTTCCACATTCCCCCCGTTCAATCCAGGACCTTCTAATGGGATCCTTGTCAGAGTGGTCAGCAGTAACACCTGGGAACCATCTCGTTCTTAGCTTCATGGAGACTAAGGTTCACATTGTTAACTCATCAGTCCATTGGACAAATTGTTCCCATGAGTTTTAAATTTCCTTCTTGCATCTTTGTTTCTGATGGGGAGAGACCAAAAGTTGAAGCGTAGAAGGCTGTTCACAAAATTGTTAAGACCTCATTTGTTACTCATCATAGTAGGATGTAAAAAATTGTTCTTGGGGAGTACATTATGTCCCTTGACCGTGGTTTCACCTGGGACTATGGTCCAGGACTCCCAGGCCAAGCAACTATTCCCTCAAGGTATTTTCTCACCGAGAAAATATTTTCAAACGTTTGTCTCCTGCTTTACTTTACTCTGTCTGTGGGCTTATTGAGAGTGTGCATTGTGTTGTAAGGTGCCATCAAGTTGACTCCTATTCAGCAACTGGGGTTACAACAGGGAAAAAGCACGCTCGATTGGTGCCGGCTTACAATTGTTCTGGTGTGTGAGGCTGTGCTACCGGCATTGTTTGTGGATTCCGATTTGTGGGTCGGTCCATCTTGTTTGGGGGGAGCCTTCATTTTCTCTGCTCCTTTACCAAGCATGATGTCCTCCTGGTCTCTCTTGATAACAAGTCCAAAGTGTGTGAGATGAAGTCTCGCCATCGCTGTCTCTAAGGAGCACTGTGGATGCACTTCTTCCAAGTGAGATCGCTTTGGTCTTATGGCGGGCCGTGTACTTTAAATATTCTTTGCCAGCAACATGATTCAAAAGCATTGATTCTTCTTTGGTTTTCCTTATTCAATGTCCACCTTTCACATGAATATGAGGCAATTGAAAGTATCAAGGCTTGGGTCAAGTGCACCTTAATCTACAAAGTAACACGATTGCTTTTCCACACTCCAAAGCAGTAAGACTTGTGGAGCAGATTTACCCAGGGTAATGTGTCTTTTGATCTCTTGACTACTGTTTCCAAGAGCATCAATTGTGTGTCCAAGCAAGACAAAATCCCCAACAACTTCAATCTTTTCTCTGTGTATCCTGATGTTACAATGTTCTACAATCGTTGATCTTGATCTTCATTAGTGCGTCAAGCCCTGCTCACTTTTAGCAAGCAGAGTTGTGTTATCTACACATTGCTAGTGGTTAATTAGCCTTCTTATAACCCTGATGTCACATTCTTCTTCATATGATCCAGCCTCTCTGATTATTTGCTTAGCACATAATCCTGTAATTATGCTAAGAGGATACAACCCTGATGCACACCCGTCTTCATTTTAGACCATGCGCCTTTCCCTGTTCTGCTCGAATGACTGCCTCAGGATCTAGGTATAAATTTGAGTGAGAGGTACTCAAGATCATATTTTGGTTCTCATGGACCTGTTTTAATTTTCTTCAGCTTCAACTTGTACTTACATATGAACAATTAATGGTCTTTCCCACAGTCAGCTCCTGGTTTGGTTTTAGCTACTGGTATTGAACTTCTCCATCATCTCTTCCCACCGATGTAGTCAACTTGATTTCTGTCTATTCCATCTGGAGAAGTTCACATATCTGGTCATCTTTTGTGTTGTTGGAAAAACATATTTGGGTTGAAGAAGTGATTGGCCAGGCAAAATTCTATCCTGCTATCTCCAGCTTCATCTCAATCACCAAGGCCAATATTTTCCACTTTGCTGCCAACTTTAGCATTCCAATTACCAATCATTAGCAATGCATCTTGATAGCATATAGCACATTTAGATAAGTATAAATATACCAACATCCTCTGTCAAATATATATATCATTTTTGTGGCTGTCTTCCTATTTTCCTTCCCATACCACCTTAGCTTACACGTGTACATGTGCATTCACTTGCTACTTGTTATGAGGTCGCGTGTAGAATAGCACTCGCCCCTGGAGTTTTAACTCTGTTCTCCTCAGCACCTTTGCCGTCATCGCTTTTTGTGGACCTCACTTATGTTGCATCTTCCTTCCCCTTCTCCCAAGATAATGTGTGTCTGCCTTCTGGGGAGAAATTTACCCTCCCACACCTTCTCACACCTGATAGCCATGAAATAATGACCATATGGCTGTTTGCCTTTGCTCTACATATGTTGTGAATGACATTGGTTAATTTTCTTACATTGAACCATCCTGGCATATCTTGTATGAATCCCCCTTGCTCACAATATATTGTTTTTTTTATATATGTTGTTGAATTCCATTAGCTGTTTTGTTGGTGTTTTTTCTTTTTTTGTGTGTGTGTCTGTTTGGGAGGGATATTGGTCTGTAAATTTCTTTTTCAGTGATGTCTTTGTGGAGTTATTTCATCTTTTCCATGGGATCTCTACCAAGAGGAAAACATTGGGAAGTCACATACAGGAAGCTACTACATTATAAGCCATACCAGATGCTTTGCTTTTGGAAATTCACAAACATCTATTGCTTATACGTAAAGTAATATTCTAGGCTTTATAGGGTGTATGGATAAATGTGGTACACTTTCTGAGGGTAATGTTCACTCAGGCTGGTGAGAATCACACACACATGTGCTGGTCAGAATAGCGCATGCTGGAATGTATGCATGCCTAAGGTGAAATATAAACTCTTTTTTATGAGCTAGTTGAAACATAAGCCGTCTTTAAATTGTAGAAAAGCCAGAATGTTACTTTGAGGGGTAAAGTGTCCTGGCCCAAGCCACAGCCAATATGCATGTGAAAATTGGACACTGAAAAAGGAATCCCAAGGAAGAATCCATGCATATCGATCATGATGCTGGAGAAGAATATTGAAAGTACCATGTTCTGCCCCAAATAATAAGTGTGTCTTGGATAAAGTGCAACCAGAATGCTCCTGCGAGGCAAGGCTAAGGAGCCTGCACCTCACACACATTGGGCACGTTATGAGGAGAGACTCGCCCTGGGGAAAGACATCAGCTTGGTAAAGTAGAGGGGCAGAGAACGATGAAGGCCCTGAGCGAGATGATTGACACCGTGGCTGCAACAGTGGGCTCAGCCATTAGCACACTTGTGCGGACAGGGCAGGTCCAGGCAGCGCTTTATTCTGTGATGCATAGGGTCGCTGTGCATCGGGATGACGCCGTGGCACTTCACAACAACAAGTAAGAGTGATGTAGGGTTTATAAAAGTATACCCACCCTCCCTGGAAGTTTGAATATGAAAGAGAAGAGGAAAATCTTGAGATGTTCATACTACAGATTTGAAAGCAATATTTTTACAGTGTGATGTGGAGTCACCTAATGGGAAGAGATTAAAGGTAGGCAAAAGAAAAGCGTTATCAAGAACGCTGGTTATGGCGGGGGGGAGGGGAGGGTGGGATCAAGGATGTCAGTGAAGAAACAGGTTAGGTCAGGTGTCTTTTCCCTTCTGAAACAGAAAATGAAGAGACGACCAAGAAAGAGCTCAACTTTTAAGTGAACGGAGCAAAAAATGCTGTCCCTTTTTGGGGGGTGGGGTGGGCAGGGATCTCTCACCCTTTGCTTAAGATGAAGGGATCAGAGATGGCCGAGGACCTGGGCAGAGCAGAAGCAACTCTGGACCGTGATCACAGTCCCTCCAATGTGGACAACATGAATCATCTAGCCACAGCAAGGGGCTGTTCAGGTCTGGGGAGGCTGATCCCTTTGCTTGCTTATTTCTTTATTCTGTTAATTACGACTTTAACAAAAAATTTAATACAATTATAAGGTATATGAATTTGGTCCCCTGTTTGAATTTTCCTTAAGGAAACACAACATTTCAGTCAAGGTATCTATTGAAGACTTGGAAGGCAGGTGGCTCTCTGACCTTTTCTTTTCTTTCTTTTTACATTTTATTAGGGGCTCATACAACTCTTATCACAATCCATACATACACATACATCAATTGTATAAAGCACATCCGTACATTCTTTGCCCTAATCATTTTCAAAGCATTTGCTCTCCACTTAAGCCCTTTGCATCAGGTCCTCTTTTTTCCCCCTCCCTCCCCGCTCCCCCCTCCCTCATGAGCCCTTGGTAATTTATAGATTGTTATTTTGTCATATCTTGCTAATGTATAACACTATTAGCTCTGTAGTTGACAATGGTCAACATCTGTTTCTTGGTATTATCTTCTTCTTTAATATGAATGAGAGTTTTCAGTACACTAACATGATAAATGGGAATTGCTCTCTGGCACATACAGTCGAATACATCTCAATGACTGAAATGACATTCGCTAGAATGAACGAGATTCTCTTTGTGGTTTTTTTTCTAGAGTTGGACAAGTTATAAGCATCAAAGCAAAGGTGACTAGAGCATTCAGCACCAGCATGGAGGTAAGAGGTACCCTTTCATTCCTTTGAAAGCACCAGACGCTCTGCGGGAGAAAGATGAGGCTTCCTAACCCACAAAGTGACAGGCTCAGCAACTGACTGGCAGGACTATCCTGTTGGAATGGACCAGGTGGCAGTGAGATCTCTTCATTTTTTTCATGATTATTTGTGTTTATTTCTTAAGTACAACTGGAAGAGGAGTGAACCTGGAATAATATTTGGAATGCATGAATTTAAAATGTCACATGGCGCTCACCGAAGTAAAAAAGCTGGTGTTTCCCAGCCAATCCTAGTTCTAAACTGTAATGTCATGTAGCATCTCCAGACTGTCTAGAGAACACGCGGCAAGTACACATCCAAAGGATCTTTGCAAGCTATGGCTGTTGTGGGTTCACGTTCCTCAATTATTCTAACACAATAGCGACCAAGCATAGACACCACTCTGGCTCGCAATGTCCCCCAAGTCCTCACCTCCCAATGGAAACCAGCCCCAACGGTTAACTCATTTTTGTAATTGATTGTCAGTCTGAAGGCCGGTTGTTATTATTTTTTTCTGTATCCAATTGGCCTTCTTTTCCTTTTACAGCATCCTTGGGGGCTTTGGGAGCTTCTCTCCAGGTTACCTTAGTAGGGAGAGAGTTGCTGGATCTCATACTGCGATTTCTGAATTGTGGTAAAATTCTTCACGAGAGCTCCCTGGGTGGGGCAGTTTGCCTTTGACTCCCAAGCATAAAGCACAGGCTGGGGTTTCAAGCCCATTCGGTGGCAGTGGAGAAGAGAGGCGACCCATCACAACTAAAGACGCCCAAGGTAGCCCTTCAACTCTTAACGCAGCAGGGCATCATAAACTGGAATCAGCTTCGTAGCAGATAATGGAAATCGAGGGTATGTGATGAAAGTCTTACTGAATGATAAGGGACATATCCTTTATGGCTATGCAATCAGAGTTCCTTACAGACTGCTGCTGAGATATAATCTGTGTCACTAAAGTCCATCCATTCTAAGAAAAAAATAAACATTTTCATGAGCTTTGAGAATGTTGTACAGTGTACATTCTCATAATCATAAAAATGTTCCCTCACACCCATTTCTAAAGCCGTCAGTTTCCTCAGGTGCAACCCTTGTCTACATGTAATTGCATTTTTCTTGTCTTTTATAAAATTTCATAGAAATGAAATAATATAGTATATGTTGTCTTTTATCTTAGTTCTTGCACTTAGTTTACTGTTTTTTATTTTTGCTATTCTTTTTGTTTGTGGTTTAATTGACGTTCTTTTTCAGATATCCTAGGGTGAAAGCTTAAGGAAATTACTTGAATTTTTTTTTAATTTTCAAATATAAGTATTTAAAGTCATAGATTTCTTTAAAGATTTTCATTGCCTGTATGCCCAAATTTTTATAAGCTCTATTTTCATTTTCACTCAATTAAGAATGTTTTCTCATTTCCCTTGTGAATTCTTTCTTGAGCTGTGGGTTTCCTAGATATCAGCAGTTTAATTTTCAAATGTTTGATGATTTTCCAGGAGACTGTCTCTTATTGATTTCTACTTCAACTACTTTGTGGTCAGAAACATAATTTATATTGTTTCAGTTATTTTAAATTTATTGACAGTTGTTTTATGACTCAGAATACAGATTAACTTGATGAATGTTCCAGAAATACTTGAAAAGAATGTGTATTCTGTTTTTTGTGGATACATATAAAATAGCCTGAAGCAATTCTGTGTGAATATGAGCTTGGTTATAAACCTCATAGCCTAAAGGATCAAAAAATTACGATTCATGTCTCTAATGAATGACAGGGAATTAATAACTTGTAATACAATCGCCCATCACTGGACTGTCAGTTTGTAGTGACTTGCATGTTGCTGTGTTTCAGGAAGCTATGCCCCTAGTATTTCAAATACCAGCAAGATAACCCATAGGGAACAGTTTTCAGTGGGGGTTTTAGACAAAGAATAGGTTAGGAAGAAAGAATAGACAATCGATTCTGAGAAATTAGCTACCAAAAATATTATAAGTAGCAGCAGAACTTTGTTGGATATAGTCCCAGAAGAATCCCTCAGGTTGGTAGGCACTCAATCAAAAACACAATGTGAAAGAGCTGCCACCTCAGAGTCCACCCGAATGACTTAAATGGAATGAAGTTGTTGGGTCTTTATTTGCAACACAAAGTGAGATGAGGCAGCTGCAAACATCTATTAATAAACATCTATGAAAACATCTGTAAATATACAAAGTATGACACCAGGAAGATTAGAAGTCATCAAAAATGAAACAGAATGCTCAAAGATTGATATCCTAGGCATTAATGGGTTTGAGTGGACTAGTGTTGGCCATTTTGACTTCCACAATCATGTTGTTTACTGTGCCTGAAATGGTAAATCAAAGAGGAATGGCGCCCCACTCATTGTCAAAGAGAACATGTCAAGATCTATCTTCAACTACAAAGCTGTCTGTGATAAGAGAGGATCAATACACCTACAGGTAAGTCCAGATAATACAGCTAGAATTTAAATTTGCACCCCATCAGTAAAGCCAGCGATGAAGAAACTGAAGAATTTTACCAAGTTCTTCCATCTGAAGTCGATCAAGCATTAAATCAACATGCATTCATAATTATTGGCAACTGAAATTGAAAATTGGAGATAAATAAAAAAGAATAGTGGTTGTAAAATATGGCCTTGGTGATGGAGATGAAGGTGGTGGTGGCATGATGGAATTTTGCAAGACCAACAGCTGCTTTATTGAAAATACCTTTTATCTAACAGAGAAAATGATAAAGTAAAAGAGGAATGTAAAATTTCAAAAGGCAGAGCAGAATATTATAATGGAATGTACAAAGAGCTGGAGTTAGGAAATCAAAAGAGAACATGTCCAACGTATCTTAAGCTGAAAGAAATGGAGAAAAAAATTGTAAGTCTCAAGTTGCAATATTGAAGGATTCTATGGTCAAAATATTGAATGATGCAGGAAGATGGAATGAAGACATAGAACCAATTACCCAAATGAAGCATCTAATGTCCAACAATTTCAAGAGTCAGTGTATGGTCAAGAACCAAGGATGCTGAGAGAAGAAGTGCAGTGTCATTGAAGACATTATTAAAAAACAAGGGTCCAGAAATGGAAATGTTTCTAAACACCGGTGCAGCATTAGAAGCACTCACTAGTTTATACCAAGAAATTTGGAAGATTTCTATCTTTCCAAATTCCAAAGAAAGGCACTCGGAATAATGTGAGCATTAGGGAACAATATCATCAATACTGTAATGAATGTAAGTGAGCAAAATGTTGCTGGAGTTACTTACACATTGGTAGCATCGATCATTTGACAGGGAGCTGCCAGAAATTCGAGCAGGACTCCAAAGACTACATGGCATGAAGGATATCCTTGCTGTGTCAGATGGATCTTGGCTGAAAGTACAGAATCCCAGAAAAATGTTTACTTGTGTTTTATTGACCATGAAGGAGCATTAAACTGTGTAGAACATAACGAGCTGTGGAGAGTGAGTGCAATGGGGATTCCAGAACACTTCATTGTGCTAATGTGGAAATTGTACAAGGACCAAGAGGCAGCCCTTTGAACAGAACAAGGGAATGTTGTGTGATTTAAAATCAGAAAAGGTGGGTATCCGGGTTGTATCCTTTCACCATATTTTTTCTATCTAAAGACTTAGCAAATAATTCCAAGAAACTGGAGCATGGTCTCAGGCTTAGAAGAAGGCCTCTAACAACTTTTGATAAGCAAGAATAAGCTTGCTTACTGAAAGTGAGGAGAATTTGAATTATTTGCTGATGAAGATGAAAAACTATAGTCTTCAATATTAGTTGCAACTTAATGTAAAGAAATATATCCTCACAACTGGACCAATAGGTAGCCCCACGATAAAGAGAGAAAAAATTGAAGTTGTCAAGGAGTTCATCTTTTTTGGATCCTCAATCAATACTCAGCAGCCAAGAAATCAAATTACATTGGGTGAATATACTACACAGGACTCTTTAAGTGTTGAAGAGCAGGATAACATTTGGGGGACAAAATTGCCCCTAACTTAAGTCAGGTTATAGTTTCAATCACTTCATATATTGTGGGAGTTGGATGATGAATAAAGATGAGCATAGAAAAAGTGATGCATTTGAATTATGGTGTTGGTCCAGAATATTGAAAATATTGTGGGCTTCCAAAATAGCAAACAAATCTGTCTCGGAATAAATGCGTCAGAATGCTTTTTAGAAATGAGGATGTTGAAACTTCTCAAGCATTTTGGACATTTCATCAAGAAAGACCAGTCTCTGAAAAGGACTTCATGCTCGGTGAAGTAGAAGTCCACACACACACACACACACACACAACAACAACAACAACAACAAAGAGGAAGACCCTGCAAGAGATGGACGGACACAGCGGCTGTAACAATGGGCTCCGACGTAACCAGATCTGGGAGGGTTGCCCAGGGCGAGGCGCTGTTTCTTCCTGGTGTACAGAGGTTGGGACGAGTCAGAAAAGATGCAGTGGCACTAACAACGTTCCACATGGTATTTTCTACTAGTGGAATTAGGAAATGCTCATTACATAATGCCACAACTTAAAAATTCAGAACATAAAAGTGTAAACAGTATTGTTGTTAGGTCTTATTGAGTACATTTCAACCCATGTGACAGTAAAACTTCCACACACAGTTTCCTTGACCGTGATCTTTGTGGAAGCAGACCGCCAGGTCGATAGACTGGGATCGAAGTCCTGGGTGGACTTGGTCCCTCACCCTCTTGGTGTGTGGAGCACATAGCCACTGGTGTCACCTGGTTCCTTACATAGAAATGGCCGTCCTGCAACTGCTTGCTTATGCACACACACACACACACACACACACACACACACACACAAGGGCAGGTAAAAAAGGTATTTTGAAAAATCACAGAGAACCTCTCTAAACAAAAATAGTAGCTGTGAGGTCAAGGTTCCTCGGTCTAGCCTCCGTTGAGGAGCGCACACTGCCTACGGTGGTGTTCCTCCCTCCTGTCTGCACACCTCAGTGTGCACCACGTCACAACATGGTCTCCTCCAGGGCTCTACGTGTGTTCCTCTTAAACGTGTTTTGAATTTGGGGAACAAAATCACGGACGAAGGGGCACGATCAGACTGTAAGACAAACAGGGAACCTCTGCCAACAAAACTCTTAGAGGACAGCCCGTGCCACCTGGGAAATGAGCTGGTGCGTTGTTGCGATGGGAAAAACACCACCACACAACTTCCCTGGCCTATTCATCGTCAAAGTCATTGACACCTTCTTAAACCCACTGCGTTGTGAGCCCCTGAGACTGTTCTGGGTCCCTCAAGAGAATCCATCAAGTTTACGCCTTTTGAATATTTTTTTAAAATAAAAAGGTTACTGTAACCTTATAAGCTGATTGCTCTGCCTTGAATTTAACTGGTCCAGTAGCTCCCCCTCAGAAGTCACCGTGTTGATTTGACCTTTTATTTTTGAAGAGACTTCAATGAGAATATAACAAGTGCATTACAGAGAGAACTTGTAGGCAGCCACCCACTTGCAGCAGAGACATCCGTGTGTGTGTGTGTGTGATGTGTGAGAGAGACAGAGAGAGAGAGAAAGAGAGAGAGAGAGAGGCTGGGCAAAAAAAAATAAGAAGAAGAAGAAGAAGTAGAAGATCCTCACCAGGATGGATTGATACAGTAGCTGCAACAACAGGGTCAAACCTAACAGCAATGGTGGGGATGCCCTAGGACTGGTGGTGTTTCATTTATTGTGCGTAAAGTGGCTGTGCATTGGAATAGACATGGCAGACCCTAACAACAAGGACAACACTCTATTAGCTGGATACAGGCCCCAGCGTTGGTGAGGATGATGCAGGGCAGAGCAATGCTTCATTCTGTTGTACGCAGTGTGGTAGGAGTTGGAATCGACTCAATGACAGTTTGCAACAATATGTACAAAATAATAATATATATTATTTTAGAAAGAGGAATTAATTTAGTTAATCATTATAATTATTATTCACTAAACCTTAGTGCTTACCTAATAATGGTGATCTTTGGTTGGTGGAATGATTACTGAATAGTTTGATGCTATTACTACCATTTGACTATTTGTGTAATCCCCAAGACAAACTCACTGACATCTATGTATAGGTAATTTCAAGTTTGTATAGTAAATGCATTTTCTTTAGTCAGAAAAATAGTGATTTGTTCAATTTTATAGAACACCATTGAAAGGAAAGTCTTCCTTTAAGATGCTTTTTTCACAGTTTAAATTGAAAGAGAAGAGTGAGAAAGGAAATAACTGAACTTTGGATGCTGCAATCTAACTTGTTATCTGGCTGGCTGAAAGTTTATTTACTTGTTTTTGTTTTTGTTTTAGATCAGTATCAAGGTCACAGTACAGGACATGTTCACTGGTGTTGAGAAACTTGTCAGTGCAGCGTTCTCTACGTTTGTGGCGAAACCAGTTGGAAAAGAAAAGGTAATTATCCACATGAAGAGCTTTTTAGCATGGAATTCAGCACATACAGTTGCTTGAGAATTATTATGGGAAAATGGCATTTCTTCTTGCTACAAGATGTGCCTTCCTGAGAATGATTAAGTATCAACCAGCAGTTTTCTTGCAAGTTAACACTCTGTGGTAACATTACAATATCATGAGTTATGTAATGTAGCCAGTTGTGAAAGAGAAGGAAAAATGTTTTCAGGGACCTGAAGGTCATATCAGGTTCTCAAAATATTGCTTTCTGGTTTAGTTCTCTCTTTTTTGTGATTATGTACTTAAAATTGAGCTTTAAAAAAAGCTAGAACAATTTCTCAAGCACTTGCATGTTATGGTCCAATCTGTTTTCTTTTGTAATGGTGAAGGAAAAATGTCAGAGTTACTGAGTTACTGAAGTTTGAAAATAAACATCAAGGTATGTGAGATAAAAAATATCCTTAAAAGAAATACAAGGACCCTCCCCCACCATCATGATCCCAATTTGACCTTACAAATCCGGCTAGACCAGAGCATGTCTACAGATAAGAGCTGGAAACAGGGAATCCAGGAGAGATAAACCCCTCAGGACCAATAATGAGAGGTCCCGAGAGGAAGGTGAGGGGAGAAAGGGTGAGCCGATCACCGTGATCTACATATAAACCCCCTCCCTGGGGACAGACAACACAAGAGTGGGTGAAAGTAGACATCGGTCAGTGTAAGAAATGAAAAATAATAATAATTTATAAATTATCAAGGGTGAAGGAGGGACAAGGGGTGGACGATGGAGGGGAAAATGAGGAGCTGATACCAAGGGCTCAAGTAGAAAGAAAATGTTCTGAAAAGGATGATGGCAACAAATGTACATGACACAATGGATGTATGGATGGATTGTGATAAGAGTTATATGATCCCTCAATAAAATGATTTTTTAAAGAGAAAGAAATACAAAACTTCATGCACGTCTTGTAGCCTTGCCTGACCTGAGGTCCAGATCCATTCTTCCTAGGCTGCTGGGAATTCACTGATTGTAACGCCCTGACATTCCTTGTTAGAGGTAAAAGTGCCTATGACTGGGGTGGCGGTAATGGTAGTGGCCCATTTGGGCTAAACATTTTTTAAAGTAAGAATTCATTTAGAATTTAAATCTTTCAACCCCAGGAAACCCCCCTGAGGTAAGTAAGCACAGTGGCTTCCCCTAGCTTTGAAGGGAGGAGGTAGAGCCGAGACAAGGCGCTGTATCCAACAGAAATGGGCCCCACTCCAGCAGCCAGGGCCCAGGGCTGCAGAGCGGGGTGAGGGCTGAGTTAGCCCACTGCACTGGCAGGGTGCAGGGGTCCCTGCACAATGTTATACAGTGGAAACCTACTCCCACTATTACCCAGTCTCCAAGGCAGGTTCCTGTTGCCAAGGGCAATGCACTTTAAACTGGAGCACATAGACGTCTATTAGGGTATTATTCAAAGGGTAGGTTTCTGGGCTACACCTCAGACCTACAGAATCAGACTCACTCAGAATCGATACACAGCTGTCACCAATTGCAGTGGGCTCGTCACCTGTCCTCAGATTGAGAGCAATTTAGAATAAAGTGGGCTTGGAGCCCAGTGGCTTTGTGAGATACCTCCACACTGAACTGCTGATGGATGTCCGGGGAGATAGACGAGTCTGTCTTGTCTGCTCCAGGAAAGCCTTGGGAACTCGCAAGGGCAGTTCCTGCTATTCTATCTGATAGGTTCACTAGGAGTTTGAATCAGCTGCATGGCAGTTTGTGTTTTCGTTTAAGTTTTTTCTTTTGTTTTTGTTGTTTACTGCTTGCAAGAGTAAAAATAGATGCCTCTCAAAATACTGTCTCCTTACAGAAAGCACCCAGGGAGTTGTGTAAGCAGAAAGGGAATACTACGTATGCAGGGGTTTCTGAGAGAAGTCTCTCCGTTATGCATAAGCGGTAGGTCTAGTTTGGGATGGAAGTGGCCAAGAGACCCCTTGCTTCTTTTTTTAGAAATCATTTTATTGGGGCTCATACAGCTCTTATCACAATCCATACATACATCAAAATGTCAAGCACATTTGTGCATTTGTTGCTATCATCATTCTCAAAATATTTTCTTTATATTTGAGCCCTTGGTATCAGCTCCTCATTGTTTCCCCTCCCTCACTCCCTCCCTCACCTTGATAATTTATAAATTATTATTTTTTCATGTCTTGCATTGACCGATGTCTCCCTTCACCCACTTTTCTGTTGTCTGTCCCTCAGGGAGGGGGTTATATGTAGATCCTTGTAATCGGGTCCCCCTTTCTACCTCACCTTCCCCTTACCCACCCGGTATTGCTAATCTCATTATATATAAATATATTTACATATGTGCATGCCTGTATTTAGACCTCTATAGATTTCCTTTGCCTCCTAGTTCTTTCCTTTATTTCCTTTTACTTTATTCTTGTCCCACTGTCATGCTCAGCCTTCATTTGTGTTTCAGCAGTTCCTCTCGGTTATATTTCCCTTGATCAAGCTCTACCAGGCCTCCTACACACTCCTCGCCACTGATTTTGGCAAAAACCATCAAAACCATCGGTCCCATTGTTTTTTCCTCCAGCTTGTTTATCCCACCTACTTATCTAGATAGACTGCAGAGACAATAATATGCATAAAAACCAAGACAGAGAAAAACAAAGCAACAAAAGAAAACAACAACAAAAAACCCAATGACAAAAAGGAAAAGCCTGTAAATAGTTCAAGGTCTATTTGTTGACCTTTAGGATGTTTTCCGGTGGAGTCTGATGGGGTGCCAAGACCTGGCGCCATGTTTATTTTTGGTATTCCCTGGGGACTTCGTTGCTCTGTTCCCATCGCTGTTCTGTTGCACGCCCTCAGTGTTCCACCTGGACCCCGTGCATCTGAAATGTGTCTGTGTAGCAGCAATGATGTAGATCCGGTGAACTTGGGTTGCATGTTTGGCTGTAACCGACATCTGGAAGAAGAACGATTCGTGATCAAGGAAAATTAGTAAGACCTGGGGAGAGCTATTTCCCTTGGGTAACTGGCAAGCCTGTGGTGCCTTTACTGCCCTCGTAGTTCAGTCTAAGGCCCGGAAGTCTGGATGGGAAATTCCCTAGCCTAGGGGTGTCACCCGGATGAGCATCCTGAGGAGCGCGCGACAAGCGGAAACTTTGAGCAAAGTCGTGCCAAAGGTTCAGCTTCCCTTGAGCCCTCCTGGAATCTCGGGCTGTCTTCAGACCTCCGAATGACAGGGCTTCCGGGGAGAGGGGTAGCCGCTTGTTCTCCCAGTTCTCGTGGACAGGGAAGGAGGGTGTCATTCTCCACCACCAGCCACAGGTCACACTGGCTTCAGGCACTGGTGGCGTAAGAAAATATCCACTCTTCAGTCCAACCTCTGCTGAGCCTGAAAAATTATAAACATTTCTGAGTTCTCAGGCACCTGGCTACCCTGATGGGCTGGTTCAGAGCACCTTCATTGGAAAGCAGCTTTCTCAGATCAATGTATTTTCCAGTGGGTACCAGTGGGTACCAGTCACATTCAGTAGCACATCCTGAAAGGAATCACTAGCTTATGATGAGCCTTTGCGTCTACATGCATGTTTGGCCAAAGTCGGTTAATTCCAAGAAGAAATTGGCAATGACTAACTAGGCTTAGATCAACAATTGCACAGGATCAGATAACTGAAAAGTCTCATAAAATTCACTTGAGTATACTCATGCAAGTTTTCGGTAAAATGGCAGAAGGAAAAAGTACATTTGGGAAAAAGAGAATGCCGGCCAATGTCAAAGAGGCTCAAGACTCAAGTGTAGCATAGCACGCAGGGCCACTTTGAACCACCAAGGTATACGTGAGGTGTGTTGCTTATAGGAGACGCAGAACAAAGTACCAGCTGTGTGTTATACCTCTCATTGGTCACATACCTAAGATCAGACTGTTAGCAGCTAACGCAGTCCCTACTTCTCCCCTCTTCCCCCCCCCCCCTCTGTTCAGGACCTTCTAATGTGATCCCTTTCAGAGCAATTTGTAATGGTAGCTGGGTACCATCTAGTTCTTCTTAACTCAAGGTCATGGTGACTGTCCATTGGGAGGTTTCCTTGTCTCTTCTTTCCTCTGAAAAAGGTGAGACCAATAGTTGTGCCTTCGATGGCCACTCACGGGCTTGGTGGATTCCAGTCACTATTCACCAAAGCAGGATATCCAACGTTGTCTTTGCGGACTGATATGCTGATTGATCTTGGTGTCCCCAAGACTATGGTCCTGTAACTCATTGCCTGTAGTTGCTTGGCCATTTTCAAGAAGTTTTTGTAATTTTATCTCAGCACACTACACCACATTCATAGAGCTATTTGTACTACAGGTAAATGCATATGTACAAACATCCTCTGTAACACCTGTGTGTGTGTGTGTGTGTGTGTACCCCCACTCTCCTTTCCACAACCATTCTGCCTACCTGCAGAGCAATGTTATTTCAGGATGATGGAAACAAGGAACCCTGGTGGCACAGTGGTTATATGTTGGGCTGCGATCCCCAGGGTCAGCAGTTAGGAACCACTAAGCGCGCCGTGTGAAAAAGAGGTACAGCCTTGCAAACTCACAAGAGCAGTTCTACCCCACCCTCGGGGGTCACTGTGAGTCGGCGGTGAGTTCGGGTTGGGTTTGCTGTATGGCAGCGTGTTCTTACATTGCCTGTGACGCTGTGCTCCTCACAGACGCTTCCCTCGCCATCATTCTTGCTGCCTCCCTCATTGTCTCGGGCCTTCTCCTAAACCAAGGTCACCTGCGCCCACCTTCTAGCCAACAATTTGCTTCCCCCACTTCCCCTCCCACCTTTGGTAACCATCAGAGAACGTTCCTGTTAGTGTGAGGATATCTTCTTGATTTATTTTCCAATGGTCTCATACAATATTTGTTCAATGATGAACTCAGTTCCCTCCGTTTAATGTCCTCCAGGCCCATCCATGCTATGAGGTGTTCTGCAGATTCACTGTTATTCCTTAACGCTGTGTGCTACCCCATTGTATATATGAAGCATAATTTGGGATTGTAAACAGCATTCTATAAAATAATTACTTTATTTCTTAGATCAATAGCAGGCGTTAAGTTTCTTGGAAGTCAACAGAGAGCTGCAAAGTAACTTTCCTTGCACATTTAAGCTCAGCGAACAAGGCCTTGATGGAGGGGAGTGAAGTCTTGGTTGTGTTGCACTGTATTTCCAGCAGTGGAAGTTAGCTAGTGAATTACATGTTGATGCTTTCAGTTTCCTGATTAGGCAGTGTGCTCATGTGACAAAAATTCCCGAATTGAGACTCTCTTAGTACATGATGACTTTCTCTAGGAAACATCTTTATTCTCTCCCTCTGGTGTCCTAAGGAGCCCTGGTAGTATAATGGGTTATGAATCGGACTGCTAATCACAAGATCAACAGTTCAAATCCACCAACTGTTCCATGGTAGAAAGATGAGGCTGTGTTCTTTCTCATGCTCACTCCAACTTTTCCTCTAGGTTCTACAATTCATTGTGACAGCCACAAAGAACTCGGACACAAAGTTCATGATGCTAGGATGTATTGTGGAAATTATCAAGTTACAATTTCAGTAGAAATACTCAGGACAGAGTTGTTCATTCAGCACATATCCCAAAGTTCTTTCAGGACTATGAATAAATGCCCAAAGGGTATTCTACGCCTCTGTAAGACTCATCCCAAAGGTGTTCATCTCCAGCTCTGTCAGTCAACTCAGCTCCCCAAATTAAGTGCCCAGAGGCACCCTGCCTGCTCCAGTGAACTAAGTGCTCAACTTGAAGGCACTTAGCTTCAGCTCTGTGGGTCAGCAAGCCCAGCTCCCCCAATTAAGTGTATAAAGGTATCTCACTCCACAAAGCAATCTCCTGTCCCAAAGCACTCATCTTTCCTTGCTCTGTGGCTGGGAGGTCCACTACTCTGTCTAATGCTCTCACTCTGGGTTCTGCTGTGGCTGGTGATGTCACTGCTGTTTCTGGATCAAGGAGGTTCCGTGCACAGGAATCTCAGGGTCCTGAGCACACACTCTACTCCTGGCTCTTGCTGGTAGTGAAACACCCTCCCCTCCCCACCCCCATCTCCCTGCACTGCCCTCTGCGTCTCAGCAGTCTTATTTTATATGCAGCAACATGGCGATTACAGTGAATCCTGTTAGCAAGAACTCCAAACGGAATCCTATCAGTATCTTCTTCTACTTTCTCTTAACCAGCAGGAAAAAGTTGTTTAGTGGGAGTTACGGAGACTATGGCTAGAAAATCCATGTCCAGTAACTGGTGGGTTTGTACTGTTTGCTCCCGTAAAGATCTATAGGCTCAGAAACCCACCAGTGTTGTTCTAATCTGTCCTATAGTCAAAAACCCAACAATGGCATTGACTGTGATTGGGGTTTAAGGGGATTTGGGGGGGAGAGGTTGATAAACTAGCGTTACAAAAGGTAGAAAACATTTCTTAAGAGGAAAGTCATAATATCTTGTCTCACACATTCATATGAAGAATTTCTTGTTTTGTGATTCTATTAGAACATTTAAAAACCAGAGAGAATTAATATCCACAAAGATTGTTTTTTAAGCAACTACATTATATGGAGAAACAACCCAGCATTTTAACTATCAAACCCATATTGGTTTTCTAGTTTAAAAAATAAGGCAAAATTTTAGTCAAAATAATATGTGTGGAAAATACTTTTAAATATTCTGCATACTTTGAGTTGGGGAAAAGGTGGCATCTTTAATTTTGTTTTTGCAAAATTCATGTTTTGATTTAAACATTGAACGAAGCCATGAGAGATGTGTGCTTTTCTTTCTGTAGGTTCAATTAAAACCAGTCACGCTCTTGACTGGGCAAGATCACGTGGAGCACAACCTGGCTTCCGAGAGAAGGAAAGTTCGGTTACAACATGAGCAAACCTTTAGCAACCTAATGAAGGAAAGCGACAAGTTGGATGGTCAGTAAATCTCCTTTTAGGAGTTTCAATTCTTAGAAGGATGGCAAGCCAAGTGTCCTTTTCAAAGCATACTCATTTTCACTTCATCCTACTGCTTCATGATTGGGGATGCTGGATATCTTTCCAACAGTTCCCAGGGAGCTGGCCATTCAGAGTTAAAACTTACAGCCTCACAGGGAATCCAGGGCAGATAAACCCCTCAGGACCAGTTATGAAAGTAGTCATCCCAGGAGGGGAAGGGGAAGGTGGGGAGACTAAGGGGGAACCAATCACAATGATCTACATGTAACCCCCTCCCTGGGAGAAGACAACAGAAAAGTGGGTAAAGGGAGAAAGCAGCTGGTGTAAGATGTGAAAAAATATATAAATTATCAAGGGTTCATGAGGGAGGGCAGGGGAGGGAGGAAATGAGCTGATACCAAGGGCCCAAGTAAAAAGAAAATATTTTGAAAATGAGGATGGCAACATATGTACAAATGTGCTTGACACAATGGGTGGATGTATGGATTGTGATAAGAGCTGTAAGAGCCCCCAATGAAAGGACTTAAAAACAAGACCCCCCAAAGTTACGGCCTCTCTTAAATTGGTGTCTTCAGGAGAGGAAATGAGAATCAGGCTGGCAAGGACCAGGCAGTCCTTGTTTGTAACAGCGCATGATCAGTTTTCAAGGAATGATAACAAGGAGGGAAAACAAAGCTGTCCACGCCTGTGGGTCTCCATCATTTGCCAGGTCTCTGGCTAGAGCAGACAGTTAACACTGTACTGCGACCTGAAAGGTTGGCTGTTGGAGTAGGTGGAAGTTCCAGGAGCCATGGAAAACAGACCTGGTGTCTGCTTCCACATGATTATAGCCATTGGAAACCCCAACAGAGTCTAGTTATACTCTGAGACTCAGGAGGTGGTCATGAATTAGGGTTCTTTACCAAGACAAGGTGTCCATAGTTTGCTAAGCAACTTCTCAGAAAGTATCTCACGGGAGCTACATCCAATCTCATCAAACGGAGAAATGGACCCTCTGAGCTGTGAAGACGCCACTAAAGATCTTATGAGGAATGAGCGGCTGCTATCTCATTCTTGGTCCTTCCGAAGTAGCATGGCGTTTTATGTCCCCAGATATGTATGGCGATGTTTTCCTTGGCTCTTTAAGGCATTAGGGAGCCAGGAGGACAGTGAAGGGCAGGGTCCCATTCTTACTCTTTGTCTACCCCAGGGCAGATGAATAGAGCTGGAACAGAAATGGGTGAGAGGCAGAAGTGGCTCCATTCAGCAGAGGCCCCCTTACTCACCAGGAGGACAGGGAGCTGCAAAGAAGGTCCCACTCTCCAGGAGACCTATGTTAGTTCCCAGGACCTTCGGCATCAAAATTCCACACGCCAGAAGGTTTTGAGCAACAGAAACTGACTGTCCCATGTTTCTGGAGACTAGTTGTCTATGCTGTAGAACCCTGGTGGTGTAGTGGTTACGGAACGGGCTGTGATCCACGAGGTCAGCAGGTCCTAAACCACCAGCAGCTCCATGGGAGAAAGACTGGGCTTTCTACTCCCGTAAACAGTTACCGTCTCAGACACCCACAGGGGGTCGCTATGAGTCAGCATTGCCTGCGTGGCTGTGAGCTTTTGAGTAGCCTACATTCAAGGTGTGGGCCAAGCCATGTTCTCTCTATGGATTCCAGAGGAAGATCCTTTCTTGTTTCTCCTGGATTCCGTGACTTGCAGAGACAGCTTCACGTGGCCACCATCCTCCTCTCTTTCTCTGTGTCTCCTACCTTCTTTATAAGGACCCCTCTCCCACATGACTCAGTGCCCCTTACTCTGGTATGGTGTTCTGTAGACCGCTCTTTACATCTTCAAAAAGCACATTTCCAAATGGTGTAGAATATACTAGTGAGAAAAGGAAAACATATAGGTATCAGAAAGCTTATCAGCCTAAATGAATGGGATGTTCACTTAAACAGATTAAAAACATAAATGACTGAATTGTGCACATAAATGACTGAATTGTGCTTACCCAATAAATGAGGTGAAAGACTAGGCCAAAAAAGATAATGGTCATGCACTAAGGCAAACCCATCACTTGAAGAGCTAAGCTATGTTGCAGAAACCAAAGAAAATATGAAAGTAGCAAACATACGTCATCCTTAAATTGCTCATTACTGGACAATCTTGACAGCAAGAGATTTGAACCAAAGGCCAATGATTTCAAAGTCCACAATGTTGGACAGCTGTCGCCTGTTGCTTCTCACCCTAGGGTGAGTCCACTTTAAGTCCAAAGGAGTCATTCAGTTTCTTTAATATGCAACAAGTGCTCAAGGTAAAGTCCAGTTCATTTACAGGGGTTTCCAAATGAGATCATCTGATGTGGCGGATGATGAGTGACGTGCAGTTTTTAAATCATTAAAAAGACTTCCAGCCTTTTCTTGCACTAAAGCAAAACTAAATAAAGACTGTACATACCTGTTCTGACTGATCTACAGATTCTTAAAGACACAGTTAGGAATCACATAAAAGGAGCATAGTGTAGTAAAAAGAATGGGCGTGTAATCAAATGGACTTCTGATCTAGTCCTTGCTCCGGCTGTGGGAACTTTGGAACCTAACCACCTTTCTGTCTCGGGTGCCTGGCCAGTAGCTCAGGGTACGACTGCTTCCCTGTAAGAGATATGATGAGATGACACACGCAGTGCAGCTCAGCACACAATCATGATGAGTAGGAGTGCAACACCCACATCGATAAGAGCAGGAAAGGGTCTGCCACGTGGTGCAATGCTGAAAAAGTCATTAGGAATAATAAATACTAGTGTCTGGTTTTGTTTTTAAGGGGAGGATTCTGCCCCTAGGAGCTATACAAAAGAAAAATTCTGCAGAATATGATAGGTTTCATAATAAAATGGCAGCTTCCTGAGAATAAGGAGCATGAATGATAAACCAGAAAGTTTGCTCATTCGTTCATTCAGCAAATATTTCTTGAGCATGTGTGTTAGTCCTGGTTGACTAGAGAAACAAATCTAGGGCCATTCATATGTGTGTGAGTTTTATAGCCAAGAGTAATTATGTATTAAGAAAACATCCAGGCCCGGTCCAGATCAAATCCATAAGTTGGATATTAGCCCATAAGTCTGATATTAGCCCATATGTCTGATACTAGTTCATAAATTCTTCTCCAGGCTCACACAGCACATACAATGACTCTGAAAGCAGGAAGATGACAGGCCAGTGGGTGAAATGTTGTGGAAGCAGCTCAGTGCTGGCACGGCTCTCCATGTGGCTCCTCCAGCTCCAGGGTTCTGGCTGACATCAGTAGAGCTTGGCTTCCTGTGGCTTGTTAACAGAATTTGAAGCAGAGAAAGTGTGTGTCCCACCGCCAGGGAGGAAGAGAGGAGGTCCCAGAATCCGCAGGAGAAGGCCATGCCCACACAGAGGCATCATTGGCTATAACCTGATTGACAGGCTAGACTCCACCCCTTTGTGTAAGTTGACAGAAGCGTATATAACTGCCACAGCACCCATGTTTAGGAATTAATGTTAGAAGAGGGAGGGGGGAAATCACAATCCCTGACCAAGGGGAGCTTAGTGTCTAGTAGGTCACATGATGAAAGTCTACCAACAAACATAAAATACTAGCTGCGAAAGGAAGGCAGTTAGGAGAGCTTATTGTCATCGTGGGTGTTAGTGATAGAAGTGAAAGTAGGCTTCCCAGAGGAAGAGATGACTGGAATGAGCCAGGAAGAATAGGGAAATGATGGGAAAGAGTGGAGGGATGGCCAGGGGGGTTGCTACACATGTACGAATGCCTTGATGTTGAAGAGAACACTTGGTTTGGGGAAACTGGAAGAAACAGACCAATGAGACTGGAGCACATGGGGAGACAGTGTATTGGGGGATGGGAGTGAGGTTGGGGAGTGGGTGTGAGTGAGACTGGAGGGGACTTGAAAGGGAGGCAGAGGCCAGACCAGAGAGGAAGGGCTTGGAGATCATGGGAAGAACTTGGGACTCTGTGCCAGCACAATGGTAAACTGCCAACCATGTTGTGTTCAGGGGACTAAAATGACCAATGAAGAAATAAGAAGCAATGAAAAAGTCCATCGACTAAAAATCCCAATGGGAAATGGAATGAAAGGGCCCTGTGAAGCCCCCCCTTCTTTGCTCCCCTCTGTGTGGCTGGGCAGAGCGGCCCAGTTCCCGGCAGCAGCTGGGTGCATCTGGTGTGGCAGTCCTGCAAGCTCAGCTCTGCCTCCCACAGCACAACCAGGACGGGCCCCTGAAGGGTACCTCCTCCCCCGCCTCGCCAGCAATGGCAGGTGAGGTTGAAGCCTAGCTGGTGATTCACTTGATGATGCAGGAAGCATAATTGAATACATTTACTTCTTTGTAGTCAGGGTAAATGATTTCTCCATTGTTGAGAGTCTAAACCAATTTGTCAGTAAATGAAGCAGATATGATTCAAAAGAAGCAGCAGGACACAGAGAAACGCAACATTGTTGTGTCTTTTCTGTTCCTGATTGCATTCATTACTAAACAGCCCCCCAACGCCCCCCCCCGAAAGTTCTCCTTAGGATGTGCATAGTACAACAAACATGTTTCAGATTCTCAGGGTCTGGGACTCTTTATACCTAGGACTCTTTCCTTATTAGCAACCCAAATGACGTCTAATGGGCATGAAACAAAGGTGGTTACTACTCTTATGTGACGCTACGTCCACTCCAGCTCCTAGGACCCCCAGGTCAGCAGAAGGACACACTCACAGTCATTGCTGTCTTTGAGCTGATTGTTTCAGACACGTGAGTGAATGCTTTTCATTGAGCCTTTTCTTTACAGAGAGGATGCTTATCTCAGGAACTGGCCCTTCCTGAACGTGTCCAAGAGACGTGAGATGAAGTCGTACCGTCCTTGCTTCTAGGGAGCACGCTGCCCGCTTCTTCCAAGATAGATTTGTTCATTCATCCTTCAGTCAAGGATATATTCAATATTCATTGCCAACAGCATAATTCAAAAGCATTCGTTTCCCTCTGGTCTGCCTTATTCATCGTTCAGCATTCACATGTGTATGAGTCGGTTGAAAATACCACGGCTTGAGTCAAGTGCACCTTAGTTTTCAACGTGACATCTTTGCTTGTTACCACTTTGCAGCAGATTGGCCCAGTGGAATGTGTCCTTTGATTTCTTGACCACTGCTTGCCTGGGCATTGGTTGTGGATTCAAGTCAAACGAAGTCCTTGACAACTCCACTGTTGTTCTGCTTATGATGACCAAGAGGCACAGGTTTGAACAGAGCGAGGGGATAGTTCGTGGTTTAAAATTAGGAAAGGAGTTTGTGAGGGTGGTGCCCTCTCACCATACTTGTCCTGAGAAGCTACACTTTATGAAGAAGAACACAACATCAAGACTGGAGGAAGTCTCATAACCGCCTCCGAGAAGCAGATGGCACAGCCTTGCTTGCTGAAAGCCAAAAAGACAAGAAGCACTGACTGATAAAGATCAAAGACTGCAGCCTTCAGTGTGAATTCCACCTCAACGTAAAGAAACCAGAAATCTTCCCAAGTGGACCAATAAGCAACGTCCTGATAAATGAGGAATGCAGTAAATGGCCTACATTTAAGGGTACAATTGATGAGTTTTGATACATATATGCATCCATGAAACCATCAAAACGCACACACACACACACACACACACACAGTGCATCTGTTAACCCCAGAAGCTTCTTCATGGTCCCACTTGATCTGTCTTTCTTCCACCCCAAACAACTCAAGTTTAACTATGTTCATTCTTTCCGTCAAAATAGGGAGGGAGGGCACCTTTTAGATCATTTGGGATAAACCAATTGTCATCAAGTTCATTCGAACTCATGACCACTCCCTCTGTGCCAGGTTACATCTGTCTGCTCTCCATAGATTTTCCAGTAGCTGGTTTTGCAGAAGTAGGGCATCAGGCCTTCTGGGGGGACTCACATCCCCCACCTTGTACTGGCGGCTGAGTGTATAAATCTTTTGCATCCACCATGAAGTCTGTGGGTTGGAATACAATCACTTAAAGACTCTTTTGTATAATTAACTATGAAGATCCGCCATTCAGATGAAAATCTCCCATTAGAACCAGTTGCATGTGCTTCCTCGGTGGTTGGAAATCTTTGGGAATAATTTCTCTCTTATTGAAAATCCCGTGACTTGAGTGCTGCTGGGAAGGAAATGCCCTGCGGAGGTGTTCTGTGGTTAATGCCTTCATGATGTCTCTACCCCACCTTTCAGATCCCCACTGTGATGAAGAGGAAGGAAGGGTCTCCACGAGAGCCACTTCAGTTCAGAGCATTGAACTAGTGCTCCCGCCTCACGCAAATCATCATGGAAATACATTTGGTGGCCAGATTATGGCTTGGATGGAGACGGTGGCGACTATTTCTGCAAGGTTCTCAGCTTTTACCTTTGGCATGTGATTTGGGGACCCTTGGGTAGTAGAAACCAACAAACAAAAAGCCCCAGATCCAGTGACTGGGTTAGTCCTGGAGACAAAGGACTGGGGAAGCGTGGGCTTTGGTCAGAATGAGAAAACTAGGTATCATTTACCTGTTTATCTGAGGATGCATTAATCTTTTTGTTTGCAGGCAAATGTTCAGTTTTGAGTTTTAAAAAATTAAAAACAAAGGGACAGTTCTAGTGCTTTATTCTGAACTACTTATCTCCCAACATGACATTCTATAGATGGTAGTGAAGTGACAAGTCAGAGGCAAAATAGACATAGAAGCCAGCCTGCACACGGCAGAGTCAATCTCCTTTCCAGTCCTTGTAAAGCCAATGTATAATTAGATCAGCCCTCTGAAGTTATTGGTTGGGATCCGTATGGCCAAAGGCTTACTTGAAAAGTAAGAGGAAGGAGAAAGAGATGAGCTTTCAAATGAATATGTTTAAGTTCTTCCCAAATATCAGGAAGGTTATTTTATCTGTAATGGACTCATGTAGGTAAATGTGCGGCTTTTAGGAACATCAAGTACTCTGAACATGCATTTGAACAGGCTCTGCCCTCTGATGGCTTTTTATAACAACTAAAAATTATTAGTGTTTTCTCTTCTCCCAGTTAAAGGAATTTCAATATTAGCATGTCTATAGCTATAACTATAGTTAGAAACCTGTATTTATCCTTCCTATGAAATGTGCACAAATAAGGGAGCTTGTTTTTAAAATGAGATTGTCATTCTCAATAACAATAAAGCACTTGAACATGTTCTACTGTAAAGGCTTATAGTGGGTTGTGGCTGGCTGAATCTGTTCAGCGAATGTTGACAATTCTTTAGAATAATCAAATGACTACGGTGGGAATCTAAAACGTAGAAAATGATGATGCAAGTCATTTTCTTAGATTAAATATTCTTTATAGCTATTTCAAAATTTCAATACACACGCGAGTTGTAAAAATCTATATCCCTTAGGCTGTCGGCTTTCCGGCTTTGTGCAGCAAGCAATGGGGGAATTTTTCTGTGGGGAAAAATCCAGTCATCTGAGAAGTGGGGAAATTCAGTGTGAGTGGGACCAGCCGGCAGTTACCTTCACGTGCGCCTCCCTCGCACCCACAACGCCCTTCCAGACCCTGCGCTCGTGGCCTCGGGGAATGAATGTGGCCCTCGAGGGGGACCGCAGACACGGTGTGTGGGGCGGGGGGACTTCGTGGGGAACAAGAGCCGAGTCGGATTGTGCCACAGGAAAAGTGGAAAGACTCCGCTGCCGGGAGAATGGCTGTTTTCCCCAAATATTTCCCGGGGGTGTCAGGAAGCACCCTCAGGACAATCCAGTTCATATTTTTGTTTGCACTCTTGAATGAAAATCAAACTCCCTGCCGTGGGTCAGTGCCGACTCCAAGCCGGCCCTGCGGGCCAGGGTAGACTGGCCGCACTGCGGTCGAAGCCGCCTTTCTCCTTTGGAATCCAGCCGGGTTATTTAGAGAGCACCCCCGGCGCTGGTCACTGCATCCCTTCAAGACGTCATCAGTTCACCAACAAACCCGCCCTCTTTCCCTTTGTGTGTTTCCTCAGCCGCCTCTGTGGGAGATACTCGCTTCTGAAGTCGGTGGACATGTTTAAGTTCCGGGGTCCTTCCACAGTGGGAGACCGGCTCGTCTTCAATGCCATTGTCAACAACACGTTCCAGACCTGGTAGAGTGCCTGCGGGCCCTTGGGTGGGCCTTACTGGTTTATGTCCTCGGGCTGCTGGGCAATTTGAAACCCAGAGCCCCTCCGCAGGGGAGACCAGGAGTCTCCTCTCCAAAGCATTTACGGTCCCAGAAACCCACAGGGGCGGTTCTAGTAGATTCTGTTCCGGAGCCTCTGAGAATCAGAGCGCTTCCACGGATTCCAACCTAGAGACAACCGTAAGTGAGGGCAGAACTGCTCCAGAGAGTTTTTAAGTCCGTGACCTTTCTGACTCAGAACATAAGGTCAGTCTTCCAAGTCCCTCTGGGTGGGTTTGAACTGCAAGCCTTTGGGCTGGGAGTCAAAGACTTAGCCATTTGTGCCTCCCAGGACCTTGCTACCCCCAAACCCAGGGCCATCCAGTCAGGGGTTCCCAGGTCTGTGCATATTTGTGGGAGCAGCGGGCCTCATCTTGCTCCTGCCGAGTGGCTGGTAGGCTTGAACCACCATCTTTGCAGTCAGCAGTCAGCTGCACCATGAGGGCCTTTGTGGTGGTTGTTGGGTGCAGTGGAGCTGGCTCAGACCCAGGACGACCCTGTGCACACAGAAGGAAGCATTGCACACGCCTGAGCCGTTCTCACAATTGTTCCTGTGTCTGAGTGTCAATGCAGCCTCCACTTTACCAAACATGATGTTCTTCACCAGGGACTAAACTCCCCCGAGAATATGTCCAAAGTCTGTAAGAAAGCGTGCCAGCCTTGCCTCTCAGCAGCACACTGGCCTTATTTCTTCCCAGGCAGATTGGATTGTCCTTTGAGCAGTCCATGGTGCTTTCAGGATTCTTCTCCAGCACAATTCAAATGCATCTATTCTTCTTCGGCTTCCTTATGTATTCAATGTCCAACTTTCACATGCAGGTGAAGCCACGGAGAGCGCCATGGCTTGGGTCTGGCGCACCTTCATCCTCAATATAACATCCCTGTTCTCAGTCCTCTAAAGAGGATTGTGCAGCAGATTTGCCTAAGGCAATAAATAGTAAGAATTCCTTAAACTCACCAAAACCAAACTCACTGTTGATGCGACTCGGACCTCTGGGATTTCTGAGGCGCTAAATCTTCTGGGAGCAGAAAGCCTCATCTTTCTTCTGTGGCATGGCTGGTGGATTTGACCTGCCACTCTTGTCGTTAGCAGCCCAGTGCATCATCCACTATGCCACCAGAGCTCCTAGAAACTCCTTATTAATGAAAATTTGTGTATAAGTACATTTTAATTTTTGTTTTAATCCAGGGTTGAGTATAGGGACTGCTCAGTAACCAAAGGCCTACCGCCCCCATGCCCAAACAAACAAGCAAACTGCACCTAACTTGTATTTCCTTCTTCTGCTTAGGATCTACTCAGGTAAATTGTAAGAGTTGGCTTTTTCTCTCATAATGAGTGGAACTACAGGGTTTTTATTACCCAAGGCACCCAGTTCGTGCTTATCCTACTGATGTAATATAGCTGTAAATTAATAAAGCCGTTCTGGTGGCACAAAGAATCCCAGTGGTGCAATGGTAAAGTGCTTAATGCTAACCCAAAGGCCAGTGGTTCAAACCTACCAGCCACTCTGCTTCCTTGTAACCCCCTAGGGCAACTCTACTCTGTCGTATGGAGTCACTAAAAGTCAGAATTAACTCTGTCTCAGAGGTTGCTTGTTTGCACTTGGCTGATAAACGAAAGTTTCAAACCCACCCAACAGCTGCTCCAGACCAAGACCTGGTTGGTGCTATGAGGCCGTTTGACTCTATGTCATGGGGCTGCTATAAAGTGGGATCCACTTTGCAGGACTTAACAATAACATAAGCTAATTTATTAATTCACAAAAATGGATACATATCAGCTTATGATTATAACTGTCCTTTGGACTGCCTGGTCAACACTGCGAAATGCAAGCCAACTCACACTGGCCTACATTGACCACTAGGAAATGCAAGCTACTTGCTATTTATTTCAATAATGGTTGTTACTCAATGGAATACATTGTTTCTTTTCTATGTGGGTGTCAAAGAGACTATCTATAGCCTTATCTAAGTTCAGTGTTTGATTATTTTTGATGAAAAACTACTATTTTCAATGAAGAAAACTTTCCTCCCACTCTATCACCCTACATACCAACATATGTTCATGAATGTATATAAAGTCCCAAGTGACCTTACAAGTGACCTTGTAAGAGGAAAAACCAACCAACCAAATAAACAACAGCAAAATCCCAACTCACTGCCATCGAGTGGGTTCCAACTCACAGCCACCCTATCAAAGGGAATAGAATGGCTCCTGAGGGTTTCGGAGATGGTAAATCTTTAAGCGATTTATTCTCCCAAGGACCTACTGATGAGTTTGAACCCCTAACCTTTCCGTTAGAGACCCAGTGCTTAGCCCACAGAACCACCAGGGCTCCTTTGCAAATGGGAACTAAAGTAAAAATGCTCCTAAGATTTGCACAAACAAAAGCACTGACATGACAAAATGGGTGTTAATAATGACATAAATCTGAAGTCTACAGTGCTGGCCCCCATCAGAGCCAAACTGACCCCTTACCCTAGAAGTATGTGCTACAGAGGACGCATTAAACCTACAGATTGGGGAGAGGGGCTGGCGTGCCATTCCCACACAGAAGCAAACCAAGAAGGAAAAAGAGAGAAGGAGGGACTAGACCCCATACTGGCACACCAAGCTCTGAGGATGATGTCACAGAGAGCATTGTAGGGCTAACAACAGCTCAAGAAATGATGTCCCTTCACTGGAGCATACCACAACAGAAGATAATACTGGGGACACGTGACGGGGAATGAGTCCAGTGTGACCCTTCCCACAGTGGATTGAACGAGGAAGGGAACAAAGCAGAGCCACAAAGCCCTTGAGGAGTCCCCCAAATAGACTTTGGGCTAGGAGGGCCAGTTACCGGCACACGCCAGGACCTATGCAGAGATAGTCATAAAGATCATTGGACAAACCGGGAATTATGTATGCTTCTTTATTTGTTTGTTTTTGCTTTTTAGTCAATCTTTTGTTTTCTCAATTACTGTTGTTTTGCCTACCTATATAAGATAGGCAAGCCTGGGGAGAAAGCAACGGGACCAATGGTTCCAGAGGGACTTGGGGGGGTGGAGGAGGCAGGGGAAAGGGAGTGATGAGCAAACAACACCATAGACAGGGGAACAACTAGGGAATTAAAATCAATAGCAAGAAGGATGTAGAGATCCTGGGGCTACTGGAGCAACAGCAATCTAACTGAGAAGAATTATTAAGAGACAGAAGAAGGGTGTGTGTGATGGTGGGACAAGAAGAAGGTACAAGGAAACAGAGAAAAGATCTAGGAAGCAAAGCTATGCATAGAGGTATAAACATAGTTGGGTAAATATGTAAATATATTAATTAATAAAAATAGAGGTATTGGGCTATGTACATATATTTATATGGCAATACACTGAAGAATTGGATGGACTTTGGGCCTCTGCTCAAGCCCTCCCTCATTGCAAGAACACTTTGCTCTAACAACCGGGCATTCTGTGATGCTCATCCTCCTGACATGATCACTTAAGACAAAATTGATGTACAAGCAAGTGTGGTGAAGAAGACTGATGGTGCCTGGCTATCAAAAGATTTAGTGTATGGAGTCTTAAAGGCTTGAAGTTAAACAAGTGGTCATCTAACAGAAAAGCAACAAGCCCACATGGAAGAAGCACTCCAGCCTGTACGATCATGAGGTATTGACAGGATCAGGTAACAGGCATCAAAAGACCCAAAACAAAACCAAACCACATTGTTGAGTATGAGGGGACTCAGAGCAGAGACCCAAAACCCATCTGTACATAATAGGACATCCCCTTACACAAGGGTCACAGGAAGGGATGAGTCAACCAGAGCATAGTATAGCACTGATGAAACACATAATCTTCCTCTGGTTATTTGAAGCTTCCTCACCAACACCCCACCACCACCACCCACACTCTCATGACCCCAGTCTTGTCTTTCAGTTCTGGCTAGACTGGAGCTCACAACACACAGAATCCAGGTCAGCTAAACCCCTCAGGAACAAAAATAGGAGCAGCTATACCAGAAGGGTAGGGGGAAGGTTGGGGAGGAGGGGAGGAAGGGGGATCGCAATGCTTGACTCATAATCCTCCCTCCCCCACTGAGGGGTATGGACAGCAGAAACATGGGTGAAGGGAGACAGCGGTCAGTATATGAAAATAATAATCATTTATAATTTATCAAGGGTCACAAAAGTGGGAGGGAGGAAAAAAAAGAGATGTTGATACCAAGGACTCAAATAGAAAGTCTTTAGAAAATAATGATGGCAACATATGTACATATATGCTCGATACCGTTGATGTGTGGATTGTTGTAAGAGCTGTAAGAACCCCCAATAAAATGATCTTTAAAATAATAATAATTGAATAAATTTTCAGACAAGGAGCAAAGCCCCTGGTCTCACCCTCTAGGTTACTGTGAGGTGGTGGTGCCGGGGAGCAGGGAGGCATAAGCGTGGCCCAGTTCTCTCCGCCCACCCCCAGTGTGCTCTTCTTGCAGTGTTGAAGTTGGAGTGAGGGTGGAGGCATTCAACTGTCAGGAATGGACTAAAGGTCGGGGCAGGCACATCAACAGTGCTTTTCTTATTTACAACGCCATTGATGAGAAAGAAGAGCTTGTCACGTTCCCCAGGATCAAATCGATCTCAAAGGTCAGTTCTTATCACACGAGGCGCAATAATCAGACCACTGAATCTGGGGAAAGCTGTGGCTGCTGCTTCCTAGAATCTTCCTGGAATCTTCCTGGAATCTTCCTGGAATCGCCTCCAATCATCAACAACCTCTATCGCTACTGCCCTTTGATTTGCTTTCCTGCATCATAAAGTGAATGATTTTTCTCTCTTTTCCCCCACATGGGTCCTTTGTTGAGACTGCGGGGAGCCGCGACCTCACATCGTCGACTTGGCCGTGTCCTCCTGTCGGTGGCATGTCGTCTTCTGCGTCCCATTGGACTCGCACTCCCTCACACCCTGTACTGCTGCACGCTCATCTGGGCGCTATAGCTTTCCCTCGGGGTGGGAACGTGTCAGTGGCCTCTCTCCGCTTTACTAAAAGTGAGATGGCTGCGTGCTGCTGGAAACAGAAAGGACACTACCCTGCACTCTGAAAGGGGAACTAAAGCGGTGTCACGGCTGCAGTTCTGTCCGTCTAGCTGCCTCGTGGGTTCGGCTCAGCTGTGATGGCTAAGGAGTTTGTGTAGAGACAAAGCATCCCAATCAGACCTTTTAACCGACTGAAGAGAACATTAAAATGCAAGAAATATATTTTTCACTTTATTTCCCACTAAAGGATGATTTTAGACGGTACCGCGGAGCCATTGCACGCAGGAGAATTCGCCTCGGCAGGTAAGGACTATGCGGGTAATGCCCAGCTGGAAACGGGCTTCATCCCTGACAACGCCGTGGGAGTTGGCTCTAATGTCAGTCAGATACTTCTGTTACTTACGTGTTTTTTAGTTTTCATGAGTGTTGCTTTTATTAATAGTGTCTTGATAAATCCAATCGTTATTTGTTGGAGGGGGTGTTGAGATACATTATGTGTAAACTTACAGATACACTTGAATAATACATACATCCAAAAATACAAATCATAAAAATGTACTTCAATGTTGAAGGAGAATTGGACAATGTCAGTGTTTTGTCAGTTTGGGTTAAAACTCTGCTTGGGCCAGGTTCGCATCATGTGCATTATCCCTGGGAATGGCGGTGGCGTGTCCATTCAGAAAGGTACAGTCAGAGTTGTCTGTGTGGGCCTTCTCTTTTGACCCCACACAGTTTTTGGCAACATCTCAGTGTTTCCTGGATCTGCTCCTGCCTGGATGTTAGCAAACAGCCCACATTGCAACCTGAGACTCAGGCGGCTGAAGCAATGAAAACAAAACCTTCAGCTCATCCTTTTGCTGTAACGTTTTGGGACAATTTCTCTCTTCTTCCCCATTCTTTCATTCTTCTGCATTTCCCCCTCTTCAAACTCCACTAAAGCCTGATCTGTCAGTTCTCCTTGTTTGTGATCTTTGTGGTGTCTGACCTTGATGACATCAAGTTCAACTTCAGTGTTCTTGCCATATGGGTGCTTTTTCTAATGACCTCTTTCATCGTATCATCTCGATAAAATGCTTGGAGCATGTTCGTATAACTTAGCTTCCCCCCACACTCAAATCTCTTATAAGCATTTCCCCATAACTTTCTCCCAGAAAGGTACAATGTACTGTGTACACTGAACAATGGTATAATTCTTTCAGAAATTCCAAAGTGCTACCGTACCTCCGTCTGTTGCAGCTATGGCCAGAACAAATGTAGTCTGTAGATGGGATGCCTTGATATTGGTGATTGTACCTTGATCCACAGGCTGAATCACAACTGCTGTATCCCAAGATGGACACACCACTCTTCCATATGGATTCAGATCTCTGAGTGAGGAGGGCACCCCGGGACATAATCAAGCAGCAGCTGGAAAGAATGCTCATTTCCAGCACAGTTCTGGGCTGAAAAAACCCAGTATGCACTACAGTGTTGTAGGCATCATATATTATTAATGATAAAATATTTTTAAAAAGAAGAAGACTGTCATATGCGCAGTTCAGCATAACTCAGAAGAGGCTCTTAAATGGGGACTAGTCAGAATCGACTTGATGACAGTGAGCTTGGCTTTCTGGTGACCCGTGAAGTATTAGGATTTTATGGGATTGTCTGTTATCTGGCATATTGAAAAACAAAGGGTTCTGTCTGGTCTCTATTGTCACACATGGACAATAAGACATTCTCGGAGGCTGTGACAGTAATTCTTCTTGAAAAGCAAAAGCATCTTTTTAATACTACTGGTTTCAGTTCAACAAAGCACCAGGGTTATATTTGGGTGTCACATGCAAAGACAAAAAACTCTTATTTAACATTCACATTTCTTTTCCAGAAAATATGTTACTTCCCACAAAGAGGAGAGCCCACTTTGTGTACACTGGGATGTCAGCAACCAGGTGACACTTTTATGACTTTGAGTTCTTCATGTGAAAGTCGCATTTCTTAATTTGAAAAAAAAAAGCTAATACCTCCTTGTTTCAATGAGTCAGATTATGTCTACACAGCTTAGCTTAAAAGCTGAATGGGACCCGCCATTCACTTCAAAATGAAACAAAGCCAGACTCTCAGTAACTGGATATTAACCAGCCACTTCACTGCCTTTTAAAGTTATAGCTACTGTTCCCGAACTGCAAACATAGGATCCCTGCCATCAAATGTTCATATTGACAACTGATGGCTTTTCAGAATTTGTGCTGAGAATCATGCTCACAAGCTGGTATTTTTTACAGGACAAGGTATCGGTCATCTTAAAGTTTTAGACCATGAAACTTAAAAAGGAAAGCTAAGTTTTCTTAATACATGTGGATTATAACTCATACCAAAGGATAATCTGTCTTTTTTCAGGACACCAAAGAAAATGATAGTGTATAGGAAATGTTCTAGCTAACAGGACTTTTGTAACTAGAGTTTAGTAGTCAGCTCAGTATTGTCGATGCGATTCAATGTAGATGGTCTCTAAAAGTGTCCATTTTCTTAGCAGAAAATATTTAATTGTGTCGCTGTGCATTAAGCACACCACTTTCAAAAGAAATTGTGTTTCAGGTGGCCCTGAGCGATGACAATGTGGAAGCTCTCAGGAAGCTGGCAGCCAAGACTGGCTGGGTGGTCACCAGTGCTGTGGAAAAGGTAAGGGCTGTCCTCGCGTCGGATACAACCCTCTGTCCCTCACACGTGGAAGGGTGGCGGCGGTGATGGTGGCCGTGGATGTGCTGCTTCCTCTGCTGTTGTTTATTTTATTTTAAAATCATTGGAGAAAACTATTTCTAGGAGTAAAGCATTCGTTTGGCCTTGTCTGTTCCTCCAGGCTGGCTGAATCAGGCCTTTTCAACATACCAGGCATGCTGCTCCCCTGGCTCGTAGGCCTCATTTCACAACTCTCCATTTCTCTCCATCTACCAAGATTTCAGGACTCAGGGCACAGGCTTCCCTCCGTGAGGAAACTTCGCCTCTAGGCTCTTAAACAATTGTTGCTTTAAAATGAATTTGTCGTGGTGCAAACACGATGCACTTGGCTACTAACTGAAAGGTTGGTGGTTCAAATCCCCACCGTGGTGCCTTGGAAGAAAGACCTGGGGATCCACTGAGTGATCACCACCTTTGCAAGCTCAGGGACACAGTTCTCCTCGGACATACAAGCTGCCTGGAGGCCTGATTTATTTGAAGGTCACTGGATTAGAGTTTTTCCGTCTTAAAAATCTTTTATCTGTGACATTTCTCCTATGGCTACCTTGAGTTGATACTTAACTTTCTATACATAATATTCTTCCCCTAATGAGATTATAAAGTTCTCATAAATATAAACCACCCGTGTAGGCTGGATTGTGTAGAGAAACAAACCAGTGATTCTCATCTCTAAACCAGTAATACTCACCTATCAACCAGTGATGCTCATCTATATACAAGAAAGAACTTTATATCAAAAAATAGAATGTAAATGTTTAGAAAATAATGATGGCAACATATGTACAAATATGCTTGATACAATTGTACCGATTGTTATAAGAGCTGTAAAAGCCCCAATAAAATGATCTTAAAACTAAAAAGAGTAACTTTACATGAAGAAGGCATCCCAGCCCAGACCAACTCAAGGCCATAGGTTCAATGGTAACTGGGCCCAGTTCAGACTCCTGTCACTGCAAGCTCACAATGAAAGGTGAAGCAGGAAGCAGGGACATCACAGGCCTGTGGGTACAAAGTCACGCGGGTCCAAGGTCGGTGGAAATGTGGCAGGGTGCCCACAGCTCTGAGGGTCAGGCGGCCGACAGGGGGCCACCCCTGGAGGCAGACACAGAATTTCAGCAAGCAGGAAGACAAAGGGGGCAAGAGAGACAGTTCCAAGTGTCTATTACTCCTGTAGAAAAAGCCACACCCCCAGGGAGGTGTCATCAGGCTACCAATTGACAGGTCGGGCTTTGCACCTACCTCCACACAGGTACCATCAAGTTGACATACAATCTAACGGCTTTGCTTTGATTTTGTATTGCCTTTAGCACCTTTTATAGTGTTTTTCCTGTGAGCAACAGTAATAAATATAAGTAACTTGGATTCGAATTGCTTCACAATTTAGAGAGCCTCTGAAGCGAATGCTCTCAATCACTAACTGGAAGCCTAATGAGAACTGTTTTCCTTGTTACTGGGTTCCCCTTGTCAAGAAATGGCACTCGGAGACTCTCAGGAACGCTGGTCTGATAGCCGTGCTCACATTTCAGTGTGTCCTAGTTTTCCCTCAACAATCAAGCAGCAGTTCCCAAAATTGGGTGACCATCTAGCTTGGTTTTTCTGGGGAAATTTTGCTCTACACCTGTTCTTCCATCGTAATTATCAATAGGCCTCCGTGTCCCAGGTTGAATGATAACGTGTATTATTGCTCTCTCCTGAAATCTGAAATAGAATCAGATACAACTTCGTTGATTCTTGAGGCTCTCTGTGTGCCTCCTGTTGGATTGTGGGCGTGTTTGGCTTCTCCGTCCTCACGAGCGAAGTCTGTGAGGGGCTTCCTCACCCCCTTTGGATCTAGTGACGGAGCTTCGGAGACTTGCTTTGACAACACGTTCAACATTACTGTGTTGTGTGTGTCTCTCCACTTCTCAAAGCAGATTCCTAAGGACCTTTTTATTCTCCTACAAACATAGAAAATGCTGCTTGCATCTCCACAGGCATGAGCAGCTTTAGAAAAGACCAACTCATATATGGAGTTAATTCAGCGAAGCCACATGACATATCAAAACTTCAGTTCTTCGGGAGGTAGGACCATAAGCAAATGTAAAGAACAAATGATCTATTTTCTGGGGACAATGAGAACCCTTCAATAATGAATTCTTAATATTTGCACAGATGCTTCTTAAAGAACATTGTATAATTAAGGAAATAGGCATATTAGTGCCTTTGAATTCCCTTTTCTCAGCTTTTATATAATAAAAATTGGATTCTCATCTTTTTTCAGATTGTAAGTAATAAAAATTTGGTTTTCCCTATTGGATTATCTGCCTTTTCTCTCACATTTTTTATAGTTTTTATGTGTTTTTAATTGGAAAAAATCGACTCCTGTTTTTTTCTGTTATTTTTGAATTAAATCATTCTTACAACTCTATTAAATTTCATTCTTATTTCAGGCTTCAAAATCTACACTTAGTCTCAAGATAAATGATTAAGACAAACATCTAAGACTTCTGGTAACTATAGTAAAATTGAAAAGTAATTATTTTATAATAAATTTATAATGAAGGAGTTAATAATAATAGTAACACAAGAAACAAAAGATGTAGTTTAAAAGGAGTTTATAGTTTATGTTGTAACAACCACATGTATACGTGAAACAGTTAAGACTATCTCAGTTATAAAGGAGTGAAAGATTGGAGAGTTCAAACCACAAAGATCAGCCCTTAAGCAATTCAAAATGAGAAGACTGTTCCTTAGAGAGGATGTCACAGAGCAGGGGATTTTTAAAACTTTTTATTGGGAATTAGATAAAGGTTTGCGGAAAAATTCCTTTTCCATTCAAAGTTCACAGGCATTTTGTTTCATGCCATTGCGTGCAAGTGTGCACGCTGCAGCATCACTCCTCCCAATCTTCCCTGGGTCTCCCATTTCCAGTCCTCCTTCGATCCTCCCCTTCCTGCCTTTAGAGCTTTGTCCTGGGACCAATGCTATCCTTTTGATCTGGAATGACCGATTGTTCTCAAGAGGGCCTTCTCCCTAATGCTGTTGTAAGACTGTCTCTTGCAGTGGTTCTCAACCTGCGGGTCTTGATCTCTCTGGGGGCTGAACCACCCTTGCACAGGGGTCGCCCAATTCAGAACAGTAGCACAATTACAGTGATGAAGTAGCAACAAAAATAATGTGATGGTTGGGGGGTCACCACAACATGAGGAACTGTATGAAAGGGTCATGGCATGAGGAAGGTTGAGAACCGCTGGTCTATTGGCTGAAAACGGAGCCATGGCGATGAGTTCATTTCAGGCCTGAAGGGTGACTTAGGGCCATAGATTACGGGTTCTCCTAGTCTACCTCTGACCAGTAAGCCTGGTCCACTTTATGATTTGCATTTTTTCCATATTTTTCTCCCGTTCTACCCAGGACCTTCCGATGTGGTCTGTTTCTGAGCTATCAGCAGTGGAATTTGGGTACCATCTAGTTTTTCTGTGCACACGCTCATGGAAGCTGAGGGTTACCTGGTCCATTAGTTCATTGAGCTGATTATAGCCACATGTATTTTATTTTGTTCACTTTTCTTTCCCTAGAAAGGGAGAGAACAACGGTTGTACCTTAGACGTAAGACTTCAGTTTCCATCTGCCAAAGCAGGATGTGGAACACTGGCTTTGTGGGCTATGATTATGCCAGCTGACCTTGGTGTCTCCAGAGGCTGTGATCTTAAGCTTAGCCCAGCGACTCATCTGATCAAAATTGATTGTTGTGACTAAAAGGTTTCATTGCTTTGTCTCCTGTATGCTTCATTATATTTACAGATATATGTGTAGGATGTTATTGTTGTTAGGTGCTGTCAACTGGTTCAAACTCACCGTGACCCTGGGTACAACAGAATGAGACACTGCCTGGCCGGCACTAGCCTCACAATTGTTGTGCCAGACCCATCGTTGCAGCCACTGTGTCAGCTCGTCTCATGAAGGCCTTCCTCCTTCTCACTGCCCCTCCGCTCTACCAAGCACGATGTCCTTCCCCAGAGACCGGACTCTCCTGGGAACATGTCCAAAATACGTGAGATGAGGTCTCGCCACCCTCGTTTCAGAGGAGTACTTTGTCTGTCCTTCTTCCGAGACAAGTTTGCCTGTCCTTTGGCAGTCCGGCATGCTTTCAGTGTTCTTTGCCAGCACCTCAGTTCAAACGCATGGATTTTTCTTCGATCTTCCTTTGTCCGTGTCCCACTTTCACACGCATGGCTTGGGCAGGCATACCTCTGCACTCTAAGGAGGCCTTGATGGTGCAGCACTGGGAGTGCTTCGTTCTGTTGTGCACTGGGTCCCCAGGGGGCAGAACCGACCCGATGGCCTGACAATAAAGAGGTCTTGGACAGCAGATGTACCGAATGCAACTTACCTTTTAATCTCTTGACTGCTGATTCCATGAGCATTGATTCTGGATCCAAACAAGACAGAGTCCTTGACAACTTCGATCTTTGCTCTATTTCCCATGATGTTATCCATTGGTCCAGTTGTGAGGGCTTTGATCTTCTTGACATCGAGTTGCCACCATACTGAAGGCTGCCAGCCCTGATTTTCATCAGCAAGTGCTTCAGGTCCTCCTTGTTTTTGTCAAGCAAGCTTGTGTCATCTGCATATCACAGCTTATTAATGAGCCCTCCTCCAATCCTGATCTCACAGTGTTCTTTATACAGTGCAGTTTCTATGATGATTTGCTCCACATACAGATTGAATAACTGTGGTGAGAGGATACAACCTTGACACACCCCTTTCCTGACTTTAAACCATGCAATATTCCCTGTTCTGTTGACACACTGCCTCTTGACTCCATGAGAAGTTCTGCATGAGCACATACCGTGTCCTGGGATTCCCATTCTTCTCAAAGCGATCCATAGTTTGTTAGGATCCACACAGTTGAATCCCTTAGCATAGTCAATAAAACACAAGTAAACGTCTTTCTGGATTCTCTGCTCTCTGCCAAGATGTATCTGGAATCAACAACGATATCCCTTGTTTCACATCTTCTTCTGAATCTGGCCTGAATCTCTAGTAGCACCCTGTCAGTGTACTGCTGCAATGTACTGTTGTTGGACGACCTTCAGCAAAACTTTACCTGCATATGCTGTCAGTGATATTGTTCTATAATTTGAACCTTCTTTTGAATCACTTTTCTTTGGAATAGGTACAAAGTAGGAATGATACCTCAACATAAACAAAGCAAACAATCTTCACAGGTAGACCAATAAGCAGCATCATGATAGAGAAAATATTGAAGTTGTCAAAGATTCCATTTTACTTGGGCCTACTATCAATGCTTATGAAAACAGCAGCCAAGAAATCAAATAAAGAGGCAGTGGGATAAAAAATTAAAATAAAATGTTAAAGATAAAAAATAACACCTTGAGGACTTAACTGCACCTAACCCAAGCCATGGTATTTTTAAAACTTCATATTCATGCCCAGAAAAATTGATGCATTTGAATTATGGTATTAGCAAAGGATATTGAATAAATCATCAACTGCTAGAAGAGTGAACAAATTTTTTTGAAAGAAGTTCAGATAGCAAGCTCCTTAGAAGCCAGGATGGAATCATTTGCCTCATGTACTCTGTCCATGTTATCAAGAGACAAGTTCCTGAGAAAGATATCATGCTTGGTAAAGTAGAGGATCAGCTAAAAATAATAAGTTCTTCATTAGACGATTGACCCAGTGGCTGCAACAATGCACTCAAATACAGCAACAACTGTGAGGGTGACTGTGTTAGACTGAATTCTCTAGAGAAACAAAATCAATGAAATTATATATATATATATATATATATATATATATATATATATATATATATATATATATATAAAAGAAAAGGAGAGAAGGCAAAAAAAGAATAATATTTCAAAGAAGTGGCTCACACAGTTGTAGAAACAGGTAAGCCCAGGCTGGTTCAAATTCATGGGTCTGGTGTTAAGTTGGAGGCTTTGCCTGACTCAAATAGCTGTCGGGGCTGATGAAGTAGGAAGCAGGGAGATTGGCTGGTGGATGGAGAAGTGGATGTGCCCAACAGGTCACATATTAGGCTCTGATGGCTCCCAGGGTTGGCAGGCAATATGGCAGTTCAATGAGCCAGATACAGGATCAGGACCAACAAGAAGAGAAAAAACCCTCAACAGAGTCTACTTGTATAGGACTATGCCACTTCCCAGAGATAATTACTTAGCTTGCTTCCCACGTTGGTGGCATTGTGCCTTACACGTGGGGCTTCTAACTACAAGGTCAACTGTTCAAAACCACCAGCTGCTCCAAAGGAGAAAGATGAGACTTTCACCCCATTAAAGACATACAGTCTCCGAAACCCACAAGGCAGTTTTACTTTGTCCAATAGGCTCATTAGGAGTCAAAACTGACTCAATAGCAGTGAGAACTGCCAAATGAATGAGGACCTTGACTGTGCCAGTGGACACAGAAGCTAACCATCACAGTGACCCAGGACTGGGCAGGGTTTTGTTCTGTTGCACATGAGTGAGAAATGAGTTGAAGCCATGCATTAGAACTGAGTTGAACACAGTGGATTTCCTATACTATCGCCAAGACTGAAATATGACAGGGAATATGGAATTCATCTGGTGACTTTCCCTCAGTTCTTTTGAGATTGTAGACTTCCTACCTCCTGGCATAAAGCCATGGCCTCCGTGGCTTCCCTCTGTCAATGCTAGTGAACCTTTTCCTACTCACATTGTACAGGGACAAGGTTTGGCATGTTCATGCCAGCATGGAACCAATGAGAACTCCATTAATAGATTCCTTTCTATTTGATCCGTCCCCTGAAGCGGATCATCTCCTCCTTTGAAGTTAGGATTTACTCCCGGGTTTGTCACTAAGGTCAAATAGAAATAGAAACGGTCAAATGGCATAAAAAATAGTCATTTTTCCTTTTCTCTGCTGCTTTGAGTTAATTTCCCATTTCTACACCCTCTTATTGATGCTATCTGTGTTTACATTTTAAGGCTTACTCTTTTGCAGTCTGGCTTTTCCATCCTTTTGGTTCCCGCACTGAAGTCTCGACCTCATGTTTGTTTGTCTTCTTACTGCGTGTTGCTATGGAAATAATTACAAGATGGCACATTTCAATGCAACTTGCAAACACCCCGAGAGAGATGGAAAGTGGACAGGATAGAAATGTGCTCTTAGCTGAGTACATCTATGATTGTTGTCAAAAGCACCGTAGAAGGAAGCTTCAGAGTTACACGCAATACATTCATGAATAAGTATCTGTCAAATGGCTTCCCAAGACAGGAGTTGTGTTCTCTACGGCAACGGAACGTTACAGAAACCCGGGAGTGTTCCTCCCAGCAGGATGAGCCCCTGTGACTTAAAAATGGAAAAAATGTTTTGTGCTAAAGAAATAGGGTGCCTCCGGGACCCTATTAAAAGCGTAAGTTGGTTCTGGAGGCTGATAACTGGCTTCTTTGGCCTCCTTGGCACAATTGTGGACACATGTGACATCCTGGGGAAATGTCCGCGCCTGTAATTTTTATTCCATGGTGTCTTAGGGGAGATGAGGCCCAGAGCTCGGTATATTCTATTGTTCTTAGGTACAAGCAAGGAGACATGATACAGAGTGAATGGGAGAAAGGCTTGTGCTCTTCATTTTTAATAAGGAAAACTGCTGCACAGTAATTCAATAACCCACCCTCAAGTTCCATATAATTTGGAGAACTGTGACATTTTGATCCTGAGTCACACCATCTGGCTCTAAAGTGAAATTGTCATCTTACCTTCATTTTGCGCAGAGAGCAAGAGGCCTTATCAAAACCAATCACTCTCAAACTAGACATATGCTTAAGTTTCTCTCTTTCTGTTTTAACTTGCAGATAAAAATCTATACCCTGGAGGAGCACAGTGTGGTATCAGTTTGGGTTGAAAAGCATGTGGAAAGATCGGCACACTGGGCATATCTTCACTTGTCTGACTTTACCAAACGACCTTTGTGGGACCCCCACTACACGTAAGAACCAAGTTAAATGTTCGTCCTAAGTATCACCCTGCAGTTCTTCTCCGTTTCTCAATGTAGAACCCATAGTTGTGTTACCTAAGAAGAGTTTTTTAAACTTTTGTGAACTCGGTGCAGATTTACAAAGCAGATCATAGTTTTACATCCAACAATTCTTACACATTTTGTTTCAACTCAGCTGTTACATTCCTCCCGAGGAATCACCACTTGCCCCACGCTCTCCCTGCGTCTTGCATCCATCTCTCCTTTCCGGCCCTCTGAACTTTGTCCTTTGGTTAATTCCCACACGGAGGGAGTTAAGTGTCTAATTTTTAGGAGGACTTAGCCATCTATTTTTTTCATCTTTTTGGTATGGCTTTTATTATGTTTGATAGTGTTTTATGCCAGTTATTAGTGCCTCTAAATTTGTGCTTAAATTTTTCCTTGATGGCATTATAGTTACAGATTTACATATGGGTCTTTGATCCATTGTGAGTTCAATTTTGTATATGGTGTGAGACATGGGTCCATATTTCATTTGTCTGCAAATGGATGTCCAATTTTGCCAGCATCATTTGTTAAGGAGAATTCTGCCTTTTGTCAAAGTCTGTCTCTAGGTGGGTACATTTACTTGGGGTTCCTGGCTGTTCCACTGGTGAAGGGATCTGGTGTTTTTCCAGTACCAGGCCGTTTTGATTATTGTGGCTAACTGAATAGTGGGTTTTAAGATCAAACAGTAAGAGTCCTCCTATTTTGTATTTTCTTCTAGTGCTTTGCTGATTGGGGTCTCTTTCCATATAAAGTTGGCAATTCGTTTTTCCATCTCTTCAAGGAAAGATGTTAGAATCTGAATTAGTATGACACCATATCTGTGGATCACTGTGCATAACATTGACATTTTCACAATGCTAAGTCTTCCTCTCCATCATTATGGCATATTCTTCCATTATGCCGGTTTTTACTTTCGTAGTAATGGCTTACAGTTTTCCTTGTTACTTAAATTTATGCATCAAACACTAAAGCATGAAGAACTTGCAGATTACTACCATATTTTTCAGTCTTATATTGACTACATATGAATCAAGATGCATTGATAATTATAGGCAATGAGAATCTGAAAATTGGAAATAAAAATAAATGATCAGTGGTAGGAAAATATGATCGTTGTGTTAGAAACAAAACTGGAAATTGAATGATAGAGGTGGAAAAATAAGAGAAAGAGAAAAAGGAAAATAAAATCAAAGAGAAGAAGGAAATCAAAGAAAGAAAGAAAGAAAGCATGAAACAACCAAGGAAGGGAGAAGAAAAAACAAGGAAAGAGAACACTGACGAAGGGGCAGGGCCCAGAGAGGAGAAATCTGTGGAAGGGCGTGGTACCGGTATGGGTGGGCACCCTCTGCCAGCCAAACACCTCATAGATTAGGGAGTGTGGAGAAGCCCATCGAAGATGGAGTTCCTGTGTCCAAGGAGCTCTGGTGGTGTAGTGACTACGAGTTGGGCTGCAATCCGCATAGTCAGCAGTTCAAAACCACCAGCAGCTTCAAGGGAGAGAGACTGGACTTCTCCTCCCATAAACAGTCACAGTCTCAGAAACCTACAAGGAGGCTGTATGAGTCAGCATTCGGGCAATGGCAGAGCAAAAGAGAGGAGAGAGAGAGAGAGAGAGAGAGATACCCTGTCCCACAGGGTCACTATGTGTTGGCTTCAACTGGATGGCAGTGAGTTGTGTAGAATTGAGTTGTTGCCTAGAAGGAGCCCAATGGCGTAACCAATTGGCCTGCTGTCTGCCAGATCGGCAGATGGAAACTACCAGATGCTTTTGTGAAAGAGCAGCAAGACTTCCTGACACAGCATAACAATGTACCGCCTCTGAGCCCCAAAGTGGCCGCTCTAGTGCGTCCTATCCGGTGACTATGAGTCCTAATTAACGTGAGGTGTTGGTTTGGTTGAGTTATTATCTGGGATCTGGGACCCCATACAGGCTCAGATGGTGGCTGAAGTCAGGGTGCTTCTTCCAGAAAAGGAAATATTTCCAGGCCAGGAGTCAGCTGGTGTGTGATTGTAGAAGGACTTCGTGTCCACGCCGGGTGGGAGACACCAGGGGCTTGTCCAGCAATGTGCTTCTTCTGCTCTCCTGAGAAGGGGGAGCCTACACACCTCCAGACACCCAGGTGGTGCACCCAGAGCCAGTGCACAATAGGCTCTGACCTCAGACAGGCAGGGGCTGTGCATGCAGGTGGAGCTGGTCACTGGATGGGTGAGGGTTGGGGCTGGTGACTCCCCTGGTCACCAGGAAAGTAGGGGGAATGAGGGAGGATCCCTTCCCCACCCCTGTTGTTAACCACTGATGTGAGCCCTTGTGCTGTTCCTGAACAAGTCGGACTAATTATGGCTGGGTTGCAATAGGTCCGCTGCTAATTCACTCACCTGTCTCCTTGCTGGCCACTTTTGCTCAGCTGCTTCTTCGAGGCAATATATTCACAATATATTCAACCCGCTTCTCTAGCTCTTCCTCTGAAGCTCATGGTTTCACGTGTATCATCAGTACCTGTTTCATCTGGTCACTCATGTCTTTGTTGTTTGGGGTCTGTGTAGTGAATCTACTTATCCATGATCTTTAAAATATATATATATTTAAAAGTTGTTTGCAAAGAGTACTGCATCAGGTACTATTGAAAGATACAAAACAAAGAACATTATAAACAAGTTCTCCATCACTGGCTGTAGTGTTTGGTGCATAAATTTAAATAATACTGAATAATACTGATATTCCTTATAGACATAAAGCTGTTATCATAACACAGATAGACCTTGAAATATTCTTTTAGGAGATGGATGTGATGCTCTTCCTCTTGAACTGGTCCTTAAAAATCCTTCAATATTCCAACTTAAGATATGATTTTTTTTTCCTTCAGTTCTTTTAGCTTAAGAAATGCCAAGCATGCCTTTTGCTTTTCTGACTCCGGATCATTGTGCATTCCTTTAAAATACTTCACTTTGCCTTCGCAAACTTCTTTGAAATCTTCTGCTTAGCTATTTTACATTGTTTTTTCTCCTTGCCTTAGTTACTGTACATTCAAGATCAATTTCCTGAGTCTCTTTGCATCCATTTGGGTCTTCCTGACTTCGAATGGCCTTGTTGTGATTCTACAACTCGTTTATGTCCCCATCAATAGTGATCAATGTGTGTCAAACTTATTCTTGAAGTGGCTTCTACATTCAGGTGGGAAATGTTTCGCTTGTACTTTGGGCTCTCATGGACTTGTTTTAATTTTCCTCAGCTCAACCTGAACAAATATGAGCAAGTGATTATCTTTTTCCATTGTCATCCCCTGGCCTTGTTTTGACTGATGATATCGAAGTTCTCTGTGGTGTGTCTCACCACTTCACCATTTTAGGAGGCAGCATTTGAGCAAGAACTAACGGTGCTGAAGGAAGATGTTCAAGTTGCACTGAAAGTATTAGCCAAAAACAAGGCTCCAGGAATTGATGGGATGCCTACTGTGGGGTACCAGCCTCCACAATCAAATGGGTCCAAGGGGCGGTTGTGTAATTAAAGGGTAAAAGTAAGGAGACATCAGACAAGATAAAGCATGGGAGTGCTCACCCCTGGGACCATCAAGGTCTCAGGAGCCAGATCTGCACAGAGAGAATAGATTTCCAGCCAAGGCTTATATATATTCAGGGGGTATGCAAGCCCCCATAATTACAGGCAACCACATACATAACAAAGCAGGCTATACCCTAACCCTAAGGTCCCCGAGTACACTGGAGGAGTAGCCTAACACCAGTGCCTGGGGCAGGTGAGGGGGAGTGGATGTCCTCAGAGACTGGAGAGCAATAGCGCAGGTCAGCTCCTATAGTTAACTGCTGCCAGCTACTTAACAATCAGCCATGTGCTTCTAAGAGGTAACTTTAATGTAGCACTATTATTATTATTAATTATGAGAATGTTGTTGGGACTCACTCCAACTCACAGGGGTGAAGGCCTCCCTCCACCCCGGCCTGCTAGGCGTCTTCATATATGAGAATAAAGGATTCATCCAGATATACTCTCTTCCCCTTCTCTAGTTCCCACACCCACTGAAATGTTTCAACAAACTGATAAAGCACTGAAATAATTCACTTGTCTATGTCAGGAAGTTTGGAAGAGGTCTACTTGACCAACTGACTGGAAGATATCTGTATTTTTACACATTCCAGAGAAAGGTGACCGAGATAATGTGAAAATGATAGAACAATATCATTGATGTCATATGCTCATAAAATGTCGCTAAAAGTCGTCCAACAGTGGTTGCAGCCGTACATTCACAGGGAGGGGCCAGAGGTTCAGGCTAGACTCAAAAAGGACATGAAACAAGAGACATCATTGCTAATGTCAGATGGATCGTGGCTAAAATCAGAGGATTCCAGAAGGCTATTTACTTGTGTTTTATTGATATGTAAAGGCATTGGACTGAGTGTATCCTAGCAAACTATGGCTAGCTTTGAAAAATATGGGAATTCCACCACACTTCATTGTGCTCACACAGGACTTGTAAATGGACCAAAGGCAGTTATGGGAGCAAATCAAGGGGGTCCTGCCTGGTTTAAAATCAGGAAATATATGTGTCAGGGTTGTATTCTCTTTCCCTACTTCTTCAATAAGTATGTTGAGAAAATAATCAGAGAAGCTGGATTATGTGAAGAAGGAGGCAGCAGCAGGATTGGAGGAAGGCTTATGAACAACGTGCAGTGTGCAGATGGCACGACCTTGCTCGCTGAAAGTGAGGAGGACTTGAAGCACTTGCTGATGAGGAGCAAAGAGCGCCCCCTCAGCGTGGATCACAACTCCATAGACCAAAAGCCTCACCACTGGACCAGGAGTTAACATCATGACTAATGGAGACAAGACTGAAGCTGTCAAGGATGTTGTCTTGCTTGTCTCCACAGTCAGTGCTCATGGGAACAGCAGTCAAGAGATCAAACTGTGTGTTGCATTGTTCAAATCTGCTGCATCAGACCTCTTTAGAGTGTTGAAAAGCAAGGAGATTACTTTGAGGACTAGATGGTTCTGACCAAAGCCATGGTATTTTCCGTTGCCTGATATGCATTTGAAGGTTGGAATTGACTAAAGAAGAACAAAGAGGAGTGGATGCATTTGAATTGTGGGGTTGGGAGAATATTGAAAGTACCATAGACTGCTGAAAGGACAAACCAATCTGTCTCGAAAGAAGTCAGGCTAGAGTGCTCCTTAGGGTCAGGAAGCCAGGACTTCATCTCACATACCTTGGACATGTTGTCAGGAGAGACCAGTTCCTGGAGAAGACATCATGTTTGGTAAAGTTCAGGGGCAGTGCAAAAGAGAAAGCCCCTCAGAGATGGGCTGACACGGTGGCTGAAACAATGGGCTCAAGCACAGGAACAATCGTGAGGATGGCGTAGGCCCCGTCCTGTTTCGTTTTGTTGTATGTAAGGTTGTTGTGGGTCAGATCCAACTTGATTATATCTAACAACAACCTGGTATTTTTCCACCTATCTAATCAATTTGATCCTGTGTAATCCACTTGCCAAGATCCATAAGTAAACCAACCGTTCGTGTTATTGGAAATGGTATTTGCGATAAATAAGTCGTGACCACGCAAAATTCTTTCCCACCGTTTCTGACATTGTTTCGATTGCCAAGTTCTTATATTGCTGCTACTGATAGCTTGCACTTGCTTTCCAGCCCCCACATAGTCACCTGCAGTTATACTTGTACCTCGATTCCACGTGTGGCCAATTTTAGACTGAAGAAGTTAGTAGAATTCTTCAACTTCTTAATCATTGGCTTTAGTGGTGCATCTTTGGTGCTCATGTTTAAATAAGTAATATTACCTGTCCTTCCTTGTAAGCATGTTGATATTTCCCTATTACTGCCAGTGTGGTCATTGAGGGTAGATCTTGAAAGGCTTTTTGGTGATTCCTCCATCACATTCCTCCTCAATTAGTTTGTCCAATTCAACATGGTCAATACCAGTCCATTTCAGCTCAGTGATGCCTGGTATATTAATATTTATATGGTCTATTTCCTTTTTGAAAGCTTCCAGCTTTCTTAGATTCATACTTCATACATTCCATATTCCAATGACTAAGGGGGTTTGTGGCTGTTTCTTCTCATTTTGAGGCATGCCACATCAGCAAATGAAGGTCCTATAACTACTCCATCCACATCGTTAAGATCAACTCAAATTTAAGGAGACAGCTCTTGCTCAGCCACAGCTTGAGTAATGGTCACTACCATTCATAAGATTTCCAGTAGTTCTTTGGGGAGAGGTAGGTCACCTCTTTTGTCAGTCTTCGAGTTCAGCTAAAATATACCCACCTTTGTTCCCCTGCTAGAATTTGAAACCCTGGATCTATAGCTCCTAATACACCGCAACACAGCAACGGGTGGACCAGTAGCGCCCTCTGTGATTAATACCATCTAATAGACGATCCAATACTGCAAATGTCAGTCGTCTGTGGGGTCAGGTGTCACACGTGCCAGAATGATCCATCATGGTTAATGTTCTCATTTGAAAACACTCTACGAGAGAAAACTCAAATTTTGTGAAGCAATGTCTGTGGTTGCTTTATAAATACACTTTTTCTAAAGAACAATGACTACACATTGGTGTTAGCATGTTTGAAGTGTTTCACTAGTCTCTATGTAACCTGACATTCCAGTCAAAGGGGACTTGAATGAATGGGTTAAGCAGTGACGTCTAACGCAACTCTTCTGTAAACCCATGATGATTCGGCTACTATGGTAACAGACACTCTCATGTAACCCTCCCAATCCCCAGTAAAAAATGTTTTATTATCTGCATTTACGGATTAAAAAATAAATCTAAGGTAACACAGCTCTTAAATGGCAATCTGGAAGTAAAGGCAAATTGTTTCGTTCCAATTTAGTGTGATTTCTCATATAGCACAGTGTTTTTCTTTTTACTTAATAGTCCCCTGTGGACTGTCCAGATAATTCACGAGTCTAATTTTTTCCCACTTGATCTTAAGAAAAATAATTATATTGAAAATAGCTGCATTTCTCTGAAGTATTCAGAACAATGGAATTGGAGTCATCTAGCCGCCATTCTCTGTCACATGCAGATTTACTCCTTCCCACACTGTTACTCTCAAGACCGATTTTGAGCAATGAAGCTGAATTTGAATGGGTGGTTAGGCAAGGGGATGGAGTAAATGTAAAAACCAACACTGAAATTCTGCGAACAAACAAGTGTCATAAGGCTGCGTTTAAAAGAGAGAGAGAAATGTTTTATTAAAACAAATAGAAATGTACAATCTACTTTCTTCCCTCTCACGATTCTATTTACATAGCTCCTGTAAAATAGTAGATTGGGTGAATGAAGATGATCAAATATACTACATTACCTGCCCTGTAATGAATGGTGATAAACCCAGAGACTTGCTATTACTGGTATCACGGAGAGAACCTCTCAGGGACAAGTGAGTATCTGCAGTTCAAGCATAAAGTAGAAATAAAACGCTGATGCAACCATAAGAAAGCCAACTTGGGCATTTCTGGTCTTGAGTGGTCCTTATTTGTTTTTTTCCTAGATGGCACGTTAGCCATTATTACAATAATAAGAATATAATTGTAATATACTAAAATAACAATAATAATTATTATCTATTATGTGCAACCTATGGGAGACGCACCATGTAAGTTTTTGGAAATGGTTCTCTTTCCTATTGCTCGATGTGAATGCAAAATTAATATTTAGAAATTTAAGTAATGTCTCCTAACTTGCTATGTGGATTGAGTTGTGTCACCTGAAAATATATGTGGAAAGCCTACCCCCTGCTCCTGTGCATGAGGTCTCATTTCAGAAGTTCACCTTCGTGGATGTAACCAAGTTAAGATGAGGTCATCCTGGGTTAGGGTGGCCCTACATACACCATGACTACTGTTCTCACAGTTAGCTATGTGGGGGAAGGTGTCATGTGAAGCCAGAAGCAGAGGTTGGAGTGACCTCTATAAGCCCAGGCTTGTCAAGATGCCACTAACTACCCATGATAGGAGGCGTTTGATGGCATTGTGGTTACACGGCAGGCTGCTAACCTCAGGGTCGACAGTTTGAAACCACCAGCCCCTCCTGGGGAGAAAGACCGGGCTTTCGACTTCCTTTTCAGAAACTCACAGGGGCAGTTCTGCCTTATCCTGTTGGGTCACTGTGAGACGGTACTGACTCGATGGCTGCTAGAACAGCCACAGGAAGAATCTTGAGAGAGTTTATCTCCACCAACAACTTGATCTGGGACATCTAGGCTCTAGAGAAAGGACACCCAGGGCACAGTGGGTTACTGGTGGGACTGCTAACTGCAAGGTCAGGAATCTGAACTCACAGCTGGAGAGAAGGCTTCCTACCCCCTTGAAGATTTACCGTCTAGGAAGCCCACAGCGACTGACCGTCCTAATCTGTCGTATGGGGTCTGAATAAGTCCGAATTGATGGCGGTGAGTTTGTTTTGATTTTGGAGACTCTAGAACTGTGAGCGAACAAGTTTCTGTTTGGAGTCATCTGTTACATCAGCCAGAGGTAACCTAGTCACCTTGCCAACATGTTTCGAGGTGATTGTTTTTTTCAAAGGTGGATCCGAATGTAAGCAAAGTAGTGCAGGACGGCAAAGGCAAGATTTCAGAGACAACAGAAGCCTCTTGGCTGATTCCAAAGAAGGAAGCTGACATATAAGAAGCTACACAGAGTTTTTAACAGCCACAGGGGGACAGCTAGGATGGGTAACCCTCCATTCAGGGGGGTTTGCCCCATCTGGACTACTTCCTAGGAGTGAGGCTGAGCTGAAATTAGACTGGCTCTCAGTCTCCCAGGCTCCCAGGGACTTAGACCCACTTTCCCCCATTCACTGAGACCAAGATGATCATGGATAAGTAGTTTCATAGTTGCATGCCAGAAGCAAGAGTAAATCAGCTCTAAAATAGGCCATTTCCCGCACAGATTCCAGGAACAGGAGTGGGAATAGTTATACCAGAAGGGTAGGGGGAAGATGGGGAGAGGAAGGGAGAAAGAGGGAATGAATCGCAATGATCGACACATAACCACACACCCCTCTCCAGGGGGAAGAACAACAGAAAACATGGGGGAAGGGAGAGAGCGGTTGGTGTGAAATATGAAAATAATAATAATGTACAATCTATTAAGGGGTCATGGGGTGGAGGGTGGGGGAAAAAAGAGGAGCTGACACCAAGGGCTCAATAGAAAGTAAATGTCTAGAAAATAATGAAGGCAACATATGTACAAATTTGCCTGATGCAAGCAATATATGGACCGTGACAAGAGTTTTAAGAGTCCAAAAATTTTTTTAAAAATAAAATAGGCCACTTCCTACCTCGGATTATTTTGATAGTGACATGCCAGGAAGAAGCCCCGATAGAACTGTAGGTTAAACTACGCACAAGGTCAGCAGTTCAAACCCATCAACTGATCTACAGGAGAAAGATGTCTACTCCCATAAAGATTTATATTCTAAGAAACTCTATATAAGATCATTATAAGTCATGTGCCAGAATGGTAACAATGGCCAACACACATTTGGTGCCTCAAATGTTAGACTTGTTTCTGGGTGTATTTTACCTGCTAATTAGAAAAATGGTCCCAGTTTTCTCCTATCACCTCAAGTTTTGAGAAACAGAGCTCATGCCACCTACCACTCCTCATGCTGCGCGCACACACAACATCAGGTTATTTTGTGTAGTGCTAGCTAGCCTGAGATACAGGAAGTTCACACTGGTTTTATTTAAAATAGTTTGTGTTGTACTAAGGATTTAGATCAAGTGATACTTCCCTGGTGTTCTTGAATCCAAAGATATCTTTAAACAGTGCAAATTACATGAACTTGGAATGGTCCTCAAATATCACTTCACTTTTACTAAGGACTAAAGAGCAGGCAGTTCTTTTTTTATTCTTAAAAAGAGGTCAGCCATAAGAGTTATTGTACAAGAAATAGGGAAGAAAATAAGGTAGTTTGCTCCCTGAAGTAGTTACAGTTTCAGAAACCCTCCAGGGCAGTCATGCCGTGCCCTCCAGTGTCACTATGAGGCAGAACCAACTCAATGGCAGTGAGCTTTTTGAGTACAATACATAAGACATCCTGATGGAGTAGTGGGTTATGTGTTTGGCTGCTAGCCACAAGGTCGGCTGGTGTGAACCCACCAGTCACTCTGCAAGGGAAAAGTGAGGCTTTCTGTTCCCCAAAGATTTCCAGCCTCAGAAACCCACAGAGGTTCCCTCTGTCCTCATGGTTCACTATGAGTCTTAATTGACTACCTGGCAGTGAGTTTGATAGGATCAAAAGAGATGCAAAGCCAGAAAAAGGCTTGGGAAGAGTGGAAAATAAATAAGAAAATGGAAAAGGTACATATATGGAAGGTGTTGGGGAAGTGTCGAAATGTAAGACTACATAACAATTTTCATAAATATTTTGAAGATTGAAATTTGTCTTGTTCAAATTATGCAGTAAAAATTCAGAACCCATACTAATACGTAGAAGTCAGTGGATAATTCGTGTTACATGTTTCAGAGGTGAAGTTGACGTCGAGCTTCGTTATGCGAGCTCTGACCTTTAAGTGCACAGTCATCTTGTAACGAGACTGACACATTCTGATTTTAACAAAGGAGCTTGAACTCTGACAGGCACATTTTGTGTTTCAGAACATTTGAATGACCTTCCAGTAGATGATGCTAGATCCCTACTCCACTATAGGAAACTGTACATCCTTAAAAAGATGTTCTGATAGAAAATGCCTCCGGGATTACTTGCTTGGAGAAAAATCAAATTGTAGGCATGATCATATTTATATCTGGAGAGATAGATACACAGAAATATGTTGGGAGTGGTGAATGTTGTAGTGGGGAGTAGGATTGGGGCTAGCTTGGATGAAAGAAGACTGGTTTTCTAGCCTATCAGCTTCTATATTGTTTGAGAACTTTTATTCTCTTAACAATAGATGTTATTTTCAAAAGTAAACAAACAAATAAAACCACTGCCAGAGAGGTGATTCTGACTTACAGCAACCCAGTATCATAGTGTTTCTGAGGCTGTATATCTCTATGTGAGCAGCCAGCCTCCTCTTCCTCCTGTAAGCAGTGGGTGACCTTGAGGTTGCCAGTTCCATGCTCACCCAGACAAGGCCTCAAATTAAAAAAAAAAAAAGTAGGCGACTGAAATTCCAGTTCTTTAGAGCACAATCAGACTTTATTTTAGAGACTGACTCCTTCTGTGTGGAGAGAGCCGAAGTACATGTAGTAGTTCTTAATCAGAAAATACCTGTGGCCCCTACTAGGCTACGCCCTGTCGTTGAATGCAGCTCCCAGGGACAGTGCTTTCTAGCACAGATGTGAGTCTTGGCCGTGTCACCGCTACCACTATACAAGGATTGCATTCGCGATAGTGTTGTCGTTCCCAACAAATCCTTACGTCGGGCAGGAATTTAGAAAGTGTCCCTTCAATCTTTCAGCACCGCGTACACAGTAGCATTGAGGTCGGTTCTTCTACCATCAGTCCCACCTTCTCCCATGTACGTCAGAGGTGAGATCATATGTGCTGGATTTCTCATTCACCCGATCGACGGCAGCACCTGCACTGTGAGTCTGATGAGGCAGCTGCAGTCTAATCTGCACTTGCTAATCGAGAGAAAGCTCTTAATTTACCCGTATCGCCTAATTAGTTGTGAATCTGTGATATGAGGGTGGGTGTTGTGGAGCAGTGGGGGGGGGGAGGCTGGGGCATCCTAAAATCAACGGATGAAATGTATTCCAAAAGGTCCCCAGAGGATCAGGGTCATTGTCTCCCCTCGTCCCCATGAGATTCAGGTCCTCCCTTGAAAAAGCTCTGTCCCAGTAAGACTGCCAATAAAATGATGGTGTTTTCTTTTTGAAACAGGTATCTTACTTTCACCAGATGTCTTCCAGCATCCTTCCCTATTTTGCTGGAAATATCGGTGGCTGGTCCAAATCCATTGAAGAAACAGCAGCCTCTTGCATAAAGTTCCTAGAGAGGGCTGACGACGACCACAGCTTGATAAGCATACTTTAACTCGATGTTCTGTGTCTTCCGATCCCACGTTTAATTGCAAGCACACTTACCCTGCCATGGGGCACCAAAGCAAACGGCAGGAAGGAAGAGGTTAAGAATCAAAATGAATACGGTCGAATGCCAGGGATTTGAATGAATATTCAAAGCAATCTTTTTTAAAAATGCACTTGTAGATCATCTGTGCTTCCGGCCTGTATTCAGCTCTGTACGCTTGCTAAAATGGAGCTAACTTGATTGAGGTCTCACTAACATTTTTTAGGCCACGGGTGTAATGTGTTCTTTTGGACGTTTTTATTTTATACAATCTAAAGTGCAGGTTTGCTATCATTGAAGAGCTGATTAACAGAATGACATTGTTCCATGTGCCGCAGGCGTCTGTATGTCAGGAGCAGCTGACAAGATGTATTGCACGTTTTAGAGCTTTAAACTAGGAAGACAGTAAAACATAATGGAATCCAATCAATTTTCATAATAGGACCTACTTTACTAGTGTCATTTAACATCTATTCAAGGTGGCTGACCAATTTAGTATCTATTGCTATACACACACACACACACACACACACACAAAGTACCTGAAAAATGTGATATTATGGAGAAAGGCAGTATTAATGGAGCTCTTCTCTCATAACCATTCCGTCAGTACTTCATTCCTTCGACTTCAACATTCATTATTCTAGTCAGTGATTTGACTTCACTCCTAAGGCAAACCAGAATAGATCAAGTTAGCCTCCTTTGCTGAACAACCTCTTTGAAAGTTGAAGGACTTTTCAGAAAAGTGTTGGTCACTTAGAAGGGCCAATACATCCTGCCTTCAGTTTGCCAACTCTCCACCTCCACCTCCTGCCACAACCACACACATAGTCCAGGTCTGGCTGTAATTGCTTTGGTTTTTCGATGTCAACAGGTTTATATAAATGTTGGGCTGTGCTTCAATTTTATGAATAAATATTTATGCATAATATGAGCAGTAGATTTGTAGATTTAAATGAGCATACATACTGTTCTAAAAGTAGAAAGAAGGGTTTTTGAGAATATGTTTCTTGTGAATATGAAGATAAGGGGTTTTGAGATTATGAAAAAGAAGGTAGTAAAGAAATTATACTACACAGAAATGTTTTATGTTGTATATTCAGACAACTGAGACATTTTTAAATGCTGTCTGTCTAGCCTAGTCTAGGTCTTTGAATTCATCTATTTCAAGTCATTTCTGAAACATTTCAGAAACAACCCAAAGTTGAAGGCGTACAATACCTTTAGCTGGGTTTGTTTGCCCTCGCTAATCCATACCACAGGCCTAGATTATGCCCGGGTGGCATCCTGGATTATGCATTGGTTCATTTCTAAACCAGCTCCTTGGAGAAAGATGAGGCTTTCAACTCTTATAAATAGCTCCAGCCTGGGAAACCCAAAGGGGCAATTCTGTTCCAACCTAGAGGGTCACTGTGAGTCAGAATCAACTTGCCTGGCAGTGAGTTTGGTTTCTTAGAGTTTTGAGTTCATGTGCTGTGCTGGTGCAACATGGCAGACATTTGTAATAGTCACACGGTAGCCCCTGGCCACATGTAAATGAAATGAAATGAAATTCAATGAAATGTTCAGTTCTCCAGCTACAGCTAGCCAGTCAATTCTGGCTCAGAGAGAGTCTGCAGGAGGATAAATCGCCGGCAGGGTTTCCAAGAGTGTAACTTCACAGGAATAAAAAGCCTCATCTTTCTCCCTCACAGCTGCTAGAGGTTTCGAACTGCCAACCTTAGGTTTAGAAACCCAGAGCATAACTCACTGTGGCATCAGGCCTCAAACAATGGGTTCAAGCTTAGCAATCATGAGGATGGCCCAGGCCTGGACAGTCTTTGTTCTGTTGTACACAGGTTCGCTATCAGTCAGAACCAATTCAATGGCACCTTAAAACAACAACTCCTTTACCTAGTCCCATGTTCAATGCTCATTAACCACACGTGGCTAGTGATGGCCACGTTGCACAGCATCATGGAAAATTCCAGTAGGCAGTGCCTTCCAATTCCGCTGGCTTCTGTCTTAGAACGCAGGCAGAACTACTGTTTCCGCATCCTCATCTCTCTCCGTATCAAACAATGCCCTTTATTTTTTCTAGAAGATTTTGCTGTGATGTCTACGGATAAACAGTGACAGGGCTCCTCCACTTGGTTCTTTCTTGAACTAGAGGTCTGGCCTAGGTTCAAAGGGTCAGTTTGAGAATTACTAGGCTTGAGAGACTTTGAAAGGGTATGGCAAAGAACAAGAGAATCATGTGTTTCAGGTCCACGGGGCAAAGAAACAAACAAACAAGCAAACAAACGCATGATCATCCAGTCAATGCTGACCCAAACGACCTCGGGTGGGTTTTCAAGACTGTAACTGTTTATGGGAATAGAAAACCCCGTCTTTCTCCTGCGAGCTACTGGTGGCTTTGAACTGCCGACCCTGAGGATTGCAGCCCCATACATAACCACTACACCACTAGGGTTCCACAGCTTCACGGAGGGTGTTTAAGAAAAAAAAAATCTTGAATTTTTTGGCTAGAAACATGCTATAATTGACTAAGACATAGCAGCAGTAATCTTCCACAACAGATGTTATGCTTCCATTTTCTTTTTTAATGGGACTACATCTGGTCATTCTTTCATTAAAATATTAAAACACCTGTTTGTTTTATTGTATTGATCACATCATAAAAATAGCTAAATAATACTGATATGAAAGGATACATGTTATGTGGAAAAATAAAATATTGCAAAGGACATGATGAGTCCTGGGAAGATGGCAGAAGAGGTGGTTGGTATTTTAAATAGCTTCAGGGAGTTGAATATCGGACAAATATCCATAGGCAGAAAATGAGTGAGCCCTGAACCTGAGGATCTCGGGGTGTGGTTGTAGGTTTCTCTCAGCAGGACTAGCCGGGCCAAAGACCCTGAGGTCAAAAACTCTGAGGAAGGAGCATGCCTGGTATATTCTAGAAAAAGCGGGGAAGCTGGAGGGCCTGGAATCAAGCGAGATGTAATAGAAGACGGTGGGATGAGAGACAGCTGGCCCTACCCTGTCTTTGATATCTGGACTTGGAGCAAACACTCTTGGTCCAAGGATACGCAGCAAAGCTGTTCATCAGCAGTTACCCTCAGCCATCTGAAGGCTTAAGACGGAGGAAACCTGCAAAATGTACGCATGCTTGTTTTCTTCCCTTTAGAAAAGCAAAGGATCCTTAAGGGACATTCAACATCTCATGCCTTTCTTGATGGTATGCATTTTCAAGAGCTTCTAATGAGACCAAAAAGCTTTTGATTAAGAAAGAAAGCGTGTTCCCATTAATTCTTTTTGGGTTTAAGGCAACTAACTTGTGGATCTACATTCAGTTTTTCTAACATCTCCTTTTTGGGAAGGTACTTATTCAAAAAATGTGAAATTTGATGAAGATATAATTTATCCTTTCCGTGTACTCAGTTTTAGGAAATAACGAACAATTTTAACAAAACCTTATTTTTATAGAAAATTTTAATAAGAAATCTAAGTATTTTGTATAGATACCATCATATTTTTATTGAACATCTCAGAGAAAAACCTAGGGTCATTTTATTGATATATGATAATTTTGAAAATTCGTATGTAAAGATCTAGAGCCTTTATATATCGTGGTATAGTAGGTTACATGTATGGCTGCTGACTACAATATCAGCAGTTCAAAATTACCAACCAACCACTCATGGGAGAAAGATGAGGCTGTCTGCTCTCATAAAGAGTGACAGTCTGCGGGTGAGCACTAATGGTCTACAGCGGAGCAGCAGGGGGAGCAAAGCAATGAAGTCCCCAAAGAATGCTAAAGGTGGACTTGGCCAGGGTCTGGCACCCATCAGAGTCAACTGGAAAACACTCATGAAGGTCAAGGGATAGACCTGGAACTGTTTGAGGGCTTTTCAGTTTTTGCTGTTGGTTTTTCTTTTTTTCTTGATTTTTGTTTTGTTGTATTAGCTGTTGTTGATTGATTTTTGTTATGTTTTGCTCTGATTTTTTGCACATATTATTGTCTATGCATGTCTATTTGAACAAGATAGGCAGGATGAATAATCCGGAGGAGAGAACAATGGGATCGACAGTTCTGGGGGGACATGGGAGAGGGAAAGATGGGGGAAAAGATGGGGGTGCCAGCAAACCCAGAGACAAGGGAAGAACAAGTGATCTAAAATTGATAGCAAGGAGGGCATAGGATGCTTGGGGGGAGGGCTCGATCAAGGGCAATGTAGCCGAGAGGAATTACCAAAACCTGAATGAAGGCCGAACATGATAGTGGGATGGGAGGAAAGTAAAAGGAAATAGAGGAAAGAGCTGGGAGGCAAAGGACATTTATAGAAGTCTAAATAAAAGGATATATATATATCTAAATACCTTTATATGAAATGACAGGGGAATAGATCTATGTACATATATTTATTTATAAAGTATTAAGGTAGCAGATGGACATTGGGCCTCCACTCAAGTACTCCCTCAATGCAAGAACACTTTGTTCTACTAACACAGCATTGTGATGCTCACTTTCCCTGGCACAATCACCGAAGACAAAATGTGTGCATAAGCAAATGTGGTGAAGAAAGCTGATGGTGTCCGGCTATCAAAAGCTATTGCATCTAGGGTCTTGTAGGCTTGAAGATAAACAAGTGATCATCTAGCTGAGAAGCAACAAAGCCCACATGGAAGAAGCACACCAGCCTGTGTGATCATAAGGTGTCAATAGAATCAGGTACCAGGCATCAAAGACCAAAACCAAACCAAACAAAAAGCCTATCAGTGGAAATGAGGGGGAGGGCAGAGTGGAGACCCAAAGCCTATCAGTAGTCAACTGGACAACCCCTGTTAGATCAGTCATAAAACAGAGAAGAGTCAGTCAGGGTGTAGTATTGCACCAATGAAACACATGGCCTTCCTCTAGTTCTTTAATGCTCCCCCCTTCCACTACCCTGACCCCAATTCTATCTTACAAATCTGGCAAGACCTGAACACGTATACTGGTACAGATAAGAGCTCACAACACAGGGAATCCAGAACAGATAAACTCCTCAGGACCAATAAGTATTAATAGTAGAAGGGTAAGATTTGGGGTGGGGGGAGTAAGGGGGAAACAATCACAATGATCAGCATATGACTGTCATCCCAGGAGAACGGACAGCAGAAAAGTAGGTGAAATGAGACAGCAGTCAGTGTAAGACATGAAAAAAAGAAAGAAGAATTTCTAAATTAATAAGGGGCATAGGGGAGGGATATGGGGGAGGGAAGGGGAAATAAAGAACTGATGCCAGGGGCTCAAGTAGAAAGAAAATGTTTTGAAAAAGATGATGACAACATATGTACAGATGTGCTTGACAAAATGGATATATGTATAGATTGTGTTAAGAGCTGTAAGAGCCCCCAAAAGAATAATTTTTAAAAAAAAGAGTAGCAGTCTGGGAAACCCACACGGACAGTTATCCCTTGTCCTATGGGGTCACTATGAGTCAGAATTGAATCAATGGCACTGAGATTGGTTTTGAGTTTAGATATGTAAATGAATGTTTCCTGGTTTTGAATAAACTATTAAAATGAGAATGTTATGTTTGTTCATGATTTACTTCACCCACTTGAAGATAATGTAATTATTCAGAGCTGGAGTTCACCTGGCCCTTGACTCGATTTTCTCATGCTTTGGGAATGTCCCAGAATGCAAGATGAAAAAGCAGTTGTAAAGGAAGTTTTATTGGCACAGACTTCACATGGCACACAATTGAATCATTGGATCATGAGATGAGCTGTGCAGTTGTCACCGTAGTAAGTGTCAGGTCATTGTCAGATCATTAGTATGAGCTTCCCATTTCACATCCGCCCCTGCCGTGCCCCAAGGTAATTCCCTTCCAGTTACTGTCTCTACAGCCTGAATTGTATATGCAGAAAATCAAAGAAAACATACAAAAGGAAGCAAATAAGGAAATAAAACAATGACTAGACAAAACACAGAGAAACTTCAATCAATAAGAAAACAGAAAATATTTAAAACGGGAACAACTTTAAAATAGGTCAAAGGGACATCAAATGATAAGGTTTTAACCTAACTAGATCTGCCATAATCGACTTTACAATGTTCTCTGTCTGATATTAAGGCTCTTCACATCCCTCAACTATGGTTTTAGGTTTCCATTGTCACCCATAATCTTCTGTAAACCAGGTGTTCACAATTTAAGCTCTGATGCCATTCCCTCCTTCTGATTGGGATTTCATTATTTACAATCTTTGGATCACAGAAACGGGTGTGCTTCTTCCATGTGGACTTAGTTGATGCCTCACTTAAATGGCTGCTTGTTTGAAGACTAGATGCTATTATTAGGAAACCAGATGCTATTCTTTCTGATGGCCGGGCACCATCTGGTTTCTTCCCCATACTTTGCTATAGCACCCCTATCTTAAATATATCATTATCATTTTATGATGAGAACAATATGAATCATCCCTTGGGACACAAGGTAATTCTATTGATAATGTCATTGATTTAGCCAATGGAAAAGAATTCAAAACGCTGTAGAGAAAATGAAATTATACAAGTATAGACCAGCTACAGACTGAAATACATGAATTGTTGATTTTCACAGATTAAAATCTTAAGTGAACGGACATTATTTACACAAACAGTGGGATTGGTTATAGGGGAAACTTTTCAATAACATTCATTTACAATGGTGGAACCAAACCTATTAGACTAATGCATGTTATAAGAAAGACAGGAGGGTATTAAAATCACAAGTGTATTGCAGTCCCAGGCCACCATACATTGGGCACCCTCAAAGCAAGAGATAGGAACCAAAGTCCAGTGACTGCCAATTCCATAACCTTGGGATAGCAGTCATTCAACTTGAAAATGTCCCTTAAAGTTCACTTCAGTTAGGGCCAGATCTCATTTCTAACCCAGGAATTGCCTGAATCCCAGGAGCACCTCCAAGAAGTCCCATCCCCTTAAAATTCTACTTTTTCATGAGCCTTCTGAAGTCCCCCCCTCCCCACACGCACAGGGAGAGACATTTACATCAAGGACATGGCTCACACAATTGTGGGCGCTGTTGTTAGATGTTGTTGAATCAGTTTCGAGTCAGAGGGGCCTGTACACAATAGAAGACAATACTGCTGGTCCTGCTCATCCTCACAGTGGTAATGTTGGAGGCCATGGTTACAGCTACTTGTCAGGGCTGCCACGTCCCCAAATCATGGGTCAGCTTTCAGGGACTGATGAACCCCAAGTCTGAAGGCTCACATCAGGGCCAGATGAACCCCAAATCAATCAGAGGGAAGGCTGGAGACTTCTGTTGGCTCATGGGATTGCAGGGGCTGATGCATCTAAAGTCGCAGGCCAGTCTGCAGCCAGTGACTTCCACGGGCTCTTGTCCTCAGAGCTGGAAGAAGTCAGGTCACAAGAAGAGGGCAGTGTGGAAAAAGAGGGGGCTTTTCCAGAATATTAATTTATATCCTGGAAGCAGGCCCCAAACGCAAGGAAACCTATTGCAACTAACTGGCAGCTCACATCCGACCAAAACATGGAAAGGAATGAATTGCATCGCGTCTGCCAAACCACTGAGAAGCACCATTGTGTTTGGCAAGGGCTAAACCTGAATCTTTTCAGGACCTCTGGTGGTTGCTGACTTATTCATGATACCGTGTGTGTGTGTGTGTGTGTGTGTGTGTGTGTGTGTGTGTGTTTGTGTGTGTGTGTGAGAGAGAGAGAGAGAGAGAGAGAGAGAGAGAGAGAGAGAGAGAGAGAGAGAGAGAGAGAGACTGGGCAGTCTGGCTCCTTTGTATGGATTCGTAGTGGGCAAGATTGACGTTTTGTGTGTGTGTGTGTGTGTGTGTGTGTGTGTTTACAGAATGGCTCGTTGGAAGGGTCAGCCACTTGTTTCAAGAGTGCTTCCAACTTGGAACAATGTTAAATGACACGAGCTCAAATCGAGCCATTTTTACCATATGTTGATGTTGGTAGGTACCATCAAGTCTACTCCATCCCATAGTGCCCCCGTGTACAATGAAGCGAAGCCCTGTCCAGCCCTGGGTCATCCTCACAACGTGTGAGTCCATTGTGGCCATCACTAGGTCAATCCCTCCACCTTTCTCTTTTTCACTGCCCCTCCAGGTAATGAGGTATGATATCCTCCTCCAGGGACTAGCTTTCCTGGTAACATATCCAACGTACATGAGATGAAGTCTTACCATCCTTGTACTTCTTCCGAGACAGTTTGTTCTGTCGGCCGTCCCTGGTGCTTTCAACATTCTTCCCAAGCACCATAATTCAGACGCCCCGATTTAGGCTGTTTCCATCTTCTTGCTATTGGGACAGGGCTGCAGTTATCATGGGTGGGCAAGCCATTGTGTTTTAATTTTAGTTATTGTATAGTTTAATTCCAGACATGGAGTTGGTCACTTTTCAAGTCTGTTGAGTAGTTAATTTTTTTTCCCTGTTGAATATTTTCTTCCTGCTTTTTCTTTCAGAGTTAGTTATCTCCTGTTGTATGCTCAAATTTTAATTTGTCTCCTGATCTCTTTAAACATGTTGTTTTAGTGAGTCTGATTTGTCCACGGGAGCAAAATCAGTGAAGTGTATATGAATATCCCTTAATTCCTGGAGTTATGAAGTGCCGTATCTTTATAAGGATTTCAGACTCTTTCTTGCACCCTCCCTGACGGATCAGACCTGATCAGACCCTTTTGTATTATGAAAAATTGCATTCACTTTGAAACCAGTGAACCAGCCCCTACTTGCCACAAATTATTTAGCAATGACTGAGTTATAGTCAATTAATATGGCTCTTCAGGCCCTAATTCCTTCTGTGATGTATTATAACTATGGATTCAACAGATTTTAAAAGCAACCAACTAAACTATCTAGCATCAAATGATAAAGTAATAAAATGGGAATGTAATGGCATACCCAGCCATGCCCATTGGGGCCCTGTTCCCAACAGCAAGAAGATGGAAACAGTCTCAATGTCTATCAGTAGAAGAATGAACCGAGTAACTTTGGTACACGGGCCCAGTGGAATACTATATTGTGCACTGCCAACAAACAAGGATGACACCCTGACGTACCTTATCACACGGATGGACCTGGCGAGCATTAGACTGAGTGAAGTTAGCCAATCACCAAAGAGCACTGGTCGAGAGGGCAAATCAAGATGCAGGTTCTAACCCCAAATGGAACAGACTGTGGAGGTTGCCAAGGGGTGAAGGGTAGGAGAGGGGTAATGGAGCAGTGGGCTAGATTGTTACCTAGTTTTGACTTGGGTGAAATGGAGGATGGTGGTCCATGGGGTGCAGGGGGTGTCCCTGGACTACTGTAGGGTTTCAAACATCGAATCAAAGATGATCTGAAATGTACCCCCTCCCAATTTACAATAAAAAATCGCTTATCAGTGGTAAGTCAAAAAATGTCAAGACAAAGACTGAATCAGTGATTTGGAAGAGAGAGCCAAATGAACCATTACATGCAGAGCACGAAGATACACAAGCTGGTTGTGGTGGATTGTAAGTCAGGCTCCTTTACAAGCAGATAGCCACGTGCTTCTGCCGCAGCAGGGCTGGGGCTCCAAATCTCCTTTGGTTCAAAGCGGAATGCTTAACCACAACACCACGACCAGGCTCCTCATAAAGACACGCTGAGATGGCAGTATAAAGAAAAGTCAGTTACTGAGTATTGAGTCATACGGTCTTACAAATAGGTAATAGAGTAGGAAAGAAGCAATATTCTGAGAAGTAATGACCCAGAATTTTCCAGAAGTGTTGATGATTTTTTTTCTGCATTGGGATTCAAGTTTAATGTACCTCAAAGATGTGGAATAAAAAGACACACACAACTAGCTATTACAGTGAAATGAAGAAATCCCAAATAGAAATATAAAAGCATTCAGAGAGAAAGGGCCTGACAATTTGAAAGTTCGCAATAGCAAGTGTCAGCCAGAAGACATGGGCATCCTATCGCGGATGTGCTGAGGAAAATAATTTTCAACTTAGAAGGGCATGCCCATGGAAACCGCCTTTACAGAACGAGGGCAAAATTAACCTGGTAGGAGGTAAACAAGGTCGAATTTACCACCAATATCTCTTTATGAGCAACATTTCTAAATGTTGTACGTTGGGGAGAAAAAGGAGTTTAATGTCTAAGATGCAAGGACAATGGTAAGCAAACAGACTGTCGGGTATGCTAACAATGGAAAGAAATGTACTTAAGGGGAAAATGTCTAATTTGAGACTAGCAAGTGCGTAAATTGAGAGATGCCAACGCTAACATGTTATAAAATCTTGTGAAGAATGAAGATGCTAATAAGTCTGACGCTCTTAGACTTTGTTGCTGAGCTGGAGAAGGCTTGGGTGTTGCATCCATTCAAAGAAAAACTATGGAATTCTTAGTTTGTACCAGACAAGGTACCAGGTCTCTGGAATTCCAGGAACGAACAGAAGACAAAACTCTTGGCTTTCATGAGACTCGCACTGTCACTGGGAGAGACAGACAATACTTTGTTGTTGTCAGGTGCCATTAAGTCCACTTCAACTCACAGTGGCCCCCTGTCACAGGGTACACCTGGCACACCAGGTTAGCAACGGTTGACTCTTTGGAAGACGGCGGGGGCAGTGGATTATGTAATGTGGCTCTTCTAGCCAGTCTCTTAACTCCCCCCAAAGACCCTTCCCTGCAGCCGTCTGGTAAGATGGTGGGGGAAAGATAATGGTAGGATTAACCGGAAGTAATTGTGAACAGGATTGCCTAAGCCCAATCTTGCTGTGTATCAAAGGTTCCCTCTGAGAACAGGAGGACTCTCATTAGCAGCAAGACCCAGGAGTGGCAGACTCCTGCGCAGTGAACCTCCTGGGTCCAGGAGACAGCTGTGACATCTGAGGAGCAGCAGTAGAACCAGGAATGAGAGCAGGAAACATAGTGATGAACTTCCCAACCCACAGAGCAAGTTACGATGAGTGCTTTTGTTCAGGAGGCTGGCTTGCAGAGTGGGGTGCCTCTGGACACTTAATTGGGGAAGTTCTTGTTAATCGATGGAGGTCAAACTGAGTGGCTTTGGGTTGAGGCTTTCTGGAATGGGTTGCCTTTGGGCTTTTAATTCAGGGAGTTAGGGGTTTGCTGACCCAAGGAACATGGGGGTTAAGGTTTCCAGCAGAGTGGTATACCCCTATGGGCATTTATTAGCAGACCTGAAACTTTGTAACAACACACTCCGGTAAACAACTACCCAGAGCATTTCTCACTGCAGCTGCTTAGCATCCTTTGATCAGGACTTTTGTCTTGAGGTTCTGCATAGCCATTGCAGTGGATACTAAAAACTAGACAGGCACCTTAGAGGACACTCATTAGCACTCTACACAGATCACCAGATCACAGCTGAGTACACTACCCTGAGTCTGGCAGAAGGAGTCCGGATGGCCTAGTGGGTTATGAATTGGTCTGCTGACCACGAGGTCAGCAGTTTGAAACCACCAGTCATTCTGCTAGAGGAAGAGGCGACTTTCTATTCCCGTCAAGACCCACAGCCTCAGGAGCCTACAGGGCAGGGCAGTTCTACTCTGTCCCACAGGCTCGCTCCGAGTCCGGAGCTACTTGCTGGCAGTTTGGGATCTGGGGCGGCTGACACGCAGGCATTTAGGATAAAGCATTGCCGTCCTCCAGCTGCCTGAACGGTGCAACTTCCAAATGACACGCTGCACGCTATTTCGTCACCATGTTTTCCTCTCACACTGACAGTGAAAGAACAACTCCTATTAAGAGTAGAACTGTGGAGTCGTGGAGACATTAAAACAGAGAAGTGTTTCCTTGCATATTTGGTAAATATTTTGCTGTCAAGGCATCAGTAACTAATCACTTCCTTCAGTTACAAATGCATCCAATCAGGTAAAATTCCAAATGAAGTACACAGTCCACCAGTCATCCCATTATACAGTACAATGGTGGCGTTAAGCCTTCTAAAGTATATGTATTAAGTATGCATGTATTCATCAAATCAAACAAAGCAGCTAATGGGTCTCTGATTAGTGTTCTATTATGGGGAGGCTTCCATCTCACCCGGACTCATCTAAAACATGCCGTCAAAATGCGGGTGACTTTGACGTTTTGTACCATCGTTCTGAGGAAATGGTACCAACTGGATCTTGGGGGCACAGATTGAATTGTGACCCCCTTGTCCTCCAATATCTAAGAATCCTAGCCCCCTGTGGCTGTGCACACTTACTCACTGACATCAAGCTGATTCAGGCTCAGAGCAAGCCTGTAAGACAGAACTGTCCTGTGGGTGTCTAACTAGAGCCTCATCTTTCTTCCCTGTGTACATCAGGGTTCCAGTTTGTGGGGGAAATCCCATTATTTGCCACGTGCAGTTCTCTCAAGAGCTGTCCCATGCCAGGTGAGGAAAGGGTTATGCTAAGGAGCCATATCCGCGAGGGTGTGTCCTAAGTTTACTCACTGCTGAATCCTAAAACGGGCAGACAGTCCACACTGGGGAAGTGCTCACCAAGGAATCATGGACTAGGGGGCAGCAAAGCTAAGAGGCAAGGGCTGTCCCCCCAGAGCCACCAGAGAAAGAGCCTCGCCCAAGAGCCAGTGCCCTGAACTCCAGCCTCCAGGCTCTGAAACCCAGAGAAAACACACGTGTCACAGGTCACCAGTATAAGAGGTGCGATACGGTGACAACTCTGTCACAAAGACAGTCGGTAAGAATTTCTCTAGAGTTGTTGTTATACTGAAGTGCCTTCAAATTTACTCTGAAATATCCCTCATTCTCTCTGCCAGAAGAAAACAAAATTTAACCAAACCCTCTCTTTATCGGCGCTAAGATGCTTCACAACTGTGCAAAGATGTTCTGAAAGGAAAGGTTCCGGGCACGCTGGTGGACCAGGGCTGATGCTGTGCAAAAGTTAGCACTCCGACACAGCCAAGTAATAACTTTTATTCCAGACTGTAAAAATACAGCAATTCTGTGGCCATTTAAAATACATTTCTATTGTAATAATAAGATTTCTATTTTGAAGAAAACATGATGAGAAAAGGTGATCTTCAAAGGCAAATAGACCTTTTGTTTACAGCTGGCTTGCATTAATGCGTGATTGTTTTTAAGAAAAGGGGATTGTGAAAATCAGGTACGTAACAGCCTATGTATACCAAGGTTCTGTGTGTTCATTGTGTTTTGGAGACGTTCATGTACACATTGAGGACTTTTTTCCAGGGGGGTTATCCAAACAGTGGAAGAAGGTCCTCCTTGGCTGGCCAAACTCAGGACACGAGGCTTGGCTGTGACAGGAAGCCCAGTGCCCTCTGGTGAAGCAGACATGTTCAGAAATGAACAACTTTGGGCAACTTGGTTTTGGGTGCCTGCAGCTTGGGAGCATCCAAAATGTCTTCATGGTCTGCACTCATTCCCTTTTCCCAGCGACCAACCGTGACCACTCGATCTGCGACAGAAGAGAAAAGCCAGAGTGTAAGAAACACGGAAATTAAAAAAAAAAGACACACAGAATATCACCAAAGCCAGCCACTTAGCATGGGAGAGGGCGCACTGAGGAGCTGCGTTTGATATGAATAATCACCAGGAGTGAAGACGCCGTCACTAAAGGAAAGGGAGCAATTCTGTAATTGATTATAACCCTTGATTTCAGAGTGCCACCGGCAACTTCTCATCCCAATTAGGGAAATGCAGCCCTTGCTTTGCAATGCACAAACTGATGAGAAAGCGCATTCATTCTTTCCCAGAGTTCATCGTGACAGTCGATGAATGCCAAGAGTCTGTAAACAGAGAGTCTGAGGAAGCCCCTGTTTTAAATGCACGAGATTCCACCTGTGAAATTATACATCTGCTTGTCAGTCTCGTCACTTGGGAAGTGGCAATACTCCCAGGAGGGAAAATTCAAATCCCCCTCTCAATCTCACTGCAGACGAGGTAGTCAGAACCATCTTCCTCTAGACAAGACAGTCAACCAGAGCACACGGGCCGAGTCATGCGTGGGGTACTGTGACCACACAGAACGGAAGGCACTGTGGTCTCGTCTCCCCCCCCCCAGGAGCTCTTTCACAGATGTATCGTCTTTCACTTCAGGGAAAGCGCTGTGGCGACAGTCTCTGGGTCCCCGAGCGCCTGCCATAGGCATCCAGGAGATTCATCGTGGTTTTGACTCCCACAGCTCGGATCTCATTGGGAAGAAAACTGATGGCCAGTTGCTATTCAGACAACACATTTTTACCACAGTGGGCGTTCTCAAGATCAATGCTGACTCCTTCAGGTAAACCCAAAGCAAAACATATGTAGGCGAGGATCCTCAATCATAAGACAAATTGAAAAAGCTATCTTCGTATTAAAATTTTTTTCTCTGTGTATTATAACTTCTCTGTGAGGAACTGAATTCTGAGCTCTATTAGAAACTGATCCATAAATTCATTAGGGAGCAAATACAAGCATTTGTAATAAAATACTTTGAAAAATCAGGTTCCTCAAAGACTCAATGGTCGTGCTTTGGGGATTTTTATTCCAAGTGAGAGCCACAGTTGATGCTCAAAGTTTCTCAGTCCTGTGTGGACCACTGGCAATGCTGCCTTCCAGTGAACGGTCCTCTACAGGAGTGCTCCTAAAGGGAGGGCAGAGAGGCACTAACCTCCCCATTCTCCCTGGTGCTCAGCAATCTTACAGAAGGGAGGGCAGAGAGGCACTAACCCCCACCCCGACCCCCGACCCCGGAGCTCAGCAATCTTACCGGAGGTCTTCGTTTCCGGGCAGTCTTTCTGATAGTGTTGCACGGACCCACAAAGTCTGCAGCCACCACCTGTTAAGGGAATGAGATCACTGAATGTCACCTCATATGCACACAGGCCTTTGGATGTTGCCAGGCACTCGTGTTTTATTTGGTCGCGCATCACTGCCAACAGGAGAGGTTGCTGTCTGTTGCCTCACTGGTTTTCTACGCAGGTGGATGCCATAGCTCCTAGTAAGTTCGTTTGCCACCCTTCTAAATTTCCCAACGTACAACACTGTAGCGATCCACGGTGTCTTGCACCTGGCCTTCTTGGGGGAGGCAGAGCAGACAGGGGAAGGCACCCATCCACCAGCGACACACACACAAGCCTGGGTCTGTGAACCCTCACCCTTCTGAGTGAGAGTTGTATTCGGATATTGTGTTTCAAGGCAACTGTCCAGAATTTTATCAAAATCTCCAATGAACTGGTCAATGGCTTCCCCAAAGTGTCAGAAGCCATCGCTGTGCTCCACACATCAGAAGGGGACATCCGACTGGGCTCACTACCCTCCAGCCCAGTCTGACTCACGGCGACCCTGTGGAGCAGCAAAGAACGGGCGCAGTCAGCCCCATCTTTCTTCCTTGGCGCACCTGGTGGGTTAGGCCAGCGGTTGGCAGCCCCATGTGTGGCACGCTATGCCACGAGGGCTCCTCCGCAGTCAGGAAGCCAAGAAAATTAGCTTTCGTTCCAGAGGCCTTCTGTCAGGCACCCTAATCCTGGTAAAAACGGCAATTTGCCTCATGTAAGCACCATTCCAGGCTCAGAAACTCACCTCAGCGCCACTACAGGTGTGGGACGCTTAAGGGGCAAGTGTTAACCACTATGACTCTCACAGCGCAGTCAAACGGTCACTGAGACAAACTTCAACACTGACTGACGTCCGCGGCCGCCTTCTCATCAGCACGTAACCTGGTCTGTCTCAGAAGTTCACCTTGAGAAGGCACCTGTGAGCAAGCCTTGGCTTCTCTGCCACTTTATACGCCAGGAAGCGCAGAGTGGAAGAGGCACTGAAATAATGCCATTTACTCTTCACAGTAATTCTTCTAGGAAAATACAATAACGCATCAGTTCAGGAATGCCACTGGTGATAAATGGATTATTAGTTGATATACTACCCAGAATGAAAAAAAAATCCTGCCAAATACACACCACTGGGTGATGGGAGGACATATCCTGATTTCACAGATATTAAAATATGAAAGAAAATTACTTTTTCAGGTGAAATGCTGATTCAGGTTGTGTCTTCCCATACCCTCCTGGTGAGCATCCTAGAGCACTGCTTCTTGTGTCAAACCCTTTCCTTGACTCTTATAATAGTGTCTCAGGACACTTACCCTTCCACGATGGGCCTACTTCATTCGGCACAATGAAATGCTACTTTATCAGCGACATCTCGTAAGTGAGGACAACAGGATGAGAGAATTGAGTCTTGGCTTAAGTCCCACAACTAGTGGATAGCGGTGCCAGAGACATTAAAAAGAGCTCTCCTCTTCCACTGGGCTTCACCCGGGACAGGAGATGAGCGGGGTCTACAAGCTCAGGGCACTAGCCACAGGCACGCTGGCCTGTGCGTGGACACCCATATTCAGAGGAGACTCTCCTCCTTACAGCTTTCACCATCACAGACTTGATTTCAGGATCTGAACATGCTAGCTGAGTCAAGATCCGAAAGCTATTGTGAGACAATAAACTGAAAAAACAAAAACACACCACCAGAAACAAAAGTATCTCAATTATTGAAAGGGTAGTACGAACTAGCCCTTCTCTTCAGGATAGCCTAGTCAGTTGTGAGTCAATACCCAGCATTCGTTTTTAAATCTTCTATTAGTATCAAGATACTAGCCCTCTGCTTCTGTTATATTTCAAAACAGAAACTCATCAACTATCAAAGCATGTTAAAAGGGAAGCTCAGTGCACACAATTGCCGTGGGGTGAAAATGGGGAGACTCGTCAGTGCTAGGCTCCGCATGGCTGCAGAGCTGAGGGGCGCAGTACTCACCATCAGCATAGACGCCCTTGGGGTTCTCAGGACAAGATCTGGACAGGTGCCCCATCTCCCCACACACGAAACATTTTGCGAAAGGAAATTCACCTGTGAGAATTAACAGTGCTTGGTGAGGTGACGTGTGTGTCCGGTAAAATGTGTTGCTCACATTATTGTAAAGGTACTTTGTACAGAAGATGTATTTTTTTACATAACCGAAAAGATCAGTTCCTATGATTTCAAAATCGTAAGCGGCATGCCCCTACGAAACGCTGTCGGACAAATAATCAGTGGGTTCCTTCTGAGCCGCTTTCTCCACTAACTGAAGAGAAACTTACCAAGAGCTATGTCCACTTTAGCTTTGCACTTAGTTATTTCGTGCTCTGTGGACCCGCATCGGTAGCATATGCCAGTGCCTGCATCCTGAGTGTCAAGGGCAGCGGGGCAGTCTGCAATGCCATGTCCAGGTTGTCTGCAATGGAAACAGACCTGGAGGAGGAGAGAGAGTGAGTTTCCACACTACAATAGTACACCGCTCACCAAATCGTATTCTCAAAAGATTCTTGAAACTTTTCCCACAGGAAAGTTACGACTGCAGCCCTTTAGAAACGTTTATCTATGGAAAAAAGGATTTCCCACATTACTGAAATGCCATTTCCATCAGAGGGTCTCAAGTGCTTTTGGAGATCCTCAGCACACAAACCCATCCATCTCAGAGTCAAGGGTATGATTGGCTTTGTGGGAGGCAATTGTTAAATGAATTAAGTAAACATGGCAATTTCATTAGTAGTGATGTAGATGATAAACAATGGCTGTAACGCTTTCACTCAAAATTATATTTGTGGTTCTAAAGTCCACATAATTGAATCAACTAGGGGTCCAAGTGGGTTGAGATATTTTCATACAGAAAATGAAATATAAAAAGTACATTGTCTTTCTTGGATCTTTCAGAATATGCCTACTTCTAAACAGACACATGAAAATGGAAATACGTAACACTTTGCAATTATGTCCTCACTGCCCTGTGTTCCTGTTTCATAATTTATGAGAAAAAAAAAGATGCTCTGTGTTTTCCAATTCCTGAATGATTTTTACCTTTGGAATGAGCTGATTCAAACAAGGAAAAGGTACTGATATTACAACTGCAAAAGAAGCTACCGGGAAGAATCCTTGGCTTCTGGATCAGGGTGCTCTCCATCGGCCTGACAGTTCTGTCTTGGTCTCTACAGCCTAACCCTCACCAAATTCAAATGCCGCGCATGATCCTAAAATCTAATGTGGGTGCTTCTGTGGAGAGAGAGGTGCCTGGTAAATAAATCTCTGTATCGATTTGGTGACATCTCAAATCTGCTGCTAGGATGAGCTGTTAAAAACATGAGCAAGAAAACAACTTGAAAGTAGGTCCCTAAGGAAATAGAGGAAAAAACTAGGAGGCAAAGAACATTTACAGAGAGCTAAATGCAGGCATGTACGTGTGTAAATATACTTACATATGACAATAGGGAAATAGATCTATGTGCACATATTTATAGGTTTAATATTAAGGTAGCAGATGGACATTGGGCCTCTACTCATGTACTCCCTCAATACAAGAACACTTTGTTCTAATAACCTGGCATTCCATGATGCTCACCTTCCAGGTGCATAAGCAAATGTGGTGAAGAAAGCTGATGGTGCCCGGCTATTAAAAGATAACGCATCTGGAGTCTTAAAGGCTTGAAAAATAAGCAAGCGACCATCTACCTCAGAAGCAACAATGCCCACATGGAAGAAGCACACCAGTCTGTGTCATCCATGAAGTACTGATAGGATCAGGTATCAAGCATCTAAGACCCAGAAGAAAAAATCATGTCACTGTGAATGAGGGGGAGTGCAGAGTAGAGACCCAAAGCCCATCTGCAGACAATTGGACATACCCTTAAAGAAGGGTCACGGGGAGGAGACAAGCCAGTCAGGGTGCAGTATAGCACCAATGAAACACAGCTTTCCTCTAGTTTTTTATGGCTTCCTCCACACACACACACCCTATTGTGACCCCATTCTACCTTCAAAATTTGGCTAGACCAGAGCATGTACACGGGTACAGATAAGAGCTGGAAACACAGGGAATCCAGGACAGATAACCCCCTCAGGGCCAATATTGAGAAAAGTCATACCAGGAGGGTAAGGGGAAAGTTGGGGGAGAAGGGAGGAACCGATCACAATTATCTACATATAACCTCTTCCCAGGGGGTCGAACAACAGAAAAGTGGGTGAAAGGCGACATCGGACAGTGTAAGACATGAAAAAATAATAATAATTTATAAATTATTACGGGGTCATGAGGGAAGGTGGGGAAGGTAAGGGGGGGGATGAGGAACTGATACCAAGGGCTCAAATAGAAAGAAAATGTTTCAAAAATGATGATGGCAACAAATATACAAATGTGCTTGACACAATGGATGAATGGATTGTGCTAAGAGTTGTACAAGCCCCCAATAAATGATTAAAAATGGGGGGGGGGGGAAGAAAGTAGGTCCAAGCAAGGTATAAACAAACAAACAACAAACCAAAACCCATCTCTGTTAACTCAACAGCTGTTGATTGACGGTGACAATACAGAGCACAGCAGAACTGATCGTTAGGGTTTCCAGGAGTGTAAATCTTAGTGGTCCCTGGTGGGGCTGCTAGCAGCAAGGTCAGTAGTTTGAAACCCCAAGCCGCTCCTCAGGAGACAGATGGGGATTTTCACTCCCATAAAGAGCGGCAGGTCCACCCTATTCTAGTGGGTCAACTCAAGTCGGCATGGACTCAATGGCAGTGAGTTTGGTTTGGGTTCGGTGGGTCTGAAGTGCTGACCTTGTGGTTGGCAGCCCAACCCTTAATCCAATGCAGCACCAGGACTACTTCCGCTTTATAAAATAGAAAAACAAGACAAAACAAAATATTTAATTAATTAATTTTAGCCTTAATATTAATCTTTTGAACTAGCATGCAATTTGTCATATTGCCTGTGTCAGCATGATTATCTGTAGGCTTTAGATTAACTTCTCTGATTAAAACTATAATTAATTTAAAATGCAAGCACAACTCTATCCCCATCCGAATCGAAATATAATTTTTAAACAATCATGTCTAAGTATGACAACATATAGGACTAATTCTGAAAATGGTCAGCGACGTTTATAGAGGCTGCACAAGTGAAGCATCAGTCTTCTACGTTGAGTAATTCTAATAAGACACTGAAGCAGAATGGATAAGTCTTGTTTCTTAGGCGGTATCCCACTTACTTGGTGACAGTGGAACTTCTCCTACAGAAAGGAAAATAGCTATACTTATCTATACATTTCAGTTCCTGTGTCCAACAAAAGGAGCCTTGTAGAGCAGTGGATTCCACATGGAGTGGCTAACCACGAGGTAAGCAGTTCAAAACTACCAGCTGCTTCTCAGGAGAAAGATGAGGCTCTCTTTTTGGAAACCTACGAGGGAAATTCTACGGTCTCCTATAGAATTGCTTCATATGATTTCTTGGCTATAATCTCAGCTGCCCAACATATAGCGCACACGACCACCAGAGCTCCTCAGGGACATATACTCAGACCAAGTCCACTGCCATCGAGTCGATTCCAACTCATGCTGACTCTATAGGGCAGAGCAGAATTTCTCCTTAGGTTTTCTCAGACTATAAATGTGTATAGTTGTAGACAGACTCATCTTTTTCCCCACAGAGCTGCTCTTGGATCTGAACCATCAATCTGGCCATTAGCAGCCCAACACTTAACTCAGTAGGCTACCTGGGCTCCTTCGAAGAATATATAAAAACTCACACTCACTACCACTGAGTCGATTTCAACTCATAGCAACCCTACACGATAGGGTAGAACTGCCCCTGTGGGTTTCCCAGACATAAGCATTTACGGGAGTAGAAAGCCTCATCTTTCTCCTGAGGAGTGGCTGGGAGTTTTGAAAGGCCAACCTTGCAGTGAGCAGCCCAGTAATTAACCACCATGCCCCTGGGGCTCCTTGAGGAACGTACAGGCAGTAGCAGTACTATTAAAAAAAGGACGTGGTAGCTGCTAGTTTTATAAAGATACTTTATCCATCTGCTACATAATTTGTGTATTAAAGTTTCTCGACATCTAAAACATGGTAGTAATGATCTTACCATTGCATTTTTCTTTGCTGTTTGCCTTTTTAATCTTCTTCCTTCCCTCCGACTGTCTTTCTTTAGAGCAAGTGCAATGTCTTCCCTGATTTCCGCGTGGACAGCGGCTCCCCTCTCCCCATCGTGAGCCACCTGTGAGCTCTGCCTTAGGTAGTCCATGAACCCATTCACATCTTCATTTAAGTACTCCTTTTTCTTTTTGTTCTTTTTGTGTTTTGTTTGGAGTGTGTCATTTTTAAGGGACAGTCCATGGGCTTCGAATGATTTCCCCTTGGCTTGGCTTTGACTTCCTCCGTCATTGGGTCCCTTCTTCATATCCTGCCATGGTGTTGCTGCCAAGGGTCTCTTGTTAGCGGTGGCCGTAACTCGTGCCCACCTGGTCATGGTTTCCCAAGCTGTACCTGATCAATCTGTGAGACAGCATAGGTGATTAGTCATCAAAAGACACATGCCACATCACATGGGCTGGCTGTCGAAGTTTATACTTACTAAAACACTATTTACTGGAGGGAGACATCAAAATCAACAAACAAAAACCATATTTGTTGCCACTGAGTCAATTTGTACTTAGGGCGATCGTAGAACTATCCCATAGAGTTTTCTTGTCTACAATCTTTAGAAGCACCAGTGCTACTCTACCCTAAAGGTGAGCAGTTCAAACCCACCAGTTGCTCACGAGAAAGGTGGAGCTCTGTTCCCAAAAGATGTAGTCGTAGAAAGCAACATAGGCAGTTCCACCCTGCCAACATGATTGGAATTGACTCAACTGCAGTGAGTGAGTCAGTCTTTATGGAAGCCGTTTGCCACACCTTTTCGACCATGGTGCTAAGGGGTGAGTTCAAACAGCCAAACTTTAAGTTAGTAGTCAAGCAAGTGATCTGTACCACCTGGGGTCAGACCTAGCTATCCATTTCTATATTTGTTTTTACAATATGCTGTATCGGTAAGCCTGTAATGTAAATTGAACCCTTAGCAGAGCTGGTGTGACACCGGGAAGAAAATCAAAAACGCTTATCAAAAAGCAATGCCAACAACAAAAAACCCAACCCCAAGCCCGTCCTGCTGAGGTGATTCTGACCCTGTAAGGCGGAGGAGCGGTCCTGTGGGATTTCCCAGGCTGTGTGGGAATCTGTGCAGTAGACCGCCACATCTCTCCCGCTGAGTGGCTGCAAACTTCCAACCACCGACCCTCTAGTCAGCAACAAACGCACTGACTTTTATTAAACAAAAGTATCAAAATGTAAAACTACTGTTTGTTTGTCATATCCTCCATCTAGGTACATACACTTGGCATAGTGGTTAGGCATGGGGCGGCTAACAGAAAGTCCAAGAGTTCAAAACCACCAGCAGCACCCATGGGAGGCTTTCTACTCCAGCAGAGTTACCCCTTTTCGGAAACTCCCCGCGGGGGCGGGAGGGGGGGGCGTGTGTGTGCAGTTCTACCCTGTCCTCTAGGGCCGCTCTGAGTCAACACTGTCAGTCATGGCAGGAAGTTTGGTTTAGGGACCCTTCCCCAAGCAATCCTAAACACCAAGAGGGCAGTTTGGGCATTGAAACGTTGAGTTTGAGAAAAGGACGCCAGCAGCGCAGGATCTGGGTTACGGACTCCATGAATAAGGTTTCCCAATGAGCTGTTCACGGGATAGCCCTTTCTACCCCACACAACGAGCAGGCGCCTTGTTAACACGGGACGGGAGTGGGGGGAATGCCTTCGGGGCTTGGGCTACTTCCAGCCCAGAGCTTTTAGACACCGATTTGCAACGACTGACCTGCTACGTACTTAGGGGAGCATTTCGGGCACCAATCACCAGTCTCAGCTCCCGCAAACCCGGACGTCACGCAACACTGACACTGCACGCCCCTTTAGCACACGCGGCGCGGAGAGTCCTGCCTGTCACCAGGACGCGGATCACCCGGGCCCCGGAGAGCAGCGTGCCATGAGCCCGAGGTGCGAGGGCCCGGGTTGGCAGGCTGGAAGCCGTTCCGAGCCACTGGCCCACCGCCGGGGCCGTTCTCCCGCCCCAGAGCCCCCCTCCCTCCCGAGCGGGCGCCCTGGGAAGCTCCCGACTTCCCTCCCCCGCTTCCCACGGACCGTGCCGGGAAGGCCCGCGGAACAGACGCGGGGACACCGCGGCATCGTAGTGCCCGGGTCGCCCGGCCGCGCGGGGCTTCTTACCGCGCGTGAATCCTCCAGAGCAGGCGAGTCGGCCAGCCAGAGAAGCCCGCCCCTCAGGGCTACACTCTGGGCCGGAACTGCACTGACCTGGAGCGCGCGTCACTTCCGGTGAGTCCACGCCGGCTGCATAGTCGGGCCGCGTCTCCGCCGGCGTGGGTGGACGCGGCTGAGTGGCCGCTTATAGAGCGTCTGGGGCTGGACGGATCCCTGCCGGACGCTGGCCACCCAGAGAGGAAGCCCGCTCCGTGGATGCTTCCTCTGGAAACCGACAGCTTGCTTGGCGAGATCGCCGGGAGGAGAAATCATTGCCCGGCGGCATGTGCGGAGCCCTGGTGGCGCTGTGCGTTAGGCGTTGAGCTGCTAATCAATCGTAACGTCGGTTTTTCAAACGCACCAGCCGCGGCTCAGAAGGGAAAAGACGAGGCCTTCTGGTTGAACAAAAAATTGCAAACATGAAAACCCCGTAGGGTAGCTGTGAGTCGGAATCGACTCGAAAGCAGTGAGTTTATGTGTCAAGTGACCGATCGGACGGCAGTTTTGTTTTGTCGTAGGGGATCAGTGGGGGGGCGGGGGGGGCTGGATTCCAGAAAGACTGCCTTTAGATTTGAACTTTGAAGTGGACTTCGGGGTGGGAGAAAAAGATTCTGCTGGTGAAATTGGCTGCTGGAGGAGGGGATGGACTTAAAAGCATTCTAAGAGGCAAGACAGGTGGAAGTGCCTCTGTGTGACAAGTCAGAAAAGGGCCTTTTGCATCCTTGTTGGATTGGGACCAGTGCCTCACAGCCCTCCTGCCCAGTGCTAGCCTAGCCGTGCATTCCTTGTCGTTTCACAGAAGTCCTCTGGAGAAAACGACCCTACCCTGCTGAGCTCTTTATCTCCCCCCCCCCCTCAGATTTGGAGACCGCCAGCATTGGTCTACTGAACCAATGCAATTGTCACACCTGCCAGGGCAACCACCGCCTTTACCTCCTTTTACCGTTTATGTATTTGCCCACGTCTTTTTCTTTACTAGCACACCCGTGTTTCCGCTTCCATTATTTCTCACCTGGGTTACTGCGCTGGTTTGCGCATGCTTTTGCCCTGCCTGCATTTTCTGTGCCACAACTAAATGATCTTTTTTTTTCATGTAAGTCAGGTTGCCAGACCAGGCTGTTGCTCTCCTGCATAAGCCCTTTTCCCATTGTAACTAAGAAGCCATGCACACGATGTACATGGTGCGAAGGCCTGGCCTCTTCTATCCCTATTCATTTCACTAGTCTCAGCTTGACTAGTCTTCCATTAGCCTCTTAGGCTCCCTGTTTTTCAAATGCTTACTGTTCTTTAGTATTGCCCCAGGTTATTGCATGTGGGAGCCCTGGTAGCATAGTGGTGAAGTGTGGGGCTGCTAACCCCAGGCCAGCAGTTTACACCACCGGCTGCTCTTTGGGATAAAGATGGGGCTCCCATAAGGAGTCACAGTCTTGGAAACTCACAGGGGCAGTTCTACCCTGTCCAATAGGGTTGCTGTGAGTTGGCATCCACTCTATTGCAGTGATTTGGTTTTTTTGACACTTACACAAGCTATTCCCTTCATATGACACATTTCTTCCAATGTTACTGTATAAGTCTGAACATTGTATTCTCAAATGGGTGGTTGTTGGGCTGCTAACCACAAAGGCAGCAGTTTGAAGCTACCAGCTGCTCTCTGGAGAAGGATGAGTCTTTCTGCCCTTGCAAAGAGATACAGTCTCCAAAACCCAAGGGGGCACTTCTGCCCTGTGCTTTAGGGTTGCTGCGAGCCAGAAGACTTGATGGCAGTGAGGTGGTCTTTTGGAAGCTTTCAGAAAAGACAGTAGTGGTTCATTGACAGATGTTTCCCTTTCGTGGATGAGACCAAGGGTCAGTGCTCCTCAAGAGCAGCTGCTTTCCTGTCAGTGGAAGCCTGTGAGTTGCTATTGCTACTGAACTGGTATCAGCAGAACTTCCAGACGAACGTAGGCATGCAGAGAGGAAGATTTGACAGCTCACAAGCCTTCCAAAGACCGCAAAGTAAACCGAATCTCATTTTTTTCACTCATGATAGTTGGAGCTTCATTATGGCACTTTTCAAAAGTGTAACTACATGATGAATTACACGATTAATTGTTTATATTATTTCCCTAATATCTAGTACCTCGCCTATCACATAGTAACAGTATGTATTTGTAAGCTGACTGAAGAATCCATTCTTTGTAGTGCTTGTCTAAAACAAATTTAAAAGTACCCTCAAATTTTTCAAGAGAAAGGGGCGACGTAGTTAAATAACTTGCTATGACTCTTCTCACCTTAATCTTTTACTCCACCAACTGACTGGGTGAGATTATGCAAATGTGAGGTCCTTGTGACCCACCAAGGGGGATCATTTGCTACTAATGTAAATAGGTACGTGGCACCCTTGGGGTGGGACCATGCAGGTTCGGTATATGGAACTGTCAACATGGAAGCTGACCAGTTTGCTGTTCCACTGAACTTAAAATGCGCCATCTCATGGAGGGAAGGTGAATTCCATTAACCTCAAGCAATCGACAGGAGCGGAGCATAGTCTTCAGACCCGAGATTCCTGTGCTTGAACTCCTTGATTCAGAGACAACTCTGACTTCTGAAGGCAAGAGGTGGTGATTAGTCTGTGGCAGAGAAAGAGCAGCACAATCACACTAGCATGTGATAGAGCTGTGGGCCTCCCAGCCGACAGAGCTGAGTGCCTTTGGGCAGGAGGCTTGCTGGTAGATTGGGGTACCTCTAGGCCCTTGGGCAGCTAGTTTGCCCACCCACATAAGAGAGCTGAATGCCTTCAAGCAAGGCTTACTGGTGGGATGAGGGACCTCTAGTTAGTTGATCAGCAGAGTTAAGGAGTTTTGTAACCCTTGCCTGAATGGGACAAAGGCTAGGCTGAGGGGCTGTGGGTCAGAGAGAGACCTACCATAGGGCATGACTGAAGGGTAACTGTCTTGATCAGAAGAATTCTGTCTTGAGCATTTCTGAGCCAGAATTATAGCCAGTTACTTCTATAATAAGGTCCCCTAATCATACATGTTGTCTGTGAGTTCTGTGTGGCCACTGCAATGAATTATCAAACCCAAAAGAGAAGTAGAAAGTTCCATGGGAGAGACAATTGAAGTCAGAATTGGTTAAAAAAAAAAAAAGTTAGGAGAGTGGAGTCATGTAGAACTCCACCTCATAGGAATCAACCTTGGGCTGTTGGTCTTGATCCTCCACCTTAGAAAGTTAGGGGGGGGTCAGACATCATCCTCATGCCATTTTAACAGAAAGATTACATCCAGTACTATAAGAATATTGGAATTCGATATGATACATATCATTAAAGTGTAATCTTAGGCCAGATGTACAGAAAATCTTTAAAGATAATAGAATATCCATTAACAACAGCTTCATTAAATATGTGTGAAAGTGTTCTGGACACCACAGTGTATCAACGTAACACAGTGTATCAGGTTCTAAGCACGAACTCAGTGACATCGCATCAGAACTCAGTGACATGGCATCAAGAGGTTTTACTTAGCAGATAGGATCCTTGCACATGATGTATACCACTAGAGGGCGCATTCAACTATATAAAAATTTGTGTTAAGCTTTAAACACAATTTAAAAATTGAGGTTGCCCATAAAAGAACAGATCTCACTTTGTATGTGTGTGTGTGTCGCAAATAACATTTGGTAGAAGTTCCTCTTAGAAATCCTTGTGATTCAGCAGACAATATCACTATTAAATGGCTAACTGCTCTCAGATATTTTCAAGTTTTCCTGTTAGATTGCTCAGTGATTGATTTGTATTACCTTATTCGACCAGATAGCCTGTGAGGAAGGTGCTGTGATTTTCTGAAAGCTGAAGTAACTTATCCAAGGCCCGACAACTAGCAACAGGTAAAATTGGGATGCAAACCAAGAGCTCAGTGCCAAGCCGTGGGCTCTACCACCTTGAGACGCTATGGCAGATTGTTGGCTAACTTGAACCCACATTACACTAGTAAATTACCCTTACACATACTAGAACTCTGTTTTAGAATGTATTTACTCTTACACTGTAAATGATATTTAAAATTTTACTTTTCTCATTCAGTTATCATTGAAAGACTGTAAATACGTTCTTCCATAAAAAATACCATCTTCTGGGTCAGTGTTCACAGTGGAGCCAAGGTTTGGGTTATGCAGGGTTGAAATATCCCATTGAAAAATGTCAATGAAGTGCCGTGGTGGCATACTGGTACCATGTGGGGCTGCTAACCACAAGACGGGCTTTCTATTCTCCTAAAGAGTTACAGACTCAGAAACTCACAGAGGCAGTTCAAACCTGTCCTATAGGGTCGCTATGGGCTGACTCGATAGCAGTGGGTTTAGTTTTGAGTTTATCATACATACAGAGAAGAATATAAAACATGAAGTAATTTTAAATATGTGTTCCTATAAACACTATGCTATTTAAGACAATAAAATATTCCTTTTAATTGATGTATTTTTCATATAGGGTATAAAAATGGCAAAGAATACCCCATACTATGAATAAAGGAAATTCACACATCAAGTAAAACAAATTAATTTTTTTTAAATTTTATTTCTTTAATTTTTTTGTCTAGAAATTATCTAGGTTAATGTTTTAATCCATAGATCGGGAAGAAATATCAAGACACTATGTGAATCAGAGAGAATAGTGTCGGGTGGTAAAACTTGTCTTCATGCAAGCATCCATCTAAGTGAGGCATCAAGGAAGTCTGCATGGAAGAAGCACACCAGCCTGTGTGATCCTGGCTTTGTAACTAGTAAAATCCAAATCTGAAGGAGGGAATAGTATCAGAGCTTAAACTGTGAACCCCTGCTTTGCAGGAGACTTGATAACAGTGAAAATCCAAAATCCACTTGGAGGGTCCACACATGAATTGCGCATCCGGTGGAGCCCCCTGAGCACAGACAGACCCAGTGTGTGAATAGCTGCCGTTAGGCAGAGTGCATTGGGATGGTTATCGCAGTTCATTCCCTTAGGTCAAAATCTAGCGATAACTTGATCTCCATTTGACCCATTTTAATTTTGTTCTAGTTTTTAATATTTTCTGCTTTCTTTTCAATTGGGATTTTTCTGTTTTACTTTGTTATTGTTGTTTGGGATTTTTGTCATGTTTCTCTGTGCATGAAATCCAGGATAGGTAAATCTATATAGAGAGCAGCTGGGTTAATGGTTTCTCGGGCACCTGGCAGGGGAGGTTACGGGGACACCGGGAGTTAACAATGAGGACAAGAAAAAAGAAAATTTTCTTAAAATGATTGTGGTGATGATTGTACAACTCTTCCTGATATCATTGAATTATTGAATTACATACCAATAAAACTATTTTTACAAAACACTGTAAGAACTAGTAAAGACAGATTTAATCCTTTTTTAAAAAATACTTTTATTGAGAGCTCTTACATCTCTTGTCACAATCTATACATTCATCCATTGTTTCAAGCACATTGGCACATATGCTGCCATCATCATTTTCAAAGCATTCTCTTCCCACTGGAGTCCCTGATATCAGCTCCCCATTTCTTCCCCCTCCCTCCCCCACTCACCCTCCCTCACAAACACTTGATAAGTTATAGATTATTATTTCCATATCTTACATTGTCCTCGGTCGCCCCCTCACCCACTTTTCTGTTATTCTTCCCCCTGGGAAGGGATTCTAGTTTAATCCTTGTGATCAATTGCCCCTTTCTCCCCCCACCCTCCCCTAATCCACCTGGTATCTCTACTCTCATTGTTGGTCCTGAGGGGTTTATCTATCCTGGATTCCCTGTGTTGCAGGCTGTTATCTGTAGCAGTGTGCATGCTCTGGTCTAATCCAATTTGTAAGGTAGAATTGAGGTCATGATATTGGGGTGAAGGAAGCACCAACAAACAAGAGGAATGTTGTGTTTCATCGGTGCTATACTGCTCCCTGACTGGCTCATCCCGATTTTTATTCTAATATTCATTGAATACCATATTATAATATTAGTAGCAATTTGCATTGTTTTAGGAACCTTCATTTTAAAAAGTACTTTCACATTAAATTTTAAATCAATCCTTTAGTAAATGTTATTAATTGCATCTTAAAGGCCAAATATATTTTAAGATATCATACTTGATCTCCATTTAAATTCTTAATCTCCTCAACCTCACTGCCATGTAGTCAGTTCTGACTCATGGCAACCCTTATGGGACAGGGTCAAACTGCCCTGTGGATTTCGGAGACTGGAATTCTTGAAGGTAGTAGAACGTGCTTTCTTCCATGGAGTACCTGGTGGGTTGAGCTGTGCGCCATGCATGCAGATCGCAGCCTGACTTATAACCACTACGCTACAGGCCCCCTGTCTTAATCTACAAGTAATCTAAACTTACTAATTTTTGTGAATTGGTTAATATCATGCTTATTGTGAAATCTATGTGTGAGCCCAATAAATACTCTCTGTTCTTTCTAGCTTATCCTGCAGGAGACTAGTACTACCTAGGAGCTATGAACGGTTGGTTCCACTGGCTTATGGTTGAGGATCACCTGTCACTACTATTCAACTAAAAGGAAAATTTGGTGAAGACAATTTGTTTTTCCTGAAAGTTAGACTGTATGAAATGGTATAAACAGCGTAATTGCCCGATAGTAACAAAAAAGAGGAATCTCTGGTATTTAAAAGGGATAGGGAGACGTACCTGTCACTGAGAGGTTTTACCATCAAAATCAAAACTTCCCATAGGACATGTGAAAGGATATTTGCATAGTTATCCACCATCCACATAGAATTTGTGAGTATGGGACACCTAATAAAATCAGACCAAGTAGGTTTCCTATGATAGAAATATACTTTTGTATGTTTTATGCAGTAGAATATATAATCAAAATGCATTGATTTGCTTATGATGTACTTACTAGTGATTGGTATGAGAAAACTGGAAACAAAAAAGAAGGACCAACTATTGGAATATGTGGCCTTTGTGAAGAAACTATGCCATAATAGCCTTTTGTAGCATAATAGCATAATAGCCTTTTGTAAAAGTATTGACTTCTTCTTTGCAAATACTATTTTCCAACAACAAAAATGGTGACTAAGCATATGTACTTCAAATTGAATGCATCTGCGGAGAGACATAATGGGGAAGCTCAACCTCATTGGTGAAAACAAGACCCAGGACTGAGTGTGGAATAGACAATCTATTGGTCAGATGCAAGGTCAAGTTGAAGCTGAAGAAAATTACAAATCTACAAGAGCCAAAGTATATCCCTGAGTATAGCCTACTAGACTTAAGAAACCAGATTGACTATATTTTAACACAATAAACAACAATGGTCAGATGATTTGTTCTAAAGCCATTCCTTTGGAGGAAGGTGAAGCTTTCAACTCCCATTTGGAGTTAGAGTTTCAGAAACCCACTGGGCAGTTCTACTCTGTCCCATAGGATTGTTTCAAGTCAGAAAGTACCTAATGGCAGTGAGTTTTTGTTTGGTCATTTGACTGAAGGATGATCCTGAGGGTAGGTTCATTCCCAGGTTTGAAGGGTATCTATGGGCTGCAGTCTCCAAGGATCCACCAATCTCTATCACACCAGTGAGCTGGCATTTTGTGGTTTTGAATGTTGTCTCACATTTTCCCACCAGTCTTTCCAGCACCTTCTGTGGTCATGATCAGTGCGCTCACTTGACAGTGGTAGCCAGGCACACTCAGGCTCATCATTGTCTCAGGCAAGTGGAGACAGTGGCTTATGTGGCCCATTAGTGCTCCCACTACTTGTTTTCTTGAATAATTTATTCTCTTCGCTCTTCTTTCTACTAACGAGGAGATACTAATAGTTGCATCTTAGATGGCCACTCGCTAGCTTTCAAGACCTCAGAAACTACTAACCGTAGTAAGATACGCAGCCTTATCTTTGTGAAGCAGCTGCTTTCTTAAAAGTCTTCCATGGTGTTTTTTTTTTTAATATTTGCTTTAAATCCTTACACGAATGCAAGTGGAAAACAATCTAGTTCTTTTAATCTCTGTCTTTATAATACATTTTCAATAAGTGTCTTTTTATTATCACGTGTTTCCATTTATTTGCTCCATAGTACCAAAAACCAAACCTGTTGTTGCTAATTCCAACCCACAGCAACCGTATAGGACAGGGTTTAACTGCCCCTCATCCTTATAAAAGGAGATGTCCCCATCGTTCTCTAGACGAGTGGCTGTGGGGTTATATCACCGGTGTCTCGCTTAGCAGCTGAGCAGTTTACCACGGTGTCACCAGGGAGTCTTCAAAAAGACAGTGCTTCTTACAATCCCAGATTTCTATTGGATAGGCCCACAGACTAAGACCCTGAAAAGCTAAGTGATGTTCTTGGGACACACTGCCAGTGACAGAGTTTTGTCTTCTGACATACAAGTGGAGGTGACCCTATATTTTGATTTTTCTTTTTCATTTTACCAATGGTTTTCTCAATAGCAAAGTCCAATAAAGAAGCTTCAAAAAAACGTTTGTGAAAGTGACAGTGGGGCAGGAGGAAGGTAAAATGAACCAGGAAGCACCAAGGAAGCAAAGCAATGGAGAGAGGTTAAACATAGCGGTGTACATATGTAAATACATCAATCCACAAAAATAGAGGTATTGGCCCATGTGCATGTTTATACGGCAATACACTGAGGTATGGGATGGACTTTGGGCCTCTGCTCATCCCCTCCCTCAATTCAAGAGCACTTTGTTCTAACCAATCAGCGGTCTGAGATGTTCACCCTCAGACACAATCGCAGAAGACAAAGCAGATGCAAAAGCAAATGTGGTAAAGAAGGCGGATGGTTCCTGGCTATTAAAAGATATTGCGTCTGGGGTCTTAAAGGCTTGAAGTTACACAAGCCACCATTCAGTAGTGAAGCAACAAGTCCACATGGAAGAAGCACACTGTTGGTGTGATCATGAGGAGTCATAAGGACCAGGTAAAAGGCATCAGCAGACACATAACAAACAAAAATATATTGTTGAGAATGGGGTGGTGGTGGCTGGAGCAGAGATCCAAAGCCCATCTGTAGACAGTGGAACAATCTCCCCACAGAGGGCCACAGGGAAGGGATGAGTCACCAGGGTGCAGTAAAGCATCGATGAAACACACTTTATTCCTCTGGTTCCTTGAGGCTTCCTCACCCCCCACTACCATGACCCCAGTGCTGCTTCTCAATTAGACTAGACCAGAACATGTGCACAGGCATAGAAAGGGATGGGAGCTGATGACACACACAATCCAGGAACAGGAGTAGGAATAGTGATACCAGAAGGGTAGAGGGAAGAGGAGAGGAAGGGAGAAAGGAGGAACCAATCACAATGAACGACACACAACCATACACCCTTCTACAGGGGGAAGAACAACAGAAAACGGAAGGGAGACAGCGGTCGGTGTGAGAGATGAAAATAATAACAATGTACAATCTATCGGGGTTATGAGGGGAAGGGAGAAAGTGGTGGGGGGGGGGGGTAAGAGCTGATACCAAGGGTTCAATAGAAAGTAAAGGTCTAGCACTGGACATCCCCTTACAGAAAGGTTTTGGGGAGGAGATGAGACAGGGTGTGATGTAGCAAAGATGAAAATTACAACTTTCCTCCAGTTCCTAAATGCTTCCCCCCACCCTTCCCACTGTCATGGCCCGAATCCTGCCTTGCATGTCTAACTAGACCAGAGGATGTACACTGGTACAGATGGGAACTAGAAACGCAGGGAAGCCACGGCGGATGATCCCCTCAGGACCAGTGGTGTGAGTGGTGATACTGGGAGGGCATAGGGAGGGCAGGTTGGAAATGGGGAACCTATTTCAAGAATCTACATGTGACCTCCTCCTTGGGGGACATACAACAGAAAAGTGGGGGAAGGGAGATGTGGGACAGAGCCAGATATGACAAAATAATAATTTATAAATTATCGGGGGTTCATGAGGGAGTGGGGAGGGAGGGGAAAAAATGAGGACCTGATGCCAGGGGCTTGGGTGGAGAGCAAATGTTTTGAGAATGATGAGGGTAATGAATGTACAAATGTGCTTTACACAATTGATGTATGTATGGATTGTAATAGTTGTATGAGTCCCTATTAAAATGATTTCAGAATAAAAGAAAAGAATGAGGGCAACATATGTACAAACATGCCTGATTCAATTGATGTATGGATTATGATAAGAGTTGTATGAGCCCCTAATAAAATTATTTCAAACAAATGACCAAATTAAAAAAAAAACCCATTTGTGGAACAATGGAATGAAAAGATAATGGAATTTTTCCCATGAACTTTCAGAAGCCTCTTAATAAGTGATATAGTTTTATTCCAAAATAAAAGGATATGGTATCTGAAGTGTCTGGCAGGAAAAACACATTATCCAAAAGTTGCTTGTGGTTCAAAGCAGTGCGGAACGGGCAGAGTGTGAAGTGTGTGTTCCCCCTGAGAAAGCTTGCGTTTTCCTGCTAGGCTTTGCTAAAACGTATGAAAGAATAGCATTGGAGGCTGTGGAGCTCCATTTCACCCTCTTCTGGTGTTCTCTCAAGTTCAATTTCCCAATCATGCTTGTTCGTGGTGAGGGTGTCAAGTGCTTCTAAGGAATGCTTCAACCTAAATTACAGGTAAGTGGCAAGATTTGCAAGCGCTCTTGTGTGCTCTGAAATGAGCATTTCTTCCTCCTGTGTCTGAGCATACGTCATCCGAAAGGGACTTTACACTGTCCCGTCAACAGGAGCAATGGGAGGTCCTGCGGTTATAAAGAGAATTCTGTCTATTGGAATATGTGAAGAAGAGACCTTTGTTGATAGCTACTGCTTGCCAGGTACCTTGTGAAGCACTAGATCAATAGAAATGGCTGAGTCGTGGCCTCAAGTAGGCAAGATCTGGTGAAGATAGAACATGAAGGTTATAAAGGATATATAATCATCATTGAAGGAAGTTCCATGGCATTACAGATTAAAGGTAAATATGAAATATACCTGGGAGACTTGGGGAGCCCTATTGCTCCAGAGGACAAGTTATGGGCTGATAACTGGAAAGTCAGCAGTTAGAACCCACGAGCCACTCAACGAAAGAAAGACGAGGCAGTCCGCTTCCTTAAAGATTTACACCTCTGGAAGCCCTAGGGAGCAATTCTCCCTCCTACAGGGTCCTAGCTATGAGTTGGAATTGACTCAAAGGCCATGGAGTGGGAGAGACTAGGGAAACCAGAATGAGTTGCAAGTGCACGGCACTGAAGCTGCAGCTAGGGGAGAGGGGCATGTCTGATCAGAGCAAATGGGAGCAAATGAAGGGGGAGGAAGTGAGAGTGGAGCACATCCTGGCCCACCAGGCCTGGAGGATGATATCCCTGCTCTAAACAGCCAATGGATAGAGTGGACAATATGGCTGATCCCACTACGAGACAGGCTGTCCCTTGATGGCCCAGGGTCCTAAGGGGGACAACACTGAAGACTCGGTGTTGGGATAGGCCCAGACTGACCCTATGACCCGAGGCAAACCACTAAAGGCATGCGGCAGAGCAACTGTGGGAGCAGAGCAGGGAGCCCCTGAGGGAGTACAAAGGACAGACTGTGGGGCCAAAGCATGGCACCCCATTGGACCTGACTGAAGGACACACCTAGAGATCAAAAATCAGACCTTGGTCTATTTACAGGTTTTTCTTTCTTATTTAATTTTTTTTCTTTTAATTAATTTATTCTTTATGGGTCATTGGTTTTCTTTTTTGTTGTCATTGCTGTGTTCTCATCCGTCACCTATCTTGCTATGGCTTGATTTTTGGTGCATATTATCTCTACAGATCTATCTAGATAAAATAGAGTGGATGAGTAGTCTGGAGGACAAAACAACGAGACCAGTGGTTCTGGGTGGGACACAGGAGAGGAGCAGGCGGGGGTAAGGAGGTGATGCTGACCAACCCAGGGACAGAGGAGCAACAAGTGATCCAAAATCAGTGACAAGGAGGGTGTGAGAGGCCTGGTAGGGATTCAGCAAGGGCAATGTAACCGAGAGAAATTACTGAAATTCAAATGAAGGCTGAGCATGATAGTGGGACAAGAGGAAAGTAAAAGGCAATAGAGGAAAGACCTAGGTGACAAAGGGTACTTATAGAAGTCTAAAGACTGGCATGTACATATGTAGATATATTTATGTAAGAGTGTAGGGAAACAGATCTATGTGCATATATTTATAGGTTTAGTATTAAGGCAGCAGATGGACATTGGGTCTCCACTCAAGCACTTACTCAATGCAAGAACATGTTGTTCTATTAAATTGGCATTCCAGGATGCACACCTTCCCAACTAGGGTCTTAAAGTCTTGAAGATCAACAAGCGGCCATCTAGTTAAGAAGTATCAAAGCCCACATGGAAGAAGCACACCAGCCTGTCTGACCACAAGGTGTAGAAGGGACCAGTTATCAGACATCAAAGAACTAAAAATCATATCAATGGGTGCCCACCTTCCTGATACGATCAAGGAAGACAAACGTGTGCATAAGCAAATGTGGTGAAGAAAGCTGATGGTGCCTGGCTATCAAAAGATAAAGCATCTGGGGTCTTAAAGGCTTGAAGGTGAACAAACGGCCATCTAGCTAAGAAGCATCAAAGCCCACATGGAAGAAGCACACCAGCCTGTGTGATCACGAGCTGTTGAAGGGATCAGGTATCAAGCATCAAGGAACATAAAATCATATCATTGTAAATATGGGTGAGGGCAGAGTGGAAACTCAAATCCCATTGGTAGGCAACTAGACACCCTCTTACTGCAGGGTTGTGGGGAGATCAGTCAGTTAGGGTGCAGGGTAGCAATGATGAAACATATAACTTTCCTCTAATTCTTTAATGTTTCCTCCCCCACCCCACTATCATGATCCCAATTTTACCTTACAAATCTGGTTAGACCAGAGGATGTGCACTGGTACAAATAGGAACCAGAAACACAGGGAATCCAGGACAGATGATCCCTTCAGTACCAGTGGTGAGAGTGGCGATAGAGGGAGTGTGGAGGGAAGGTGGGGTAGAAAGGGGGAACAGATTACAAGGATCTACATATAACCTCCTCCCTGGGGGACGGACAGTGGAGAAGTGGGTGAAGGGGGACGTTAGACAGTGTAATATATGACAAAATAATAATAATCTATGAATGATGAAGGGTTCATGAGGCAGGGGTAGTGGGGAGGGAGGGGGGAAATGAACAGCCGATATTAAGGGCTCAAGTAGAAGGCAAATATTTTGAGACTGATGATGGCAACAAATGTACATATGTGCTTGACACAATGGATGTATCTATGGATTGTGATTAGAATTGTACAAGCCCCCAATAAAATGATTTTTTTTTAAAAAAGAAAGAAAGAAAAGTAGCAGTCAAAAAAAAAAAAAAACAGGAGAGAGATATACATTGGGGAGGTGATAACCAAACCCAATCCACTGCCATCAAATCTATTTTGAATCAGTGAACCTGTAGGATGGAATAGAACTGCCCCATAAGGTTTCTGAGGTGGTAAATCTTTATAGAAGCACACTGTTACATCTTTCTCCTGCAGAGTGGCCTATGGCTTCCAACTGCTCACCTTTTGGTTGGCAGCCAAGCACTTCAACCACTACATCAGCAGATCTCCTTACTCATGAGCAGTAATACTCATTTCCATTAGGGAAAACGAAGCTATACAAGGTTTACCTAGCATTAAACTTCTCGAAAGGATCTGGGATTTTAAATGTCTAAATACCTTGCCTATGCTCAGAAGTGTGGTCCTGTTGTGTTCTTGTGGTTGTGCCCACAGTCTCCGTTATTCGTCAGGCTAATATTAGATTATGCACCGATACCTGACAACTATCCATTTTCCCTTCTCAGCTTCAGGTTCTGCTAAATCTCTTCATTCAACTGTCTTTGGAAGAGCTTGGACTTTTCTCCTTCTCCCAAGTTATGATGAGTACATTCTTGGAAGAGACAGAGAGCAGGGACCTTATTGGTTGATAGAGATGCTAGCCATCTTTAGTAGGAGCTTAAAAGACAGAAAATAACTTTTCAGCAGGGACAAAACGGGATCTAAGAGAGCATGTTGGTTTACTTTCTTTTTAAAAGGAGAATGGCAAAAGACAAAGAGACCTCTGGTTTAATTAAAGTAAGCTATGAGACCAATGAAGCCGTATTGGAGAGAGGTGCCAGGAAATGGTCTGAAAAGGATGTTATTTATATAAAACCTGTAATAACCAAAACTTTTTTCCCACCTATTTTCCCAAGAAAGATGTGATTGCACTGTGAACCAACGTGTTGTCAAATGAATACGATACATAAAACACTTTAAAAACTGCCTCTTTTTGATTCATTAAAGTCTTCGAGTGCCTCATTGATTTTAATGATATAATCTAGTGCTGATTGAAGTGCACCTGAAGGCAGTTAGTGCCTCATCAGTACTGATGAGTCCAAGTTTTGCAGGCCTTGTCTGCAGGGTGATCACAAATTGGGTGTCTGTTTACATTTGTCCTAGGCATGTTGGTCCATGTCTTTAGCAGCTCAGCTTTTCCCTCTCAAGGACCCAATGCTTTTTTCCCTTTGGGCTGTTCGTACATTATTTTCATTCTTTGTCTTAAAAGTAAAGCCAGAATGCTGCTTAGAAATGAGGATGACAAGACTTCGTCTCAAGTGCTTTGGATAGAGGAACTCTGGTAGGGTAGTAGATTATGTGTATCTGTTAAACACAAGGTCATCGATTCGAACCCACCAGCCACTCTTTGGGAGAAAGATGAGGCTGTCTACTCCTGTGAAGCTTCAAGGTCTCAGAAACCCCAAGGGGCCTCTCTACTCTGTCCTATAAGGTTTCGCGAGTGGAACTGGATGGCAGTGAGCTTTTGAGTTTACACTGGACATGTTATCAGGAGAGAACAGTCTCTGGCAAAGGACATCTTCCCTGGTCAATGAAAGAGAGGAAGACCCAGAGTGAGATGGATCGCGCAGTGGCTGTCACAAGGGGCTCAAACATAACAAGTGTGAAGATGGTGCAGGACTGTGTACATCGGTCCCTACGAGTTGGAATCCAATCGATGGCATCTAACAACAACAACGTTACATTTATATACATGTATTAACAACTAAGGCTTCTATGGGGTAAAAAGATGTTATAGAGATGCTAAAATATTAATTTCCCAAGTATTTAAGTTATGTTTCTATACAGCCCATATAAGCCAATACACATGGACTTCCCCAGATGGAATACACATAAACCAAACTGACATTGTGGGAAAACACAATGGAGAAGCTCAATATCAGCAGCTAAAACCAGACCAGAGGCCGACTGTGGAACAGACCATCAATTGCTCATATGTAAGCTCAGCATAAAGCAGAAGAAAATGAAAGTAAATCCACAAGAATAAAAATATGATCTTGAGTCTAACCTACCTGAATTTTGAAACTGTCTCAAGATCCGATTTGGTGAATTGAACAATAATGGCAGAAGGCCTGATGAACTGTGGGAGGACATCAAGATCATCAATACTGAGGAACGAAAAAGACCACTAAAAAGGGAGGAAAGAAAAAGAAAGATCAAAGTGGATGTCAGAAGAGACTCTGAAACTTGCTTTTAATCATAGAGTAGCTGAAGCAAATAGGAGAAAGGAAAAAGCCAAGGAACTGAATAGAAAATTTCAAAAGCTGCTTGAGAAGACAGATCCAAAATGTTGAATGATGCAGGAAGCATCAAGAGAAGATGGAAAGAACACAGAGTCATTGTACCAAAAGGAGCTAGTCAACATCCCACCATTTCAAGAGGTAGCATATGAACTAGAATCAATGGTGCTGAAGGAAGTGCAAACTGCCCTGAAGGGATTAGCCAAAAACAAGGGTCCAGGAATTTATGAATATCCACAGAAATGTTTCAGAAAGCTGAAGAAGCACTGGACGCACTCGTTCATCTATGCCTGGAAATTTGGAAGACAGTGACTTGGCCAACTGATTGGAAGAGACCCATATTTATACCCATTTCAAAGAGAGGTGATCCAACAGAATGTTCAAACTACAGAGTGATACATTCATATCACACACAAGTAAAACTTTGCTGAAGATCATCCAAAACCGGTTGCAGCAGCACACTGATGGGAGCTGCCAAAAGTTCAGGCTGGATTCAGAAGAGGACATGGAACAAGGGATATCACTGCTGATGTCAGATGGATCTTGGCTCAAAGCAGAGAAAACCAGAAACATGTTTACATGTGTTTCATTGATTATGCAAAGGCATTTGACTATGTGAACCATATTAAACTATGGGTAGCTTTGAGAAGAATGAGAATTCTAGAACTTTTTATTGTGCTCATGTGAAACCTGTACATGCATCAAGAGGCAGTGTGTGAACAGAATAAAGGACTACTGCATGGTTTAAAATGAGGAAAGGTGTGTGTCAGCATTGTATCCTCTCACCATATCTGTTCAATCTCTATGCTGAACAAGTCATCAAAGAAACTGGACTGTGTGAAGAGGGGTGTGGCGACAGGATTGGAGGAAGGCTCATTAACAACCTGTGATATGCAGATGACACAACCTTGCATGTTGAAAGTGAGGGGGGCTGGAAGCACTTGCTGGTGAAGATCAAGGATTGCAGCCTTCAGTATGGACTACAACTCAATGTAAGGAAGACCCAAATCCTCACAACTGGACCAACAGGTAACATGATAAACGGAGAAAAGATGAAGTTGTCAAGGATTTTGTCTTAGTTGGATCCACAAATCAATGCTCATGGAAGCAGCAGACCAAGGATCGAAAGGAGTAATGCCTTAGGTAATTCTGCTGCACAAAACCTCTTTAGAGGATTGAAGAACAAAATGTTGAATCATGCAGGAAGCATCAGGAGAAGAGGGAAAGAACCCAGAATCAAAGGATGTTCCTTTGAGGACTAAGATGTGCGTCACCCTAGCTATGGTATTCTCCATTGCGTCATATGCACGTGAAAGTTGGACATTGAATGAGGAAGACTGAAGAAGAATCAATGCATTTGAATTGTGGTGCTGGAGAACATTGAAAGTACCATCAGCTGCTAAAAGGACAGACCGATCTGTCATGGAAGAAGTAGGCTAGACTGCTCCTTAGAGGGAAGGATGGAGTCATTGTCCAGCTTTCGTGTGCAATATGTAGTGACTGAAATTGCATGGCTTGAGTCAAGAGCACCGTATTCCTCAAAGTAATATCTTTGTTCCTAGGCATTTCCAATAGGTCTTGTGCAGCAGATTTGCACAACGTTCGAAGTAATTTGTGAGTCTTTGACTGTCCCTTCCGCATACCTTGATTGTGGATCCAAGAAGAATAATGCCCTTGACAACATCACCCTTCTCTGTTTGCCATGGTGCTGTCTACTGATTCAGCTGTGAGGTTTCTGGTTGTTTTGTTTTTAGTTGAACTGTGATCCATACCAAAGGCTGTAATTTTTGGTCTTCATCAGTAAGAGCTTCAAGTCTCCTTGGCTTTCAGCCAGGAAGGTTGTAGCATATGCATATTACAGGTTATTAATAATCTTGTTTGATAATCTCCACATTCTCTTGAGTCACTTTTCTTTGGAATGAGCACAGATATGGACCTTCTCCGTTATTTGGTGGAACTCACTCTCTTCCAAAATTCTTGGTGAAGACTTGCTAATACATCTAGGGCTGCATCATCTTGTCAAAGTGTTTCAATTAGTATTTGGCCAATTCATTGCTCTTTGCTTTTGAGTAATGCCTTCCGTGCAGTTTAGACCTCTTCCTTCACTACTCTCGGATCTTGATCATATGCTACCTCTTGGAATGGGTGAATGTTAATCAGTTCACTTTGCTACAGTGACTGTGTGGTCCTTCCAACTTCTTTTGATGCTTTCTTCATCATTCAATATTTTTCAATGAAATCCTTCAAAAATGGAGGGTGCCTCAAACAGGAAAAAATACAATGAAACCCACACCTAGCCCTATAACAGGCAGACTGCTGAGAAACTCTTAGCAGCTGTGACAATGAACAAACTACAGGAGAACAACCCTTTGCTTAATCATGGACATCCTATTAAAAACTATCAAAGCCATGGTGGAAAATATTTAAAAGACTGAAGGAGAGAAAATAAGAAGGCAGGAAATAAATAATTCTGCTTTCCAAACTGTAAATTCCATCCAATTTTTGTGTTGCAAAATCAAATTAGTGGATGACAAAGTTTTTAAATCTGAAAGAGAATCAGATGGTGTAGAATTCAAAATGTATTAAGGTAGATTTCAAATAGTATGGATAAATTTTACATAGACTCTTATTTAGATTTTACATAACCTTGCACATGTATATATGTAGATTCTAAGTTCTAATGTAACATAAATTTCATCCCATAAGTTATAGTAGAAAAAAACACATTGTCTTAGATTACTTAATCATCATAAACCTTTGTAAATAGGAGTTACCCAGATTTTACATAGGAAGCCAGCACTCTGTTGAGTTCCATGCTTTGCCTTTGGTCATCCAACTGAATTTAATGCAAATCTTTTGAGCTCACATCCACTTCTTGCTGCTTTCAAAGTCTGTACATACGCTTTTTTATGACTGACTTTGGGCCTGGAGGAGAATAAATTCCCCTTAAACAGATTGCTGGGGCAACCCAGAAGTCACGGAGAAGGACCGGGATTTCTCATCCCTGCGGATGAGAGCAGGATGACAGCCCTGCCATCACAGCCTACCCTATTTGCATGCTGCCTCCCACGCAAAGGATGAAGCAAATTACAAAGGCCCTCACGACCCACAGCCAAGCACTGTTCACCTCATTGCTGGATGAATATTGATTGAACTCAACTATAGTAAACAAGAACTCTTTACATGCTGTGACTACTTTGGCTGTGAGATAAGACATTCAATTAGAATAGTAATTAATTGTTAAAAATCTCTTTATCTCTTCCAATTAACTCATCTTTCACCTAAAAGATCTTTTAGTTTTTCACTGTGGATAACATTGCCACTGTGCCTTTCCTTGGGCAAAATTTATCTCTTTGGGCAAAATTGTTATTTACCACAACTTTTGCCCAACAGGATCCTATCCCTTAACTGCCTGGCCATGCTTGGGAGCCTGGAATAGTCTTGGGACCTGTGTACTGTGACACAATCTGAAACTGTCTGAAAGTTGTCTGGAAAGGATAATTGTTGGATATGAAGGATTTTAAAGAAAAATGAAGGGCCAGATGACGTGTTTAGGAACCCACATTGTGGACTTGGCTTAACTAACGTAAAGATTTAATTATAAGTAAAGTCATTCTTGAATACATTCCCGGGTTTCAGATGTATATAAAATAATTTAAAGATTAAGTACTGGCAATGTCTGTGCAAGTAATATTGAGTGCAAATGTTAGTGTGGTCGAAGAGGTGTTTTTTTGCTTTGCTTTATTATTGTTATTTTTTTGTTTTTAATGAAATCCCATAAAGTGATCTATAGAGACAGTAACTGAATTAATGGTTCTTTGGGACTATGACACGGGAGGTTGGGAAAATGGGAGCTAATAGCAATGAGTACAAGAACCAAGAAAATGTTCTCAAACTGATGTGGTGATAACTGTACAACTCTTCTTGATGTGATTGAACTACTGAATTTCACGGTTTGTGAATTATATGCCAATAATACATTTTTAAAGAAGTCCCATAAAAACGTGTCTGTTGGCAGAAATAGAAACCACCACTAATCTCATTTGCAGCAAGGGGCCAGTGGGTATCAAGGTACGGAGTTCCTTATCACATGCCAGTCTGTCACTTGAAATTGACTGGTGCTTCTTCGGCTTCCTTTCCCCTCAGAATAGCAGGAAGGGATCCAAACGCTTGCATTAAAACAGGGGTTTAAGCTAACCGTGTTGCCGATAGTGCTTGCTTAGGATGCACTTGGCCCGCATGCCTGGTGCAGACTCACAAGATGTATCCTGTGTGCGGGAGCAGCTTCATGGCTTGATTCAGAATAAGCAGTGTCCCCCACCCCCACACACCTTCTCTCATGGCCCTTCAGGACCCGGGCAGGCGGGAAAGATGGCCGAGATTCCAGATAAGGACTGATTGCTGAGGGAAAGCTCAGTTTGGGAATGACACTAAAACTACTTTCAGTATTTCAAGGATCACACTTTGGACTGTTTTGAGAAACGGAATGTACTAAATGTCGATAGTCCAACCACGTAGGATGAAAGAATCTGGCCCACAGCCTCTTCAGAAACCAGTGCCAGCAGCCAAAGCGAGCTGCTTTAGACATTGGCCAATAGTCAGGTATTGCGGATGACGGCCAGCTTCCCTCCTTTTGGCCCCTCCTTTCAACTTAGGACCAATTCGAGCATGCAACTGTGCTCCCCAACCCATCACAGGAGGGTCTGTTCCCATGTTTACAGCCTTCAGTCAGGGCGCCTTAGAGTCTCACTGGAAAGCTCTCCTGGAGCCCGGGGGTGGGGGGGGGGGTGGCATGGTTCGACCTGGGCTGCCAACTGCACTCCTCATCCTGAGAGCATTTCCACGGGAGGGTCGCTGCTGTGAGCCGGAATGAACGGATGGCAGTGCGGGAATAAGCCAGTGAGATAGATACTATTTAAATAGAGTCAGACAGTTGTCTAGATGGGAGTGGAAGTGGTCTTACAAACGTAGTTATTTCCCTCCCTCCCCCTCCTCTCCTTGTAATTGGTGTGCGTGCCCTTATTGTCGTGTCGTCCTTGTTGTTAGATGCATCATTCACAGCAGAACGAAGCACTGATGGGTCCGGCCATCCTCACAGGTGCTCCTGTGCTCGTGCCCCGGGTTGCAGCACGGTGTCACCCCATCTTTGTGAGGGCCTGCCTCCTTTTCCCTGACCCACCCCCGCCCTTTACCAAGCATGACGGCCCTTCTTAGTAGGATTAAAAAAAAAAAGCAGAGAAACAAAGCAGAGCGATGAAGGAGAGTTTTACTGTCACGCGAGACAGGACTCGCAATTTCACATATTTCCAAACCTATCGAAACTCTCGGCACAGAGATTTCTTTACGTCTGTCATACCAGCTGACAGACGGCTTCTACACGGGGCCAAGGAGCGTTCACTTCCTGACAAACTGAGGCAGCGGTGGTGGCACTTTGATGTCTTGGCCTCTCTCCAGCTTCTTCTCACAATCCACCAGGTAATTGACTCCATCGATGACTATCTGAACAAGCTCGACCTTGGACCGTGAAAAAGATGGGTGATCACATGCCTGGCTCGACTGGATCAACAAACACCGAGACAAACGGCAACTTGCCACATTTGGGGGCCTGCTCACAACGCCTTCCTTCTCACCAATTCCCTGAGGGCCCTGGGAGGAGAGCTCTGGGCAGCCGTCGCCAGAGATGACAGCAGGTGCTTGGTGGGTCCTCGCCCTCCCTCTGTCTTTGTTGAGACCAACTCACCCCTCCAGCCCCCACCCTGCCACTAGCCTCTGCTACAAAATATCAGGATGCATCTGCAGTCAGCCGGCACAGTGACACCGTGACCACGACTCCTACGCGGTCCCTTGCCTTCTCTGAGCGCCCACTTGCCGCTGAGCTGGCCGAGCACTGACCATGCCACCCTTCGCGTCATCTCAGTGACACTCGACATGTTCGTCTGAAGAACGGGTTCAGAGCAAATATGGGCCAAACTAAAGTGTGCCTCGGAGAGCCAGGCGCTTGCTGTTTTCAGGGACTTTAGTGAATTATACTGGAAAATAAAACGTTCACTGTTGTGTTTTCAAAATCCATAGTCACACGTCACTTCACATCCTAGGCGCATCTGGTGGGGTAGGGAGTGATGGGATCTGAGTGCTGTGGCGACAGCAGCCTGTCTCGTCCTGCTTTGTTTGCGTCGTGCCTGAGCAGTGGTCATCTGTGTGCTCACAGGGAGTAACTCTGTCCACATCATTCGCAATTCCTCCGGATCTGATAGACAAGGGTAAGCAACAAAGCTTCGCGACAAAAATTACAGGAACGTTTATTAAACAAAGTCAAGCGGCCAGGTGGTTGTTTGGCAACATCGCCTCGTACAGGTGCACGCCTCTGAAGAGTGATCCCTCTCTCCCTTCCCCAAGCATCGAGCGCTCCTGGCTGGCACCACATCCACACGGCAGTCTGGGCATCAATCAGCCCGGGGTGTACGTGCTGGTCCTTTGCAGTGTTCTTTGAGGTTTGAGAACAAAGGGCAGTCTGGAAGGACAAGCTCAGGGCTGCTGGGTGGGTGAGGGGAAGTTTTCTGCTGAGATGCTTGTCTGCCAGCCCTTGCTACCCTGGATGAATGAGTGGGTGCACTGCCTTGATGGGGAGGGGGATTTTTTCCTGGGTACAATATTTCTGGCCTTTTTCTCAACAATGCAGTTTTCAATTTTCCTAAAGCTTCTTCACTATATCACCCTATACCCATCTCGTGTCCTTGGAGAAAATTTCCCGAGATAACTCCTTAGGGCTCCCACGAAGCAGTTGCCATGCTCTCCGGTTGGCCTCTCTGCCTGTCACATTGAGCTGGCCCGTAGATTCTTCTTAAGCTCCTGCTCCAATGGGCCTTTTATTGGAAGGCACGTTAACAATCTGAAGGCAGGTGTCTTACTGAGAGACCTTGTCTGCTGCCAACCACTGATCACAAAGGCATGTGTAAGCATGTTGTGTTTGGAATGCATCCATGCGTGTATGAACTAGAATCCTAGTAGTAATACTTTCTGACTTATTTTTGCATATGTCAAGATATTGTTTTAAAAAACAACTAGCTCTTTGAATAATCATAAGAAAGAATGGAAGGCACTTTAGAATACTGTTCAAAATGATTATCTCAGGGTTATTGAATTGTCTTCTTTTTTGCAATCTTCTTGATGTTTTTGAAATTTTCTAATGATTACATGTTACCTTAAAATTATAGTTAAATTTTAAAAAGTGACTAGCTTGTTTTCCATTGGTACAACTCTAGCTAATATTAGAAGTCTAGATGGCCTGGCCCCAGGTTGTCTTTATTGACTATATTGTACATTACCTTGTACATTTCAGAGGTTGTCGAATTTAGAGCTGCTTGTTCCGGAAGTACTTGGCAAGAATTGGTCTCATACGAACTGATTTGATTTTGCTTTGTTTTTAGTCATTGCAACCATGATCTGCAGCACATTTGCCAGTTCAAACCATTCTGACATATACTGTTTGGTGACACAGATGACATCAATTGTACCATGTACCGTCACCAGGATCCACTGCCAAGTTTTGCCAGCACCCTGAACAATTGCTGCAACCAGTATTTGCTTAGGACTCAGCTGCACGTGGCCGAAGTGTGCTGCTCTTACTCATTACTCCAAGACGCCACTTGGTCTACGCATTCTGTGTATCCAGAGAATGCTAAGGCTTATGAATACAAATCAAGGGCACAGCCTACTTTCCATCGTTAGTGTGAAAAATAAAATATGAGGCTCGATGAAGTATCTAAGAAAACCAGTGTGAATATGGTAATATGTGACCTTCACGGAAGGAAATTTCCAACCAAGATACAATTCCACAATGATGTACCTTCGGAGAGACAGCACACCTGTTCCAGGACTTCACAGTGTAAAATCCTGTGGTGCCTTCGCATAATCATGCTTCGGCTGCTGCTGACTGCTGGGCTAGCTCTCAAGGCGGGTTGGTGCCAACACTCCCACTGTGAATCCCCGTACTTCCCTCTGTGTCCTCAGCCCGTGTTTCTGTTCCTGAAGTTATTTCGTGCTTAAGAATACTATTGCAGAATGAAAGCGCTAACGTGACTCAGCACTCAGTGGAGGACAGGGAGGCCTTGGATTCTATGCAGAAGGGAAGGCTGTTTGTTTAGATGGCTTCTTACTGCCTGGCCTGGTCTTGTTAGTGGATGCGGGGAAGGGGCGGGGGGGGGGCGTGGTTACCTCTGACCGGCCAATGCGGTCTATGTTGGAAATGTCATACACATCTGCCACAGCTGCAGTGTCCACACCGCCTGTGCCCCGCTTCTGGAGCCTCAGGTTCTCCAGGATCTTGGGAAACCGGGGGTCCTTGGACAGGGAGAACGCATCGTCAGAAGTCAAGTGGATTTGGACACATTCATTTAGAGAAAAAAAAAAGCACCGCGAGACATATCAATAGTTCATATTTCTTAAGCCTTCGTTCAGTGGGGACCCGGGTGTTGTGCTGGAACTCCTAACCCTTACGACAGCCCCATGAAGAGGAACTGCTTGCATCGCCATTTCCCAGGTGAGGAAACTGAGGATGAGAGGAATTAACTCACCCCAAAGTCCTCCAGCCAGGAGGGGGCAGAGTTAGAATTGAATGGGGGTGGTAGTCTGCTTCCAGACTATGTTCTGATCTCCTATGCCGCCGTGGGAGCAGCCAAGTGTGTTAATTGTTCATCGAAGTAACAGGTGCCACGATAAAATCAAAACCACAAAGCTATCTCACCTGAAATCATTCTCTCACTGGAATTTCAAATGACAAAGGAATGCCATACTTTTATTTTTGGCGGAGGGAGGAAAAGAAGCACGCTTTCTACACATCGTTTAAAGTTTGTGATTGGTGTGCTTTGGAAGAAACTAGTAACTGCCCACCCGAATCCTTTCTCCTCTCCTAGAGTTGTTCTCAGCACATCCTTGCCAATGGACAAGCAGAACTGGGCACAGGGCACACAGTAAGCTCTTTCTTCTCCCACAGACTGGAACAGAGGGCCTGGTTGTGTTTATGCAAATGGAGACAATGCCCTGAGGCAGAGTGTCTTCCAAGTTGGTTTCGGACCAGCAGCAATCAGCATCACCCAGAGGCTTGTTGGAAACACAAATTCTTTAGGCGAGTCCCAGCACCTCTGCCCCAAACAGGTCAGGACTTTGAGGGTCACTCTGAGGCTGAATCAACTATATAGACCAGTGCTTCCCAAAGTGGGCCACCCTGCCCCTGGGCAGCACTGGAACCATCCAGGGGCTGCAAAAGCAGATACCTACTCTTTATCCTGGATAAAGGGCTATATCATAAATACCTTTAATTGCTGGGGGTGGGGCGAGGGTAGGAACTAAGTAATTTTTTTTTCTGAAAAGGGGACCGTAGGTCAAATACTTAGGGCAGCCCTATAAGACAGGGTAGAACTGCCCCTGTGGGTTGATGAGACTGTAACTACTTCGGGGAGTAGAAAGTCTCCTCTTTCTCCGAAAGAGCAGCTAGTGGTTTCAAACAGCTGGCCTTGCAATTAGCAGCCCAACGCATACCACTACCGACTGGATGGCAGAGTTTGGGGTATTTTTCGGTAGCGGGGAGGCCAAATTTGTTTAGGAATCTGTGAGCCAGATGGCCAAAGTTTTGGTTTTACAGTAGGAGAGAATGGAGAAATGGAATGGAAGGGACCACAAGGAGCCGAGCTGCCCCTGAAGCCACAATCTTTTTGGTACAGCACGTAAGCTTTCATCCTAACTGCCACACATGTCTTTCGAGGCAAGCTGAACTCTTGCTCATTATTTTCCTAGGACAGGTGCAGAAAGTAAAGGGTAAGGATGTTTTCTCCCTCCCCCAGGCAGCCCCATTTGAGCTCATCTGGGTGAGCCGCAGCAGGGCTTCTGGTTAAACGGCATACCTTACTGAGCTTTGGGATCCTAACATGGACCCCAGCTCGCAATCCTGTTCCAAGATTGGAAGGGCAGGTCAGGATGTACCCCAGGCGCTCATTCCACATGAACTCCCAACCTCGTGCTTGGATGAGCCGTTCTACCTATGGGTAGAATGACAGTGAACAAACGGCAGAGTTCTAGTGCACATTTATTCAGTACATGCCAAACACCAAGGTCGGGCATGTGTACTATCTGTTTGCCTTGAATGACATTTAGGTAAGCTTCAAGTATTTATTTAATAGACAAAAACTCTGGTGGTGCTGTGTGATGAGTGGTGAACTGCTGGCCACAGGTTGGCAGTTCAAAACCGCCACCCGCTCCCTACACAGAAATAAAATGAAGTGTTCCCTGGAAAGATGTAGTCTTGGAATCCTATGTGGTTGAGTTGTAATGAGTGGGAATCAACTTGATAGCAGTGTTTTTGTTTTTAACCATAGAACGATCCATCTTTTACCAGAATTTTAAAGAGGTCCAACTAAAAGTGATACCCCATGTAAAAACATGGGGCACCATGCCATGCACATGCTCAGTACTCACTAATGTCAGTTTCCGTTACCGTTTTCTATACTAGGGCAGTAGGAGAATATAGAAATGGCCAGGGGAGCTATGAACATATTTATATCCTATCCTGTCTCCAAGCGTAGAATAGAACCCACTGCCAGCTCCTAGCGACCCTGAAGGGCAGGGTAGAACCGTCGCCATGGATTTCAGAGACTGTGACGCTCTACAGCCTCCTCTTTCTCCATGAAGCCCTGGATGGTTTCAAACTGCTGCGCGTGCAGCCAGCAGGCCAACACATAACTCACTACACCACCAGCACCGGACTTACACTAGCCAGGAGTAAGGTCAGGGAAATCTGACAGTCATCAATGACTCACCTCCTTCCCCCAAACCCTTCTGCATCGGCAGAGAAGCATGGGTGCGGCCTAATAACAAGGACTTATCAGCTGCTCTCTGAAGCACCGCCAGGCCACCATCACAGAATGAGCAGGTGCATTGGCATGATGGGAAAAAAAATGTCTTTGGTACAACTAGCGTATTTCTCACCAAATGCAGTTTTCAATTTTCTAAAAACTTCTTCCTAATAAACGTCACTGGTTGTCCTGTGTCCTGTGCTGCCGATCCCTGGGGGAAATTCAGCCTCATCCTGGCTGTCATAGTGCCTTCTTTTCAGCGTGGAAAAGGAAAAGACCATCTCTTAATGAACATTCAGAAACCTGGGAAATCGCCTTACTTCTTTTAGTCCGCGACAGAATCGCTCAAACACTCTTTTCATATTGCCTCCCTTTTCCATCGAGATCACCCGCGTGTGATCTTCCTCATTTATCCAGATGAGAAATGTCTTATCATAATTATGCCTAATGAACAAAGAAAGACAGTGTTGCGTGTTAATTGCATTCGTGTTAACACATGAACATTCCCATTATCTCGGTGGCTTGATCGCTTCATTCCACCTTCCTCATTTCCTAGCAGGCTTCAATCCGTGACTCTCTGCACCAGAGCCACGCATCATGTTACCCAACAGAGCAGAGGCGAAGGTAAGGCCAGTGCAAGCCTTTAGCCCAACAGGAATGCAATCCCCCTGGCTCTTCAGGGTAGGAAGGCAAGCATTCAACTATGATAACAGTTTTGAGCTCTGACACTAACAAGAGTATTTTTCTGTCCTAACAGATCCAAGCAAAAAGCTTGTGGTGCATTTGGAGGGGAATGTTTTGGCTGATTCTCAAGATAGTAGGGGATGCGAAGAGCTCCCTTAGATTGTCTACTGCTGTCATGGTTGTTAGGTGCCAACCGGTCAGTTCTACCCATAGCGCCCCTACCTCTGCACCACACAGTGAACCGCTGCACTGTTCCACCCTGCGCCATCCTCCCATCCTCACAATTGCTGTTAGTTCCTGCCTGGTCGCCTCCCCTGAATAGCTGCTCAGGAACACTTGCATCTCAGCTCCTCCCAGCAAAGTTATGCGGGTAAGTCAAAAAGTGTTGCCACAAAATCATAGCGCACTTTTATATAAACATATCAAACGTGACGCTATTGTTTCTTGATGTAGTCTCCGCCTAGGTCTGTACATTCTAATGCTGGTGTTTCCGTCTCACTAACCCTTCACCAAAGAATTCTGTGTGCTTCGCTTCATACTACATCAACACTGTAGTCTGGCCTCCTCCAAAATCTCCAGTCTGTTCCCTGTCGGTGTTCTTTGAGTTTCAGGAACAAAAATAAGTCTGAAGGGGCAAAATCAGGGCTGTTGGTAAATGAGGTAAGGTTCCCAACAAATTTATCACAGGATGGTCCTTACTACCATCGAAGAATGAGCAAGTGTTTTGTCATGATGTGGGGGCGAGGGCGGGGCGGCCGATCCTTGGTACAACTAGCCTATTTCTCACCGGTGCAGTTTCCAATTTTCTAAAATCTTCCTAACAAACTCCAGTGGTTGCCTTGTAATCTGTGAAACATTTTCTCAAGATGGTCCCTTTGGAATCTCTCCAAACAGTCACTCTGCCCCGCTGAGCTGAGCTCTCTGCCTTGATGTAAGTGGCCCAGCGGACCCCCTTGGAAGCCACTGTATTGATTGGACTTGCTTCTGTGGATCATGTTAGTAATTCCAATACGCATTCCCAGTTACACCTTGGTCTACAAAATAAACTTAATTAGCTTCAATCTTGCTTGGATGACTGATGGAAAGATCAGCTCTTTGAGCTAGCTGGTCTTCGAACGATTCCTTTAGTACCCAGAGAGCCGAAAGCTTTCTGCAGCCCAGATGTTCACTGAAAATGGAAAATGGCAAACCATATGAGATCAAGAACTTCAGGATCTGTCCCATAAATGCTAACTTCATGGTCTTCTTTCACCCATTTCTGGACGTCGGCCACAGTTTCTTCATTTATGAAGTTTGATGGTTGTTCCTCTCTTGGTTCATCTTTGAGGTCTTGCCCGCCTTCCTTAAAATATTTGATCCATCTAAAAAACCTGTTGCTTTGTCAGGCGGTATTCCCATATACTCCTTGCAAAGCTTCAGCAATTTGGTAAAATGTCCATATGACTTTTGTTAAAAATCTGATAACAGCCCTGACCTGAAAATCATGTTCTCCCCCCATGGCAAAAACAAAGTATACTTTTTTAAAGGCACCGAAGGAGACTAAGACAAATGTAGCTCGCCTGATGTAGCTTGTCTGCACCCACCCTGCATTGCAGAGGCACGCTTAAACACGTTTGTCCCAAATAAACCTGAGCCCTGAGAGCAATGTTTTACTTCCTCCCATAAGAATCTACCAAGCCACAGGGTTCGAAGTGGACGAGGATAGTGTGTGAAGATGAATTATGTATACCTCCCTAGCCATTCTTCCTTTTAGGGTTTGCTTAAATCCTTTAAGAGTTATTTGCATTATTTGCTGTAATGCCATAAAACAGAGACTCAAATAAATAATAAGAAGCTGAGGCTTTCTACTTTTCTTTGCAGAAACGGCCGCCTTTCGCATGCATAGCTCTTGCATGCACACCTTAGAAACCTCACAGTGGTCACACACACACACAGCGTGCAAGCGCTCCGTCTCTCCGTTCAGCTCAAGCTGGGCATACTGTCACTGCACTTCACAGCAACTTCAGGTGAGGACAGGCCAGGCGATCGGAAGGAGGATCTCCGCACACACTGCCAACATGGTAATGCTATGTCCATACCAGATTCCCCTGGCATCTGGCCAGTCACGGGCCATCCCGGCACATGTTAGTAAAGGGGACACTGGCTTATCAAACAGAAAGTGGTCCTGCAGGCCAAAGGGGACAAAGCAGAGAGAAGGAAAGACCGAGATCAGAGAGGGCTGTCGATGCTGGGTGGCCATGATTCCACCCACCCATTCCTGATGGAGCTCTCCTTGGCAAGGGGATCTCCATCTCCATCTCTATCATCTCTATCTCTATCTCTATCTCCATCTCTATCTCTGTCATCTCTATCTCTATCTCTATGTCTATCTCCATCTCTCTCTCTCTCTCTCTCTCTCTCTCTCTATCTCTATCTCTCTCTCTATCTCTATCTCTATCTATATCATCTATATCATCACCAATGTCCTATTTCTGCTCCCAAGATTCTGACTTAATTCTATAAGGGGTAGCCTGTGCGTGAGGGCTTTTAAACACTCCTCAGTTGGTTCAGTGTACAAACAAGGTTCACAAGCCCGGCCTTGGTCTAGATGGAAATACCTACTCACTAAGGCCCTCTGCATGCATTGGCCAAGGGGACAGGGTTAATGGGCCCCACCCCTAAAGGTTTGTTTGTTCTGCACAGTAGCCGTTCTTTCAAATGCTAGCTAGCATTATTGGTTCATTTATTATTATCATTCCTTTTATTAAAAATGCACTCAAAATATAGTGATGATCGGTAAAGACAAAAAATTACTAGCATTCATTTTATCTGCCAAGCTCTCTGCCAGGGGTTTTTATGTCCATCCCTTCCTTCTCACGACCACTCTATGAGGAGAGAGTGCACACTGGAAACCGCTGTCAGACAGCGAGTAAATAACAACCTAGACTTGCAGGCGTCCTCAAACTACAGGCCAAGGGCCAAATGCAGCCCGCGGAGGGCATTTATCTGGCCCGCCAGGTGTTTTTGCCCCATTTGTTTGTTACTTCAAAGTAAGATATGGTCAGTGTGCATAGGAATTTGTTCATAGTGGTTTTTTTTTTTAAACTATAGTCCAGCCCTCCAACGGGTCTGAGGGACAGAACTGGCCCCTGTTTAAAAAGTTTGAGGACCCCTGACTAGAGCCTAGAGCTATGTGGCTTCCTAACCACACCGCATGCTGCTCTACATATCCAAATCCATGTCAGGACACTGACATTCTTCTTGCTATAGGTATGTTAACTTTTCTTGCATAGCTATGTGCTCACTCTGTAGTGAGATCTATGAATACCATCTATCTTCATATGATTACACAGAGGCAAGAAATCAAGAAGGCATGGGGGCCGGGGGTGGGGGGAGAGGGGGGACCTATTACAATCTCTAGGAAGGACAGACTTGTGGACTGCCACTGCCCAGGAAACACAATGTCCCTGACACTGGAGACCTGGGGCAGCCACAGGATGGGAGTTGGCTTGTTCAGTAGCAGGGAAGGCGGTCAGTTGACCTGCAGGCTACAGAGCAGGAGACTACTGCCCGCAGACCACCTGGCTGGCCTGACTGTCCTGAAAATGCACGTTTGTTGGCATTTGCATGGTTTCTGTCTGCTTTTCGCTTGGAGTTTATTTAAACGTTTTTTCTGAACTTTCTGTTTTAGCAGGGGTGAGGAACAATTAAGGAGGGACTTAGGTGTTGTCTACCCTAGCACCAGAGAGCAATTCTCTCTGGAGACAGGCCCTGGTGGGGACAGCAGGTGTCAAGGGTGGGACACCTGGAAGAGTCTGGGCAGTCCTCTCCAGGTGTTCCTGGCTTTCCTGGCTTCCATGGGACGCCGTGGTGGAGGCCTTCAGCCCGGGCCTCAACAGCATCTCCACAGCCCAGGGTTCATCTTGACCAATAGGCGAGGCGATCTTTCATTCACCCCTCAGTCACCCATTCCCAGCCCCGCGCGATGTCACATTGCAGTTTAGCCACACCACACTCCCGTGGCTTGCAGAGCCCGGTTTCGGGGCTCGCCTGGCTTTCCTACACCAAGAAGCTTTGGGATCGGGGCTCCGCAAAGCCTGGCTGACCGGCGGATCTGGGTCCCACCCCGCTCCTGGGCGCTACTCACGTCTATGAGCCGTTGCTGATCCTGCTCAGTCATCTCGGACAGCTTGTAGTAGCGGCCGGCCAGATCCCCCTTGAGACCCTCCAGGGCCGCGATGGCCACGTTCTCCACCTCCCGGCGCTCGGCGCGGCTGCAGGCGGGCGGCAGGCTCAGCCCGCGGATGCTGCGGCCCGTGCGCACCCGGGAGGACAGCACGTAGCGCTCGTCGAAGAGACCCTGGGTGACCTGGGGAGCAGAGCGCGGGCGCTGCTGGTCGGCCGCAGACCCACCGGGGGCCCGGCCCCAGCTGCCAGGATCCCGGGGACCTGCACGCACTGTGCGCTTGGCAGAACCAACATGCTCGACACCTTCTAGAAAACCCTATGGTTGAAAGCGCCTTTGAGCTAAGCAAAGAGCCAAAACCCAACACCAAACTCACTGACATGGAGTGGATGCCGACTCATAACGACCCTGGAGGGCAGGGGAGAACCGGTCCCTGTGGGTTTCCACGGTTGTACCTCTTCGGAGGAAAGCCCCACCTTTTACCAGTGAGAGGCTGGAGGGTTTGAACTGCTGACCTTGAAGTTAGCAGCCCAACTGGTAAACACTATGCGGCCAGGACTCCTGAAGCCAATAGCAGAGTTTCCCGGTATAGCACACTCCTCAGTATGTGTTTTGGGATTAAAAAAGAAACAGCAACTGCGTTAGGAAAGGTCTCCAGGTCTCAAGGACCAGCCTTGCCCTAGGTTTCCGTATTAAGGAAAACGTCGACTTTGGGGCCTTCTAACTTCCACCAGGGCCCTCCACGGTGCGTGGGGTGCTGGACAGCCTCTGAGGAGAGTCTGAATGCGGTGTGTGCCCCCTCGCTGGCTCTCCTCCCCTTGGGCTCTGGGGCACCAGTGTCATGGGAAGTGGGGGGCAGCCAGGAGCCTACCTTGGAGGCGTCCAGATCCGTGGGGTGCTTCATCACCTTGGGGTCATAGCCATTGTGCCTCAGTTTGATGACGGGGTCAAAAAGATCAGCAAATACCTGCAGGAAAGAACACATTTCCTCTTTAACGGGTTCACCTAAAAGACACGTGTCCCTTGTCTCATGGCGGGGAATTGCTGCAGGAGCGGTTTGGCGCATCATCGTCGTTCTCATCAGAAGCAGCAGCAGACACCGAGAACATCACTTGGAGGCCGCTGGCCTCTTGGTGTGGTCAGGTCATCTAGAGCCTGTCATCTTAACTTCCTCCCGTGTGATCCTGCCAAGCGGACTGCCTGCCAACGGCCAGCTGACTATCCAACAAGTCAGAGGTTTCCCCTCAGACTTCTGGCCTTTGCGGGATGACAGATGCTGCCAGATCAGAGGCTAAGCAGTTCTGTAGCCCACAGGGAAGACTGGGCTCTAGAGTTCAAGCAACAAGTTACATTTCTGGGAAACTCGGCTATCCTAGAAAGACACAGGAAAAGCTGGGGTCAAACAGGGACCTCAAAGCCTGTGAGACCCTCCCCGGTCCAGACTCCCAGGCTCCCGTCTGGTTAGAAGCAACATCCAAGGGAGCTGTGAGAGCAATCCAGTGACCTACAGCCAGAATGCGCCTTAGAAGCGAGGACGGCGAGACTGCGTCTCACATACGTTGGACATGTTCTCAAGAGAGATCGGTCCCTGGAAAAGGACATCGTGCTGGGTAACGTTGAGGGGCAGTGAAAAAGAGGATTCCCCTCAAGGATTGATGGACCCAGTGGCTGCCCCAGTGAGCTCAAACATAAGAACAAGTGTGAGGCTGGCACAGGACCCACCGGCACAGTGGCACTCTGCTGTGCATGGGGTTGCTATGAATTGGAGCTGACTCCATGGCACCTAACAACAACAACAACAACAGAGACCAGAGCATGGACCACGGGGACAGATAAGAGCTCTCAACACAAGGAACCCAGGACAAATAGACCCCTCAGGACCTATAAGGGTAGGGGGAGAAAGGGGGAACCAATCAAATGATCGAAGTATAACCACCCCCAAGTGGGATGAACAACAGGAACGTGGGTGAAGGGAGACAGCTGTCGGTGTAAGATATGAAAATAATAATAGTTTATCATTTATCAAGGGTCCATGAGGTAGGGAGGGAAGGAGGGAGGGTAGAGGAGGGAGGAAAAACTGAGGAGCTGATCTTAAGGGCTCAAGTAGAAAGAAATTGCTTTGAAAAGGATGATGGCAACATATGTACAAAGATGCTTGACACAATGGATGTATGGATTGTTCTTAATAAAATAATTTTAAAAGACAAGGATCTACATATGATCTCCTCCCTGGGGAACGAACAAGAGAAAAGTGGGTGAAGGGAGACATCGGACAGTGTAAGATATGACAAAATAATAATTTATAAATTATCAAGGGTTCATGAAGGAAGGGGGAGCAGGGAGGGAGGGGGAAAATGAGGAACTAATGCCAGGGGCTTAAGTGAGAGCAAACCTTTTGAGAATGATGAGGGCAATGAATGTACAAATGTGCTTTACACAATTGATGTATGTATGGATTGTGATAAGAGTTGTATGAGCCCCTAATAAAATGATTTAAAAAATGATTTGAAAAGAGAGAGAGATCATCACAGATTATTCACCGCCTTTGGGAGTCATGGCATGGGAGGCCAGGGAGCCAGCACTGGTTAAGGTTCTGCCCTTGTGGATGAGCCTCTAGTCCTGTTCGTTTCACGTGGCTGCCTTCCTGGGGACTGTGTCCAGCCCCTGCAGCAAAAGGTTCAAGAGAGGGGCACTTGAGGGAGGGCCAGGGGCATTTGCCATGACCTAAGCACTGCTCTCTGTAGGGTTGGGTCAGTGGTGGCTGAGCTCAGCCAGGAGCAGACCTTCTTGTCCTTCTGACCAAGGACATGAATACCTTGAACTTGGGATTTGACCAAGAGACCTGATGTCCCAAATCTGCATTACAATGGCTATCTGATCAACAACAGATAGGAGACTTCCCAACCTAATGACACAACAGGGAACCATTCCCAAACAAAGCCCAGCTTCCAGCCACTCCAGATGCTTTGCTGGTGAATATACATCAGTAGTTTTACTTGTTTTTGCTATAAGGAGCTCACAGAGTGCCCTTAGCCACTGATTCCTCAGAGAGGGATACCAGAGCAGCATCAGAGGGAAGCTGCTGACCTCATTGTTCCAGAAAGCATTCCAGAGGGTGTGCGGCTGCGGGCTTCTCTTTATGGGATCCCTTTCTGAGGAAGCTAGTCCCATTGAGAAGGAAGAAGCCCGGGATCAGATCCCACTCTGAAACCAGCGGGACCCAGCAGGGAATTTTACCTCATAGGACTCTTCATCACCAGCCACCATGCCCACCGTCTTAATGAAGGGGTGGCCGGGGTTGTCCACACCAGTCTGAATGCACTGGTCCAGGGTGTAGCCGCTGGGTGTCACCTTGTTGCGGAGCTTGGCATAGATGGCCGGGGTGAGGCACTCGGCCATGCAGTTGTTATGTTTGCGCAGATCAGGGAAGTCTGCACTGAAGGGAGAGGAGGAACGGTTTCAGTGAGCAGCCTGTTGGAGTGTGTGTGTGTGTGTGTGTGTGTGTGTGTGTTGGGGGAGTAGGGGGTCTTAAGAGGCCTGTGAGAGTACTTCTCTTGTGTCTGTGCTTCACCCAGGCTTCAGGGAGTCTGCGGGTACAGGCACACTTGGCTAGGAGTCAGGTTAACAGCAGCAACAAAAAGTAGTCCCCATGCATTGTCAGAGAACGGGGCCTGGCGCAGCCCAATGATCCCCAGTCTGCTGGCTGATGAAACTCATGATTGTGACTCATGGGAGTGGAAAGCCCCTCTTTCTCCCTCAGAGAGGCTGGCAGTTTGGAACCATTGACCTAGGGTTTAGCAGCCCTAGGTCCTACAGAGCCACTACACCCCCGGGGCTCCATGTTAAGAGTGGAGTGAAATTAAGTAGAAAAAAAGTTGAAATCATAATATAGACTTCTCTTCCTCCTTCCCTGCAGTTTTGGTAAAAGACAACAGCCGCATGGCTTCCCTCAGGCCTGTGGGGAGAAACCTTGCCAGGAGAACTAACTAGACATTCATGTCTTTATTTGTTTGGACTCTGGAATATACTGTCTTCAAACGCAGGATTTTACTTTGTTGAGAACAGTTTGGTTATTGAAACAAAGTCAAGCTAAATTCATTGCCATCAGCCTAGTTGACTCTGACTCACAGTGACCCTACAGGACAGGGTAGAGCTGCCTCTGTGGGTTTCTGAGACTGTCACTCTTTATGGGAACAGAAAACCTCATTTTTCTCCTGTGGGGTGCCTGGGGGTTTGGAACTGCTGGATTTGCAATTAGCAGCCCCTTGAGTAACCAATACACTAACAAGATGCTTTGTAAATATCCAGGAAATTATGAATCTCCCCCTGGGATCATAGGGAATTGAGGAATGATCCCTTGGGAATTCCTGAGTGAGATGGCAATTGCCAGTGATTCCAAAGAGATCGTGATTCCCACAAGAACCTGTAGATCTCTCTGCTGAAGACTACACTGATTCTTCTCATCCATACCTGCCTTACAGAATCCCTTACAACCGACTTCACTCAAACTCTAGTTCCTGAACCGTGCCTCACCATGGTCACTGCTCAGGGCTATGAAAGCACACCCTTCTTTGTTCTCGCCTGACGTCACTCCTCCACTTCCCACCTCCACGGACTTCGTGCTGACACTTAAACTTGCTGCTAGCACATCCCATTTTCCTGCAGACAGCGAGCTGTGAGGGAAGCATGGATCTGGAATCCAGGTCCCTGGGTTGCATTTGGCTATCTGTGCAGCATGAACAGCATACTGCTTTGAGTTTCTAAGCCTCCATGTCATGATCAAAGGATGTGAGGAGGAATCAAATAGATATCCCATGTGTGTGGAAAGCTTAACATACATGGCAAATAATCAGCTCATGTTCCATTTTAGTAATAATTATAATCCACAGGTTTCAAAGTTATTTGGTCTACTGCTCCCTTCTCAGAAAAAAACAAACTCATTGCCAACACACGCCTTTGCAAATACAAACGCTGTACTATAGCCCACCATCCAGGATAAAGTGTAGGAATCTGCTTTTGTATCCCCTGGATTATTCTAGCTCCCACCTGTCCCCACCCCCATGCGTGGAGTGGAAAACACTTATAATTTAACTCCCACTACCAGCTCCCGGGCAGGAAGGATGGCCGTAGGCTGCTTTGTCCTCTCCACAGGTCACAGTGAATAGTGAGGTCTCAAAAGCGATTGTCCTTTGGACTCAGTCATCTTCTTTGGCCAAGAGGAAGGACGCTTGCCGGCCATTTCTAGGAAGGGAAAGCCCATTCTTGCTGGGCCCGGAGCGATGTTCGAGCCCAGGGAACTCACCTTGGAGGGAACAGCTTGTGCTGTTCTCGGGCCTCGGCGTACATTTTCTGCCGGTTCACCAAGTAGCCCGTGGTCAGGGCACTGGTGCCCAGGGTGGCGAATAACAGGGAGGCATTGCGGCCAGTTAGCAGCTTCGAGAAGGTGCTGGCCATCCTTCCTCTCGGAAGAGTGTCTGAAAAGCAAAAGAGCTGGGTTAAGGCCTCTTCCAGGATGACCTTGAGCAAAGAGGCAGAGCGTACAGCCCAGAGCTTCCGCTCTTTCGGTTTTTAGGATTTGAAAGATCAGGGCAGGGAGGACGGGTGCTGGGTTTGTTGTTGTTGTTTTGTTTCCAGTACTATTTATTTTATTTTGTTTAGCTTTTTATTGAACCTTGGGAGAGTACTTATGGGGAAGAGTGGATTCCATTCAACAATTCATATACACTTTGATTTCTGGCATTGACTGCAAGTCCCACAATGTTAATTGCATTCTTCCCGGGTTTCACCTTTCTGATCCGTCTTCCATTCTTCCTGCCTTCTAAGCATCATCCCTGAGGAGATGCTTCCCTTTTGATCTTGTGTGTGATTGGTCTAAGAAGTATGTACCTCCTGGGTGCTGAGTTCAGTCCTAGCCCTAAAGAGTGTCTAAGGACCTCACAGGCTCCACCCATCTCTACAAGACCAATAAGTCTTTGTTGTTGTGGTTTTTAAGTTTTATTCCACATTCCGCCCCTTTCCCCCCCCCCCCTTACTCTATCCCCTTCAGGAGGGTTAGCAGCGGTAGCTGGGTACCATCTACTTCTTCTGGTCTCAGGGTCCCAGGGGCTGGGACCTGTATGTCCTTTAGTCCTTTGGGCTTATTGTTTCCATGTGTCTTTGATTTTATTCACTGCTCACTGCTCTGGATGGAGAGCAGCCATGGCTGCCCCCGAGAGAGCCAAGTACCAACAGAATCTTTGTCGACTGTGTGATGACAACTGACTTTGTGGCCCCCAGATGCTGGTGCGAAGCAGCCAGGCCCAATGATGGGCCCGTAACGTGTTTGGTTATGGCTAAGTGGTTTGCATGACTTTGACCTGTGTGCACTGTATTCACGGTGTGTGTGCAGTACATATGGCTGCTTCCTCTGGCAGGCCTGTAGGCGTTCATTCCCCTTCTCACTCCTTTCAGCGCACCGCCCCCTTCTCTCCCCTCCACATTGATTTGGAAAATCTGGGCTGTTTTAGCCACCATGGAGGCTAAAACCTACCTGATGTCCATGTTATTTTCTGTACTGATATGTTATGGGAAGAATAAATAAAAAGAGAGGCTTTCCACTTCTGGCTGTTGGCAACGAGAAGGTCTTTTGGACCCTGCTTTTTCATAACAACTAGATCTTGAGTAAGATGGAGTGCTGGGTTCTAACAGAGAGACGAATTTTCTGGGGACCACCCTCCCAGACTACTCCCTCTTTCCCCCCATCGAGCTCACAGTTGCACTTGGAGTGAGAAGTATCTGGACTAAGTAGGTCAGGACCCTGCACATACTTCCCTGCATGTCCCAGGAGGTCAGCAGCAGAGGGCGCCAGATAATAAACCCCGTGAAACCTGATGCTCCAGGTTCGAAGAAAACTGCAAGGAATCGGCAAGAAATTCTCGGAGTGTCCAGACCCCATATGCTAATTGCCATACATTCATCACCACCCCTTTAAAGACCTGTGCTGGCTGCTGAGCGCGACTTCCTTGACCTATTGGCCTAGGTCATGGAACCTTGTCCATCGGGGACCTCCCCCCTAATGAAGTTATTTCTGTCTCCGCTCTCCCTTGTCCTGCCAGTTTCCTCTGTCCATCTCCCTGCACCGCACTTCCACCTTTACAAGAAGCAAGAGGGGTTGGAGGATCGAGAGGTAAAGCTTGAGGCTAGCAGGCTGATGGGGTACGGTTCCAAGTCGGGAGTGCCAGCTCTCAGCTTCCCTGGGCGGAAAGGATACACATTTAGGCCCTGATTCCCCTAGATGAAGATCAAGCAGCAAGTTCCCCATTAAGGATCACCATGCACCTGAGAGATACTATGAATGGGAGTTAGTAGATGGGATTACCAGAGATGGAGACTTTCCTAGACAAAAGATATGGGAATTGCCAGGCAAGAATACAGATGAACTCTGTGTGGAAGTTAAAGAAGTCACCATGACGAGCAAACTAGAGACTCCGAAGAACAATCAGCGTCAGACCTTCTTCTTCAGTCTCACTGCCTTCGAGTCCAGGCCAACTCATAGCGACCGATAGGACAGGGTAGAACTGCCACGGTGAGTTGACAAGATTGAAACTCTTTACAGGAGTAGAAAGCCCCATCTTTCTCCTGCAGAGTGGCTGGTGTGGTTTTCCCACTTCTGATTTTGTGGTTCACAGCTGTGGTAGTTACATAATCTTTTGTCAACTTGCGAAGGGTTGGAGTTTAGTCCGTCAGTCAGGTTGCAGCTTGATGACCTCATTTGGAGGTGCAATGGAGATAAAGAGCTGACTGGAGGCCACATAGACACACTCTCTGCTTCGTCTTCTTGCTGAAAAACACAGAGAGCTACGCGAGAGCCCTGGAGCTGAAGGAGCCACGTGGACAACCACACCAGTGCTGACATGGTTCCACTGCCACTGGATCCACAAGACTTTCCACCCACTGGCCTGTGATCTTCCTGCATTTGGCGTCATTGCATGTTTTGCGTGAGCCTTAAGAAGACTTTATAGATTGGCATCAGATTTATGAACTTAATCTGGACTGGGATGTTTTCTTAATGTATAATTACTCTTTGATATAAAATTCCCTCGTACACATATGAGTATCTCTGGATTTGCTTCTCTCATCCACCCAGCCTAACACGCAGCCACATGTATACGCTTTATACCACCAGAGCTCATCTCATGTGTTGGGTTGTGCCAATCCCCTGTAAGAGTAGGAGAGCACTCCTCAAAGAGCTACACCAATACCTCGTAGTCCGTGTCTGTGGCAGATCACATCATAAGACTTTTTTAGACCTATCTTCTCTACTCCCACACCTTCTGATTCTTGAACAGCCAGGGAGTACTGTTTCCCCTGAGTTTTCCAGAGAACTCACCAAAGTTATGTAAGACACGCCTAAGTTCTTTACCGGCAGCATTGAAAACGAAGCACCCAGCCAAACCCCCTTGTCATCTAGTCCATTAAGCCTCACAGCAGCTCTTACCAAGATGGGGTTTCTGAGGCTGCAAATCTTTATGGGAGCAGACAACCTCATATTTCTCCCACCAAGCAGCTGGCAGATTTGAATCAGTGACCAGCCTTATGAGTAACTCACAGCACCATCAGGGCTCTTATGAACCAAAAACATTAAATGAACTAAAAAGAATATATACCAAAAGAGTTGAACAGGAGACTCAGGTACCTGCATGCCAATGCTCTTTCTAGCACCAGACATACTAGCCGAGATGGAAACAACCCAAATGTCCATCAACAGACAAAGGGACACACAAAGATGGTATAACCATACAACAGAATACTAGTTCGCCATCAGGCACCTGCTACCAGACCGAACCCACTGCCACTGAGTCCATTCCGACTCACAGCAACCCTCCATAGGGTTACCAAGGCTGTAAAAACTTAGGGGAAAGATAACCTCTATTTTCTCCTACAGAGCAGCTGGTGAGTTTGAACCACCGATCTTGTGGTGAGCAGTCCAGTGCTTACCACACAGCACTATGAAGGGTCATGCTACTGTACAGATAAATCTTGAAAATGTTATGCTCCATTAAATAAGCCAGGCACAAAAGGACAAAACATTCCTAGTACTCCAGTTATAGGAAAGATACAAAGTAAATTATTAGAGAAAGAAAGTAGATTAGAGTTTCACAGGGGCTCCTGGGAGAGGGAAATGGGGAATTTTGCTTGGTGGATATGGATTTTCTGTTTGCGAGGATGGTAATGTTCTGGGAACGGTTACACAGCGTTGTAATTGTACTGACTCACTGCCCTCATGCCAGTTCCAACTGGTAGTGACCCTATCATACAGAATAGAACTGCTCCTGTGGGGTTCCAAGCCTGCAAATTTTGACAAGAGTAGAAAGCCTCATCTTTCTCCTGTGGAGCGGCTGGTGGTTTCGATCTGCTGATCTTTCGGTTAATAGTCCAATTTGTAACCCACTCCGGCTCCAGGGTTCCTTTGAATGTACTTAGCGCAACTGAGTCATAACTTAAAAGAGATTAGAATGGTAAAACTTTTGCATACTTTAATACACACACAACCTGCTGTCCCTAAGCGTACAGGAAATGAATGTGTTTCCGAGGTTGACCCAAACGCCTTGCCCTTTATTGTTTCTTTTCGCGCATTGCCTGAGCACTCTATGTGCTTACACCAGAGTCTGAGCACATCGATTCTAAAGAGCAGAGCCAAGAGGAAAGGGAGGGGCTGGGCCCCACGTACAGACAAGTAACAAACAGCCGATGGTCTTCAAGGACTTGCCTCCCTGCGAGGGCACGCAGTGAGTGGGTATCATCTGACTCGACAAATTCGTGTTTGAAATGTCCCCACATCCGTAGTTCAGTTCTGGATGACAACATTGCTTGACGTCAGGAGTTCCAGCACTGCACTGCAGTGCTGTCTGAGCAGTGCTGAACACCTCAGGTCCACAGACCCAGGTAGACTTTATTTTTAGCAAGCAAACTAAAATTCAAGTGCCTCTGCTTCTATTTCTGATGGAAATAGTATTCTGAAATCATTTATTTCAATTTAACGTCTGGTGAAAACATTCTTGCTTTCTTGTCTCTGTTTCTCTCATGAAGACACACAGTAGAGACCCTGAATTTCGCATGTTAGTGTGTTTTAGCCAGTGAACTGGGAGTGAGGCTAAACAAAGGAAGAGGCTATTGATCCCGGGAAGGGGTGCTCCATGCTTCCCAAAGGCCCAGAGCAGGATTACAATGACATTGCTTTTCCTAATGACTAGAGGAAATCTCCGTTACACGTTAGAATTTATCTTTGAAAAGCTGTATAGGCCTAATGTTGCATTGTGTACACATTTCCATATTACCTGGTCAGCTCCAAGCATTATATAAACACTCTCTGCCGTTGCAGGAGTGATTAGGCAAAGGGCAGCTAACCCCAAGGTCAGCAGTTTGAAACCACCAGCCACTCTGTGGGAGAAAGAAGAGGCTTTCTAGTCCCATTAGGATTTACGGTCTTGAAATCCCCAGGAGCAGTTCTACCTGCCCTACAGTGTCGCTTTGAGTCAGAATTGACTCGGTGGCAGTGAGATGTTTGTTATCTGCAGCTGAGAGTCCTGATCAGAAGGAACTAGTGCCATTTACGCGCTGTGGGCACAGATGGCAGCATGTGGCAGGCATCAGTAAGGCTGGGGAGACACCTGCAGAAAGGAGTCATCTGTGGTCCACCACATCAGTGGGATTTGGCTTCTCCAGGTCTCCAGGTTTTAGTCAAGTGCAGCGCATCCACCTTTGAAACCACTGTGCTGAGAATCTGGAGCAAAATGAATGGCGAGGCTCACTTGAAAAGGCGTTTTATGTTTTTCAATCCCTCCCTGCCCGAGAGCATCAGTATAACTTAGTGAACTGCTCTGGGACGAGGTCGCTGGGGAGGGGAGATGAAGGGCCTGAGAAGCCAGGCTGTTTCTCCCGGGCACAGAAGCTCCAGGATCACACATCCTCAGGGTGGGTTCTGCCGACAGCGTGAGCAGCTTGCAAACAACTGTTTCTCTTTTGTGTGGCTCTTTGCTGAGGCTTCCAGCCTTCTCTTTGGCACCATGGCGAGCAGCTGGGACACAAGGGCAGAGCTTCCCACCCAGGGCATGCTCCGCCCACCAGGATCATCTGCCAGGTCCCACTGGCTCCTGGCTCTCCTGAGGCAGAGGGATGTTGGCTTCTACACGTCTCTGTAGCCTGTGTTCTCCCCAGCAGTTGGCTCCATTCTCTGCCCAGACCACCATGGGGAGTGTTACACATGCCAGTGATCTTGTACCCTTCCGTTGAAGCCCATACTGAAACAAGAGATCACTGGCTCGATTCTGGGCCTCATCAACCCCCGTCCCCCCAATGTCCTCTTAATTGACACCCATTTCCTGAATCCCCTAGGTAGCTGATGACAGGATCCATGTCAGGAAGCACTGAATTCATCGATAAACTATTTACTGCGATCCCACCACGTGGCTGCAGCAGTGGGCTCCAGCCTAACAACGGTTGTGGGCGTGGTCCAGGACAGGCACAAGGATTGTGGGCGTGGTCCAGGAAGGGCAACATTCCGTTCTGGTGTACATCGGGTCGTGATGGGTGGGCACCCACAACAGCCACGTGTCAGGCCCCGTGCGAGGCATCGGCAGGAAGAGAAAGCTGCTGTGGGGCTCATCATCGGTTTCGAGCACATGGTCAGTCAACCTGAAAACAGATCATTCTAGGTGGGAAGAGTGCCAAGAAGGAAGTGCACAGGGATCACGGAGCTCTGCCTCGCTTTAAACAGACTCAGGGAGCAGAGGAAACCGCCAAAGCCTCCCAGCCGGGGCAGCCGTGGACTTGTGCGTGACCGGAAAGGAGGTCAGTGGGCTGAAGCACACGGAGCACAGGAAAGTGACTGGAGAGGTGGGCAGGAGCCAAGTCCCGCAGGCCCTTTGAGGCCATGGAAAAGAGGCTGGATCCCATCCTCCCTGCAGGAGGGACCCAGGGGTCAGCTTACAAGCAGGAGAGTCAGCTGGCCTGAGGCATTACTTATAAAAGCCTCAGTAACTGCCCTGTGGAGAGTGGCGGAGAGCAGTGTGGGTGAGACCGAAGCAGAGGAACCAGTTAGAAAGCCATAGTGGTCCCGCAGCTGCGCTATGGGGAAGGCATTTGCAGTCAGTTCTGGGAAGGAAGACCTGCCGCTGCAGCAGCAGCTTGTCGGCACCAGGCCAGGCAGGAGCCAGCTCTGGGGAAGAAGAGTGAGGGCTAGCGGTCCCTCCTCACCAGGAACCCCCGGCTGACAGAGTGGCAGGCGGCTGTGCTGTGCAGGACTTGCAGAAGGCTTCCTACCACCTGGCTGAAGGTCCATGCCTCCTCCATAGTCCCTCCCCATCCCATTTTGAGCACAAGACTGGGGAGGTGGGAAAAGGGAAGCAGCTCCTCTGCTCTGCCTTTGAAGGGAGAGGCACATTCCATGACATAAGCTCATGTGAGATTCTGTGGAAAGCACATACTTCCAGGGCCTGCCACAGGGGCTCAGCACTTTCAGAAGACAGTGACCTGATTGACATTCAGACGGATGGCTGTAGAACTTTGTGTGATCCCCCAAATGAATAAATCAAGACATAAGAAATACATATGTATAAAAACAAGGTCACACCTTGCCATCGAGGCAATGCTGAGTCGTAGTGACCCTCGAGCACAGGGTAGGACTGACCCAGTGCGTTTCTGAGATGGTAACTCTTAACAGGCATAGGAAACCGCATCTTTATCCCGAGGAGCCAAATGTATGGCGAGCAGTTGTTTATATATATTCTATCTATATTTTCTTCTGCTCACAAATAAGTAGCTCATCTTAACTGGTTTCAGTAAAAGTATTGCCATCGCTTTGCTCACACTGCCTCTCCATTTTCGACGTGGCTGCCCCTCTTCCCTGCCTGACATGTCCATAGCCCAGTGCCTTCATCTCCACACAAATCTCTCTGTTCGATGCTTGTTTTCTGAGTTTCTAAAACACTCATGAGCTGCTCACTCATTTGCATTTGTGCTGTTCAGTTTGTTTGGTTGACACGTGTGGGTGAACGGAGCTGTCATGTATCTCCTGAGATGCTAATGTTCTTCTTCCTGTTGGTAGCGTCTTCTCAACTGATGGCTATTTCTTCAAGGATGTGACCTCTCTCCATCTGCTGCAGTCGCTTGCACCCAGGAGCTGTTCAATAAATATGTCTTGATTGACTTCCAGAAATAGTGCCTTGATTGACTCCCAGAAAGAGGAGCTCTCCCCAGGCTCCTGTGCACCCTCAAGACAGTGCATGAAGCCTCCACCAGTGCTGTCCTGCCCCTTAGGTCCTCTCCACTCCCACCCCCACCCCCACTCGCAAGCTGCCATTGCCTAGGGCCTTTCTCCAGCATTTCCAGCCCTGGTGGATGAGCCAATTGACACTGAATTTTACAAGTCAGCATGTTGGATCAAAGCTTAAGGGGGGAAAACCTACTTCCTTAGCCCACATTAAACACGCCCATTTCCATAATTGATTTTGGATTCCTGTCGATAAAGCAAAAAAGCACAGCTGGCAAGTTTGGCTTTCAGATTCCCCCTGCTCAGGTTCCTGGTATCTGTAGTCTGTTGGCGAGTCTGGGGTGGCCTTCTGAGCCATGGCAGGCTGTTTGATCCCTGGATTCTGTGCACCCAGGTGCACAGCCTTCCTTCCTGGGGAGCTCTTCCTCAGACTAAGGAGAAATCGAATCAGGAACCAGGGCCAGGGATGCCCCAGGAAGACCCCTCCCCATCGCGGCAGGGCTCTACTAAGAGTCAGTAGTCACTCCTCACGGATCTCGTGCTTTCCTGAACAAGAGGCAAGACTGCGAAGGTAAGATTTGGTCAGTTTTCCCGGCCAGCACGTGATAGGTTCTCAGTGGAGGCCTGTTAAGTGAGTGAACAGTGCGAGAGTGTGAGAATTGGAAAGGGCTTTAAAGGTCATTTAGCTCAGCTTAAGGGTTCAAATCCCTTCCCTTTCAACTTAAATACCGTACCTTCCACTGGATTCCAACGCAGAGTGGCCTAGAGGGCGAGCAGAACTGCCCCCGGGGTCTCCAAGGCGGTGATTTTGATGGAAGCAGACTGCTCTGTCTTTTTCTCATCGGGTGGCTTTGGGAAGTGAACCACCCACATTTCAGTGAGCAGCAGAGTGCTTAACCACTGCCCTGTGGGACTCTGAGACTGCAACGCTTTACCAAGCCAGAGAGCCCATCTTTCCTGCACGGGCAGCATCCAATCAGCAGCCGAGTGTGTAACCACTACACCCCGGAACACTAGGGTTCAAATGCCAGGGCTTGAAGACGAGGAGCCCCTCAGACAGACACAGGGGTGCAGCTGCTAACAGATGGAAGGTAGGATTTCCTCAGGGGACAGGGTGGGGGTGGGGATATCAGGGGGAGGTTGTGTGTCAGCAAGACCTGGAGATCTGGCCCCAAACAGTTTTTTCCTCAAATATTTTCCTCTTCCAAACCTGTAGCACAGTTAACTCAGTACGGCTGTGCTATCATGTAATCAGTTGAGCTGGACGCTCAGGAAACTGCCATTCTGTGGGACACACGTGGTTAGATGCCAGCAATTTCCTAATTGCAATTTCCTAAAAAGCCTAGAAGCTCACGGAAGGATCCACTTCCTCAGGCCAGCCCCCAGCCTCCCTGAGTGAGTCCCCTGAGCCAACGTGCCCAGACCCGCCCGTGGTGCGGGGACTCATACTCCTGACAGAGTGCTAGCGCTGGACCAGGGTTCTCCTCTTGCCCCGCATCTGTCCAGGGTGGTGTTCTGGCATGTACATGACCTTGGGGCCACTGGTCTTCTTTCTCCTTAGCCCCGCTCAGTAGCACCAGTGTTGGGATCACACCACTTCCAAGAACAACCCATTTTACAGTTGGAAAATGAGTGATCAGAACATCCTTCCCTATCTGAAGCGGGAGGGAAAGTAAGGTCAGACACATTTGCTCTTAATTTTCCACCCTAAGGAATAACACTCGTGGCTCAGTAGTTAAACAGGATAACTGAAAGGTCAGCGGTTCAAACCCACAAGCAGCTCCACTGGAGAACAGACCCGGTGACCAGCTCCTGTTAAGAGTGCAGTCTAGGACAGCTCTATGGGGTACGGGGGGGTGGGGGAGGAGATCTGCTCTCTCCCCCAGGGTGGCTCAAGCTTGTACTCGTGTTTCAGACCAACTCAAGGGCACACAGCAACAACAACGATCCAGTCGTAAATGAGGGGTTCAAAAGCAGGGAGGTCAGAGAACAACCCAAAGCCCCACGACTCAAGGGAACCCACATGCATCTGTTCTGTACCAGGCATTAATTCCAGCAAAGATCCTGTTTTAACTCAATGTTTTACGACCAACATTACACACACACACGCACACACACACACACACACACACACACACACACACACACACACACACCATACAGATCTAACCAGGCCTGGAGCTATCAGACAGTTCTAGCTGCCTCAGGCCCTTCTGTGGTCTCTCAGAAATACAGAATGGTTTTTCTCAAGGATGGGTAAGGGGTAATTATGGGGCCAAATCAGCATCTAGCACATAGTCATTGTTCTGGGAAACTGCAGAGGGGAAGAAGGTGTGGGGGACCAGAGGCAGAGTATGCTCAGGGGCTGCCACCCCCGGACCTCCGTGGACCACAGGTTTCCAGGTGTATGTGTGTCCAGGTCAAATGGAAGGAAGGATGGGGACATGAGCCTGGCCATGGGTAGCCACAGTGCGCGTGGACGGATGGGCAGGAAGGAGGGGAGCGTGGGCAGGTGAAGATAGTCATATTCCTTTCACTGATTGGTTTGATAAATGATTAAATCTCTTTTTATGTGGCAGCTCTTTCAGAGGTCATAATCTGAGGAAAGATGGACAAATAATTCATCATGGCAAAGACATGTACAGCATGTTCTACGTGCCAGGCACGTAGTCCTAAGAGTTCACATACTCATGAAGGAGATATTTTTGAGTCTCCACTTCGTTGTGATTGGGAGGCTTCGAGCTGATTCTGACTCATGACAACCCCGTGAGATGGGAGAACTGTCCAAATAGGTTTAACTGGTTGCAATCAGACCACCAAGCCTTTCTTATGAGGAGCCGCTGGCTGGGTTCGAACTGCCAACCTTTTGCTTAGCAGTGAGTGCTTCATACTTTGCATTGCTAAGAAACTTTTTCTCCCATTTTACAGATAAGCAAATGGAGGCAGAGAAAGATTAAGTAATTTACCGAAGATGGGATAGTGAGTGACAATGCTGGGATTCAAGACCGGCAGCCTGTGTTTAGACTCGTGCACTATCCCGGGCCTTTGAGCGTCCTGGGGTAGCGTTATATACTGAGGGAACCAGAGCAGCCTGGTAGTTCCCAAGAGGGCATGCATGGTGCCAGCCCTGACATTTGGACTATTTGAGGGGCCTTGCCTGGTCCTAGTCAGATGGAAGTATTACTTCCTTCCACCTGCCCTGGGACTAGTACAAGTATTAGGTCACAAATGCAAAGAATTCTAGGGAGAAACCATGACTAGGTCACCGCACACCCACACACCCACATAAGTGGATGACCTTGGGTGCTTGCATGCATTGACCTCATCTGGACAGCTGCTTCTTGAGCATCTTCCAAGTGGCCGTGACACTCCGTCTACACCAGACTTCACCTACATGTGACTGCTGCACAGAGGAGCGAGGAATAAAGGGCTAAACATGGGCCCTCCTAGTTTTAGGCATCGGCCCCGAACCTCTAGACTGAGACACAGCATCTTGGGCCACTGCCGCTAATCCAAATCTCATGCCTGAGGAACTCAAGAAGATGATTAAGAGATGAATCTCCTAAAGTTTGGAGAGTTGCATTTAACTAAGCTGAATCTGCCTAGAATGTGATGACTGGCGGTGCCCAAATGCCCCAGGGAGAACTCATGATTTGGAACAACGCAGCCTTATTTGAGAGTCCACTGCATCCACAGTTCTCAGGGATGGATGGAGCCCACCCGGGCTGAGGACAAAGATTTTGTGAGTACCCTGTGTGCAGTGAGAATGTGGTCTTCATGGCAAAGATCACATGACAACCCAAAAGCCCAGCCTCAAACCCTATTCACCCATTCACTCATCCACTCATGCATGCCCTGCATCCACCCACCTACCCATCTGAGGTAGTTTATTGTGCCAACCTGGCCAATAAACACATGTGGGGTTAATTGAAGGGCAGAAGGATAAATGGCTTGGCGAGCCTCTCCTTTCTAGTTCTGGGGTATCATGCTTTGTGATGGATGGACCAAGGTGCAGCTAGCTGCCTTAGTCAGTTCTCTGCTTCAGCTGGCAAGGCTCACTTCCAGCAAGACATTCCCAAGGAGAAGCCACATGGACCTACCCCGATGCAGCCCTGGGTGCTGGAGCAGCCATGTGGAGACACCTGCCAGCGCTGAGATGCTTATACATTCACTGATTTGGCTTTCCTTCTGCAGTTGGCACCATTGCTTGTCTTTTGTGAGATGGAGGAGGTTTGTGGATTGGTGTCAGACATATGGGTTAATGTTGGATTTGTGGGCTTGGGCAGCACTGTAATGGGATGTTTTCTTGATGTGCACTTAAGCTTTATATGAAACTCTCTTACACATGAGTTTCTGTGGATTTGTTTCTCTAAAGTACCCAGACTAACACTCCATCCATCCACCCATTTCTCTCTCCCCAGCCATCTGTAATCCACAATCCACTGTAATCCACTCATCCCTTCACCCATTCTTTGACCTATCAAACAAACATTGGAGAATTCATCGCTATGTCACACAGTGGAGCTAGTCACAGAAAGCTTGAGATTGGCGGGGAAGATGTAATACAATCCGATTATAATCCCATGTGAATAAAGGGGTGAGAAGACCCCAAAATGCTTGGTGGAGATTGTTCTAGCAACAATTCTTTGAGGATCTGCTGGGCTAATCACATTTTCAGGAGGCGAGGGTTTCGCCAAGTAGAGTGGGCTCAATCGCTTGTGCTTCAGACCACTGTACTTGGTGAAACCCTCACCTCCTGAAAATGTGTTTAGCCCAGCAGTTTCTAAGCATGGGATTGTCACCTCCGAGCATGTGACTCCACCGGAGTCCCAGAACATTATACTCCTGTTCTCTCCCCCGTCCTTGGGCTTCTGCTGAAGTGATCATGGTGCCAGGGATCCAGCTGCCTGCTCCAGTCTGACGCTACGTGTCCAAGGTGCCTGCCAAGCCAAGCCAAGCCAAGCTGGGGATGCTGGGGCAGCCTGACTCTCCGAGGTGACAGGCCTTCCTTTCTCTTTCCTTCCCTCCTCTGTCTTTCTTCCTACCTAGTTTACACATCCTTCGCGAGTTCAAAGGATAAGGAGGGAGGTTGTTTCCAGCAGAAATTGAGAACTGAAATCGTCTGACTCAGTTTACCTGCTCATGGCTCTGGAGTTTGAAAGCATTGCTTACAACCTCAGGGCTCAAAGCCGTCAGAGTTCCCAGGTCCTCAAACCAAGGCATCTTTCTCGATGGGGTTCCGGGGCATACAGAGCTTGACAGAACTAGAGGTGATAAGATTCTATTTGTTCCTATACTTGCTCTTTCCACTAAAAACCACCACCAACAATTAAACATCTTTGTCAACATGTCCAAGAGGCATGTGCCTCTCTGTCTCAGGTAGGTGTGGCAGGAATCTGGGTCCTGGCTAGAGGGTTTCGTCTGGTTCAGGGGCATCCTGGAAGGTCCGAGCCTTGAATTCGACTACCGCCTGCATTCCGAGCCTCTCCCGGTCGTTCTGACTCTCCTGGATGAGGACACTGTGTGCCTCTGTGCTGACGCCCAGTTATTTTGGGTGCAGCTGCACGTGGTGTCCATGTGTCTGAGCTGGAGGGCAGGCAGAGGGCCCAGGGAAGCAGCATATGTCAGCTTTCTATCCAGAGAGTCACCCCAAAACAGAGGTCATCCCCAGAGCTGGACTAGCTCTTCAGAGCTGTCTGAACCACTCCATGATGCCAAACTCGTAGGCCAGCAGAACGTGGCTGTGCCCTCCCAATTCGGAGAATAAAGGGTTCATGTTACCTCGTGACACACAGTCAGCTTCCGTGGGCGTGAGTTCTTGGGCCTCTCTGTTCTGTTCAGCCGGGAGGACGTCCCTCCCTGTGTCGCAAAGCCTTTCCCAGTCCTCCTTGTGATGAAGACACAGGGCCCTTCGCAGACTAGTCTCTCCAAGGAGACCGGTGTTACACACAGCCAAGATCTGGGACCCGGTATAAAGGAGTGAGTGGGTTGCCTCCTTCCCCAAAGAAATCCAGAGCAAACCAAACTCACTGCCACAGTCAATGGTCACTCACAAAGACTGTGACTGCTTATGGGAGTAGGAAGCCCAGTCTGTCTCCCATGGTTGGTGGCTTTGAACTGCCGACCATGCGGATTGCAGTCCAACTCCTAACCACTATGCCACTAGGGCTGCCTAAGGAAAACCCATGCGGATATTCAACATCTGGGGCAGTTCTGCCCTGCCCTATAAGGTTATTATGAGTTGGCATTGACCCGATGGCAGTGAGTTTGGTTCTTGTGGTTTAGTGGGCATGAACTCCCAGAATGCTCTCTGTACGGTCCCTCGTGACTCCCGATGCATCCTTCTCTAGGCTTTGGCAGTGGAGGAGACCCAGGGGCTTTGTGCAGTGGGCAGTCCATCCCAGGATCGACCTTCCTTTGACCTCCTCATTCCCCAGCCAGCCCGACAGGCCATTGTTTCTGGATCCTGTTCAATTGCCCCTTCAGAAAAGGCAACCTGACACAACAGCGTCCATGGAACGAATGTACTTTAAGTCGATAAAACCCAAACACTGACCCACTGCTGTGGAGTGCATGCCAACTCATGGCAATCTTAGAGGGCAGAGGAGAATGACACCTAGCGTTTCGGTGAGCAGAAGTCTTTCCAGAAGCAGACTACCCTCTCTTTCTGCTTCGAGAGACTGGCGAGGTCACACGGCCGACCATTGGGTTAGTGCTTTAACCTCTGCACCATGGGGCTCCGTCAGCTGTGCGAAGCTGTGCCTCAGCCCACCAACGTGAGCAACTCCCAAGACAGGGCCTTCGGAAGAGGCACCCAGAAAGGCTGAAGAACAAGTCTAGTATTCGGACCCACAATGCCCCCAGCCTCCTGGAATTCCTCTTGGCAAGTTCTGGGCGTGGCCGCCTGCTTCCCCACGGGACACTGGACCATGGACACTGGGCTGAAAAGGGCAGGACGTGTGAGGACTGTAGGCAGGAGAGCACCGAGAAGCGTTGGCAGTTTGGGCTGTTTGGGCAAGTGTCACTGCCCACAGCAAGCAGGGCAGTCAGAGGCAGGCGCCGCCCACTCCACACGGTCACACTCAGGGGCAGGAACAAGGCCCACAGTCACCCCTTAGGAGCCAGCCAGCCGAGAGAGCTAAGAGCGAGCCTTGACCAAAGACACACCAGACTGTCAGCGTCTGCAGCTTTTTAGCTCCAGTGAAAGGAAAAATCGATTACTACACATATATCGGGGCATAGTGATGTCTTACCAAACAAACTCATTGTCACGGAGTCAATGCCAGCTCCTAGTGAGCCTATAGGGCAGGGTAGAACGGATCATTTACTGGAGTAGAAAGCCTCATCTTTCTCCCAGGGAGCGGCTGGTGGTTTTGAACGGCTGTCCTTTGGGTTAACAGCCCAGTGCATAACCACTATGCCACCAGGGCTCCTAATGAATCTCTAGCACCATACTATATATATTTGAAAATCTCATTCCCATTCCACAGGTTGCCCCGTGTGGCAGAGAACTGCTCCAGACATTTCCTCGGCTGTCGTCTTTGCAGAAGCAGATGGCCAGCGCCATGGGGTGGTAGTGAACCCTCCACCTTTAGACTAATTGCAGAGAGCAAGCCATTCACACCACTCAGGGATCTGTAGCGCTAATTTTAACCAGTTGACATTGGGCCGAGCATAGTCATTGGCTCCTTCGAAGGGGCCGCAGCATTTAAGCTGTTGGTCAGTTTGTCCCCAGTCTTCCATCTGTACCACTTTGAGGGAAAACATTTCCAGAGATGAGTGGATTCGTCTAGTGAAAAAGTGCAAGCGGGAAAAGTTTCATGGGTAAATGGTTTCAAATTCAGTGGCATTTAGGTAGTTTATTATTTTTTTTCCATCAAGAACAATTCCTGCTGAGGGCAGGGAGCTGTGGACTTCCTTAGAGAAGCGCCACCAACCCCTCCTGAAACTGCAAGATACAAGGTAAGCCAGGCCTTCCTGATGAATCTGCAGTTGACAGTGTTGCCTGTTTCACCACTGCGAAGATGCTGCTGCTAGGTGCTCACCGGTCCACCACAGACCAGTCAGTAAGCACAAGTAAGCTTGTGCTCGCCTTGCTTATTGGGTAATTCGTCCCCAGTGACTGCCCATGCGGATGGTCCTCTCCCCAGTCACAGCCAGCAGTCCTGGGGCCCACTGCTCCCCGGGGCCCTCGCTGGTTAGGTAATGCCCCAGCTTTGGAGGAATAAAGTGAGTTTCAGGATGGCACTGACCTTGAAGTCGGAGTTTCCCACGTCTTGCTGCAGCCCGCAGACAGGCAAGAAGTGAAATGAAAGCCTTCAGGGGCCTGGTCTGGAAGAGGCCCTGGGGCTGGGCGGGGCTGAGCACCCATCTCGGCCAATCCTGGCCAGGACCTCCTGGAACACTTGCTGCCCCAGCTGTGCCCTTGAAGGACAGCCAGTGTCTCTTCTGTCACCGGGCACCGGGCTCTTTCTAGCGCCTGCCTTTCTCTGAAATGCTCCCATTTCGCTTCGGAAGGAAAGGCAGAGCCAGCCTTGCTCCCAAGCCTGGGCCTGGACCTGCCTCTGCCAGGGCGTGTGGTCCCACGGTCTAGCTCCCGAAAGGCTGCCAAGCCTCTGGCTGGAAGGAGGGCCCACAGGGAAATTGCCACTTGTCTTAGGCAATTTGTTTCCCCCACCCCCACCCGCTCCCCACCGAAGCAGGAGAGTTTGCAGTGCAGAGGTCACACGTTGGCCTGCGATCTGCAAGGCAGGCTGGTTGAAACCCCAGGCAGTTCCTAGGGAGCAAGAGGGGCTTTTTCCTCCCCTAAACAGTTACAGGCTCAGAAACCCACAGGGGCGTCACAAGAAGTCGGCATCTACTCGATGGCAGGGAGTTTTGTGATTTTGGTCCCTAGAAGGGTCATCCCTCGGGCCCCTAGACTCAAGAGGACAACTCCATGGGGAGGTGTCTAGGCTCCCTCTCGGCTGTTAATCTGGCCCCGGGCCATGGCCTTGGGGGCATCCACCCAGATTCAGCAGCAATAGCAACCTTGTTTCTCTTCAGGATGGCCGCTATCTGACAGATAACCAACCAGAGAGTTTCATCTGTCTGCTCCACACCGTCTTCACAGGCCACACCCACAGCCCGCAGGCCACACCCCTGCTTTAAAAATAGCCCTCCTTAGGATGTCCACTACAAACCGGAAAGGTTGGCTGTAAATAGCAACCCCACCCCCCAGGAGTTTGGACCGGAGCCCGGACATTTCAGAAAGAACCTGCCTTGGCTCCTGCGGACAGTCACGTACCAGCTCCAGCAGCCACGTGACTGCCACCAGCAGCCACCTGTGGCTTCCGTCTCCTGGCCGCAGTCTGAACTCAGGAGACGATGGAGCAGGTGTGGTAACCCAAGGGCACCTTTCCACCTCGCAAAGTTCTCTAGCAGCTTCCCCCACTTAGAAAAACATGACCCCAAACAAGGAGCATTGTTTGCCCGTGGGTGGAGGTCTGACAGGGAGGAAGAGAGTAAGAGGGTCTCTGGGGGCTGGAGATGCTCTTGATTTCTCAAAACCCATCATATATATATATATATATATATATATATATATATATATATATATATATATATATATATATATATATATATATATATATATATAGCAATAGATACATGGGGAACAAAGCATTTACCATTTCAACGATCTTCACATATACAACCCAGTGACCTTGTATACAGGTGCATACATGTGCAAACATTCCTCAAAGTTAAACACTTACGATTTGCCCACTTCCCTGTCTATCGCCCATGCTGTTGGTGTTGGCTGTTATGGAATTGCTGAATTGCCCCCTAGGATTTTCTTGGCTGTGACCTTTAGGTATTGAGTAGGAACCAGTCCTCGCAGAAAGACATGCATGGTGAAAAGTAGGGGGTCAACAAAAAGGAAGAAGACTGTCCACTAGATGGACTGACACAGTGGCTGCAAGCTGGGCCTCAACATGATGACTGTGGGGTTGGCCCAGGACCAGGAAGCTCTCCCCTCTCCTAAATGTGGCGCCGCTCACCATGGGGCACAGGTGACTCCACAGTGTGTGTGGAAGTTGATGGCGAGGTCGTTTCCCCAAGGAGCCGATGGGTGGGGTAGATGACCAACCTTTGGGTCAGGAAACTGAGCGTGTATCCGTGTCATTTATAGGTTGTCACGATGAGCCAGCGTTGAGTAGAACATTAAAAAAAACAACAACACCCTTTCCACCTATATTGGTGGGTTATTTTCCTATGCTCTTTTGTTTTATTTCATGAAAAGGATTTAAACAGGTTTCATGAGCCTCCAAAGCCACAAAGGGCCCCTTCCACTCCGCCCACCCCAGTTTGTATGTCTACCGGGAGGGTCTTCCAGGGAAAACAGGCTGGGACCAGGGATCTGGAGGACGGGAGGGCTGCTCAGTGGGCAAACAAGTTATTGCCGGCTGTTTTATTTTGGGGGGAGAGAGCGAGGGAGGGCGAAGCATCTTGGCATATTTCTTTCCCCAATAGAAGCTTCACACAGTTTCCAGTCTAGTCCCGGCACCAGGCAAACCCCATCCAATGACACTCCAACAGCCCAGCTTCAGAAATTTTGCAGAGTGAAAATGTGTGTGTGTGTGTGTGTGTGTGTGTGTGTGTGTGTATGTGTGAAAGAATGGCAGGGTCAGTGAGAGACTCCCCTCCCCCAATTCTTTGCTCAAGGACATTTATTCCTTCTCCACAGCCTCCTCCGAGTCTTCCTTTGATATCAGCGAGTCAGTCAGAAGTGTCAAAGGAACTCTGACACTTTGAAACAGCAACAAAGAGGGTTCTCCCTCGATCTAGGGGAGGGCATGGGCCGGTTTATAAAGTGAAGTGACCCGGAGGAAGCTTTATAAACAGCGCACGGCAGAGATTGCAGTCAGAACATCCTTCGAAGCTCCCACCGGCAGATGCCGTCGATACCTCTCCTACCACTGAGTAGCTCCCTCTCTGGAGGCTCGGTCACTTCCTTCAATGCTCGTGGGCTCTTCCCAAGCATCACAGCCAGCGTGGCCACGCAGCCGGCTCTTGGCACGTGGACAGGGCAGAGTGATGTGTACACCCGCCATGGCACTGTTTTTTAAATCGTTTTATTAGGGGTTCATACAACTCATCACAATCCATACATACATCAATTGTGTAAAGCGCATTTGTACATTCATTGCCCTCATCATTCTCAAAACATTTGCTCTCCACTTAACCCCCTGGCATCAGCTCATCATTTTTCCCTCTCCCTCTCCACTCCCCTCTCCCTCATGAGTCCTTGATAATTTATAAATTATTATTTTGTAATATCTTGCTCTGTCCAACATCTCCCTTCACCCACTTTTCAGTTGCCCATCCACCAGGGAGGAGGTCACATATAGATCCTTATAATTGGTTCCCCCTTTCCAACCGACCCTCCCAGTATCACCACTCACACCACTGGTCCTGAAGGGATCATCCGCCCTGGATTCCCTGTGTTTCCAGTTCCTATCTGCACCAGTGTACATCCTCTGGTCTAGCCAGACTTGCAAGGGAAAATTCGGATCATGATAGTGGGGGGGGGGGGAGGGGGAGGGAGCATTTAGGAACTAGAGGAAAGTTGTGTTTTTCACAGTTGCTACATCGCACCCTGACTGGCTCATCTCCTCCCCGAGACCCCTCTGCTAGGGGATCTCCAGCGGCATGGCACTGGTTTTAAAGGGAAAGGAAATCTCTTATCCTGGGACGACTCCCCCCTTCCCCCTCCCTCCACACCCAATCCCAACTGGCCGTAGAGGTGCACTGGACTAGATTTTGCAGGTGGGGACAATGCCTTATCGGATGGCCAAGTAACAGCATGAGCCCCCAGCATCCCAGACTGCTGAGAAGGAAATCGATGTTTACTGTACTGAAACCACTAGGTTGTCGGGTGCGTTCAGAAGGCGGCAGCCGGCTGGTCAATGGGCTCATTGAGCCAATTGTTGAATTTTCAGAAAAATTTTGAATGCAGCCATTATTGGAAAGCTAAATTACATAAAGTTGTAATTAAATAAATTATCGTAAAAAAGTGAAGGTAAAAAATGCCGACCATTTCGAGGTCTAACTATTCAGCTCAAATCTATGCTCTTGGATTTAGCTACAGTTGCATCTACGATGGAAATCCCACAGAATAACATGCTAGAGAGTGTCTCTTCCCAACCCCGCCTCGGTGACATCACGTGGATTAATCACAAAAATCTGAAAATGACATGAGTCAGGACACTTTTCACAGAGAGCCAGCTTTTGAACATTTGCCAGCAAAGCAAAGGGTTTCAAGGGTGAAATGAACATCAAAGAGATGGGAAAAGAACTCAGTCACTTGGCCAGGCCTCATGGGAAGCTTTACAGAGGGAGAAAATTGGGGGTGGGGGGAGGGACGGTGGCAAAATGCTCATGAACTATCTTTATTTGTCCACGTAATTTTGAAGCTTCCTTATAAATTTTTATCAGAAGGAATATTGTTCAGAATCCAAAGCTGTGTGAGTGTCTTCTCAAAAAGTATGCTGGTCAATTCAATAGAACTGCGATCATTCTCAATCTTGGCTGCAGTTTTTAATGACCCAGAGGGCTTTAAAAGTACCTGAACTTTCCAGAACCTCTGATTTAACTGGTCTGGGATGATCTGGTCCCCACAGTGACACTGATATGCACCTGGAACTGAGAACCACAACTTCAGTGTTAGCAGCTGCCCTGCGGTCCCTGCTCCCCTGTGTCCTATGGCTTCTTCCTCAGCTACACACTGAACTCAATTAGTTTTTCAAGACTTGGGGTTCCTGTAGCCACTACCATCCTATTGGACAAGAGCATGCCCTATGACCTTAGGCTGCTGACGAGCCTGTAAACGGACTACCTTTGGGTCGAGTGACTCCTGACCAATCTGCCATGACACGAACAAGCACCCCCCATGTTGTGTATGTAGTGGGCACTCAGAAGCTTTGCCAACAGAAAGACCATGCCAACACTGAGAGCAACGAGTACTAAGCCCTGGCACCAACAAAATGCTCCCACCAAATGATGGCCGCATGTCAGTTGCTCCCTGTTCCATGCAAGTGAAGTGTTTCCACCATATATCAGTGTGACAGGAGAGCGCATCTCCTCTGACGCTGTCGAGGAATTCACTGCACTGAGTGTCATGTGTGTTAGCTGTGGGGTCAGTATTGATGTACAGCTAGGGCTACACATGTCAGCCCAGAACAGTCCACCAGGGGTCCACAGTCCTCTTCCTTCCTCGCCCCTCTCTTCCTCTTGACGCTTTCTCATGAACTCCACATTCATCCAGTGTGACTTCCTTTGACACAGAGCCTGTGAAGGCATCCTGTAGCCTCTACACAGACAAACGCAGTCTTGGCTCATCAGCCAGCTCTCTCCCTCTGGCCCTCGGGACCACAATCTCTGTTTCAGCAACACAGGTGACTCCTCATTGGGCAGGAAGCTTGAGCTCATCAAGGGGAGGGGGATGCTTCAAAAAGCTTGTTGACTAGTGGAATTAAAAGAGAATGTTTTAAAGGCCCCTTGTGTTGTTTATAGGCTACTTGGCCTCACTTCAACCTATACCATCTCCTCCAGAGTCTGCCCTACCCAGTAGATTTCAAGGCAGGTAACCGATTCAATGGCTGAATTGGGGGAAGTAGATCACCGGGCCTCCATAACATTAAATATCTCTGCCCCCTCCCTGAGGTCCCTAAAATCAGCTAATCGGGCAGTCCCTGTAACACAGGCTTCTTCTAAATGGTTGTTTTGCTGCTGTTTTTCTCTTACACTTTGGAGGTCAAAGACTCTCTGCGCACCCAGAGCGCGCATCCCTATGGCAGGAATGTGATAGAAGAGCGCGCAGTGAAATGAAGAAACTAAAGAGATTTTTGAGGTTCCACAAAGGCTAAGTTTAATTTGCACCCGGGCATCACCCACAGCTTACTCCAAGGGTTAGGCCACAGCACAAATGCCCCTGTCGGCATCAGAGGTGGACGGCAGGGTGACAGAGGACATAGACATAACAGTATGCTTCTCAAAAGAACACCTGGGTTTGTCCAGTACACACACACACACACACACACACACGCACATGCAAACAAAACTAAACCTTGAAAGCCTTTCCAAAAGTGAGCAGAGGAGACTAATCACATGACCTCATATTTGATCAGCACATTTGTTATGGTCTCATCATTTGGTCCCCAAACAGCCCGTGAGGTAGGCAGCACAAGAATTTACTATGAGCCCCATTTTACAGATGAGGAAACTGAGTCTAGCCCAAGATGTATATCTAGGCCTTGAATTCAGGGTTGGGAATCCCAGTTCGGGGCTCTTTCACAACTGCCTACTTAATACAAAAGTGCAGTGAGATTTTGAAGAATAGTGCTTCCAGCATCTCTAAGACTAATGATGATTTTCCATGAGAAGATCAGAAAAAGGCCCAATCAATCCTACAGTCAATGTCTTGCTGGGTAGTGGCCGGGACAAGTGATTTTCTGAATCACTGATGGGTTTGGACCTCCAACAGCAGCGTGGCTTTCCTCTTTCCCTCTGCCCTGCCTCCACTTTCAGTCCCTGGCCACTGAGAAATGACACCGGTTAGATTTCATCCACTGGAGTCTCATTACCAGGAGTCACATGTGACCATCTGTAATCAAGTCATTCTTGAACTTCACACCTTCTTTCTAATGGATCCAAAGTGAATCGCACTCCCTCCTTCATTCCTGCATGCTGACATTCTCTTTCTTAACCATCAAGCAGGCTATCGCTGATCCCATTTAAATACTTGCAAAAAATCCTTAATTTTGCAGCCTAGGCTAATATCGGTATACATTCAAATGAACGGGACAGAGACTCTGCCACGCCTCCCGCCAAGGGATACAATTAAACATTGAAAAGAAAATTAAATTTGAAAATGAAACCAAATTATGTTTACTTTTTTAAAAAAGTTCATTGTATTGGGAGGATCGCCTATTGCAGGGGTATTTTCAGTTCAGGATTTAAAACCCACGCAGTCACTGCTGGCCCACATGCTGTGCGATGTCATACTGTGTGAGAGGTGCTGGTGGAGTCACGCTTTAAAGGGTACGACAATTTAGCTGACAGTGAATGGGTCTTTGGGTGACAGCTACTTGAAAGTATTGCAACAGCTGTTTAAACTGCTCGTCTTTCAACGCCTTCTGAGAAGCAACAACATTCTACTCCATGTCTGATTCTGTCAAATAATGTGCTGGCTTCAGTAAGAGATGTGCCCCCGTAGCAAAACCAGCTTTCTAAGTTCACATCCAAAGGCACCCCTTCAAAGCCCCACAATCGTCTCATTGACAGTAAAAACGCGGGCGTTCACGTGAAAGCATGACATGGGATCTCACTTCTGCTTTTCTAGGTTAATGTTGCAGCCTCTGGGGTCCCTACTTGGCTATGAAAGGCCGCCCTCCCATCTACTCTGAGAAAGAGGTTCTCACTAATGGGATCCAGGCAAGCCCAGGGGCTGCCATGGCTCATTCCATCTAACAAGAGCCACTAATTCAGAGGCAGAAGAGGATGAATTCCTTCACAATCACGACACGAATTGCTCTTGGGGATTTTAAATGTGATCAAACCCGGGTTTTAAAACGTGAATTCCTCTCCCAGCTGGCCCACAGTGACGCAGGTCAGCAAAAGGAGTTCTTTGAAAGTGGAGTTTCTTGCTGGCCTTGTAACGATCAACAAAACGCCGAGTCAGCACAGCAGTTAACAGTACCCACAGGGGCCACTGGGGGGCGCTTCCAACATTCCTCAGAAAATACATCGTCCCGAGGGCGGGAAAAGCTGGGTTCCAAAAGGGGAGGAGCATTTAGAATGTCCCACATTGCCCAGTTTTCTTGAATAAGAATGGCCCAGTGCCTCTGGGACATTTGAGTCAGGGCAGTAAGAGCCAAAGTTCCAGGGAGAGTTGGAGAAGACCGGGCAGTGGAAAGTACACACAGAACTTCTTCCCTTCCCTCGGAAGGATTTGGGAAATCTGAGCAAGGATACACCAACAGCAAGATAGAAACTTTATTTCCAGGTGTTGTTTTGCCGGAAACTAGAATGCACGTGGTCCTGTTGCTGACCCTGGTTTAAGTTCACTTGCAAGACTGTTTCTGAACTAAACTTTACTTTTCCTCTTCTGCAAAACCTCAATTTATTTTCAACCCTGCATTCTGAACACGGAGAAATAGAAGCTACATAGTGTTATGATCCAAACCACTCATGCTTCTTTACCATGCGTTAGGATGCGCCAGTATCTTATTTGATATTCAAAGGGACAAACAGGCAACTTTCTTTTCCCCTCAAAGGAAAAAGAAAGCATCGATTAATAACCCTGCTTGGGTTTAGCACGACACTGTTGGGTAACTAACACGAGCTCGTGACAATATTTTTGGAATTGTATTAAAATATTATAAATATTTTCTTAGTTAGCATTTCACTATTGAGTTGTGTAGAGATGGTTCCCATCGTGCAGAAAATGTACATTCTCCATCTCTGTGATCCATCATTCAGGCTAGCACTTCCACAGGCCTTGAGAGCCTGCCCGTGGGATGTGTTGGCCAGCCGGTAGCTCTAGCAACCTAATTAGAGTGCAAAGAAATAGGCAAACAGCCACCCGGACCCGTTTTTCCTTGTCAGTATCCGTAAGCGCCCTGCCGCTGAGAAATGTCAGGTGCCATGGGCTCGGGTCACAATGTGTCTATGTTTTCCTTGTCCTTCTCTGAAAGCAGCAGTCCTCCTGAGAAGAGGGAGGTCAAGAATGGGCTAGCCCTGTTTCTTCCACAAGGGACCATCTTGGGAGAAAGCGAGGTCGCTTCGCCAGCCGAGAGGAGAAAAGGGCTCACCTCACATTTCGTCTTCTGACACAAGAGCTAGCGAGAGGTTGGGCCCATGTTCTCTGCACTTACCATGTTCATTTGGAAAGATCTGCAAAACAGTGTGTGTGTGTGTGTGTGTGTGTGTAGGGCTGGGGGTGGGTGGGAGTGGGGTGGAGAAGACCTGTCTAAACAACAGCACATGATTGGTGTGAAAAGGAACATCCTATTAAAGATCTTAAAAAAAAAAATCCAACAAGAACATTCATAGGAGGCCCCAAAGAGTTCCGTGGGGGCCGCATCAGTTCCCACAGGCTTTTGAGAGGGGAAAAAAGAAAAATCAGCCAAGCAAGGTGCCGAGATAAGTACGTATTTTCACAGAACCACCAGGCCCATTACTCCCTTCCTTCTTGGTCACCAGTCGGGTGGTGAGGACGCGTGCACCTTCACGAGCCTTCTGTGGTCCACACTGTCCCTATCTCCCCAGAGGCAGGGCTGCTCCCACGCTACCAGCCTCAGGAGCAAGCCTTCCTACCCTCCAGGCCCCCACCAGCTGGCACCCTCGGGTGCACAGCCTGCTGATTCTTCATCAAGGAAGCGTTGTGGACAAATGCCTTTCTTCATGTCTTCCCTGTCCAGCTGTCTAAAGACCGAAAAGGCGATTTCGGAGCACACCATTCCTCAGGTAGAGGTATTTATGATGCCTTGAAAACCATGCACATGCTGGGGACTGGAATTGCTCATGGGTTGGTGTGTCCTGCCAGGACAGGAAAGCAAGTGGACGCCACGAGAAGGTTGGCAGGTATGCTCAGGCCAGTGAAACGCCAGAGAATCGGCGTGCTATGGTCTTTCCCATGAATCCCGGATCCCAGGTCTCACAGCACACAGGATGGGATTTGCAAGTGACTTTCTTACCTGCTTCATGAAACCGGTTACTGGCATCTCCCACCTTACATTCCCTCAGGCACCCTGTGCCATCGGCTTTACCAACTCTCAGTCTGTGCTCCTTCCCACCCGAGTCCCAAGCATCTGTCTTTCAGCCCAAATGGCAGTGTCTCCCTTCTGGGAGACAAAATTCCCAGCTGGCTTTGCCTTCTTTGCTGGAGAAGGGAGACTGGCTTCATCTCCATGGTCCTCTCCCTGGCATGCAAATCCCGTCTGGCCTGGAAAATCCTGTGGACACAGGGCAAGGCTGGTCTTCAAGCAGGGAGTCGAGGCTCAATTTTTAGTGACAGTTCATATAACGTATCTTCATCTATGATGAGAGTTTTGTCAAGCAAGTACTGAGTGACCTGGGGGGGGGGGGGAATGAGGTGGAGGTGAAATCCAGTTCATTTTGATCAGAATACAATTTCTTCTTTCTGAATAGAATTTGACCATGTCTTTGAATCCAACCTTTTCTCAAAAATATTTTAAAATTTTGTACTACTTCCAAAGTATGAATATGCACTTAATATAAAGGGATCAACTGTCCTAAACCCAAGCCCAGGAATCACCCTCAAGAGGACCCATTGTGACCATTTGGCTTGTCCCCTGCAAGCTGTCTTACTATGACTTCATATATTCTGCTATCTACTTAGAGGCACCTTTCTTTTCTTGTGAACATCAACGATATCATTCTGTTCATTGTATGCTGCTTCCATCTCTTAACTCTAAGTCTGTAGAGAGCTCCCCCTGTCGGTACGGAGGTGTGCTGTGAAGTACTCAGTAGCATGACACAGTGTGCTTATGGGTCTTGTGTTGACAGATATTTAGAAGTTAACAATATGAAGATTTCACTCACTACTAAGCAGTTACTGTGAAATTCTTGTAATCATGCTCCTTTTTGATACACGTACCCTGGTGGCACAGTGGTTACATGTTGGGCTGCTAACTGCCTGGTCAGCAGTTTAAAACCACCACCTGCTCAGTGGGAGAAAGATGAGACTTTCGACTCCTGAAAAGAGTAGAAACTCACAAAGACAGTTCTACCTTGTCCTGTAAGGTCACTATGAGTTAGAATCCACTCCATGGCCATGAGTTTGGTAGTGTTGTGGGTTTTGTACATATGTGAATGATCCTCCAGTATGGAAAGGAAATGACACTAGAAATAAAGATTAGGGGGAATGACAGCATGTCTATGCAGATGTCTATTTTTATTGAGACATAACATATGTAAATGCAACGAATAGTTCAGCCAGCTTTGACCCATCTATCACTTAAGTAACACAAAACACATCATGGTAAAGGCCATCGACCAGCTAGGATGTTCCACCACGTACATGTCCAGTCACTCATCTCCCTGGGAGGAGCAGCTGCTCGGATTGCTTTCACTTTGTCTCGTGTCAAGGGAACGGTGGGGCACAGGGCACTCTCCCTGCTGTCTGCCTTCTTTCATTTTGAGAATGCTCAGTAGCTTGTTCCTTTTAATTGCTGAGTTGTATTTGCTCCTGGTGGTGCTAATTGATAGTCTAGTTGCTTGAGTCTACTCAAAGGTATCTTAAGAAAAAGGGTAGACCATTCACTGCAGAAAATCAGCCAATGAAAACCCTACAGAGCCCAGTTCTACTCTGACACACGAGAAGGCTATATCACAATTCATTTCTTTAGCCATCTGATTATGGACAAGTGGGTTGCTTCCAGTTGGGGCCTATTATTTTAAAATGCTATGAACATTTTTCTACAAGGATTTAATGGGCATGATCTCAGTTTTTTTCTTGGGCTAATACCTAGGATAGAAACTGTTGGGTCATCACGTAGATGGGTAACATCATAAGAAACCATGAAACAGTTTTCCAAAATGGAAATACTCTCAAGGAACAAGCATTCCAGTTGCTCAGTGGAACCATTAAAAAAGGATGATGTCTGTTTATCTTCCACACTGCTCTACCTGGAGCACACGAGAGTACCTTTTACACCATACCCTAAATTATGTTAGATATTACGCATCTATTTCTTTTCTCATTTATTTTGGGCCAATAGGATTAGTGAAAACGAACTCTTACTGTAATTTAGACTCTTCTTTGGTGGCTTACTGGTTGCACACTGGGCTGTTAACCATAAGATCAGCAATTAGACACCACCAGTCTCTCTGCATGAGAAAGACGAGGCTTTCCACTCCTATAAAGAGTGAACAGTCTCGGAAATCCACAGGGATAGCTCTACTCTGTCCGACAGGTTGCTATGGGTTGGAGTCAACTTGATAGCAGGAAAGTGAAGTTGGACCATTATTCTGATCTTTATTGGTGACCTTCCTCTCTTTCTGCCAATTACCTGTTCATTTTGTCTACTGGGTTATTTATACTTGAAAAAAAAACAGATTTAAAAGGGTGCTTTACCTATTCTTCGTTTTTTTGCTTTGTGTGTTGTAAATATATTGTTCCCTAGCCTACTGCTTGTATTTCAATAATTAAAAACAATTACTCTTGAGAATGATGAGGGCAACAAATGTGCTTTACACAATTGATGTATGTATGGATTGTGATGAGTTGTATGAGCCACCAATAAAAGGATTTTAAAAATTACTCTTTATCATCTGTGTCATATGTGGGTAGATCACTGTGGAGAGGGTGTCAGAGTCTGGAGAGAGAGGATGCCCAAGGGCAGTGCTGAGAAATCACGGGCAGAAAGAGGGCCAGTCCTGCTAAGCGCTTAAAGAGCCAGTGAGGCGAGAGGAGAATTAGGGCCAAGTTGTTTGATGGAATCAAAGGAGAAGTTTCAAGGAGAAGATAAATACTAATGCTGTGAATATTTTGCCCAAACTCCTGTGTTTGTTTCTGGTGGATATGTTTATCAACATGAAAGCGGATTTTCATCTTGCCTGATGTTCTAAATGTTATGAATCCAGGATCAGAATTGTAATCTCATCAAATGTTGATCATGGGGATTTCTACTCCTGTAAAGACTTTCCGTCTCAGACACTCACAGGGCAGTTCTACCCTGTCCTAGAGGGTCGCTGTGAGTCGGCACTGGCTCGACAGCAGTGAGTCTGCCATGACTGTTGCAGTCTTATTCCCCCCAACAGTCACTGGGAGCGATGATGGTAAGAGATTGTCCAACGCTGAGTGAAGTTACTTCCCTGAGAACGACTGCGTTTTGAATAAATGGATTCCACTGCTACAGGCTTCACGCGATTCGCTGCCAGAGAGCAGAACACTGACGTTTATCTCTGCAGCGAATGGCGGCCCATACTTTTCCTTTAGTCTGCCTTCCCTCGTCCCTGCACTATGCCAGCGTCACCGAGTGGGCAGGGATGCTTCAGACCCTTTCCACGCCAGTTTCCAAAGCATAACCATAATCTGTTTGTTGAGGATTTGGAAAACGCGCCCTTAAATATCATCATGGCCTTTTGCCTTTTTAGAGGGATGCATCTGCCTCCAGTTTTCTAGGATTACTCCTATAGTACCTGGCCCATCTTCTTTATCATTTCCACTGTCTAGAAAGCAACGGACATGTCTGTGACTCCAGATTCGGTGGTATAATGTTTCATCGCAGTTTTGTAACCATAGTGAGATAGCTTTACCTGGAACTCTGTGCCTTTATCCCTTTTGCCATTGCTGGCATTCATGATTTTTTCTTTCTTTCTCTCTCTCTCTCTCTCTCCACCTCCCTCCTTTCTTTCTTTTTCTTGATCAGACTTGCTAGCTATGTGTATATGTAATTGATCATATCCATGAGCCAGCTAATTAAGCAACTCTACTTTTGGTCTATAATTCATTAAGTTATTTTCCCCCTTATTAATTCCTCTAGAGCCCCTGAATATTACCTTTGGCTGATGGTCTATGCGGTAGGAAGTCTGCTGGAACTGGCGAATCTCTCGGATGATGTGCGATATCTGCAGAGAAGAAACAACAAAAGCAAGCGAAGGAATTTCCCTGGATTACTGCATATTCCTCTGCGCCCCTCCTGGCCCTTCCTCCTGTGAGGTGTCGGGAGCCTCACCCAATCATTCGCTAGGCCTGGTGCTTTCTGGCCTTTCAACACACCACGTGGCCCGCCATCACAGCAGCAAGATGCTGGGCTCCCAGCCACAGGGGAGTACCTGGCCTTGGGGAGGCATCGGCTTGGGAGTGGCATGCTCGGGGTGCCACTGTCTATAGGCGGTGTGTTTCTAACTTGGTGGTCAAAAGCCAGTTGCCCAGTTCAGAAACCTTTAGTCTTTGTCTATCCCTGCTCAGACGTAAAAAGCTCTCTCCCGGCTATAAGCTGCAATGACCCCAACCCCCTGTCAACAGGATCAGGGCGGAGTCCCAGGACTCTTCACCAAGGCCTCCACCTCAGCATGCAAAAGCCAAGAGTGGCCTCTGTGACCAGGCCGCCACTTCTCTCCCAACCACGGACGCCAACAGGAACAGGGTGAGTCTAAAAGGGGTCACCTACCATTCTCATTTTGGAAAAATTGACCAGGCCTTCCTCAGTAAAGTTCGGTGTCCCTTCTTCAATGAATGCCAGGTCCGTCAAGTACATCCCGAGGTAAGGAACCGCTGGGGGGTTACAACTGCAAAAGCAGGAGGCACTGTTCTCACCCTTGGCAGCAAGGTGGCAATTTCCCATGCCCGGGGTCAACAACAGGAAGGTCCTGAGGAGTGCTGTCTGCTTATTGCATTTCAGAAGCACGCTCGTGATGTACCAAGACGGAAGTACATTTCATAATAGAGCACCATACAAAATTATAGCCCATGCTTGACGTGGTGCTCAAAACAACAGCTTTTTGCAAATAATGGGTGTTTTGTGGATGAGTGTGCAATGTTTGCTTGCAGCACTTAACATTGGGCCTGGTTTCTTGGAGGAGCAAAAGCTTATCGGAAACTCTCTTAGCCGTCACCTCAATGAAACACACACACACACACACACACACACACACACAAGCTTACAGCATGAACAGAATAATCAAAGTGACTAGAACATTGGACCACAGCAGAACTCAATTTCTGTGTTGGTTTGTACTTAAATACTTTAGCTAGTGTGACTTTATTAACATCTCAACTGCTGGTCAAAGGGTTGTCTTTGGTCTCCTCAAAGAGGCTAGAGGATGAATTCATGGACTTGTGATCCAGAAAGAACTGAGTTTGAATCTCAACTTGACTACTTACTAAATAACACTTTAAACTCCGAGCCACAGTTGCCTCATATGTAAAATGAAGGCAATTAAGTTGATACCTCTACGTGTTTGTAAGGTGCAATTAAGGGACACCAAGCACTTAGCATGGATCTTGGCACGAGGTAAGTATTCTGTAAAGCATTTGATTATTCACATTATCGTTTGTAAGGCTTTCTTTCACTCAGTTAATCACAGGACTGATTCCCCCCCCTCACCACCACCCCCCCCCCCGAGAGCAAGTACATGTGGTAGAACAAGAGAAAACCAAGTGCAAGAGAACAGATCCTATGGTGTGTGTGTGTGTGTGTGTGTGTGTGTAGAGAGATAGAATCACCCGGAAATAAAAGGCTACAAATGGTCCCCAATAATAGACAGGAGTCTTCAAACAAAATAATCCCTGGAAGTCATTGTTCTCAAATTAGAAAAAAACGTAATCACAAAACTTTTTAATGTTCAATATGGTTTGATTGAGTCTGGTGATATTTTCTTGTTTGGGATAATCTGTACAAAGGGAGTCTATCCACACAGACATGTACGTATTCCAGATGGATATGTAAATAAATCCAGAGGAAAAGGAAAACTGGATAAACACGCAGACGATGACAGTAGTTTCCCACGCACTCTTCTTTTCAATGAAGAGGGAGGTCACGATTTGTGTCCTGTGTAAAGTACTTCAATATAGTCCCAGATTATGAATATTCTTAAGGGTTAAAACAGACCTACTTTTTAAGGGTTTCTCTGAGATTTTTAAATCGTCCTTCTGATGAAACAATCTTCTGAAGCTTGTCCATTAGAGCTTTTGTCTAGAAAGGAAGAAAAAATAAATAGCAACAACAACACCACCACATGTCATGAAAATACTCCTATGGATTGATAGCGTTGTCCACGTGTGCTCGGTTCTCTTCCAGAAGGGGAGTGTTGTAACCTTTGGCATCAAGGAGGCTGCTGTGTCTGATGAGTCTCACAGGGTCGAGATGGAGCATGGTGTTTCGATTTAGCTCAAAAACAAGGAAGAACATGTGGAGAGGAGAAAGTACTTATATCTGCACATTTGAGATGAAAATTTTGCAGAAAATTGTAATTCACAAGAAATGGGGAGACTTAGGGAGCTTAAGAACGTGTCCTGACTGTAGGATCTTAAAGGTGAAGTCCCACGTTGGGGAGTTTTCAGGATGAATCTTTTGGAGCGTTCATCTCCAAACCATCAAATCACACATTAGTTTCCTTTGCCCCAAGCAGCAGCATCTACTCCAGGCCCTTTCCTTTCCAATGGCCCTCAGTTCTTTATAAGCAAATTTATGAAAGGCACTCATTTATCAAGAAATAAAATGACTGTTGATGCTGACGTGGTGTTCTCCGTACCTCACACCCCCCCCCCGCCCCCATTGGATGAATGTGGGAGGAGAATGATGGGCTGCTCTCTTGGGGAATGATGCTCCACTCCCCATAATACCCACTCCAAGCAGTCTGCTGGGCCCTGATCCTGCAAGATACACGGGATGCTCTTGGATGAGGCGCCCAGCAGAGAGGCTCCTGAGCTATTCCCAGCGAAGAGACTCCTTAGATTCCTGCATCACAGGCTGGAGAGGACCTGCAAAGCCTTGTTAGAGACTTCAGGTGGTCTCGGAATGGCTGTGTACCCTACCTCTGGCTTCAAGGTCTCCAGGAACAGGGCAGCCTGCCAAACCTGGACAGGAAGTAAAGATGGGGGTCAAAGAGGCCTTCTGCCCACTCAGGGTTTGCCTTGGCTCAAGGCAGCTACAGAAATCCAATCTGCCCACAGCCACTGAGCTCTAGGGTACAGGTTCTACCAGGCCTTGTGGTCCTCTCTGAGACTGGATCCAGATCCTGGTAAGAGACAGCTACTGAGCAGATGGTGTTACCCAATGGTTTCAGAACCAGGACATTATCTGTAACCATGTTCTACCTACCATGACGATAGGGAGGCACTGGCCTCTGAGGACAGGCTCCCCAGAGGGCAGCCCATCAACTCATGTCCAAACCATTTTGAATGACCCCTACATGTGGCCAAAATGATATAGTCTATGTAATGTCTGTACAGGTGATAGATACATTGAACACTTGAAGTAATCATATCAGCATTAGCCTGAGTGTTCCAATTTCATGGGCAGTTATTCCTAAACTTACTTTCTATTAAATCCATGTACTTCCCTGACAGCAACTACATGGAAGACAAAGACAACTCCTTAGAGAGGATGTAGAACTCCTTTGGTGCCTGCTTCAGAGGAAAATGGAAACAAAATAAAGGGAAAACAGAAATAAAAGGAGAGGGAAGGCAGAGGAGTGACTATTGGCCGTGATGAAGCGTAAGCTTGTGTGCACCAGGATGATGTGCTCCTTAGACACAGTGCTCAATGGCTCGAGCCACCTGTGCCCAGCTTTTGCATTCTGTTAGAATTGTTTGAAGCTCATTTCAAAAACCATATTCGAGCACTCATTCATGATAGAAAGTGCTCAGAAAACTAGGAGGGGAGTTTTTTCCACTTTATTTTTCTTTAAACCCTACAGCTAACACCATACTTAAAGGTGAGCACCTTTAAGTTTGAACACACACCACAGAATCAAGAGCAAAATAAGGTAATCTAAGGTCTGTCTGCTCCTACCCAAGGGACACAGTAATCTAAGATCTGTTCTCACCACTCTTAGTCAACAGAATACTGGCAGTTCTAATGAGAGTGATAGGTAAGAAATAAACAGCATGGACATTGGAAAGAAAGACAACCGTCCCTACTTGCAAATATGGAGAGATCCATGAAGAACATTCTCAGGAACTTACAACACACAAACTTACAACAAACCACCAAATGTCCTGTCATAGTTATCGAATGCTGCTCTAACAGGAAAGCCACAGGCAAGAAGTTCCTTTCTGTGAGAGTCTGGGCACTCAGAGAAGCAAAGCCACAGAGACTGATGATAAGAGAGAGTTTTATATGAAGGTTAAGTGCACATCAAGAAAACATCCCAACCCAGTGCTGCCCAAGCCCACAAGTCCAACACCTGTCCACAAACTCCTCCTCCATCTCACAAAAGACAAGCAATGATACCGACTGCAGGAGGAAAGCCGAGTCAGTGAGTGTGTAAGCATCTCAGCGCTGGCAGGGGTCTCCACACGGCTGCTCCAGCACCTAGGGCTCCATCGGGGTAGGTCCATGTGGCTTCTCGTTGGGGATGTCTTGCAGGAAGTCAGCCTAGCAAGCTGAAGCTGGGAACTGCTAAGGCAGCTACACCCTGGTGCGACCATCACAAAGCAAGAGACCGGAGAACTCAAAAAGTGAAAAGCGAGGCTCACCAAGCCATTTATCGCTCCGCCCTTCAATTAATCCCACATGTGTTCAATTGGCCAGGTTGGCACAATAAACTAACTAACTCACTTTCTCACAGTGTGGGAGGCTAAGTTCAGAGGACCAGCGGCTCCTTGAACTTCTGCTCCTGGGCCATTGTCGTGAAATCTGACATCTTGCTGCCCCCGGTTCTGTGTCTTTCCCTTGTGTGTTTAATTTCTTTCTTTTCTCAAATAGATTGATTTAAGATACACCCTACACTAACCTTGGTCCATTCACATGACGAAGATATCCATTCTTAAAAGAACTGATAACCACAGACATGAAAGTTAGAACTTAGAATACGTAACCATGTTTTTAATGTAAATGATGCATACAGTATGTAGCTTTTGCAAACCACCCAACCCCAACCAACCAACCCCCTCACATATTAGTTTCCCATGCAAGCTATATGAGTCATAAGCATGTATACAATATATGCAAAATAACAAAACCTAAAAAAGTATTTTGGTTTTCAGAAACAAAAGAGAAAGAAAGAAATGGTAGTGAGAGGGACACAATTCAATCCATAACATCCCACCCTTTAATCCCCCAAAGTTCCCATCCGCGCCACAGGCAAAACACATGCACCGGCACCATAGCATCCTGCAAGTGTTCCATCAACTCCAAGTCCAAAATGTCATCTTCTGAGGCATCTCAGAAAAACATGAGTGAAACTTTAGGTCATGGATTTGACTTTGAGGCAAAATTCTAAGAACCTGCAGAATCTAGAATGTCTTCTACGTCAAAAATGGCACAGTGGGCATGTGGTTGATATTTCCATTAAAGATAAAATAATTCGGAGGGAAAAAGGAGATAAGCAAGTCCCAAACCCAGCAGCACCCATTACATTCCCTCTCAAGACTTGGAAATGATCCTCTGTACTCTGAGATCATCTGCCCAGTGGCACAGCCCTGATGACTGCGTATTAACCTTGCCCTTTGACTTCTGGGTGGAGGTCTTAGGAATTGGCCTCACCTTTCCGACAACCAGGGTGGCCCCATTCAAGATGCTCTCTTGGCTTTGAGTGGCCCCATTCACCTAGATGGTAAGCTGTAAACTGACCGCCCGGCCCTAGCATGCCCAGTCTTTTGCCTCTTGGGAATGACGGCACCATCCTCTACGCTTGGGGGAGCTTCTTCCAGCTGACATACTTTAATGGCAGCCCAACACTCTGGAACCGAGTTGGCAAAAATCCGATTCTTTGAGACATAGCAGGTTGTGGCCCCATTCGGTGAGATCCAGGCGATTATAGCTCGTGCAGTTTTGCTGATCTCTGAGCTGTTCCGGGAATGGTCCTTTTCTTTTCCTGAAAGATAAGGGATGTAGCTCCTGTGGCATATTTCCTGCCTGTCGAATTAACACCCTGTGATATGCAGATGACACAACCTTGAATTCTGTTAAGTGAGGAGGACTTGAAGCAGTTGCTGATGCAAATCAAGGACTGCGGTCTTCAGTATGGATGACAACTCAATGTAAAGAAGACCCAAATCCTCACAACTGGACCAACAGGCAACATCATGATAAACAGAGGTAAGATTGAAGTTGTCAAGGATTTCATCTTGCCTGGATCCGCAATCAATGCTCATGGAAGCAGCAGTCAAGAGATCAAAGGATACATGTTTATCAGGAGAGATTAGTCCCTGGAAAAGGACATCCTGTTTGGTAAAGTGACCAGGTAACATGTCCAAAGTATGTAAGACAGAGTCTTGCCATCCTTGCTACTAAGGAGCATTCTGGCTGTATGTCTTCCAAGACAGGTTTGTTTGTTCTTTTGGTTGTCCATGGTACCATAGTCTTTGCCAGCACTAATTCAATTGCATCAATTCTTCTTTGGTCTTCCATTTTCAATGCCCAGATCTCACACACATAGGAGGCCATGACTTGGGTCAGGCACAGTCCCCAAAGTAGCATGCCTGCTTTTCAAACTTTAAAAAGGTCTGTGCAGCAGATTTACCCAATGTGATATCTCTTTTGATCTATTACCTGCTGCTTCCGTGAGCATTGATTGTGGACCCAAGCAAGACAAAATCCTTCCCAACTTCAATCTTATCTCTGTTTATCATGATGTTACCTTTTGGTCCCATTGTGAGGATTTCATTCTCCTGTACATTGAATTGTAATCCACACTGAAGGCTGCAACCCTTGATCTTCATCAGCAAATCTTCAAGTCCTCCTCACTTTCAGCAAGCAAGCCTGTGTCATTTACATATCGTAGATTGTTAATAAGCCTTCCTCCAATCTTGCTCTCACAGTATTCTTCCTATAATACAGCTTCTCTAACGATTTGCTCAGCATACAGATCAAAGAGTATGGTGAGAGGATACAACCCTGATGTACACCTTTCCTGATTGTAAAGCATGAAATATTTCCTTGGGAATTTTTGTACAACTGGTTCTTGATCCATGTACAAGTTCTACGTGAGCACAATGGAGTAATCTGGAATGCTCATTCTTTTTGAAGGCTATTCATAGTTTGTCATGATCCATACAGGAGAATGCCTCGGCACCGTCAATAAAACACAAGTACACATCTTCCTGGTATTCTCTGCTTTCAGCCAAGAGCCATCTGACATCAGCAATGATATCCCTTGTTCCACGTCCTCTTCTAAATCCAGCTTGAATTTGGGGCAGCTTCCTGTCAATGTACTGTTCTAACCATTATGGGATGATCTACAGCAAAATTTTACTAGCATGTGATATTAATAATATTGTCCTATAGTCTGAGAATTCTGTTGGGTCACTTTTCTTTGGAATGAATACAAATACAGATCTCATCCAATCAGTTGGCTAAGTAGCTGTCTTCCAAAATTTGCTGGCAGAGTGCTTCAAATGCTTCATCCTCTTGTTGAAACAGTTCAATTGGTATTTGAACTCAATTCCTAGAGCCGCATTTTTGCCAATTGCTTTCAGCGTAGCTCGAACTTCTTCCTTTGGCATCACGGGTTCTTGCTCAACCCCTGTCCCTTGAAATGGTGGCATGTCGACTAGGACAGTGACTGTACTCTTTCCATCTTTTGATGCTTCCTGCGTCTATCAATAGTTTTCTCCTTAGAATCTTTCAATATTGCAACCTGAGAATAGACTTTTTATCGAGTCCTTTCAGGGTAAGATATGCTGAGCATTATTTTCCCCTTTGGTTTTTTCTAACTCTAGGTCTTTGTACATTTCATAATAATAATTTACGTTGTCTTCTCAAGTGACCCTTTGAAAGGTTCTGTTCAGTTCTCTGATTCCATCATTTACTCCATTTCCTTTAGTTACTCTGTGATTAAGAGCAAGTTTCAGAGTCTCTGCTGACAGCCACTTTGTTCTTTTCTTTCTTCCCTGTCTTTTTAATGACCTTTTGCTTTCTGCTTGTATGAAGTCATACCATCAGGTCTTCTGCCACTAGTGTGCAATGCATCAAATAATTTCCTGAGATGTTTTTGAAATCCAGGTGGGATGTACTCAAAAATGTATTTTGGGCATCCTCAGGAGACTCAAATCATGTTCTTTGGGGCTGTCAGGAGGATGGGGGAAGAGGCCCAAGGGAAATTCATATAGAAAAGCTCTTTCTACCCTCCAAGGATGAGCAGACTAAAATGATCAAACTAAAACTCACTGCCACTGAGTTGATTCTCACTCCCAGTGACCCTATAGGACAAGGTAACAACCCTCCACAGGAATAGAAACCTTCATCTTTATCTCAAGGAGCAGTGGGTGGTTTCAAACTGCTGATCCAGTGGTTAGCAGTCTAACAAGTAATCACTTCACCACCCTACAGCACAGGGTAAACTTGTTCCTTTGGGTTTCAGAGGCTTTGTGTCTTTAAACACCTCTCCTGCGGAGCGGTTGGTGGGTTTGAACTGCTGACTTTGTGGTTAGTAGTTCAGCGTGTAATCCACTATGCAACCAGGACTCCTCTCATGTAACAAAGGTAATCCATTCCCAAACTGGATTATAACCACAGGCATAGAGGAAAGGGTTTAAAACACATATTTAAGTGAGGGACAATTTAATCCACAATACCTCCTTATAACTAGCAAGTGGGTTTAGCAAATCTGCAAGACAAGATCAGCATACAAAAACCACTCACATTTACATATACACTAATAATGAACAAGTGCAGGTTGAGTTGAAGCCTCACTAAGATTTACAATTTTTCCAGAGAAAGTGTAGTACTTAAGTACTCACCACTTTAAGTACTTAAATCTAATAAAACATGGATAGGATTTATGTTAATAATTATTAAATGCTGATGAAAGAAAATCAGAGTGGAGAGATCCTAGTCTCTAGAACCGGGAGTGTGAATGGGAAGAGTGACGTGTCAGCTCTTCCTAAGTTGATCCACAGATTTAATGTGATGCCAATCAAAATGGTAGCAATTTTAGACAAATGTACCCTAAAATGAACACGAGGAGGGGCTGGGCCCAAGATGACTAAAAACAATTTTGTAAAAGAAGTAGAAAGTAGGAGAGAAACATCTACAGAACTGCAAAACTCAACAGTAAAATAACAACCGACACAATTTTAAAAGCACATCAAAGATGAACAGACCATACAGCAGCAGCGTTATGCAGATGGTGAGGAAGACACGCAGTTTGGTTAGTGTGGGTAGTCACTAGGAAAACGCGAAGTTGAAACCACAATGAGATATTGGGATGCATGAACCAGGTGAACTGGGTTCCTCATCGGTACTGGTGAAAATTTAAATGTCATTTTCTCCAAATGACTCTCTTCTTAATCAAAGTCAACATGTGCTTATCACACACAGACACAATGTGCAGTGGGTATAATAGAAATAAAGTTGGTGGATTGTACCAGTCTTAGTTATCTGGTGCGGCTCTCAGGGAAATTTCACAAGTGGATGACCTTAACAAAAAAAATTTGCTCACTCAGTTCAAGAAGGTGGAGGTCTGAATTCGGGGCAGCAGCTACAGGGGAAGGTGCACTTTCTCTGTTGGCCTTGTGGGAAATCCTTGCCATTTATCTTCCCTTGGGCTTGGGAGTTTCGCAACACAGTGACCCTGCGTTTAAAGGACAAGATTTGCTCCTGGAGCTGCTTTTGGTGATAGGAGCTTCCTCCCTCTCTATTTACTTTTGTCTCTGTCGATCAATGATGCGTGGTGACTCAAGATGCACCCCATTAACATGACAAACATCGCTAATCCTCATGAACATAACCTAATCCTGAACAGAGTGTAACATACAACTCACATGAGGCTAGCATTTACAAGTCATGCCTAAAGGGAGGACAACCACACAAGATCAGAATCATGGACTAGCTAAATTGACACATATTTGGGGGGGGGCAAAATTTAATCCAGGACAGTACTGATGCTAATTTCTTGATTGTGATATTGTCTATAGTTATGCAAGATGCTACTTTGGGGAAAATTGGGTGTAAGGTGTGGGAAATTTCTGTATCAGTTCTTAACAACTGACTTTCTGATCATACCAACCGAAGAAGCTTTAAAAGTGGCAGCTTTTATGTGCAGGAGCCTGGCTTTGTGAACAGCAAGACAATTTGAGAATTCCAAGGGCCCAGATGTGAGTTCTCAGAACAAGGCCTATTTTACTAAGGAATAGAACAGGTAGGGTGAAGGACACGATTTGCCATATAGAGAGACATGAAAAAGCACCTCTTTGCTAGAGAGAGACAAGTAAAACAGACAAGAATAGGGCATGGGTAAAGTCCATTAGAGCAGTTCAATTCTCAGATAAGGCCACAGAAACTAGACGGTCTTGAAGAGCTGAAAGCAGAGTGTATTTATGCTCTTGTTCTCAACTGAACCCATGGCGATGGGTGCCGAAGAAGATGCTCCTCCCCAGCCTGGGGTGGCTACCTGAAGGCGGGGCTAGTGGCACATGTGGAGAGGTCAGGGGGAGAGGGCCTGAAGAAGACTCTCCTACTCTTTGGCACCCATAGGACATGAAGAAGTCTGGAAAGTTCCCCAAGGCTCTTTGAGAGAGCCAAGGTAGTTATCTCAGGACAAACAGCCAGCATGCTCACAAGGAGTCAGCAAGGGGCAGGGCAGTCCACTGTGGAAGCTGCTAGGTAGGGTGGGCTAGCGGTAAGCCATATGCAAGCCTCAGAAGATCAGCAGAGCTGGTGACAGCTACAGGGAGATGACGTCAGTCAACTTCCCGATTCATTCACTGTGCACCATTCCTGGGTGAGGCAGGCACACGTGCCCACCAAACCCAAACCAAAGCACAGTCAACTTTGACCTTGTGTGATAGGCTAGGCCTCTTGCATGCGCTTCCTGTGACTGTAATCTTTATAGACGTACATCACCAGGCTTTCACCAGGTGAGGGGAAATGCTACGTCTTCAGGTTAGCAGTTGTGAACCAACCATTTGCTCCCCACCCCTACCCCCCCTGAGACCTAGATGCACACCAGGTACAGATGACTCATACCCAAGGACCCCCTCAACAACAGACGGCCACAAGGGGGAGCAAACACCCCCTGCCCCCGCCCAGGTTCCCCCGTGTGATGCTTTCAGAATCTTGAAATAATCTAAGTCAAAAAGATGGGCATGGGCAAACGGAGCCAACTGAAAAATAAATGAAAACAGTCGCCTGCCTCACACCCGCCTCATGACACCAGAACTGTCCATCTGCTACAGAAACGAAAAGGAGAAAGGCGACCTTTGGAGCCATTGTCCCTGGTTGTCAGACCTTATTTTGGGGGAGAGAGCATGTCCACTATCCTATGAATCTGTCCTGCCTAAGTGATTCAGGAAACAATTCCTAACTGGAAACCATGCTGCTGAGGTGATCCCCCCCAAAATGTTTTCATGGCTGTTTTGGCTTGTGTTTTCATTTTCTAAACTATTTAAAGACACACAGGCGTGGAATCAATTAGGTGGTAAGAACATGGTGATTACCCCCATTGGCACCTTTCTTTGGCAACTGAGCTGCTCATTTCAGTTAGCGATTTCCTAATTAGTCATATTTATCGTGGCTCCCTCACCCCATTCCTCCCAGTCTCTCCTCCTCTAGGCAGTGGGCTGTGTTCCATGCCGATGCTCACCTGCTTGGACACCTTGGCCCAGGTTTTCTTCAGCCTGTAGATGGCACTTCTGTTTAAGGCCGACGTGATCTCCAGCACACCGTTGTAGTTGTGCAGGCACCGGCAGATGTCGGCCACTGCCACCCACTTCTCAATGGCGTTGGCCCTCGAGCTGATGTCAGTGTAATTCATTATCTGAGACACCACCAGGTTACTCATCTGAGACAATCAGAAAGTCAAAGAAGAAGGCTAAGTGCCTAGCAGGGAATTGAGACAGAACACCCGGGTTACCTACCGAACTGTCAGGGAAACACGGTACTGGGTGGTGCAGAGATTATATTCCAGGTGTGTGTCTCTGTGTGAGTGTGTAATTTGAATATGCACATGAAAGTTGGACGTTGACTAAGGAAGAACGAAGAGGAATCGATGCATTTACTGAAAGAACCACGGACACCGACTGAACAAATATATCTGGGTTGGAAAAAAGTACAGACAGAAAGCTCCTTAGAAGCAAGGCTGGCGGGACTTCGTCTCACGTACTTTGGACCTGTTTTCAGAAGAAACCAGTCCCTGGAGAAGGACGTCATGCTTGGTAACATGGAGGGCCAGAGGAAAACAGGCAGGCCCTCGACAAGCTGGATGGACACAGAGGCTGCAGCAATGGGCCCAAACAGAACAATTGAGGGGATGGCGCGGGACCGGGTGGCATTTCGTTCTTCCGTACACATGGTCGCTATGAGTCAGAACTGAGTGGATAGCACTTAGCAACAGCCTATAACTAACGTCCGTAATTGTCACAGCACCAATGACCCGGTGAGCAGCTGTTCATCCTTGGAGTGGTTCAGGTGTTAAATGAAAGCTGACCGCGGAGACAGACCAGCAGCTGGTCACCATTGGGCAGAGTCACCGGAACAATGTCCTTATGTAACAAAAAGGCTCCTTCCAGCCTGGTGGTCTATTCGGAGAGGGTGTCCAGTTACGCTGAGTGATGCACTAACCGACCCTTGCTCTCCCTCTCTCCAGGAGACGGCGACACCTGTGCTTCTAGCTCTGTAAGGACCTAGCCAATTTAGGCTTGCAAAGGAATGCTTAATGATACCCCGGTCATCACTAGAAAACACTGATAGAGTGGTTAAGAGTTGGGCTGCTAACTGCAAGGTGAGCAGATCAAAACCCCAATCCCACTCCTCAGGAAGGAGATGGGGCTTTCTCCTACCATAAGGAGTTGCTGTCTCGGAAATCCACTGGGGCCGTGCTACCGTGTCGGACAGGGTTGCCATGAGTCAGAGTTGACTCGGGGGCAGTGAGCTTTGGGCTTCTCAGACATGGATACCATGAAAAGGGGGCCTTTTGTGGCTGGAAGTTAAGGGAACATTTTGGCACGTGTGGAGCTGGTGGAGGAGATTCAGGCATGCCTGGAACATGTTTAAAACATCCGTGGCAGGGTTGCTTTGTTTAGAGAAGGGGTCTTAAGACCCGGGGCCCATCTCCCTGCGATGCCCGAAGGTGGTGGTTTCACGGCTACTCACATCGTTGAAGTGCTGGCTGGTTCTCATGATGTAGGGCGTCCTTTCATTTTTGTCCAGCTTCATCCACCCCTGCCCGAGAAACTCTCTGAAAGTTCCAAACAAAACACAGACCCGTGAACGTGATCCTGAACGATTAGCACAGGAATTAGATGGTGACCCCAGGCTGGATGATGTCTGTCTTTATGTTCTCTTTGCTCCTTTGAAGACTTCACAAGGGTCTCCTTAGTTTGTCTCTTGTTTGACAAAAAAAAGGAAACCTCGTGGGATACAGACTGAGTCCAGTGCCTTGGGGTCAGTGGGAGTCAGAATCGACTCCACGGGGCCTGGTTTCTGGTGACAGGGGAGCTTTCATTTGAGAACGACCCCTAGAGCTCCATGGAGACTTCCGATTTCAAGAACTTGAGATGAAAGAGAAATGCACATTCGCTGGTAACACTCTGTGGGACCTACAGAAATCCCCCAGTCAAGAATTCCAAATGCAATGGGATCTGAAAGACACCTATGTGGGGCTTAAACGTACTGAAACGCACTGCCCTGCACGTACACACTTGTCTCTTGGGAAAAATGTCAACTCCTTGGCCAGCTAGCATGCCTGAGCCCTGACTCGGGCAGGGGCAACACTCACTCATAGGGAATGCTTCGGAAGATGATGTGGTCCAGGAGAGTGATCTGCTCCGCCAGCTCCATGGCTGACAAGGTCTCGAAGCACTTGACCTTCAGACAGTCAGTCTGTAAGAGAGGAGCGAGGGAGCTGAAACACAGTGAAGAGAGCAACACACTGACCGCTCACTGGTCAGTCAACGAGGCGTGCATAAAACCCTAGCACCTCACAGGATCCTAGCTGCGGAAGGACACAGCTAGGAGCTAACATAAGGGAAGCCAGCATTCAGATCACGGACTAAGTTGGTGTGGATGGTAAGAAACAACCAAGAAGAGTTGATGTCAGGGGCTTACATGGAGAGCAAATGTCTTGAGAATGATGAGGACAACGAGTGTACAAATGTGCTTTATGCAATTGATGTATGTATGGATTATGATGAGTTGTATGAGCCCCCAATAAAAATGATTTAAGAAAGGAAGAAACAGCCACAGAGCTGCTTCTGAGTCACAGCCACCAACCCGATGGACAACAGGACAAACCACCACCGGTCCTGCGCTGACCTCACGATCCTTGCCTTTGAGCCCCTTGCTGTAGCTATGGACAGACAAGCAACTGACTCCTACAATGCACGTGGATTTCTCACAGGGCCTTGAGGACGGAGCCCAGGGTCGACGATTCAGTAAGCACTCAGAAGTATATGGTTTGTCTTGGAGGGAGAGCTTCACATCCATTGCGCTGGAGAGAACTGAGAGTGAACTTACCATTTGAATGATATCCTCTAATTTCAGGTGGATGTCGTCCTGATCCTCTTGAGAAAGGGCCCTAAAAAAAATCAGAAGTCAAAATCTCCTCCATAAAAAGAGAAGTTGGTTAAGCTCAGAACAGACGGCACAGTGCAGTTGGGAACAGAAGATCTTACTAGCAGGAGCTATTTAATGGGGCAGGGAGGGGTGCACCTGGGGAGGGGGGCAGCAAGGCTCTGCAGTTTCTGCACGATTTTCCTGTAGGCACGCACCTACTGTAAGACAAGTTCATTTACAAAGGAAGGTGAGGAATGAGTCACCCCACCCCCAAACGCAGTTTGGTTGTCTCTAGAAGATCTGAGAGGAGCCCTGGTGGCAGCGTGGTTATGCCTTGGACTGATAACCACAAGGTCAGCCATTCAAAACCAGGCTTTTCAGGAGAAAGACGAGGCGTTCTGCCCTCTAAAGAATACAGTCTTAGAAACCCACAGGGGCAGTTCTAGCCTGTCCTATAGGGGCGCTGTGAGTCGGCTCGATGGCCATGAGTTTGGTTTGGTTCTGGTAGAAGATCTGGAAGGTTGGGGCAAAAACCAAACTCACTGCCAGGAAGTCGATGCCGACTCATGGTGACTCCATAGGAGGGGGTAGAATGGCCCCTGTGAGTTCCCGAGACTTGGGTAGAAAACCTTGTCTTTTTGCCAACAGAGGGGCTGGTGGTCTTGAACTGCAGTCCAGTGTGTACCTACTATACCACCCAGGCGCCAAGTAGAATTCTCCTAGGTCACTGACAACACCAAAAACAAAATGCAAAAGGCGCAAGAGCATAATCAAGAGAGCTGATTTATAACAAGGAGTCAGCTTGTTACAGAAGAACTGCTTTCCACGGATTCTGACTCTGGGCCGGCCCACGGGTGCGGGAGCAGAACTAGGCTTCACAGGTTTGTTCAAAGGCTGATTATTTGGCGTGAAGTTGATTGCCAGGCCTTTCTCCCGAGGCACATCTGGCTAAGCCTGAACTGCCCGCCTTTCAGTTAGCAACCAGGTGTGCTAACTGTGGGTACCCACCACCAGGCGCTCCACTTGCCCCGGCACCCGAAGGTGCAGTGACCCGAAGGTCAGCACCGTGCTTTGTGTCACCACCAGCACCTGTGGTGTGAGTTTGGGCACCTTGTGATCATCTCAGTGACTTAAGACACATCTAAGAGTACACAATATAACATATATGTAATATGTAAGGAGCCTGGGTGTCACTGTCAGGTAACCATTGGACCGTTAACTCCAGGGTGGATGGTTCAAACTCACCAGTCTCTCTGTGGGAGAAAGACGAGGCTGGCTGCTCCGGTAAAGATCCACAACCTCAGAAACCCCGTAGAGGATCACTGTGAGTCGGAATCATCTCTATGGCAGCGGTAGGCTAATGTAATATATACATATTACACGTGTATAACATATAGAATGTTGGGCTTCCCTCAGCAGCACAACGACACTGGAGCTTAGAGGCTGAGGAAGGACTCCTGGGAGCCACCCCTCCCACTCACACAGGACAGGCGTGCTGGGAAGTTCCTATACGGGAAAACGCCAGCAACGGGAAGGAGGAGCCAGCAGGTGACCGGCCTTCTCTGTTTCTGCCTACATAGACTTTCCTGGGCCCCCTAGTATTCCCCAGCCCTCCCCAGATATTTTTGAATAAATGGATAAACACAATTAACGAATGCATACATGGTTATCGGTTTCAGGAAGGCATGATGCTTGACAGTCAACAGAAAGTCTAGACTCCACAAGAATTCAGACTGAGTACATAACCCATTATATAACTTGCCATCTGGGCCAAGCATTTAACATTTTCCAAAATGAAGGCACAAAATGAAAGATTAAACTATTTAAATAGTCGTAAGCCATGTAGTCTGCCTGGCAGAGGGAGAGAGCCGAATGGATGATGTCCTTGAAGTGACTGACATCAGCCACAGCACCCTGGGAGGTAGATGTGATACTGTCACACCCACTTGGGGCAGGTCTGAGCTGAGTGCTCGGCCTCCATGATTTCCTGAGTCATGGGCCTGATTCTCGCTACCAGGAAAGGACACTGAGGCTCAAGGACCTTAACTCCCTGGCTCAGGGTTTCGGCTCAGATGCCATCTTCCTGTTCCTCCACGCCCTTCATAAACAGGCGTATGGACGACCATTCCTTTTCTTTGTCTTGTGGCTTGGGTGAGCGTTTACAGAGTTGTTACACACATTTTGTTTCAGAACATTAATTGCAGTTCCTTCAATGGGAAGTCTTTCTTGACAGGCTCTACATAGAGTACCCCAAAGAACCAAGGCCAATGCCGTCTGGTCGGTTCTGACTCTTAGCGCCTGTAAAGGACAGAGCAGTACTGCCTCTCTGGGTCTCTGAGCCCATCCATCTCTATCTTTATGATCTTTCTGATCCTTCTCTGGAGGAGCTAGTGTATTTGAACCACCGACTTTTCAGTTAGCAGCCTAACCTGCAGCGCCACCAGGGCACGTCCACATAGAAAAGTCAATCCGCTTTCTCCTCACTTACAAAGGAGTCCCTAGATGGGGCACATGGTGAGCACCCACTTGGATGCTAATCCAAACGTGAGTGGGTCTAGTCTACTCAGACACTTCAGAACCAAGGCCTCCCTTTACTGGGGGGGGGAGGGAGTTACAAGTTGGGCTGATGACCAGCAGGTTAGCAGTTTGAAGCCAGTAGCTGATTCATGGTAGAAAGATGAGGCTTTCTGCTCCTGTCAAGAGTGATAGTCTTAGAAACCCACAGGGGTGGCACAGCTCTCTGTTAGAGGCTTGCCATGAGGCAGTATGGACTCAGGAGTGGTTGTGTTTGGAGTTTGGATCAACTTTCCAAAGTAAACAAACTACTGAAAACCCTACAGGAGCCAGTTCAACTGTGAATCACACGGGTTGTTTGGGATCAGAGTCTATTTCATGGCAAGTGTTTGTCTGTTTTTCTAAAAGCTCAAAGCTGGTTACCAAACAGCAAGCTTGTGGTGGAGTGGAATGTCTTAACATGGCTCGTTTCCTCAAGTCTCTGTAACTCCCACCAAATGTCTGGTTGGGGTTATGTAAATAGGGCACGTGTACCACTCATAGAGGGGGTTGGTCAATCTTCATGACCACCTACCTGGCTACAGTGACGAGCCTGCCCTGAAACAGGACACACAGAGAGCCCCGCACCATTGTCTAAGATCGCTGTCTGCAGTGGCAAAGGCCATGAAGAGCAGGTGCACCAGATGCTATGACGCAGCCTGAGGGATGGAACAAGAGGCGCGGCACCATGGCTCTGGGTCTATGAGGCCGAGGCTGAGGGAATGAGGACCAAGGAGTGAAGAGAGAGACTTGGCTGATGGCTGAGGAGAGGTGGCTGTGGACCCATGACTGTGTCCTCACTGTTAACTGACCCTGACTACTCCTCTAATCAATCCCCATAATGGCGAGTCTTGTCTGTGCATTGTATGATAATGCACTGCAATGAATGATCAAGCCCAGCATAGAAGCAGAGTGCTGGGGACACACACTTGGTGTCAGCGCCGAGAAAGAAGGACAGGGTGTGAAGGTATGTCTGACCACTGTGGCTTAGCAACAGGGAAGCCAGAGGAGGTCATGTATAGCCCTCCAACACAGGTTATTGCAAGTCTCTCTCTAGATTTGTGCCAGCAATTTGCCACTGCACTTGTGAGCACAGAAAAAACAGCCCCTAGTGATGTAGTGGTTACGTGTCGGGCTGTGATCCTCTTGGTCCGCAGTTCGAAAACACCAGCAGCTCTGAGGAAGAAAGACTGGGCTTTCCCATCAATGTATTCCCATAAATGGTTACAGTCTTGGAAACTCACAGGGGATCGCTCTGAGTCAGCACTGACTCGATGGCACTGAGTTTGGTTTCAGAGTCATGTGGTAAAGGGCAGATTAAGGTGAAGGAATAATAAGTGAACAGACATCTTTCCACAGACTATTAAATCCTGTTTAAAGGACTACACACCCCAAACAAACCAGAACAAACCTCACTGCTATTGAGATTCCGTCGCAGAGTGGCTCTAGAGGGCAGAACTGCGCCCATGATTTCTGAGACTGACTCTTTCTGGGAGTGGAAAGGCTCATATTCCTCCCTTGGAGAAGTGAGTTGTTTCAAACTGCTGACCCTGTGGTTAGCAGCGCAAGAAGTAACCAATTACACCACCAGGGCTGCTGAGAACTATTCACAGAAGGTCCCCAGCATGCTCCCAATGTATATGCCATTCTTCCACTCTGGTCCAGACCTCTGGGAAGAAGCTTAGGCTCCTCTGGTTTGTGCACTAGTGTAAAAGATTGTCTTACTGAAGCTGAAGGAAACATCCTCCCCTTGCAGAGAAACAGGAGCCCTGGTGCTGTAATGATTGTGTTGGGCTGCCAACTGCACGATCAGAAGTTCATAACCACCAGCCCCTTTGTGGGCGAAAGATTAGGCTTTCTGCTCTGGTAAAGACTTACAGTGTAAGAAACTCACGGGGGCAGTTCTACCCTGTCCTGTAGGGTCACTTTAAGTCAGAATCAACTCAACAACAGTGAGTTTTTGCAAAGAAATCAGAACGTTAGCTCCTGCAGATCTCCGATCCCCTCAGTGGTCTCAGCCGAATGGTCCGATACATCCCGGTTTCTCTCTTCCGGAAAGCCTTCCTTGTTGGCCTTCGTGATGACCTCTTCAAGAGAAGAGCATCATGAGGGGGCATCCAAAGAGCCAATCACTTTTTTTGTTTTCATTTAGTGGCATATCTGGTGTCTACCCAAAAAACAACGACAAATCTCTACACTATGGATTTTGAATCTGGACAGACTCGGAGATGACATTTTTGGTGTGGTTAGATGCTATTGAGTTGGTCCCCACTTAGCGTGGCCCTTTCATGCTCAAGCATGAACCGTCTCTGGGGCCTGCGCCATCTCCACAATTGTTGCTCTGCTTGAGCCCTCTGTTGCAGCCACTGTGTCCCTCCATCCCCTTGAGTTTCTCCCTCCCTCTGCTGAGCCTCTGCTTTACCAGGCAAGACAACTTTGGGAAGTGGCATTTTAGAAACACGAAATACTTAAGGAGACCTTTTTATTGACAAGCAAAGCAATAAACTTCCCATAGCAATTAAGAAAATTATTTGTTATAAGGTGGCCTTACTGTGAGACTGTGTGAATCAGGTTTGGGTTTGTCACCGAAAGATTTAGCCCAGGATTCACACAGGTGCATTACGATCAGGTAAGTTTAAGCACAGAGACCCTGACTGGTGCAGAAAGCCCTTCAGATGGTCAGCGGGTAATGGAGAGTTTTATAGTTCGAGTCCACCCTGCGGCACCTAGTGATCTACTTCTGAACCATCCATCAAGGAAACCCTGTGACTCAGAAGTCTGGTGACATCTGGGGTCGCCATTAACCACAATCCACTTGATGGCAACCGATGAACGTTTAAGTAAATGCTTTAGTGCTACATTCCCCATTGTCTGAGTTAAAACGTATACAAGTCTCCAAGGTCAAAACTACATTTGATTGATGAAAAAACAAGTTTTATTTACCATAATCCTAACCTGTAGAAAGGGGGCATCTAAAATAAAGACTGATGGAAAATTCCAGTATCTTTTAATTCCATTTTTCCATGAACTTGTATTTTCTAGGAGTAAGTGCAGAAATGCCTGGCCCTTCAGATGGAGAGGTAGCTGAATGCTGCTCCAGTTCCTACAGTGGAAGGACTTGCTTCTAACCTTCGCTCTCCCTTCAGGTTCTGTGAATACTCCAGAGCCCTGGGCTCCCCTACATTTAAGAGAAAACAATTCAACTGACTGCTGTTAGCTTCCTCTGCCCAAGCTATGTTTACAGGGATGGCTTCCTGTACACACGGGATAGCGATTATAGAAGGATCATGTGAAACCTTTCTGCCACCAGCCTCAATTTCTCCTGGGGTCTTTGAGAACCACCCAGAACAGACAGCTATGTTTCCACAAATGAACTTCACACGCTTACAAGCCATGTCTAAATGATAAGGAGGGAGAATTACTGAGTAAGAGCTCAACCTAATGCCGACTGAAGGCGTGCCATCATCCACGACACCTTTTTCTGTAAAACCAAGCACAAACACGTAGCCGGTGGTGATTATTTCACAGTCCTAAAAAATCCAAAAACGTTCAGCTTAGTCCATTTCTTAACTTGGAAACACATAGGAAACTTTTTTTTTGTTTCGGTTTTATTAAGGTACAATCCACACGCTGTACAATTTGCCTATTTCAGGTGAACAGGTCAATGGTTGCTAGGAAATTCACAGCGCTGTGTGACTCGGGATGTGGTCTGGAGTTCAGGGTGGTTTCCTGTGTACAGCAGGTCATGGAACCGGAGGGAAATGGGGTTTGGCTGAAATCCGGCCTGGCTCTATTGGGCCATATTGCTTTGGCGAAGAAGCCATACAGTTCCTCGGGAGGTTCTGTTAGTGCTTCCACCACCACGGCGATGACTGGTACTACCACTAGCAAAACCAACCTGAGTGCTGGCGATGTTGTTGGCACTGTGGCAACTAACTTCTTTACACAGATTACTCACTGCCATCAAGTCAGTTTCAGCTCATAGAGACTCTACTTCTTCCTGGGAGCAGCCAGCCTCATCATTCTCCCAAGTTCTGCATAACGGATGATATAACTGTCCACCGCCAAGTACATAGGTGTTTTCATCCTTACCTTATACATGAGAAACTGAAGTTCAGATGGGTTAGGGAGGTTGACAGCCATGGGCTTGCATCTGCGGCATCCCATAAAGGAATTACATCCTGCTTGCGGTCCAGTCCCAGGCTACCCCAAATCTTAGGTGGAGGGAGGGGAAGACGAGGCTGTCTGTCCCATACAGGATTGTAGTCCCAGAAGCCCTGAATAGGGTCACTATACTAGTGTTTTGTTTGTTTTTCACCAGTCTTACAGGGAACCCTAGTGGTGCAGTGGGCTAAGTATTGCTAACTTAACTCAGCATTCAACACCCCCCCCATGCCGACCCCCCAAGAAAAAGGTTTGGTTGTCGGCTTCCATAAAGGTTTACAGCCTTAGATACCCTATGGGATCGTTCTACTCTGTCCTCTAGGGCGGCCATGTGGGGGAGTTGATTGAAAGCCGTGGTGGTCTTGCACCTCTATTCCTCAGGTTATTTATTCAGCAAAGAAAATCAGTCTACCGTAAGCCCAGTGAATAATAAAGACCTGGGATAGTAAACAGAATTAATCTTAGTGTGAGCTCCAATTACCTGACAGTGCCAGGTAACTGAGTTCGGAGACCACCTTTTGGCTGAGGCAGAAGGCCGCTCAGGATTGATTAGTAATGTCTGACATAATGGGGAAAGGCAACATGACCTCATTCGTCATAAGAGCCAATCCTCATGGTCATTCCCAGTGTGAACATCCTCATTTTCCTTCACAGTCAAATGCATCCAGCAGAACAGACTTCCAGAGGTAGTATTAAAAACCAGAGGTCTCGATGCCCAAAGCATAAGGAACACACTGTTTGCAGGGAGAGAAAAGGAGCAGCCATAATTCAGGCACAACCATTCAGTCACTGGAACCAGGCTTTTCCTGAAAGTGTACACACGGTTTTAAAACCTGAAAATAGACACAGTGACTCAGGTGTCCCAGCAGGGAAGCGCTAGAGTGCTTGGCTAGCGAAAAGGCTGGGATCACACTCCCAGAGGATCCTGGAAGTCAGAGCTGGTGATCTGCTCCTGACGGGTCACAGCTCCGAGAAGACTATGGAGCAGTCCTATTCTGGATACACTGAGCTGGCGTCTGCTCACTAGCAAGCAATGACAAGAACAGCGAACCAAAGGCCAACAGAAAGGCCACTGGTCTGCTTCCATAAAGGCTGTGTTGTTCGATCGCCAAAGACAAAGCGGGTGCATAAGCAAATGTGGTGAAGAAAGCTGATGGTGCCTGGCTATCAAAAGATATAGCTTCTGGGGTCTTAAAGGCTTGAAGGTAAACAATCGAGCATCTAGTTGAGAAACAAGAAAACCCACATGGAAGAAGCACACCAGCCTGTGTGATCATGAGGTGTCAAAGGGATCAGATATCAGGTATCAAATAACAAAATATCAAATCATTGTGAATGAGGGAGAGTGCAGATTGGGGACCCAAGACCCATCTGTAAGCAATTGGACATCCCCTTACAGAAGGGTCGCAGGGAGGAGACGAGCCAGTCAGGGTGTAGTGTAGCAGCGATGAAACATACAATTTTCCTCTAGTTCCTAAATGCTACCCCCACCCCCACTATCATGATCCCAATTCTACCTTACAAATCTGGCTAGACCAGAGCATGTACACTGGTACAGATAGGAACTGGAAACACAAGGAATCCAGGAGAGATGAACCCCTCAGGACCAGTGAGGAGAGTGATGATACCAGGAGGGTGGAGGGAAGGTGGGTTGGAAAGGGGAAGCAGATTACAAGGATCTACATATACCTCCCTGGGGGATGGACAACAAAATAATGTGTGAAGGGAGACATCGGACAGTGTAAGACATGACAAAATAATAATAATTTATAAATTATCAAGGGTTCATGAGGGAGGGGGTGGGAAGGGAGGGAAAAATGGGGAGCTAATACCAAGGGCTCAAGTAGAAAGCAAATGTTTTGAGAATAATGATGGCAACAAATGTGCTTGACACATGGAAGGATATATGGATTGTGATAAGAGTTGTACAAGCCTCCAAATGAAAAGATTTTTTTTAAAAAAGGGCAACAAATAGACTTTGGGGGCATAAAAAAAAGATTGTGTTGTTGTGGTTGTTAGGGGCTGTCAACTTGGTTTCAGCTCATAGTAACCCCATGCGCAACAGAACAGAACGAAACACTGCCTGGTCTTGCTCCATGCCCACAGTCATTCCAGAAAATCGCTCCAGAATGTTCAACTCTGTAACATGTGGGGTGACCATGAGTCAGAACCCCAACAGTGAGGTTTCTTCACAGAGTGGGACACAGTAGAGAGGGGTCTGGTCATGGGATCTTGGCGTAATAAGACTTGATTTATGGGCCAGTTATTAAGAAGTTATAGGCACTGAGGACCTGATGCCAGGGACTTAAGTGGAGAGCAAATGTTTTGAGAATGATGAGGGCAATGAATGTACAGATGTGCTTTACACATTGATGTTTGTATGGATTGTGAGGAGAGTTGTATGAACCCCTAATAAAACGATTAAAAAAATAAGTTATAGGTACAAAGTGGCATTGCTGCCTCAGAGAGGGACTTCAAGAAGCACAGTATGTCTTCTAGGTGCCCTGGACTCTGTTCCGGCTTGCAAGCCCTATAGACAATAGAATGAACCATTGCCTGGTCCTGCTCCCCTGAAAGTGTTGCCGTATCTGAGCTGTAGCTACTGTTTCACTCTTTCTTGTTGGGAGTTTTCCTCTTGTTCGATGCGGCTCTATTTTACTGAGCATGATGCTCTTCTCCAGGGACCGATCTTTCTTGCTAGCACGTCATTCAATAGGCATTTGCAATTGCTTTTACCTCAGAATATTTGCCGTGGCTTTCCTTTCCTGGGGAAGGAGGTCTGGGTCCCGCAAAACTTCTTCTAATAAATTCAGGACGTTCATCTTTAATTCGTTGTTCAGTTCAAAATCCTATAAAATAAAATAAATCTTTTAAACATTGGGCTCTGAAGGGTTTACCTCCACGGTCATCATGCATGATAAATTCTTGAGATATGTGAATTAAAAGTATGAATCCAAAGCTTGCTCCCAGGGAACCTTATTTAGTTTGCGACTGATATTTCTGATCGACTCCTTAGACCAGGCTGATGTGTCGCCTGGGGACACATCAATGTGCCAGAGGCCTTCTGAGGACAGCAACATGTCAGCATCCTTCATACAATGCAGAAGACTACTGCCTGCACCTCCATTATCCCCTAAACACGCCCACACAACCCAATGACACATACACTAGTCTATAAGGACCACATTTCTCCAAACCTGCAAAGAAATATGTGCTCCCCTTGGCTGGGGACATTGCGCTTCCTCCTCACATGTTAATTTTGACTCACCTTTTAGGGACCTTTTCTAAGGAAGTGAGGGACCTTTTCTCAGGAGTCATTGATGGACCCATTGAAGCTACAAGATTTTCCCATGGGGCCCCCATCATAACGCAACACTTGTAAAGGCCAAATCAATCGCCTGGCCTCTCGTTGGACCACGAGTCAGACCAGAAACAAGGTCATGGCAATATTTGTTGCCAGGATAGAACTTGTCATTTGAACGTGAGCCAAAATTTACCACCTAGATGTGGTAAGGCCTAAAGAAGGAACGAGATCCACAAAGTGGTGGGGAACAGTCAAAAGAAAGCAGGAGAGCGATTGAAGGAGTAGCCAGTGAGCCAATTAAGGACAATCTAAGCACTAAAATGAATAACAAGGGTGATGAGTAAGAACCTATTTAAAGAAAAGAATCGTCAAGCCCTGTACTGATGCTTACAAACAAATGCATGCATAGATAAATACATATGAATATGTATATGTGTGTGTGTGTAGTAGAGGACAAAACCATTGCTTAAAGTGGAATTCCAACTAACAAAGGCAGAAAGCCATCTGCAAGCACAGCCATGCTAACAGATTCAGCAAGAATGATGAGTGGGTGCTAAAATGGCCCAGTAAAATTTATTGAGGTGCATACTACTAACTGTTTCAGATCTGGCAGGTACCACCTCAGCCAAGCCACCAAAGTGAGCATCCCCAACAATGGAGCAGGCTGGCCTCTTGTACCCATCACGGTAATGCTCTGTGAAGAATGCCCCACTTACTCATTCTTAGATTTCCTGCCCAAAATGCACTATCACAATAGAAATGTAGGGAAGCAGGCAAAGTCCTGGGAGGAGAGTTCACAAAACAAAAGTTCTGTGCTCTTCAAAAATGGTCAATCTCATGAAAGACAAAAGACACCTTAGGGACAAAGCCTAATGAAATGTGTGATCCAATGAAGAGCGGGGGTGGGGGGGGGGCGGGGATGCTGTCACGGACATTAAGGAGACAAGTGACAACACTGCATTAGTAGCAAGTGTTCTAGGAGTGAGAATGTAATCCTTTCCCTGTCCTCAGCAGGAGTGTTTCCTTGTCCTTAAGAGGAGGGGAGGGCGGGAGAGAAGGGGGGCAGAGAGATCCAATAAATGTGACAAAAATGTGAGCAATTAGTGATTCCATATGTGTCTTCATAGATAAACAAAGACCCACTGCCAGCTGAGTTGATTCCACTTCACGTGAGACCTTGTGGGACAGAGGAGAAATCCACTACCAATCCCACCCCGGTACAGAGCTTCCAATCGCTATAAGAGCAGACAGCCTGGTCTTTCTTACCCCAGACAGCCGGAGGCTTTGAACCACTGACCATTTAGCAACCATCGTGCCACCGAGAACCCTCCATGTAAAAGGTCTTATTGTGACAATTCTTGTCTAGATTTGAATTTCAAAACACCAAGCTGAAAGGCAGAATTGTGGCTACGGCACACTTTGGTGAGTGTGTGCTCACAAAAAGACCCTCCAGCCTGTCCGAGCATCGTGAGATCATCGAGATGAACCGAAGAGCGTGCCAGCCGCACGCCGGCAGATTCGTCTGTGGGTGTGCAGGCAGGAGTGTTTCTTTCCCCTCCTGTATAAGCTCACCACGCCTGGTGGCATGGCGGTTACCCGTTGGGCTGCTGACTTCAAGGTCTGTGTTCCAAGCCACCCACTGCTCTTCAGGAGAAAGATGAGGCTTTCAGGACCAGTCGTGAGAGTCAAACGAGAGGGGGGAGGGAGGGTGGGGTAGAAAGGGGGAAACCGATTACAAGGATCTACATGTGACCTCCTCCCTGGGGGATGGACAACAGAGAAGTGGGTGAAGGGAGACGTCGGACAGTGTAAGATATGACAAAATAATAATAAGTTATAAATTATCAAGGGTTCGTGAGGAAGGGGAGGTGGGAAGGAGGGGAAAATGAGGAGCTGATATTAAGAGCTCAAGTAGAAAGCATATGTTTTGAGAATGATGATGGCAACAAATGTACAAATGTGCTTGACACAATGGATGGATGGGTTGTGATAAGAATTGTACGAGCCCCCTATAAAATGATTTAAAAAAAATGACAGTCTTGAAAACCCACAGGGGCAGTTCCACCCTGTCCTCTAGGGTCGCTGTGAGTCGGAATGGATTTGATGACAGGGAGTGTGGTCTTATTTATTTATTTCAAGGATTTCATCTTTTTAAAAAATCATTTGATTAGGGGCTCATACAAGTGGTTTTATTTTTAAGAACTTAGGCTAATTGCCTTTTAACTTAAGGGCAATTATTTTGAAGCACTGACATTCTGAGTTAAAAAAATAGACTGGAAAGAACATCGCTAATTGTAATGAATTATACAAAAACAGCATACTTTTACTATATTTAGAATGTTAGGGACAAAAAGTGCCTAATTTCACAAGTTGTAGAAAATGTAAAAGTTTGATCTAATTTGAATACAATATTTCTGTGCTTCAGTTTGATGGGGAAATGTGTCATTTATAACAATATTTCAAAATTTGTTTGTCAATCCACCACTGGTCTGCAAGTTTTTTATACTGTGGTGGCCTGTCTGTGGCGTAATGCTAGAAGCTGTGCAATTGTATCTCCAAGGCCAGCAAGGTCACCCATGCTTTCAGTGGGGCTTCCAGACTAAGACAGACTAGAAAGAAGAAATAGGCTGTCCACTTGAGGGGTTAAAAAGAAACCTCACTGCTCTAGAGTCCATTCTAACTCAAAGTGATGCTGTAGGACAGAATAGAACTGCCCTGTGAGTTCCTAAGGCTGTAAATCTTTTTTTGTTTTGTTTTTTAATTGTTTTATTAGGGGCTCATACAACTCTTATCACAATCCACACATACATCAATTGTGTAAAGCACATTTGTACTTTCATTGCCCTCATCATTCTCAAAATATTTGCTCTCCACCTAAGCCTCTGGCATCAGCTCCTCATTTTTCCCCTCCCTCCCCGCTCCCTCCTCGCTCATGAACCCTTGATAATTTATAAATTATTATTTTGTCATATCTTGCCCTGTCCTACGTCTTCCTTCGCCCACTTTTCTGTTGTCTGTCCCCCAGGGAGGAGGTCACATGTAGATCTTTGTAATCGGTTCCCCCTTTCTAACCCACCCTCCTTCTACCCTCCCAGTGTTGCCACTCACACCACTGGCCTGAAGGGATCATCCACCCTGGATTCCCTGTGTTTCCAGTTCCTATCTGTACCAGTGTATATCCTCTGGTCTAGCCAGATTTGTAAGGTAGAATTGGGATCATGATAGTGGGGTAAGAGGAAGTATTTAGGAACTAGAGGAAATTTGTGTTTCATCATCGCTACATCACACCCTTATTGGCTCGTCTCCTCCCTGAGACCCTTCTGTAAGGGGATGTCATTGGCCTACAAATAGGCTTTGGGTCTCCACTCTGCATGCCTCCCCCTCATTCACTATGATATAAATTTTGGTTCTGATGATACCTGATCCCTTTGACACCTTGTGATCGCACAGGCTGGTGTGCTTCTTCCATGTGGGCTTTGCTGCTTCTGAGCTAGATGGCCGCTTGTTTACCAGCTGTAAATCTTTATGAGAGCAGAAAGCCTCGTTATTTTCCCAAGGATCAGCTGGTGGGTTTGACCTGCCAACCTTGTGGCTAGCAGTCCAACACATAACTCCCTATGCCTCCAGGGCTTCAGAAGACTTCTGTCTGAAAGGAACGTATCACATGCGCAATTGAGAAGCACTGATAATTACCTGTGATTGGAATGTGCAAGTTGGAAACAAAGAGGAAAGAATCATAGTTGGAAAACAGAGGCTTGGTCGTATAAACAAAGCCGAATATCCTATGATATAATCTTGCAAGAGCAATGACTTCTTCACTGCGAATACTTTTTTCAACAACATAAAAAGCCAGTTGTACATATCGATCCACATCAGTGCTCAGGAAAGCACTGGTCAAGAAATCAAATGACTTGCTGCATTGGCATTCTGCTGCAAATGTGCTGAAGAGCACGGATGTCACTTTGAGGATTACTCTGTGCCTGATGTCAACGATGGTGATTTCAATGTCCTCACATGCATGTGAATAAGGAAGGCCACCAGAGACATGATGCACTGGGATTACGGTGCCGGTGAAGAGTACTAAACGTGCCGCCCACTGCCAGAACAAAAGAGCGGTCGTGAAGGAAGTCCAGCCAGAATGCTCCTGGAAGGTGAGGGTGGAGGGAGTCCTCTCTAGCATTTGCACACATTATAAAGAGGGACAAAACGAAAACAAAATCACTGCCATCCAGCTGATGTTGACTCATGGTGACCCTGAGAAAGGGTGTTCTGCTTGGTAAAGTAGAGGGACAATGAAAAGGGGAAGGGCCTCAAGGAGATGGAGCGACACAGGGGCTGCAACAATGGATTCGACCATACGAACAATTATGAAGATAGCACTATTACTTACTGCCATCAAGTCCGTTCTGATTCATAACGACCTTACAGGACAGGGCAGACCTTCCCCCGTGAGTTTCCAAGACTGCTGACTGTTTATGGGAGTAGAAAGCCCCACCTTGCTCCTGTGGTGTGGCTGTGGTTTCAAACTGCTAACATTGCGGATCGCAGCCCAGTGGGTAACCACTAAGCTCCCAGAGTTCCCACGAGGAGATCAGTGTTTTATTCTGCAGTGTGTCAGGTCACTAGGAGTCACAACCAACTTGATGGCACCTAACACTAACAATATACACATAGACTAACTATGTCAACCATATCGGTGGGAAGAGATGATGGAGAAGCTCAATGTCATCAACCCAAACAAGACAGAAGGCAGATCGTGGAACACACTGTCACTCGCTCATGTGTCAGCTCAGGGTGAAGCTGGAGAAAATGTTATTAAGTCCACAAGAGCTAAAACACAACCCTAGCCAACCAACTGGAGGAGATCCTTTTTTTAATGCAAGTAAAAATTTGCTGAAAATAATACAATTTAGTTTCCACAGTACATCAATAGGGAGCTAGCATGCAGAAATTCAAGCTGGATTCAGCAGAGAACATGGCACAAGGAATGTCACTGCTGACTTCAGATGGATCTCGGGTGAAAGCAGAGAACACCAGAGAGATGCTTACTTGCATTTTGGTGACTATACAAAGGCATTCGGCTTTGCTGATCATGACAAATTAAAGATAGCCTTACACATATTGGGAATCCCAGAACACTTCATTGTGCTCACGCGGAAACGATACCTGGACCAAACGGCAGTTGCTTGACCAGATGAAGGGAATACTATGTGGTGTAAAATAAGCAGGGATGGGTCTCTGTGCTGTATCCTTTCACCATACTTATTCAATCTGTAGCTGAGCAAATAACCCGAGAAGTTGGATTATAAGAAGAACGTGGCACTAGGATTGGAGGAAGGCTTATGAACACTCTGTGATACGCAGATGACACAACCTTGTTTGGGAAAGCCAAGAAAATTTGAAGCAGTTGCCGATGAAGATAAAATACTATGGCCTTCAGTATGGATTAAAATTCCACATAAAGAAAACCCAGACCTTCACAACTAACCAATAGATAACAGCATGATGAATGGAGAAAAGATGGAGGTCGTCAAGGATTACATTTTGCTCAGGTCCATCATCATTGCGCATGAAAGCAGTTGCCCAGAAATCAAGCGACTTATTGCATAGGCTAAGTCTGCCACACGAGCCTGTTCCACAGTCTGCCTCTTCCCGTGTCTTGGCTCTAACATGTGGAAGAACAAAGAGGTCACTTCGATGACCTGACACAAGCTCTCATGTTTCTGATCACTTCGTACCCCACTCCGGGTTCCAGAAAGTGTTAGTCTGGGTACGTTAGAGAAACAAATCAACAGAAACTCATATGTATAAGAGAGAGTTTTATATAAAGGGTAAGTGTACACTAAGAAAGCCTCCCAACCCAGTGCTGCCCAAGCCCATACGTCCAACATTAGCCCATATGTCTGACACTGATCTAAAAAGTCCTCAATCTAGCAAAAACACATGCAATGATGCCAACTGTAGGAGGAAAGACAAATCAGTGAATATGTAAGCATCTCAGCGCTGGCAAGGGTCTCCACGAGGCTGCTCCAGCACCCAGGGCTACATCAGGGTAGGTCCATGTAAGTAACACCTACACCTTAATCCTATAATACATGAATATATTCCCCCACCTATAAAAGTTTATAAGCCAACCACTTTATGCCTGTATCCCCCCAATTTTGGGTACCGATTTCTATACCGCCCACTTAGCAGCAGGATGTCAGCCTTTGGCAAGGACTATTTCTTCCAGTCTCACTTGCTTTGGACTGGTGGGTAGGCGTGAGCCCAAAGCAACCAGACTCACTGCCATCCAGTCTACAGGGCAGGATAGACCTGCCCCCGAGAGTTCCCGAGACCGCACTTTTTACAGGGGCAGAAAGGGACACCATGCTTGGTCGAGCAGGAGGCAGTGAAAAGAACTCCTCTCGGTGAGATGAGAGGCTGCCGTGGTGAGCACGACCATCATGAGCTCTCCCAGGACCTGCAGTGGGTCGTCCTGTGCTTCACAGGGTAGCGACGAGTTGGAACTGACTTGATGCCATGGAAGAGCATCCCTATTCATTAACAAGAAACACGCCCTATTTAAATCCAGAGGAATATTACTTGTCATAAATCTGCTTGACAGCCATTTGGTAATTCTCTAGAAGGCAACTTTGGGCTAGACTTCCCCAAGCTCTGCAGGAGGAATGCGTAGCTGGGTGATAGAATGAAGCAGTAGACGTCTTCTTGGAGGTAATCATGCAGATGTCCACCAGGTGGCACTCCAGAGCCAGCTGGGTCTCCGGGAGTCAGTGCAGCAGGGTGCAGATGGGGAAGGGCCCTCAAACCCTGTGCCCCAAGGCGGCATTCCTTGCAACTTCTTTAGTTTTTGCGTTCCTATTGCTGAAGCAAGGACAAGGAGGGAGAAGACTGGGAGAAATCAGCCAGCTACTTTTCAAAGCGGAGAGAACCTACAAATGTGAAATGTTCACAGTTTGGTCTCTAGGAAATGAGACCCTATCTCTCATCCGATCACAACCCCTGAGCACTTGCAGGAAAGATGGCTCTGGGAAGAGGCAGGTGAGTCACAGAAGTCTGGGCAGGGAAGCAAACATTCACCAAATGCAGTCAGAGCTTGGACAGGCCTTACGGGAATCTGGGACGGGGCTGGACCTGGCAGAAGCTGGGAACCCCTGGTACAGAGGCGCCAGCTCCAACAGAGAGCTGGGACGAACCTGTCAAGGGAGGAATTAGGATCCTTCAAAATCCATAAACCACAATCAGACGGACAAACCGAGCCTGGTGACACAGTGGTTACATCAGTTGGCCGTCAACGCAAAGGCAGGTGGTTAAAGCCATCATTCACTCCGAGGGAGGAAGATATGGCCGTGGGTACCGGGGCTCTTTTGTGCCGGTTTATTGTTTTGCTTTGCTTAAGCATTTTCTCGGTACTCACAGTTATTGCATACGTTTCCTACGCGTCTATAACAAAACACCACAAAGTGGGTGCCTTGATGGGACAGGACTAGATTGGGTCCCAGATGGGAGGCCGGGAGTCTGCATGAAAGTGTCAGCGGGGCCATGCTTTATGAAAGGTTTAAGAGAGGACCCGTCCTTTGACTTCTCTTACATAAACGACCATGAGAGGCGAATGCTTCCATCACCATTTCACTAGCACGTTTTGCTCAGTCACGTTCATAAATGACCAGGAAAGCCAAGGTGTCCTGCCGGTGGACAACCCGAGGTAAGTAGACCCTAACTAAACTAACAGGGAGAGCATAGCATAACCACGTCCTGGACCTCCACAAGAGTCCTGCAGTGTCTTTACCAGCACAATTATTTCCAGTTCTCCATAGCTATTCCCTTTCAACATATGAGGGAATCCAGACACAGCTGATTTACCTCACACGGCTAGAAAGGAGCGGGCCTGGGATTTGAACCTAGACAGTCTTGGCTAAAGCTGGAGGTTTTAACTGCGACAGCTCTTAACTTCTCAGAAGAAAGAAGGTATTAGTGAATTCATGCCAGCTGGCTTGGGAGCGGTGGGCCTGAAATCACTTCAAATAGTAGCTGGTTACCTTGCTGAGTCTGACATTCTTTCCTGCCTGTCCCCACTTTGGACATGTTATGAGGGCACCCCAGGCTCTGGAGAAGGACACCCTGCCAGGGCAAGTCGAGGGACAGTACAAAAGAAGATCCCCGATGAGATGGATTGACCCAGTGGCTGCAAGAACGGCCCCAAGCATAGGAATCATTGTGAGGATGGTGCAGGACCAGGCAGTGGCTTGTCCTGTTGTCTTCACGGTGGCTCCGGGCTGGAACGGAGGCCACGGCACTGACCACGGCACATCACCACCTAGACAAACAAGCAGCGAAGGCAAGGATGCAGGGGCTTGAGGCTCCAGTGCAAGCAAACAACACACGTGTTAAACTTTCTTGCAAACCACGCAATCCGTTTGCACGCTAGCTCTCTAGGTGTGCTCTGCATGCTCCAGGCATGTGGGTGTCATGTCCATAGGCATGTTCTGCGTGGAAAATTAGGCGATCTGTACTAATAAGACCGGATCATGAGGGAGAGGAATTATCTGGAAATCAATAAATCAGACTCCCCACCAGTGTAAAACTAATCCCTGTTGATCGCTTAGGCATTTTGGAAATTGCATTCATCCTTTCAGGAGTGCAGGTGATATTAGCAATCTAGCACGGCCAGCCAAGGGACTCCAGGACACTGGGGAAACCTGATCCAATGAGCACAGTTTGAGGGTGAAAGCATAGTGAGCGTGATTTTCTCACTGTAATCGGCGGCGCGTATTCCCGACGGTGGCCAGGGCTGCGGCACAATACCACACCACCCGAACAGCTCTGAAACTTGGAACAAAGGGTTCGTACGGAAGGGGCGTCAGATGGTTTCCACTCTAAGACGAGAGACCAGGGTTCAGCTTCGTGGCTTTCTCTGTCTCGTGTCTTCTCTGTCTCCCTGACTGTAAAAGGTAAGAAATGTAACTGCAATTGTGGTGTAGGTTTAGGTTTGATCTAGGCCATTCTGTGAATATGGGGGAACTGAAGCAAAAGTGAGACAGGTGAGGGACAGTGAGTAAGTGGGGGACCAAAAGCTCTCTTGCTCAGTAAGAAGCCCGTTTGCACAGATAAGCTGCTTATTGAGACGGCTTACAGACAGTAAGTTGGAAATGAAAATTTCCCTTGTTTATGTGGAGATGCATCTGCACATGTAAATTAGCTCAAAAACAACTTCCACTATACCACGTGGTTATCCTCCCCGGGGAAGAAAGTAAGAAGTGCTCTAAAAGGGGATTCTGTAGGAGCAGGAAGCCAACACGTCCTCCAGAGATGCTGTCCTTCAGAGGCCGCTGGCCAGGACTTGACTTTGGGCTTGTGCACACAACATCACCCCCAGCTACCCGGGAGCAGCACGTTGACAAGGAGCTGCCAGAGGTTCAGGCTGGATTCGAAAGAGCACGTGGAACAAGGGATATCATTGCTGATGTTATGTTGTCATGTTATGATGTTGGCTGAAATCAGAGAACACCAGAAAGATGTTTACTTGTGTTAATTGACTATGCTGAGGCATTCGACTGGGGGAATCGTAACAAACTATGCATAACCTTGAGATGAATGAGATTTCCAGGACACTTCATTGTGCTCATGCAGGACCTGTAAATGGATCAAGATGCGGTTATGGGAACCGAATACGGGAATAGTGCACGATTTTAAATCAGGAAAGCTGGTATCCTCTTACCATACTTATTTAATCTGTATCCTGAGCAAATAATCAGAGAAATTGGGTGACACAAAGAAATATGCGGTACTGGGATTGGGGAAAGGCTCATTCATAGCCTGTGATATGCAGTTGACACAAGCTTGCTTGCTGAAAGTAGGAGGTCTTAAAGAGCTTGCTGACGAAGATCAAGGGCTGCAACCTTCAGCGGGGATTACAACTCCGTGAGAAAGAGACCCAGATCCTCACAACTGGACCAATAGGTACAATTACGATAAGTGGAGAAAACAATGAAGTTAAGGATCTTGCTTGGGTCCACAATCAGTGCTCATGGAAGCAGCAGTTATGAAATCAAATGACACATTGTCTTGGGTAAATCTGCTGCACAAGACCTCCTTGAGGTCTTAACAAGCAAGGATGTGACTAAGGTGCACCTGACCCAAGCCATGGTCTTTTCAATCACCTCGTATGCATGTGAAAGTTGGATACCGAACAAGGAACACAGAAGAAGCACTGATGTATTTGAAGCATGGTGTTGGCGGAGAATATCGAGGGTCCCGGGGACTGCCAAAAGGACAAACTAATCTGTCTTGGAAGAAGTCTGGCCAGAGAGGCCCTTAAAGGCAAGGATGGGGGGAGCTCGACTCGCATATTTGGAACATGTGATCCAGAGAGATCAGGCCCTTGAGAAGGGCATTCTAGGACATATGCAGAGGGGCAATGGGAAAGGGGAAGACCCTCGGCAAGACAGACTGACCCAGCGGCTGCCACAATGATCTTAAACATACGAACGATTGGGGGACGGCGTAGGACCGGGCAGTATTTCCCACTGTTGCGCACAGGGTCAGAACTGACTTGACTGTCAGCAACCCGCACAACAACCGTAACTGACTCACGGCAACCCCAAGAGAATCAGAGTAGAACTGCACTCCGTAGGATTTCAGTGGCTGAATTTGGGGAAGTAGACGATTCAGCCTTATTTCAGAGTCACCTTTAGATGGACTTGAAGCTCTAACCTCTTGGTTAGCAGCCAAGCAAATTAAGCATTTGTACCACCCAGGAACACCATTCAACATTAAAACAAACCAACAAAACCCCGTTGCTGTTGAATGAGTTCTGATGGACGACAACCCCCAAGTGTGCACAGCAGAACGTCACGGCGTGGAGTTCTGGAGGCTGTGACCTCTGGGGAGCACATCACCAGGCCTTTCTTCTGAGGCATCTTGGGTAGAGTGGGATTGCCAATCCTTAGGGCAGCAGTGGCGTACTTGGTTGTTCACACCTAGGAATTGGTTGTTTTGTGCCAGTCAAGTCCAGCTCCTAGCGAAGCTACAGGGCAGGGCAGAGTCCTGAAAGGCTGCATGTTGCTGTTGTTGCTGCTGTTTTGTTTTTGTTGGGTCTCAAGTCTGTTCTCACCCACCGCCACCCTGTGCATAACAGAAGGGATCACTGCACGGCCCTGTGCCACCCTTACCATTGTTCCTATGTCGGAGCCCCTGGATGCAGCCCTGGGTCAGTCCATCTTGTCGAGGGCCTTCCTCTCTTTCACCGCCCCGCTACTTTACCGAGCACGATGTCCTTCTCCAGGGGCTGGGCTCTCCTGACAACATGTCCAAAGTATGTGAGATGAAGTCTCTCCATCCTTGCTTTTAAGGAGCACTCTGGCCAAACTTCTTCCAACACAGATTGGTTTGTCCTTTTAGCAGTCCATGGTCCTTTCAATATTCCCCTCCAGCACCACAGTGCAAATGCATTGCTTCTTCTTCTGTTTTCCTTATCAATATCCAACTTTCACAAGAAATGAGGTAGACGAACAAACCATAGCTTGCATCAGGTGCACCTTAGTCCTCAAAGTAACACCCTTACTTTTCAATACTCTGAAGAGGTCTTGTGCCCCATAGGTTTTCCTAAATTATAATTTTTATGGGTGGAAACAGGTCACCAGATCTAGTGAGTTCAAACTGCTGATCGTTCAGTTAATAGCCAAGCGTGCACTAAATTCCTGTGTCCCAGAGCTGCTTATCCCCAAGGACTTAATAGTTATTAATCGTGCAGAAATGTTTATTATCCTCCAAGAGGAACAGAATTTATAGGAAATGTGCATCTGATATAATCTAGGACCTTATGTCTCAGGAAAATCTGTAAAAACTCAGATAATATAAACCCCAAATTGGGGAAGCACAGTATCTTATTCCTGGGGCCCTCAAATATTTGTTGAATGAATGGATAAAAGACCGTGGGGAGATTACTTAACTCTGAGGCAAGTGGTAATAAACTTCCCAATTATCTTTCCACTGGGTGGGTTAGGGAATTAGCTTAGCAGATGCGAAGTGGGAGGCTACTAGGAGAAGCGCAGTGCAAAGTGTGGAAGACAAGTTAGAACGAAAATAACCGGGAAGAGCAAATGGCAATGAGTGACACCAGCTCAGTGCGGGGGAAAATGCAAAAAGCGGTGTATTTGGTACTCCTGACAAAGGATGCTACATCGGAATGACTTGCCAAGCGCCAGCCCCTTGTCCTATGCAGCTGCACTGGTCGGGAGACTGGACTACTGCCCTGTGACCCTGAAATCAAATGGCTCTTGTGTACATCTTCAAGCCGCTGAAATAAACCAAACGGTAAAAAAAACAAGTCATCAGAAAAGACAGCTCGTTTCCCAGTGGCTGTGTGCCACTGGCTTCTGTACCAGTGGTTAATGGACTCAGAGTAGCTCGTAAGACAGTGAGAAAAATTGCAGGGAAATCAGGAGGCTGGAATCTTAAGGAAACTAGATGTTGTAATCTCCCTGTTGTTGTCCTTAGGTGTTGAGTTGGTTGTGATCCATAGCGACCTTATGCACAACAGAATGAAACAGTGCCGGTCCTGCTCCATCCTCACAATCGTTCCTCTTGCTTGAGCCCATTGCTGCAGCCACCGTGTCAGTCCATCTCCTTGACGGCCTGCCTCTTTTCCACTCCACTTCCCCTCTTCTTGACCAAGCATGATGTCCTTCTCCAGGGACTGGTCTCTTCTGACAACACACACAGGTGTGTGAGACAAAGGCTCCCCATCCTCGCCTCGAAGGAGTGCTCTGACCATACTTTTAGATGAGACTCTGAGTTCTGCCGCCTGCTCTCTGTGCCGCCTTGGACCAACTGTTTACTCTCTCTGGGCTTCGGTTTCCCCAGCATAAAACAGAGACACAACAGTATTTACCATCTCTCTTGGAAAAGATTGGGGTGAGGGTTGAGTAAACTGATATTTGCAAACTGCTTAGACTGGTGGTGAACATGTTTAAAATCCTTTTTAAAAAATTTAGAAATAAGTTATTTAGGATGCGGAAACCAGCTTCTAAGTGGGGTTAGGTTCCCAAGTAGCCTGGAAAATCTGTGGCCCCTATCATGACTAACAGGAGACTGGATGATGGATGATTTCCATCAAGTAAGGTGGTTCTTCCTCTCAGCCCCAGGTACTATTGACACATGTACCCTGACCCCGGACATCTGGAATTCCCTCCTGCAGCTACAGGGACGACTTGGGGCGGGATACTTGTAAAATCCTGGCATCTTCAGAAAAGTGGGGGCAGGAAACACTCGCCCAACTGAGTGTGCTGTGGCCCCAGGTCATTCTTGCCCTGGAAAGAACTCAGAGATCAAATGCTCAGAACCTAGAAGCTGCCTACCAAGTTGAAAGGAAGATTTGCAGAGCAGGGGCCAAAACTGTGGGATAAGGGGCTAGGGGCTTGGAACCATAGTCTAGGGCTGAAGGGGTGTGTGCAGCATTCAGGGTAATTGGCAGAACAGTATCTGCTAAGACAGTTTTCTACATCCAACTTTGGTGAGTATCAACTGGGGTCTTAAAAAGAGCAACTCCACCCAAAGCAAAGCGAAGAAAAGGGAAAACATTAAAGATGCATGCAAGCAACCCCTCCAGAGAGCGGCTAGAACACTCAACCCCAGCCTCCATGACCATGAAGCCAGAGCAGTAGATGGTGCCCCAGACTGCTGCCCACCACTCTGACAGGGGTCACATTAGAAGTCCGGGGGCAGGCGGCGTCTGGTCCATTCGCTGGCCTTCGGGCAGGGAAAAGACGGTCACCCAGTATGGCCAGTGAGACAATTAAGCCCCTGTGAGGGCTTAATGATTTTTAAAAGGCCCGGTTTATTGGGCAGCTAGAGATTGGTGGAAACCCCCCCGCCCCCCAAGACTAAAGTCTTTAGACCTTTCAAACTTGGAAATGAACTCACTTCTATGGCTCAGCTTATAGTCACATAATAGCCAGGCCTACCAGGTGAATACCAGCACCCGGGAGATCTGCACTCCTAGAACAGCCAGTCTTAGCAGATGAGAAGGGCAGCCTTTGTCCAAGGACAACCCTCAGAAGGCAGGCAGGAAGAAGGAAGGACACGTGCACATGGTATGCACAGAGAGAAAGTCGGAAGAGTGAGGTGCCAGTCCACCCTGGCATCACCGATGTCAAATCAACGTGGGTATGAATTGGTGAATGTAAAGCCAACGTCGGGGCAAACTTTCACCCCAAACCACAACAAACAATTCTGAAGCGAACACAGCCGTGTCTGGGGGGGTATGCGGACGGTACAGGGCCTTGTGCCCATGAGTCGGCGCTGGCCTCGATGCGGAGAGGGCTGAGGCCCAGCACGGAGGCAGCTGGGAAGCAGTTCCAGAGCTGACAGGAGGGGTGGCAGGAGGGGTGCTAGTTCAGTAGCTGGTTGTTCCTTAAACATGTCACGCTCCCGCCCACAGCCAAAGTCTGTGCTGTGCTCCGTTTCGGATTTGAAACAAAGAATAAATCTGAACCCGGTGCTCGAATTCAATGGTGACTTCTGTATTCTACTAAACAATGCCCCTCCAAACAAACAAACAAACAAACAAACAAACAAACAACTCAAACCAACACATAACAACACACAGCGCCTGGTGTCTTTTGTCCAAACGTTAAATACATGAATTTCACAAAGTCTAATTGAGGTCAGTGAGATCCCTGAGCCCCTGGGCACTTCTGATCTAGGACCGCAGGCCCAAAGGATACGCAGTGGCTGGGACGCACACTGTCTTCTCTTCGAGATCGATGACTCCGGGACCACAGTGCATAAAGGCAGGACGTTTCTGGACATCCATCCATGAGAAGTGAGGCCCTCTCCATCAGGCTGGTTGCTGGTGCTGGCGCTGGAGGTAGGGCTGTCCCCACCGGGGTCCTGCTCCTGGGGAAAGAGGCGCCGCAGCAGCGGTGGCAGCGGGGAAGGAACGCTGAGCTGGACGATGGCCCTGTGGCTCGGGTTCTCCACGTGCTCATGCTGGGGTTACCTAAAACTGTGCTGCTCAACACCGTGGCCATGCGTTCCATGTGGATGTTTAGATTTGATTAAACATCAGGAACTCTGAGAATATTTCCCAGCCACATCTCAACTGCTTACTTCGCCACATGTGACTACAGGCTGCTAGGCATTGGTCACTACAGATACAGGACGGTTCCACCATCCCCAGAGCGCTGTGCAGAGCGAACCTCACGGGGCTTCCCTGTCTCACTAGCCTTACACGGGAACAATCTCTTGCCTGCCCAAAGGATCAGACACCACCTGCCCGAGGCGGCTGAATGAGAGCAACCATCTACGACGCTTTGAGCACCCAGTCATGATGGTTCTTCGGCACCTATTTTCCCACGTCATTGTCACAATCCCCTAGATGGCACTGAGGTATCACCCCCATTTTTATCACGGTTATGAACTGATTTGAGCCAGTTCAGTCCGGGTCCACGAAGCAAAACAGGAGCAGACCTGAATTTTAAAGCTTTGGCTAACGTGGAAATACTAGCTGGGACAGAGAAAGCTGCAGATGGAAGGTCCTGGAATGAGACTCAGCGCAGGCATGGTGGACCCGTTGGGAGGCAGATGTGTGGCAAGGAAGGACTGCCAGCGGGTGTGACAGTGGATCATTGTTGAGCACAATGCCCCGTCAAGGCTGCCACTCAGACAACACCTTTGGGCCCAGCCCCGCCACTTTCCACCCTGCAGGGTAAGAGAGATGGTTGCTATGAAATTTGCACACTACCCTTTTCCCTAAGAAAAAGACTAAATTTCTAGCAGGGATTTGACTTGTACTTTTTCCTCACTCAAAGCCCTGATTTTTCCAGATGAAAAAAAAAAAAGAGGTTGGAGGAGGTAAATAGCTTGCTCAATCACTGAGTGGAAAAATGGCAGTGCGGAGCTTCCAGCCCTATCCCCCTGACTCTGACACCGGTACAGTTGCCCCATTGTTTTTCCAACAGAGGTCTGACAATCCCCAGCTCTGAGACACTGGGGCTTGAACTCAGCTCCTGCAGTAATTCTTGGGGCTAGTCTTTGCAAGACTCCTGCCTTCATTTGCTGTAAGTTACAACAGGGCTATGTGGTTATGTAAGAGCTATTGGTTTTTCTCTTACACCTAAAAGACAGTCCTTTATGTTCATGAAGATCATGGCATATATATATACACACACACAAGAAGACTGAAAGGGACTCTGTATGTGCACATACACGTGTGTTTATAGGGCAAAGGATACATCTAACACTCTTATAATAGGGGCAAGGATTGTGTGAAAAGAAGAATCTATGTATCTGACTCAGTGCTGCAAAGAATGTCTGACTGCCAGAGGAACAAACAGGTCTGTCTTGGAAGAAGTACAGCCAGAATGTTCCTTAAAGGTAAGGATGGCAAGACTTTTGCCATGCTTCGGACATGCTATCAAGAGAGATCAGTCCCTGGAAAAGGACAGCATGCTTGGTAAAGCAGAACAAAATAAAAAAACCAAACTCACTGCCATAGAGTTAATGCGGACTCATAGTGACCCTGTAGGGCAGGGTAGTGCTTCCCTTTGAATTTCCAAGATGATAGAAAGCCTTGTCTTTCTCCTGCAGAGTGGCTGGTGGCATTGAACTGCTGACCTTGGGATGGCAAGGGGATGTGTAAGCGCTTTGCCACCAGGGCTCCTTTGGTCAAGTCGAAGGGCAGGGAACGAGAGAAAGACCTTTGATGAGAGTTCATGGACCAACAGTGTGAGGCTGGTGCAGGCCCAGGCAGTGTTTCGTTCGGTTGCACTTAGCATCTCTGTGAGCTAGAACTGTCTGGATGGCACAAGACGACAACAATAACAACAACAGCAGAAATGTGTGAAAACATCATAAACATTACAAGTCGAAGAAGAGGCTGAGGGAAATGAACTAATTTATCAGATCAAGAGTGTTGTTCAGAAGATCCGTCTAAAAATAACAACGGAACATAAAGGCCCGTAGCATCAAATTGATTCTGACTGGCAGCACCCCTGTGGAGGGAGACTGTAAATCTTGATGGGAGCAGACAGCCCCATCTTTCTCCCAAGGAGCAGCTGATGGGTCTGACTGGTCAATTCCTCCAGGATCTTTTGAATTACAGTCTCATTTCATTGATGACATTGCTGGTCCACTATACTAATCAGAAAAATAAACCTGCCCCCAAACCCAGGTCTCACTCTTGACCTAGCTCAGCCTGCTTCAAGACCAGAATGCAATGAAGGACGCTCCTTCTCTCACCCTACTTCTGAATCTCCAGGGCCAGATCCAGTGAAAGAGCGCTGTCTGGCAGGATGGTGCAGGCGTAGCCTGTCTTGGGTCCCCTCTGGCAGTGGCAGGTGGACAGGAGCTAGTTCATTATATTGTAGTACATGTTGGGAGATTTTTTGGAGATGGCTTTGCTAGAAACATAGGCCAGCTCCTTGAAGCAGACAATGTCTTTCCTCTCACGCCACCACTCGCTCTCGGCCCCCTTCACCCCTACTCTCTCTCTGGATCCCATGGTCCCCGGCCATTCTCCGATGCAGGAGCCAAGGCAAGCAGGCTGGCTCTATCTGGGTGTAGTGCTTCTGAGAAACATTTACACATGCAGCTAATTCCCAGCATCCACCTCTCTTCAGTTGGCTCCAGACAACCCAAATCACTTTTCTCCTTTACTCGGGGCAAGGTAATTGATGGTTTCGTTGAAAATACTCTCATCTGCTGGGGTAAGAGGGAAGCATCTCCTCCCTCTTCAATGGCAATGAGGAATGTACACTGACAACACCTCCCAGAAACCACCCCTTTATTGAGTTCTCCTGCCCCAGTCTCTCATAGGTGGGTGGTGACTGCTGGCAGGACTGGCGTGGTAGTTACATAATCTGTTTTCAATTTGAGAACTAAGAGTCGAGGGCCGGGGTCTAGCCTGTCAATCAGGTCACAGCTTGATGACCTCATCTGGAGGCGCTAAGGAGATAAATAGCTCACTGGAGGCGAGACACAGCTCACAACCTGTAAGACATTCTTTCTGACAAGACACAGGCAGCTAGCCTAGAGCTCTGGGAGCGAGAGGAGCCACATGGAGACCCCTACTAGCACTGAGATGCTTCTGCCACCACTGCATCCACAAGACTTTCCACCCGATGGCCTGTGATCTTCCTGCATTCGGCGTCATTGCATGTGTCCTGAGTGTGAAGAGGACTTTATAGATTGGTATCGGACATAGGGGCTAATATCAGACTTACGGACTTGATCTGGGCGGGGCTGGGATGCTTTCTCAATATTCAACTGCTCTTGTATCTAAAGCTCTTTCTTATACACATATGGTTCTCCCTGGATTTGTTTCGCTAGTCAACCTGGACTAACACGGCTGATTTCACAAGCTCTTAGCTCCTGACTTAGGTGGTCTAGCAATTCCCTAAGGCTTACGCCCCACCCTCCTGTCCTTTGCTTGGAGGTTTGAGGAGATCAGAATAATCGAATGTAACAGTCTGTCACACAGTAGTTTCACTGAAGTACAATGACCGTTGCTTGTTGCCCCTGGTTGCCTCCAACTCCACTGTGCATTTATAAGAGAACCATCGCCCGATCTCGAGCCATCTTCAGGGTCCTCTGCCTGCTTGCACCCATCGCTGTGGCCAGTGTGTCGATCCATCTCATGGAGGGTGTCCTTTGCTTCCATTGACCCCTACCTTACCCACCATGATGTCCTTTTCTAAGGTCCGAGCTTTCTTGATTCTGTGTCCAAAATACGTGAGTCACAGTCTTGCCACCCTTATGCGAATGAGATTATATTTCTTTTAAGACCGATTGTTAGTCCTTTTGGCAGTCCACAGTGTGTTCAATATTCTCTGCCCATACTACGGTTTGAAAACATCGATTCTTCTCCTGTCCTCCATTTTCATGATCCAACTTCTACACGTGAATGAGGCAAATGAAAACACAGGCTTGGTTCTTCTGCACCTTACTCATCAATGCGACATCGGATTGCCCTCTAAAACTTGAACCTTCCCATGACAAAACTGCTTTCCGCTTTGAATTTTTGTTGTTGGTGTTAGCATGTGTTTTCAGTAATGGAAGGTATGCTAAAACCAAAAGAATTTTTTTGAGATGATACGGGTTTTGACCACAATCGTGTGGTACAGATCTATCCCAAGAGGACTCTGGGTGGTAAGATTGAGGAGAAGCAACCTGGTCCATAAGAGTCCTGCAGTTACAGAGGTCCCCACTAGGGGTAGTGCATACTACAACTGGGCTGGAAATGCTGATGGGTGATACACAAGGATATTTTTTAAGTTTGGGGGAAAATTTCACTTAATTTTCTTCCAACAACTGTTTGAAGCCCCCCAACCTCCACCCCTGTATATCCCACAACCCTGGTGATGCTATTGGGTAAGCACTGAGTTGCAAACCACATGATCAGAGGTTGAAAACTGCCAGCCTGCCCATGGGAGAAAGTTGAGGCTCTCTGAGTGAAGATCTACACGGCCTTAGAAACTCGATCTAGGGTCATTATGAGTCAGAATTGACTCGATGACAGTGGTGTGTTGTTGTTTAGAAAGTGTACATCCCACAGATCACCAAAAGGTTAAAGAAGTTTTGTGTTTTGTTTGTTTTGATTTTGTAGCGATTTTCTGCTTATGACTGTGAGTGGGTATCTCTTCCCAATGACTGCGCACTCTGCTGAGTCAGATGTTACTTATAACTGCTTGCTCACAAACAGGGCTGGTGTACTCCCTTGTTCAGTGTTTGTAGTGAATGAATGAAAACTGTACTTCTGCCTGTATTTCTTCTAAGAGAGGTATTCGTTCTTGTGGCAGTCCATGGTACTTTCAACATTCTTTCGCAACACTATGGTTCAAATGCCTAGATATTTCTTCTCTTTACTGCTGCTTCCATGAGCACGGATTGTGGATCCAAGCAAGATGAAATCCTTGACAACTTCAATCTTTTCTGTTTATTATGATGTTACCTACTGATCTAGTTGTGAGGATTTGGGTCTTCTTTACATTGAGTTGTGATCCATACTGAAGGCTGCCATCCTTAATCTCCATTGACAGGTGCTTCAATCCTCCTTGTGTCATCTGTGTATCACAGGTTGCTAATCCACCTTCCTCCCACCCTGATGCCACATTCTTCATATAATCAAGAGTCTCAGAATATTTGATCTGTATAGAGGTTCAATTCAATAATATAGTGAGAGGACACAACATGGTGCACCTCTTTCCTGATTTTAAACCTTGAACTATTCCCTTGTTCTGTTCCCACAAATGCCTCTTCATCCATGTACAGGTTCCATATGAGCATAGTGAAATGTTCTGGAACATTCCCATTTTTCTCAAGGCTATCTATATTTTGTTATGATCCACACAGTCAGATGCCTTGGCATAGTCAGAAAAACACAAGTAAGCACCATTCTGATTTCTGCCCCAATCCATAAGACATCAGCAATGATATCCCTTGTTCCATATCCTCTCCAGAGTCCAGCCTGCACCTCTCTCTCCTAGCTCCCTGTTAATGTGCTGCTGCAACCATCGTCAGATGATCTTCAGCAAAATTTACTTGCTGAAGATATTGATATTAACAATATTGCTCTATAATTGAGCATTATGTTGGGCCACCTTTCTTTGGAATGGGTACAAATGAGTCAGTGCTTCCAGTGCTTCATCGGCTTGTTGAAATGTTTTAATTGGCATTTCACCAATTCCTAGAACCCTTGCTTTTGACTAGTGCTTTCAGGGCAACTTGAACCTCTTCCTTCAGCTCCCTTGGTTCTGCTCACAATCTACTCCCAGCGATGCGAGGATCCTAACTAGCTCTTTTTGGTACAGAGACTGTGTGTACGCTTTCCACCTTCCTTTGATGTTTCCTGCATCGTTCAATATTCTGGAATCTTTCAATATTGCAACTGGAAGTTTGGATTTTTTTTTCTTTAAGTCTTTCCGCTTAAGATATACTGAGCATGTCCTTCTTTTTTGGTTTTCTAACTCTAGGTCTTTGTGCATCTAATTGTATTATGTTACTTTGTGTTCTTGGGCTGCCCTTTGAAATTTTCAATCCAGCTTTTTTTGCTTCCATCTGCCTTAGGTACTCTACCATTAAGACCAAGTTTCCGAGTCTCTTCTGACATCCATTTTGAGCTTTCCTTTATTTCCTCTCTCTCTTAAAAAAATCATTTTATTGGGGGCTCATAAAACTCTTATCACAAGCCATCCACCCATCCATCCATTGTGTCAAGCACATTTGTACATTTGTTGCCATCATCATTTTCAAAATATTTTCTTTCCACTTGAGCCCTTGGCTTCAGCTTCTTGTTTTTTTCCCTCCCTCTCTTACCCTTCCTCCCTCATGAACCCTTGATAATTTATAAATTATTATTATTTTTTCATGTTTGACACTGACTGATGTCTCCCTTCACCTGTTTTTCTGTTGTCCACCCACCTGGGAGGTGGTTAAAGGTAGATCATTGTGTTTGGTTACCCCTATCTCCCCTCATCTTGCCCTTCCCCTCCTGGTATGGCTACTCTGAATATGGGTCCTGAGGGGTTTATCTGTCCTGCATTCTTTGTGTTTCCAGATCTTATCTGTGCACGTGTACATGCTCTGTTCCAGCCAGATTTGTAAGGTAGAATTGGGGTCACGATAGTGAGGCGGGGAGAGGAAGCATTCAAGAAGTAGAGGAACGTTCCTCTCTTTTTAATGCCCTTTTGCTTTCTTCATGGATGATGCTGTTAATGTCACCCCACAGCTCATTGGGGCTTCTGTCATCAGTCCTTTATGCATCAAATCTGTTTGTGAAAGTCGGGTAGGATATTCTTAAGTCCATATTTTGAATCTTGTATATTTCTTTTAATTTTCTTCAGCTTCAACCTGAACTTCCACCTGAGCAACTGATGGTCTGTTTCACACTAAGCCCTTGGCCTGGTTTTAGCTGCTGATATTGAGCTTCTGCACTGTCTCCTCCCACAGAGATAGTCAATTTTATCTCTGTGTATTCCATCCGGAGAAGCCCAAGTGTATAGTGGCCTTTGTGTAGCTGTTTGCAATGAAAACATCATTAGTCTTGCAAAATTCGATCATGCTATCTCCACCTTTTCTTCCATCACCAAGACCATATTTTCCAACTGCGGTTTCTTCTTCTTTGTTTCTAACTTTTGTATTCCAATTGCCAATAAATGTCAATGCAAATTGATTGCAGGTGTTAGCAATTTTATATTGAAGATGTTGGTAGAATTCTGCAATTTCTGCAACCCTAACTTTAGTGGTTGATCCATCTATTTGAACATTAATTGTATTGGTTAGATTCCCTTGTATGTGGACAGATTATCCTATTAGAGATGGATACTTCAAGATAGTGCCTGAAATGACCTTTTTGATAATGAATTTGACATCACGCCTCTTGACTGTGTCATTCTCAGCACAGTAAACCATACAATTTTCTTTTTAATTATTATTTTAAACTTTATTTTGTTCTTACAATTATCCAATTTTAAATGGCCACTACCAGGCCATCTCAGCTCACTGGAGCCTAACATGTCCATCATCATGCATCCCATTTCAGTTTTTACAACTTCCGACTCTCCTAGATTCACACGTCACACATTTCAAGTTCCAGCGACGGACTGATGTTTGCAGTGTTTTCTTCTCAATCTGAGTTAAGCCCCATCAGCAAATGAAGGCATAGAAGGCTTTGCTCCTGCAGGCCTTCCTCCTTCAGGGTCACGACAGCTCTTCCTCAGTGCTCTCCTGAGTGCTTTCCCATCTGAGGGACTTATGTAGCTATCTCTGACAGTCTTCTTCTGTACCTACGCCTACAATTAAGCACAATGCCCAGAGTCTGAAGAAGCCCACTGGTGACCTGTGGAGCCAGTCAGCTCCAGGCTCTGGCACCCCTGTGGCGGTACGGTCTACAACACTCCTCAGAGAACGTGTTCAGAATTGGTTGGGGGGAAAGGCAATGAAAGAAAACCAAAATTGATATAGGTCCTATATAATAAAGCCTCAAGCACAGATCTGTACTGTCCAACGTGCCCTCTCCACTTTTCTGCCCAGAGAAGATAAATGTAGTCACAGAAGCACCTGGTTGAAAACCCTGCAGCCCCGGCCCCCGAAGCGAGCACTGGAATTGTGCAAGCAGTCAGAACAACTCACAGCAGAAAGCGCTGGAGAAGTGTGCGGACCGCTAATGAAAACACGTCCCATCTTTGACTCTGTACAGACACAGCCCTGTGATTCGTGTCTGTCACGGCTGACTTTGGAAACTTTACACACAACAACAACAACAACAAGCCCCAACGCCTTTGAGTCTATCTCACTCATCAGGAGCCCTGATCCCCAGGACGTCCGAGACTGTAAATCTTTATGGAAGCAGATGACCCCATCTACCCCTTCGGATTTGAACCACCAGCCAGCTCGTCAGCAGTCCAAATGCTTAACCCCCTGTCCCGCTGAGACTTTTTAGGCCACCAGTAGCAGTAGCATGAACATGCAAACTAATTTATCACTACTTACCAGGCGTCTACCACGGGACAAGCCTTGTAAAACCACGTGAAAGGAAAGAAAGAGGAAGGAAGGAGCCACGCTCTGCCTGCAGGGAGCTTACAGGCTAGACGTCGTATTGTAGTGGGAACTGATGTAACCACCGAAGTCTCTGTCGTAAGCTCTGCCTTTCATGGCTTCTGACTCGCAACATCCCCTCTCACGTTCACCACACCCAGAGGGAAGTAAAAGCGAAGATGGTTCTTCTAATTTTCAGATGAGAAAACTAACACCCGAGAGGCCAAGTGACCGGCTCAGGGCTCCACAGGAGATGGTGGTGGCAGAGCTGAATAGCAGCACAGGCCCCTCGGCTCTGAGTTGCTGCTCCTTCTGTTGCCCCCCACTAAGGCACATGGGAGAAACATGCTTGCCCCCCACTAAGGCACACGGGAGAAACATGCTTGCCCCCCACTGAGGCACATGGGAGAAACATGCTTGCCCCCCACTAAGGCACATGGGAGAAACATGCTTGCCTCCCACTGAGGCACATGGGAGAAACATGCTTGCCCCCCTCTAAGGCACACGGGAGAAACAGGCTTGCCCCCCTCTAAGGCACACGGGAGAAACATGTTTGCCCCCAACTAAGGCACATGCGAGAAACATGCTTGCCCCCACTAAACATGCTTGCCCCCCACTAAACATGCTTGCCCCCCACTAAGGCACATGGGAGAAACATGCTTGCCCCCCACTAAACATGCTTGCCCCCCACATGGGAGAAACATGCTTGCCCTGTGACTTGACTTTCAACAAAAGGGCAACAGGTAAGTGAGCAGGCTTAGCAAACGATGAGAAATTAGACTCAAATGTATTATGCCTACAAACTTTCAGAGTAATTGAAAGAAAGCCACCAAAACATAGCTTTACCAAATACTTACTGAAGAAAAGACTGGAAAGTTCTAGGAGAATAAATAACATGCTAGTACCACATTGGCAGAGAGGGGGCTGTCCCAGGGAAGTTTTATTTTTCTGGAGAAACTTGTGTAATAGTTCTTACTGAAAAAAAAATTCAAGGCAAGCTCTACCCATATTAGGTAGCTTTAATAAAGGTAATGAATGAGAAATAAATACAAAGCTAAGGCCTTGCGGTAAACTCGTTCCCTAGATTGTCTGGGAATAAACTCATCTCTTAGTACTTGAGTGTAACGTGTTTTTTTTTTTAACAAATTGAAGTAGTGTCCCTGGGGAGTCTACCATTTGAAGCAAAATGCAATCGTTACCACGATTGACTCTATTTCTGAAATGAATACAATTTCCTCCTCCTTTTTTAAAAGCTAGTGCTTTCAAATCATTAGGTGGCCACAATAACACTACAGTTTCCTTTAAATGCACTCAGCTGGCGCCGAGCCAGTCAGATCACCCCAATCCATCTTGTCTAAGTCCCTTGTTTTATGATGTGAAAGCTAAAGGAACGAATGGGTGGCAGCTGGTTGAGAAGGTCTGATTATAGTCCAAGCCTTTGGACTGTAGTGTAGTCCTAGCTGGTAATTAGAATGTGTCTGTAGGAGACACAGACCTTTGGCTAAATTTGGATAAAGGCAACAAAAGGGGCTGTTGTTCTTTCTTTAAGATTCATCGTGCTCATCTTGCTTCGAGTTCATCAAGTCACGGACCACACTCACATCTCACCTGCATTGACATATACTCACGTCAGACTGTGGGCACATGGTGTGGTTGGCCTCCTAGGTCTCTGTGCCTTGTTCATGATCACTTCCAGGACCATGAGCCCAAAGCAGCTATGTCTAGTTCAACAGTTTTCCAACCCATTGCCAGGACCTGCTCAACCTGCCCACTGTGGAGGCAAATGAGTACCAGGAGCAAGATAGCAAAGGGGAAAAAAGGAGACTCGAAGACTCAAACCAGCAGATCATGGCCTCAAACAGTTACCAAGAGGCAGCAATGAATCAGGACTGTCCTGCACACCCTGTACTTGTACAGAAAGGATGGCTGAGAACTCGCCGGTGATCATTGTAAAGGTGAGAGAAAGTGCACAAGATGGGGTTGCATCAGGCAAAATGGAAGCCAAGGATAGACAACCCCCACCACGACCAAATCTCCACACGCATGCTGGGGAGGTAAGAAAGGCAGATTCATGATAAGAAACTTTCTTTGGTGCACCGGTGAACTAAATAACCAGGATCTCTATTTTACACAATAATCTTGTCAGAAGGAAAGATGGAGTAGCTAGGTAATGTGTATCACTCACACATGACCCTAACCCAGAGAGACGCTGGGCTGTCTCACATGGCCTCTCACTGGAACTGAAGCCAAAATGCCCTCTGAAGCAATTTAGGTGGCGAAGGATCTGAACTGGTCACACAAAAGCCAGTTCCCTGCTTTTCAGATGAGAATTAACCATCCCCAGGACACAATCTGACTAAAGAGATCTTTGGTTTTGCACGTAACCAATTTCCGTTCCAATGACTTATTGCTATCAACTTAACATTGGCTCTCCCACCTACCATATGCATCATGGAGCTCAACTACAAAATCAAATGAGAAAACCGATTGGAGATCTTGTTTCACAAGAGGTGTATTAGCCAAGTTAAATCACCCAAGCAGGTCACAACTTGCCTTGTGGCACTTTCCTGCTGCTACAAGAACTGCATGTAATCATGGCAACAGCATAGTCCACAAAGTCAACGTTCTATACTGGACCTTGGTAAGCAGCAACTGGGGTCTGAAAACTTCTCAGCATCCATCTTAGATGTAGTTTTTGATCTCTCCTGTCCAGAGCAAAGAATAGTAAAGAAAATCAAAGCCTAAAGGAAAAATTAGTCCAAGGCTTAATGGACCTCATGAACCACAACCTTCATCACCCTGAGACCAGAACTAGATGGTGCCCTTTCACTGCAACTGACCATTCTGATCCAGATTATAATAGAAGGTCCTGGACAGAGAGAGACACATGGGCGGGGCGGGGGGCAGGAATCATAAAAGAGACAGAGACCAAGACCGGTGGAACCCCTGAGACTCTGGCCTGCAGATCCCCGTCAAACCTGGAACTGAACCCACTGCTGGATCAACTTTCAGCCAAACAGTCTCAACCGAGTGGATTCCATTGCATAGCGGCCCTCTAGGACCGGGTAGAACGGCCCCTGTGGGTTTCTAAGACTGTAACTTTTTACGGGAGTAGAAAGCCTCATTTGTTTTTCTCCTGAGCAGCAGCTGGTGGTTTTGAATTACTGACCAAATGGTTACCAGATGAATATGAAACTTAATTATGTCACCAGCGCTCCCAGCCAAATAAGAGACAGACAGAAAGGTGCTACTCGGTACCATCAACTATATGAGGTCAAATGGACAGCATCTCGCCAAACACAAAGCTTGGAAGGTAAGAAGAGGTAGCGGTGCAGAGCCACTGGGGAAGCCAGGGAGAAACTGGGAGGACTGTTGTTACATCGAGATAGAAACCAGTGTTATGAAACCAACGGGGTATAATTGTTGAATGGAAATAAAATGTGAACGTGAATAAAAAGGAGGGGGACGTGAAATGTGAACTGTGAGGGACTCCTGCTTGTGATAATTAGACAAGGCTGGTGCTGGGGATTGAGAACCCACGAATAAGGCTTGAAGATACAGAAGGCTAGAAGGTTTTCTGAGAGAAGATGTGGCAGAAAGGAGGACCGCTGAGATCAAGTCAACCTTGACTCTGAACTGGTCACTAGATGAGTCTTGGCACGATCTTCTCATGGGCCAAACTGAGAGCAGGAACTGCGCTGCATTTGCGCCCGTCCAGCGGGCGGAGCAACCTTCCATCCCTGCAGGCCCTGTGGGCCCTGGGACTTGAGAGTCAAGACCCTGAATCACAAAGCCCGAAAAGAATGTGATCGATGAGCTGACAGAAGAGCTCAATATCATTGGGTCTCTGCAATGAGTCAAAATGAATTTAAAAATATCTCACTGCGATTACGAAAATGAGAGCATTGCCAGTGAGATCAGGATCGTTCTCAGATTACTGAATCCTATAGGTTCCATTCCCATTGACTCAAGACGTGCAAGCTAGAGCTTTTATGTCTTGCATTTAGTGTGCACTTTATTGAGTAAATATTTTTAAAATTTTGGAGTCATTTGTGGTGATGCTCTAAACATACTTTTCCTAATTAGTAAATCATCCTAATCCCAGAGATATTGGAGCTTGGTCCTAATGGTGACTTTTGATGGACTGTTGAGACCGAAGGACAAGGAATCAGGTCCCTGATTGTATTTTAAAATATAATAAAGCCTGAATGAGTCCTGAGAGCCCTTTGCCATCTTCTTTTCTAATGCACAATATTCACGAACTCACTCACATCGTCGGCATTTCATATGCTCTGATCGGACCCATGGGGGCCTCCTTTCCCACTCCCCAAATCTCTCCATAGAGAGATGCTAACCAGTCTATTGTTTGGCAGTAGATTAAAAAAGGCAGTAGATTAAAAAAAAGTCTTGCTTTATTTTACAAATAAAGGTTCAACAAACTTTCACTGAATTTGCATCGGAATTAAGTTTAGCGTGGACCCAAACCGCAAAGAGCACGAGGCAAAAGTCCTCCTGTCTCAGGCCGAGAAAACACTGTCTGTCCGGATGCCGGTGTCTAGTCCCATGCGGCTTACTGCCATGCGCACTGCTCCGCTGGTCCCTGGAGCACAGCTCCACTCACAGAGAAGAGCGTGTGGATAACCCCAGGACAGGAAGCAGGGGTGGCTAGGACCTACACATGGGTGCTGTCATCACAGTGGGCCTTGGGAAATGTTGCTGTTTCATGATGATCACATGGAAAGGGGCCCTTTGTGCAGTTGCCTGGTTCTGTGCCACCTTCCTGATAACTGACCGAGTCCATCCTTGTAGCCATTGCATATTTTGAGTGTCTTATACCTCGGACACTCACCTCCTAGTACAATATTATACAATCTCCTGTTGGGAATTTTTGGAAGTAGATCACTAGACCTTCTCCCCACTCTGTCTGGAAGCTCCCCTGAGACCAATCTACCATGGGCAGACCTGTTGTTACTCAGACCCTTGGCATAACTTCCAGCATCACACCAACATGCAAACTACCACATTGTAAATTGGCAGAGGTGGATGAAAGATAAAGGAAGATCTATTTCATCACTTGTGTGCAAGCTGGTTGTCCTATGGGGGCTTCTGTGTTGCTGTGATGCCGGAACGTATGTCCCTGATATCGCCAACATCTGCAGAGAACCCACAGTGCACGGGTTTCAGCAGAACCTCCAGACTAAGAGCAGACAACGAAGGACAGTTTCCATTTCAGGATTTCAAACTCGAATTCCAGCGAATCTTGTGATGTTTTACATGTGTACCAACATTATTCCTAAAACCTCAGTTTAAAAAAATCTCCACAGTAATTAACGAGAACACGGACTCACCTGCGCGTGCTTGGAGACCCAGTGACGAAGAACATTGAGCACTCGGTTGGTGGCTGTGCGCCGTATGATGAACTCTTTGTCGCATGTTCTCTCGGTGTTGTTGAAACCTGAGGAGGCAAAGAAGCAGACCCACCGCGTAGTTAAAGCCAACCCTTAGGGACCGGGGAGAAATGGGCACTTATTTTAGGGCACTGGTTCATGAGACACAGATGACACATCTTGGCACGGAGGTGCAAGGGGGTTCAGACTGTTGTGAATTCAGCTTACCTGTTATAGTCTCAGTGGCACGTGACAGGAGCAATTAAATGAATAAAGCCATATATTTATTAAAGGCCACTGACGAAAGCTAAAGCTGTTCTAACGAGACTTCCATTTATGGCTGTCTTGCTTTCAAGTCAAGAAGGAGTTTTAACGAAATACTGGAAAAAGCATCAGTTTGCACTTTCGCCCCGAAGTAAAGATAGAACCAAGAGCATTTTCAATATGTGTGGATGCATAACGATTCTCTACCTTGGCCCAAAGATGACACCAACATGAAATTATACATTCACACATTGAGAAGCAGCATCACATAAGGGTTAAGAGTGGATTTCTTGCCCGGACCGTCTAGGTTCAAGTTCCTATTTCCCCACATGTTCACCCCTCTCTAGTGACCAGTCTCCTCGTATGCACAGTGGAATAATAAGTACCTCTAATGTGTTGTGGGGTTAAAGGAGCGAAGCAGATAAAACAGGCCCTGGAACAAGAGGGAGCGCTTCATGAAATGTTTGCTCAGAGTTCAGTGTCTGAGTCCTTTCTGTGCCAGCTGATGTTTCTATCTTGGTGGCCTTGTTACAAAAGCAAGAAACAGATTTTGGTATTTTTCTACTCCTTCCTTGCTTTGAGATATTTCCTCTCCCATCATAACTGATATATTTCCTTTGAAAAGTGCATGAAAGTCCTATGTAACTCCACTAGCTAACTTCTTGTAAGGGTAACATCTACTCACTGACTCCGTTGCCTCTCTCTTCACCCTCTTCCAACCTTCTGGTCCCATCTGTCTACAGCTCCAACCAACGTCACCACAACCTCCAGAGTCCCAAAGCCAAGGGACAGAGAAAATCTCTAGCAGAAATCTCATGTAAACCCACCACTTAAAAAAATTACTTGTAAGCCAATGATGCAAACATTTAGATCGCCAGATCTCTTACTGAACTCTAGACACATACATCCAACGGACACTGTTCTCTTTGATAGTTAAAAAACATCTCCAACTCAGATGTCTAAAAGAAAAGGGGGGGGGACCAACTATGATCTTTCCCCAACACCTTGCTTTTTCTGCTGCTCGCGTTCCCCACGACAATAAGGAGGCACAAGCATCTTTCTCACCAGTGTAAACCTGCAACTTTGAAATTTTTCTTGACTAGTCTCTCTGCCTCTTCCTGATAATTTTACCTGCAAAATAAATCTCTCTCTAGCACGTCTACATCATTCTGCCTACAAATCCCACAGCTGAGATGCAGTAACATCCGGTTTACGGCAATACCAACTCTCATCTGGTCTACCGTGAGCGCCTCCCAAGTGGCTCCACGTGTCACTCTTGCCCTCTTTAGCGATGTTTCCCACATTCAGAAGGATATTTTTACAGGTAAGGTTAGACTGTGTCATTCCAGCGTTTAAAGACCTTCAACATAACCTATGACATCTTCCTTATTTGAGCTCGAGTACTCACCTCCCCGCCCCCCACGGCTTTTTCTGCAATTGTGTTCTTCTCATTATAGCTTCTTCCATCTCATCAGCCTTATTTCAGTTTGTTATCTTCACCCCAGGGCCTTTGCATCGGCTGTTCCATGGAACAATGTAGTGAGCATCCAAACCTGCTTTGCATTTTCACTTCCCCGGTGATCTGAGTTTCTGATCTGAGTTGGACCAATCACCCGTTATGTAGCTCACAGCACTATACACACGTCCTTTATGGCACTGACTTATGATTCTGATAATGCTGTTTTTGCCAGAAAAACAGGGATTGGGGATATAAATGTAAAGATGACATGTGAATGTCAGGGTGATTGAGTGAATGACTAAACCAACAGTCTTTAGAGCTTATTAGTGAGATAGACACATAAACACACAAGAGTGGAACAACTCCTAAAGGGTGGAGGCCCTTCTACCTACTAGAAAATGCATGAAAACTCACTGCCATCGATTCGACTCTGCATAGAGTTTCTGAAGTTGTAAATCTTTACAGGTGCAGACAGCCTCATCTTTCTTCCTATGACTGGGTGGTGAGCTTGAACCATCAACAATTTTCAAATCATTTTATTAGGGTGAACATCAGTCTTGTGGTTAGCAGTCCAATGTTTACCAAACAGGGCCGCCAGAGCTGCCGCTCTTCTTCCTTACACGTGGACAGACAGGTATATTATATTCTACCCACCGACAGACACGAAAATTCCCTCCAAAGCTGACATGCTCCTGGCAGATGATAGCTTGGAAATATGTCGGTTACTTTAAAAAGCTTTGTAATTGTAGGTAAAGCATAACAAGCATTCCTTTTACTACTTAGCTGAGTTCTCTGGAAAGTAAGGAACATTTCAGAGGCAAACCTACAGAGGGGCCTTAAAACCAGAGCCAAGTCCGGGAAGGAATGCTGCGGCTGCCCTCCAGGGGGCAGGTTGCCCATCGGTAAGGTAGGGTTTGGAACGTGACAGTCATGTGGGTTCAGAAGAGGGCCCCCGAGCTTCATGGAGTGGATGAAGTGCTGGCACTGAGAGTCCCGCATAAAACTGAAACCCCAGGGGGACTACCACCGCGGCTGAGGAGTAGACCAGGAAAATCGTTTTCCTGTGCACACAAGGAGGCAATCAAAACGTGTTTGCCTCAGCCTGGAGGATGAGGCGGGGGAGAGCTCCCCAGAGCATGGATAGCCACCTGTGCGCCTCATGTCCTGAAACGCAGAGGGAACCACTGCCGTGTGGCGTGCCCCTGCACATAAAAACAAAACCAGTACAAAGAGACCCAAGGCGCTGCGTTTCAAACGGTTTGGCAAAGGATGCCAACCCTGTCACTGAATTGTCCATGTAAAAATGCTTGACTCAGCAAAAGTTTTGTCGTGTCTATTGTTAGCACAATTAAATCTTTAGAGATAAAACGTGGCTCAACTCAATGATTATCCTGGGCCCCTAATAGAAGCACCCTAAATAGTCTCCTGGAAGGGTGCCCGCCCAACTTCGGCTTGCATAAGATTACCATCTACCAAGCAACTGAGAAAAACTGGTCCATGGTCTAAAGTTACAAAACCCACAGACCATAAACCATGAGCAAGAATTGTGCTCTAATTTCAAGGCATTAAAACACAGGGATCAGGGTTCCCCCGGCCTCCTTCCCTCCACAACCAATACTACTACCGGCAAAAAATGTCAAATATTAGAACTATTACATTTAAACATCCTAAAATGAAGGTGTTTTAAAAGATGAAAGATGCGAGTGGGAACTGACAATATGGAAAAATAAATGTTAAAACTTATTTTAAGAGTCAGATTTCACATCAAGCACCTTGAGATTAAGAAAAATATATTTCAATTATTCTTAACATTTTAAACCAAGGGAACAAATTGGCTGATTCCAGTTTGACCCCTACTGAGAATTTGCATTTCCACATCACATAGACTGAATCTGGTCCATCCCCACATTAATAAGACCCCTTGGAACTTCGTACAGATCTTTTGTATCCAGCGCATTTGTTAAAAGGATTCAGTGTATGAATGAAAAGGCAAATTCTCAGCAAAGGGTCAGCTCAGAACGAACTGTTTAAAGCCATGTTTCAATCCCAACAAATAGGCAAATGCAGTTTAGACCCAGCTGAACAAAGGAAGAGCAAACTTCGTTTGCTGTTGCTTCACTGGCTTTTACAGTTAACATTGGTATAGTGGTCTTTATTTAAGAAGTAGGTGGGGTGGGAGGGAGGGGTGGCACAAGCCTGCCATCAAGGACTGAATGGCTCAAAGTGGGTGAACAAGTAAATGTGGTGAAGAAAGCTGATGGTGCCCGGCTATCAAAAGAGATAGTGACTGGGGTCTTAAAGGCTTGAAGATAAACAAGCGGCCATCTAGCTCAGAAGCAACAAAGTCCACATGGAAGAACACACCAGCCTGTGTGATCGAGTGGTCCCAAAGGGATCAGTTACCAGGCATCAAAGAACAAAAAATCATATCATGGACTGCACACCTCCATGATAGGATCGCTGAAGACAAATGGGTGCATAAACAAATGTGGTGAAGAAAGCTGATGGTGCCCGGCTATCAAAAGAGATAGTGTCTGGGGTCTTAAAGGCTTGAAGGTGAACAAGCGGCCATCTAGCTCAGAAGCAAATAAGCCCACATGGAAGAAGCACACCGGCCAGTGCGATCACGAGGTGCCAAGGGACCAGGTATAAGGCATCATGCAAAAAAAAAAAAGATATAAGTGTGTGTATGTATGTGTATATATGTGTATATGTATATATATACCATATTAAATGAAGGGGGGAAGTGCAGAGTGGAGACCCAAGGCCCAACTGTCGGCCAATGGAGATCCCCTCATAGAGGGGTTTAGGAGAGGAGATGGGTTAATTAGGGTGTGAGGTAGTATCGATGAAGAACACAGCTTTCCCCCAGATCCTGGATGCTTCCTCCCCCCAACTACCATGATCCGAATTCTACCTTGCAGGGCTGGACAGGACAGAGGCTGTACACTGGTACATATGAGGGCTGGAGGTACAGGGAATCCAGGGTGGATGATACCTTCAGGACCAAGGGTGTGAGGGACGATGCTGGGAGTGGAGGGTGAGTGGGTTGGAAAGGGGGAACTGATTACAAGGATCCACATGTGACCTCTTCCCTGGGAGAGGGACATCAGAGAAGGGGGGAAGGGAGACTCCGGATAGGGCAAGATATGACAAAATAACGATGTATAAATTACCAAGGGCACATGAGGGAGGGGGGAAAGGGGAGGGAGAGGAAAAAAAAGGGGACCTGATGCAAGGGGCTTAAGTGGAGAGCAAATGCCTTGAGAATGATTGGGGCAGGGAATGTATGGATGTGCTTTATACAATTGATGTATGTATATGTATGGATGGTGATAAGAGTTGTATGAGTCCCTAATAAAATGTAAAAAAAGAAAAGAGGAGAAAAAATGATTAGGGCAAAGACTGTACAGATGTGCTTTATACAACTGATATATGTATATGTATGAACTGTGATAAGAATTGTATGAGCCCCAATAAATTGTTAAAAAAAATAAAGGGCAAACACTTAACTCTAAAAAAAAAAAAAAGGACTGAATGGCTCAAAGGCAGCTGGGAACTCTATGGGTAAACGCAACAAGTCTATTAGAATGTTCAGAAGCCAGAGTGATCCAACTGGATTTGAGGCCTCAACAGAAGTGGTCATTAGTGAAGAAGAGGTCAACATTTTCCTGGAGGATCAAAGTTTCAGGCTCTGGAGATCCTGTACAAGTGGAGGAGGCTGAAGACCCCTGCCCATCCTTTACAGATAAGCATAGCGATGGCTAATCCGTGAGAAGAGAACAGCTCAGGCAAGAGACGGAGTGAGGGGAACAGGGAGGTGGAAACAGCGGCGCTTCAAATACTTTGACAACTGGTTTGCTTCCTTCAGGACTGTTTTAAGTACTAAAACGAAGCCCCAATAACCAATATACCAAATACCAATATACCAAAAGGTAGTTTATTTCTCATACTGTTAATATTTAAATAAGATATTTAAAGAGTTACACAAAAGTAAGATATTTAAATAGCTAAATATAAATAAGGTAGTTACGTATAAATAAGATACTTATATAAAGCTAAGATATTTAAAGAGGTACACAAAGCTAGACTTTATAGGAAAGAATTTTAAATCATTAATGTAAGTATTAATACTTAATATTAATGTAAGTATTAATGAAAATTACTGTTAGAAACAATAAAGTGGTTGTTTAATATATTGCTTCTTGATTGGCATCCTCACTTTCAGTATTTTAGTCGCGTGTCATCGGCTGTGTGCTTTTTCCTTAGCCATCTTTTCCCGGTAGGAGTAGGATCACATTTCTTTAGAGACAGGCCAATTAGACAATCGTCATTGTGTCTGCTGTATTCAAAACAGGTGACTTCTCTTCTCTGAACATGTGATGTTCATCTTTGAAAACCCCCTTTCTCATGCCACTGAACTTACAGCAATTGTTCTGAGAACATTTTTAGCTCTTTGAACACTTCCTGAAATTGCATAATTCACTCATAAACTTTCACGGGAATTTGGAGCACAACCCAAAGCTGAAAGGAATGACAACATGTCACCCTCTGGTTGGCTGGTGCTTTTTCTCTTTACGTTATATGTTTTTTACTAAGTTAATGAGCACAAGGGAATAAAAAGTAGTATTCCATCAAAAGAGTAATGCATTTTATAAAATGAATGAATAAACATAGTTACCTCCAATTTTTTATGCCTGTGGGCTGAGTTGGGCATTACCAAAGATTTTTGGAATGGATTGTAATGCAGATTACATTTAAAAAAGCATAAAGAACGTCCATTTATAATTTCTACCTTGGGAAGCTGACCATTTGCCCTCCTTAGAGAGAACACCTAGTACAAATGCCATTTTCACAACAGGTTCACCAAACTCAACAAAAAATTAGGTACAGGCTCTGCTGAACCGGATGGAAATCAAAAGAGAGATTTACTCCTTAGTAAACACATCAACTACTGCTGGTGCATGGTGTTTGTGTTTGGGGCTGGGTAGGGGAGTTTACTTCAAAATACAGGCAAATGAATGGGAGGAAATTTCTATGACATTTCCCTAGGTGTTGCTAAGATGTTATATCAACTGCTAACCTTGACGGTAGATAGTGGGAAGCTGTCCAGTAGCACCACAGAAGAAAAGGCGCGGCGTCCTGCTTCTAGTGGGGTACAGGCAAGACGTGCCTCGGGAGCCATTCCACTGGCACTAACGGGGCCGCTACGAGCTGGGATTGACTTGAAGGCAACTGACAGTGATACCCCCAATTTATTGAGTATTACATGTTAAAAGATGGGTTAATGGGTTTCGTTGATCAATTTTCCAACATTCTCATGAATTCAAACACCACCCCTCTGGCCCTTTCTAAGGAGCACTCGTGGGTAAGTGCTTGTTGCTGTGATGCTTCCTACATCGTTCAGTATCTTGCCCGACTGACTCCTTCAATGTCGCGGATCGAGGATGGAGTTCCACCCCTCAGTTCTTTCCGGTTGAGATATGCTGAGCCTCTGGCCCTCCCTTTTGATCTTCTAATACACATTTCATTGGAATATTTACTTTGTCTTCTCTAGCCCCCTTTTTTGGGCCTTTTCTGTTCAACTCTTTAACTTTGTAAATTCTTTTTTTTTTTAATAGTCTACGTTGCAGAACAAGTTTCAAAATCTCTTCTGATATCCATACTGCTCTTTTCTCTTTCCTGTCTTTTAAATGATCATTTGCTTTCTTCATATATGATGTTTTTGATAGGTGTCTGTGTATGTGTTGCCTTTAGTTCATGTACTCCAGTGTCCTCCCTTGCCTCCATTGCTGTTCACTGCTCTGCCTTCACCCAGTCTTTAACCAACTTGACTTCCTCTCTTTTTAGAAGTTCTTAACTATACTAGTCCTTCTTTTTACTTTGAAATTGTCTTCCTTATAAATTGTCCACAGATGCTATTTAAGTGTCTTATACACAGCATGAAGGCTCAGGCACCACACTTCCCGGGTTTGAAGTCACGCTCTACCACTTGATAGTTATGGTAACAACCAGGACAGGCTAGTTAGAGCTTTTATGGCCCCGGTTCTATATCTGTGATAGGGAATCATAATAGCTATAGAAAGTAGGTTAATGAGGATAAAATGATATATACATATAAAATTTTTTGGCCATAACTTTGCCACAGAACTTATGTGGAAGCAGAAAAATTTTAAAGCTTTCAGCATACAAGAGAATCCCCCCTCCTAAAAAAGAACAGAATTTTATTTTCAAAGTTATGTATTTAAATTTTTATATAAAACAACCTTATCAACTTCAAAGTATTCTCTATTACACCTAATATATTTGTCAAATCTGTGATTTCATTCTTGGAAACATTTTTTTTCAAACCCATCTGTTTGGATGGCTGACAGCACCTCCCTCGTTTTTTTTGTCACCCCTTCTACGCTGTGACATCGCTGTCCTTTCATGTCCCTCTGCATTTGCAGAAACAAAAGGAAGTTGCATGGAGTGAGGTCAGGTGAGGAAGATGTGTGTGGCAAAAGAGGCATGCTATTTTTTTTTTTTTGCCCAAAATTGGTACACTGAGATGGTGTGTAAGCAGGTACATTGTTGTGGTGACAAGACCAGTCCTTTGTTTGTCACAAATCAGGCCTTATTTTGTCGCACACCATTATGCAATCTGTTCAGAACTTCTAAATAGAAAGCTTGATTAGCAGTCTGACCTGGCGGAATGAACTCCAAATGCACCATGAGTTGACATTTTTGTCGGCTTGGCACGTTGGCAGATGTCTAGAATGAGATTTGTCATCAATTGACAGTTCACCTTTTTTGAAATGAGAAAACCATTTCATACACTTGATTTTTCCCCATAGCGCTGTCCTTGTAAGCTGAGTTCAACATCACAACAGTTTCTGTGGCATTTTTTCTCGAGCAGGAAACAACATCTCACAGCTGCATGCTGTTCTCTTAAATCAGCCATCATAAACAATGAGGTTCAAACTAAACTGCTTTTATGAAAAAATTCATTGTGACCAGAGAGAATCTTCCCAGGCGGTGCCATGGGGTGCACCAACTCAGAGCAACTTGCTCAATGCTCACCTCGGGGGTGGGGGTGGGGCTCCACCCAGTGGAGCTTTTGGTCATTTTTGGTGGGGGGGGGGGTTACCCCTCATACAATGTGTTAATCATCTCAACAAGGGACGAGCATGGTGCTGCTGCACCTAGTGCAGTCCTGAGATGTTGGCGAAGCCACACATTATGGAAGCGCGGCCTTTGGGGATTTAGCAGCCAGTGTGACTAGCTTCCAGAAGTGTTCGCCTTGACTGTGTTCTTAGATCCAAGGCCATCTCCAGAATAAAACCAAATTCTCAACAGCTTGATCGAAGGCTGTCGTCTACTCATCAAGATTTTCTGCCGGTCAAAAAAGAAATCACTCAAAATCCTCTTCTTTCACCAAATTATAAGGATGACGGGTTGTTCTAAATCTACCTAAAAAATAAATTATAAGTAGTAGTGGGGTGATTAAAAAACAAAACAAAACTCCAAACCCAAAGTCATTGCCATTGAGCAGATGTTGATTCATAGTGAGCCTGCAGGACAGGGTAGAACTGCCCTTGTGGGTTTCCAATACTGTAACTCTTTACGGGAGTAGAAAGCCCAGTCTCTCTCTTTTGGAATAGCTAGGATAGGAAGGAACGAGTTAAAAATATAGACAAAGAAGAAATCTTCATTTTATTTTTCAAATAATGTTCCTAAGCCAAGCTCCCTGTCTACTTTGTAAGAAGCACACATAAGTAATGGTGAGATGGAAATAAGATTATACACAGGTGAATTATGGGCTATTATTACAGCCACCCTGAGATGGATGTCACCTGTGGACTATCAATAAAAGATGCCAAATTTGTCAATATGGTGCAGTGTCTATTTTGGCAATGTCAACAGTAAACACCCGAGATGTGGTCCATAGAACTGTTCTTAATGTCCACAAGGCATTTGAACTATCTTTCTGACTTGGTGAGGAAAGTAGGGTTAGGCAGAACCCAGGAGACCCAGGGAGCACAGAGTTAATATTCGTGTTAGTGGACCATATTTAAGAACTAACTGGGAGGCAAAGTCAAACCTAACTGTTCTGGATTGAGTCGATCCCCTCTGCCCTAAATAGGTATCAACTTGATTAGGCATGGTTCTCAGTAGTCTGGCAATTATGTAATGATGTGATGTGGCAGTTATATAACAATGTAATCATCCCCAGTGGTGTGATATGACATGATCTGCCTATCAGTTTAAAGAGGTTTAGGGTGCCATGAAATACCCTTAATCAGGTCACAGTCCTGAGCAGATGTGAAAGAACTTGCCTTGGGGGTGGCCTGAAACACATTTTTATCTTAACAAGAAATAAAAGGAGAGCCGAGACAGGGAAACAGAGGGACTTGCCATCACGTAGAAAGAAGAGCTGGGAGTGGGAAAGTCCTTTAAACCCTGGGTCTGCGTGCTGTGAACCTCCTAGACCCCAGGGAGAGAATGAAGCCAAGATACAGGGACATCTCCCCGAGATGCCCAGTCACAGATGCTGAAAGGCACAGTAATCTTCCCACACAGCTGACGGAGAAAGCCTTCTACAGCTGGTCCCCTGAATTTGAACTTGTAGTCTCCAAAAAGGAGAAGATAAATGTCCACTTGTTAAACTCATCCAATTGAGGTATTTGTTTTGTGGCACAACACCGGCGAATGGTTGCTTTAATTGTACTTTGCTGTACCAGCACTGTGCTGTATCTGTTATCGTGTCCTTGCTAGTTATGAGTCTGTGAATGTGCGACAAGTAGGGACTGTTTCCCAGCCTGTTTGTAACCCTAGTATCTAGCATGGCAAGTCCTTAATGAACTCATGGCTATTCGAAGCGTACATGATGATTTGCCTCTGTGATTATATATGTGGAGGGAACGAAAAACAATAAGTGCCATGATAACATTGTTTTTAAGTTCAACGAGCCTATGAAATGATACCAAGGAGTCATCAATGACATCGGTATGCTCTGCTTTACCCAGTAGATATCTTTCTAAAAAGTGCATGTGAAATGCATCATTGTATTGTGCACTTCTATGAACGGATTGAAATTTCACTTCTATTTCTAATGCCGACCTGACATCACCAGCTCCAACCTTTTGGTGGCATCTCTCAAATTTCTTTGTTTCTGTCCATATTCCGGTCACAACCCTAAACGTAAGCATCTAGGCGCCCCCTCTGCCCGCATCTACTGCCCTTCCATTCTTCCAAAGGGTAAAGAGCAAGCTACGTGTGTGTATATTTGGTCGGTGGGATCAAGTTGGGTCCTACTCACACTGCATCTATGTACAACAGAGCAAAATGCTCCCCAGTCTTGCAGCATTCTCACAGTTGTTGTCCTATCTGAGCCTACTGCTGCAGCCACGGGAGGGTCTTCCTCTTTTTTGATGTTCTTCTGTGGCAAGCATGATGTCCTTTGCCAAGGATTAGCCTTTCCTGACATGTGAGAACTACATGAGACAAAGTCTTGCCATCCTTACGTCTAAGGAATGTTCTGGCTACACTTCTTCCAAGACAGATTGGTCTGATCATCTGGCAGTCCGTGGTTGAAATTCAGTCAATTAATATGGCCCTTCTAGTCATTAGCTCTCTGCAATGTATTATAAAGTCTAGCTTCTTTGCCTATCCTTAGACTCCCATCGTGGATTTGAACTGTTGGAGTTGAACTGCTGACCTTGAGGTTAGCAGTCCAATGCCCAACCCATGGAGAGGATATGGGGTTTATCAATATACTTGTGCTTCATTTCGTTCATTTTAATGGAGTAACCATTAACAATCTTGATTGCAAACAACAGAGCTGGCTTAGGGTAAAAGAAGAATTGTTCCATGTGCTGGAGATAGTTTTGGATTCACATCCTGTCTGCTTCAGAGGTCCACGATGCCAGCCCGACCCCTGTCTGCTGCCTTTTAGTGCTCTAACTCGCGCCACCCCACCCCCTTGGGTGCCAGCTGCATTTCCAGATAGCAAACCTTGTGAGAGCATGCTAGTCTCTGCTTGCGGCACACCATCCAGAGGTGGGCATCTTTTGTGGTAGATTCTACTGGACAGGAAGTTTCTGCTCCGGAAGTCTCCAAACAAGTCTCGACATTTCACCTACCCAAACTGCAACATGCTCCGTTCTGTAACCCCATCCCTGTGCTTTGGGGTGTCAGTGGTGGGGAAGGTGGTGGCCAGAATAAGCTGTCACTCAAAGCACATGACACAGAGAGTGATGAGGCATCTTGCTTGGGATATTTGTCAACATTTGAATCAAGGACTCACTGAAATGCAGCATATGGCTGCTGGGAGCCTCACTCCCAACATCCTGTGTACAAGAAAACCCCGGTTAGTCCTGCAGCTTCTATGTTAAACCACTTTATAAGTTGTAGTCTTTCCTTCTGTTTTCAAATTCTTCTCCCTACTCTGCTCAACCTGAGCTTATTTTCTGAGTGCCATTAACTTTAATAAGGAAGGGGAAAAACATCGACCAAAAAAAAAAAAATCCTTGAAGATAAAGGAAAAGAAACTCAGCCGGTCAGTCGTTATTTGTGATGAGAAATCTCCATAGAATGGTAAAATCAATACCTTTCCATGGCTTTCATCCTTCAAAGAAATCAAGAACTAAGAATGGAAGCTGAACCATTCTTACAGATTTTTTAAAATGTGCGTTACTTAGATTCTTAAAGGAATCATTTTATATTGAATGATAAATAAATCTTATGAAGAACTTTTATTATTAGTCTCACAATCCCTTAACACATATTTCTGTTTGGAAAATGAGGAAAGTGAGATTCAGAGAAGTCCAATAACTTCACACAGGGCAAAAGGAGCCTCGGGATTTGTGGGCAGATGAACTGAGTCTCAACTCCAGGCTCTTTCCATCTTTCCACTTCAAACACACCGTGGAAAGGAGGTGTGCTGTGCTTGCCAGGTGCTGCCTCGTTGTTTCTGCTCATTCTTGAGTGATTTTTCAGGCTTCCTCTGACTTCTGTCCCCAGCTTCTGTGCTGGTGGAGTGTTGCAATGAGACCGTATCACTGGTAGGGAGTGATGGGTACTTTAGCCCAAGCAATTTCAGAGGAATGGGCAATTGAGGTGTAGGTGGGAAATGAAGCTGTAGAATGAGAAAGCTTAAAGAACCCCGTGAGGACTATATCTCAGGGACGAAGGGAAGGGATCGGCCAGAACCGAAAGGCGACAGAGGCTTGTGGAGACCACCAATCTCGTAAACCAGTGTGACAAAGGAAAGACACAACTTTAATCAAACTGTTGCTTTGAAGACAGAGCCAGAGTGCAGTGGCTGGTAGAAGGGTGGTAGGAAGGCACGCCTGCGTGCTGGCAGGAATGAGTGGGCACAGGCAGACTTATCTCTCGGGGCTCCCCTGTGCTGGGCAGACGCTGCATTTTGGCTTGGGTGGTGGTGCTGTCTACATGGAAACCAACGGAAAGGTCGCGGTAACCCTGCGTCATCAAGTCCAACCGCATCACGTTCCCAACCACGCGTGCTCACTTTGTAAGAGGCACACGATGCTTTCAGCCTCATGCGCGTTCCTGTTTGTGATCGAGGGCCTGCACCCTTAGTAGACTCCTGTCCGAAACCAACCAAACTGTCCCTGACCTGGTGCAATCGCCGCACCGCTCCGGAGGGTTCCCAAGACCACACGTCTTTCCTGGAGAGGACAGCCCCGTTTTCCTTCTGGAAGGGCTCACCCGTTGTTAGCTGCCCAAGGCCAGACCCACGGCTCCAGCAGGTCTCCTCTCATAAGCCTCCCTTTAGCATAAACTTCACTTTTCTGGGTTCCAGGAAACCAACCATTTCCAAGCGACTCTCTTTTGTGGGCGACTGGCTGCATTTGCTGTCCTGCACCCAACCCTGCAGCATCTCCAAAGTACCCCGCGGAAGGGCCTGGACGCCCCAAGAGCCAAGTCCTTGTGGAGCTGGGAGAGCCGCAATGGGCCAAAGTCAAAGAGCTGACCCAACTTCCAAAGGGGTGGCTCTTGCAGGCCGAGGGTGAAGTCCCAAGCGCAGTGGTCCTCTCCTCTCATTGATTCCGGCCTTCTGATCTGCCCAGCGAGACATCTGCTTCCCCCCATCAGCCCAGGAGGCAGCCGCCAGGGGCCGAGTGTCAGAGCAAAGGCCTTCACGCCTGCAGCCACTCCGAGAGCCGGTCAGCTCCAGTCCGGGCCCTGCTTCCAAACGTCCAGACAGCACGCTTCTAGCATGAAGGCTACCCCTGCCCTCCGTGGGCTGTGCATTGAGCAGTTTGCTGCCGAATTAGATTCCAGGGAATTAACTGACCACAAGCTGGCAGGTGCAGAGGTCCCCATTCAAAGCTGCCCTTGGGTTTCCATTTGTGGCTTATGGCCACTCCTCACCGGAAGCAGCAGGGGCCACACCTCCATCTCCCTTAACCTGTAGTCCCCAGGCCCCAGGACACACACCCTGGACAAACGGCTGCTGCATGGGTGCTTGACCAGCAGCTCTCTGACCGCTTGATTGAGAATTTCTGCTGGGAAGATGTGACCTGGGCAACCCACGTCTCTAACGCCAAGCACGTTAGGCCCATGAGCCTAACCACTGCGGGCAACAAGAAACCACTCACCATGCTGGGCATCATCGAAACTCCCTACTGCGGGCCCATCCCGCTCCTTCCCTCTCGGCCGGCCCTGCCTCCCGTCACTAGAGCGGAATGTTTCCTCATGAGAGACATCAAGCGCTTCCTTACTTTCAAAATCTCTCTGCGGTTTCATCCTCACTCTCCGTCTTCCCACCTCCTTAGGAAGGCAAGGGGCATATATATCCCAGAGGCCCCGGGGACCCCTGCTCAGCGTCTCTTTCCTTGTGTATCCCGCCTGGCCAGGCTTCGGGCTCTCTCTTCTCCAGCATCATCGGTTACTTTCCTCCGGCCCTGTGGTTCTCAACCTCCCCAAAGCCTCCACCCTGTAATACAGTTCTTCGCGTTGTGTGACTCCCCAAACATGGCATTATTTTCCTTGCTACTTCCTGTCATTTGCTACTGCGATGAATCGGGTGACCCTGTGAAAGGGTCTTGGGACCCACAGGTTGAGAACCGCTGCACTAGCCCAGCATAGCCCAGTGATCCGAAGGAGCCGGGGAAGCAGAGAACTACACTTTATCCTGGATTATGGGAAATGATACAAAGGTTTTTAATTGTCAAGAGGATGCTGGATATTTTTTTCCCTTAAAAATAGGGTGGTAAGCCAAAGAAGTGTTTTCCTGACAGATCCCTTCTTTGTACTTGAGAACATCCTCAGCCTTACTTACTATCTTTCACACACGGCAATGCAGTTGACATCCTTCTTACATATTGGGAAGTAGCGCTTGATAAAGTTGGATAATTTCTACCTCAGAGGGCTGACGGCAGCCAGGAATTTACGCAGGGCTGCCCCGAGTGGAAACAGAATACAACCCACCCCTTTTCTTTGAGATTCAGAGACTGTGAGATGGGTCAGATGGACCCATGCGAAGCGGGATGAAGCCACATCCCGAGAATCAAGTCACCACCTGGGAAGGGAAATCTGGAGTGTGCCCTGGAAGAGGGCCAGGTGTCGTGAGGGAATACGGCTGGGCAAGGGAGCAGAGTGATGGGCTCCCAGGGGCATTTCTGGAGGCTGCCCAAGGCTTCAGCATCCACAGGAGAGGCATCTAGGACCAGCAGGAGGGCCTCGTGAGGTTGAGCTGGCCCCGAGGAGCACCAGCAGGCCAGCCAGGACAGGGGAAAACAGCGTTGAGAAGTCTTAGAAATATTCTGATGAGCCAAATTGGATGTGGGCCTTTTCAAAGATTCCTAAATGACTGATATGCAAATATCAGGAAGGAAAATGTGAGACCTAGTGTGGTAGTTACATTGTTTGGTTTCTACTTGAGACTATTAAGAGTGAAGGGGTGGAGTTTAGCCTGTCAATGAGGTCCCACTTGAGGACCTCATTTGGAGGTGCTATGGAGATAAACAGATCACTGGAGGCAGGACACACATACTGCCCTGCGGGACATTCCCGCTGACCAGCCACATGGAGCCACACTAATAGAGCCAGAGCCCTGGGGCTGGAGGAACCACGTGAACACCCACACCAGCACTGAGATGCTTCTACCACCACTGGATCCACAAGACTTTCCATCCATTGGCCTGTGATCTTCCTGCATTCAGCGTCACTGCATGAGTTGCATAAGTCTGAAGTGGAATTTATAGACTGGTATCAGAGATATGGGCTAATATCGGACATATGGACTTGATCTGGACTGGGCTGATATGTTTTCTTCATATATAATTACTCTTTTATATAAAGCTCTTTCTTATGCCCATATGAGGTTCTATAATTTGTTTCTCTCGTCCACCCAGACTAACACACTTAGGCTGTCAGCCTGGTCCCGGTAGCTCACGTACGTACTGTTGTCAGCTGTTGTTGACTTACCTCCAACTCATGACCCCATGTACAATGAAGCAGAACACTGCCTGTGCACCATCTTTATGATCAGTGGTATGCCCAAGTTCATTGTGGGTGCAGCGTATTTTGAGTGCCTTCTACCCTCATCTTCTAGCATGAGATAGGGCACTATCCTATTATGATCCATGTAATTTTTCACAGCTAATATTTAAAAGTAGGTTACCAAGCCTCTCTATTTTAGTCTGGAACTTTTGTTGTAACCTATGTGGGTTAGTCTGCTGGCACTTGAAATACCAGTGGCATTTCATCACAGCCTCATAGCATTATACAAAGTACCCCATATAACAAACTGATGGACAAGCGGTCCACGTTACATTTGCATTACCTTCAGCGCCTGAAAGGATCCCCGGTGGTGGAGTGGTGGGACTACATGGTGGACTGCTCACTGAAAGGTCAGTAGTTGGAACTCTAAGAAGCTTTCTCCTCCTGTAAAGCTAGGAAACCCACGGGCGCAATCCTAATCTGTTCTAGAAGAGACGTGATGGCAATCAGTTTGCCTTTCTGTTTATTTGTTTTCGTGCCTGACAAAGGGCTTTATGCAGGGTAGGCCCTCTTCAATCTGTTTGATTGGCTTTATTATTTTTTTAATTCATGACTTTCTATTCATACTATCTTTTGTGGATAACTTTACCGACAGAGTCTGGTTCTATTTACTGGAATGCCTTAGTACTTCCTGGACCTCCCCACTCTGGAATTTACCACACGGCTCCTCCTGTCCTCTCCTTCTCCCCAGGGTTTGTAACCACAAGACTCGAAGTAATGTTAAATACCTTCAATTTAGCAATTGAAGACTCAGAAGGGAGGCTTGAACACAGTTGTAAAACCTTAAACCCCAAGAAAGCATCTTCCAAGTGAGGAGAGGGCTGGAATGGGTTTCCTCGTTGGGCTGTCGTCCACCCTGGTTGAGGATTAGCTCTGCCTGTGTCTAAGCCGTGCCTTTCAGGACAAAGGCCATTTGTATTATTCCAATGGAAATGGCTGCGCAGTGCACAACAAGTGTTCAAAATTTCAACACAGATTACTAAGAAGTCTGCGAATGTGTTTCAGTCTCAAAAGCTCCTTCTTGCCACACCCAAGCACTTCCATTTAATCTACCTTGAGCTTTAATTCCTGTAGAGGAATTTCATCAATCTTTCCCATCAGAATCCATATTTTGCCAATCAAGCCAACCCTTACGAATGGATCTATAACTGCCAGGGGCACTGGACATTCTCAAGGATTCCACACCTTAAGGTTGTGCAAAGATGTTAGACTAGAAACATTCTTTAAAGTACACACACAACATAAGTTCTGAAAGTATTTTCTACTTAAAGTTCTGAAATATGGTTCAACAGACAGGTACTTGTCATAAACTATTTTCAACAAATTGAGTGCAAACATTTGGTTAGTATCAATACGGTTAATGAACCACTTTCATTATTGAACTTCAGGAAAACGAATTTATTTTTCAACAAACATGGCCCGATTTTAAGGGTAGACCCCTCCCCTCCGTAGCCACTATGAGTAAGTATGGTATGACATCGTCTGGTTGGAAAAGTCCCTCCAAAGTCACCAACCGCTGGGGCTTGCGGTCCTTTTGACAGGGGGGAAGCACCCTGAAGGCACAGTGAGGGTGCTCCCTGCAGAGGGTGCTCCCGTGCTCTGTCCTCAGGAAATGAAGATGGCCGTGTTTCATCTCTTACACGGACCTCAGCAACTCTGTCTCAATCTCCAGAAACAGGAGACTCCCAGCTTAAGAAGGCCGAAGAAGCACAATTCGTGGAGAGCGCCACTTTAAGGATGGAACCATTTTTTGGATTATTATTTTACAGCTGCTATTTATTCCATGCTTACGTGAGCCAGGGACTTCAGCTCATATAAGCTTTACATCAACCTTCCACCTTAGACTTCTCCCCGTCTTACAGACAACAAGGAGTACATATGTGATTTGTGTGGTATTTATTCCATGCCAAGCACTTTGCACATAGTAAGTTCTGTATCCCCTACACTAACCTCATGCAGAAGTTGAGTTTTTACACTGCACAGTGCCCTCATTTACTATTCACATCAACTATGGAAATAAAATCAACTTCCTCTCAGGTAGGTCGGAATTCCCTCTGGTGACACAGGGGTGGTTCCTGGGCGGCCCAACTCAAGTCTACTACTCCAGCCTCTGCTATGGGCCAAATCCTCTGTCATAAACCTCTTCCAAAGTACTAGAGCTAGTAGGGCTTGTTCTCTGAATTAAGTCAAACTGGAATCGAGGACTGAGGGCAAGTGCCCAATTCCAAATGGCCAGGAACCAGCCCATGACTCTGCTTCAATTAGGAACCATTAGCTGCCTTTCCAGTCAGAAGTCTGGCAGAGGAGTGAGGCGGGACCTGCGCAGGCCTCGGGTGCTGTGCTCTTGCTCTTCCAGCTACAATGACGATGACAACAACAACCAAAAAACCCAACCAGTGCAAGTCAGTTCCAACTAACGGTGACCAATGTGTGTGCGCTCCACTGCCTTCTAGCAGACTCCCATCATTTCTACTTACTTTCTCACAATTAATTTCCTACAACTCCATTTCCCCTGCCAGGATAGAAGCTGAAGAAAAGAAATCCTAATGGTATTTTCACGTACTGAGGCTTTTGCAAAGGCTTCTCTCTCGACCATGAGGACAGGCCTCGGTGAAGCGGGCACTCTTGAGCCTGTTGGTTAATGAAAGTTGCCTGTGAGGGTCTGTAAAGTTTGGTCAAAATGTCTATGTTTGTCTGGAAGAGCCTGGCCTCCCATATAACCAAGAACTAATTCAGTGCAAAGGATTGTCTCATAGGAATAAAATTAGTTTATGGAATTCCATTATGCTATGAAATTTTTCAGGGAAAATGACTGACAAAACTATAGGATGCCAGTAAACAATGACAATGTTTATCAGAATGCTTTAGACAGAACTAAGATGTCATCAGAGTTCACTGGTATCAGTCAAGTTTATAGTATTATTAAATAAGGCATCAAATAATTATATGCTAATTTTTCATACTTGGGATTCTTTGTGTACAGAGTAGAAAGGGGCAATACTAGGGACAAAACCGTATTCATATTTTACCTAAGAGTCTTAGCCAACTTTATAATATTTAGTTAACTTAGCACATTATAAAATCTCCGTAACTTGTAAATAACACATCTGCTTAAGAGGATAGGTACATTGTCTAGTGTCTGGCTCCGAGAATTCAGGAGCTGAGCTCTTACCCACAGTTTAAGGGCAAGAGTTTGATAGCACCTTAATCATACACTGAGGTCATTCATTAGACTTTAAACTCCATCTTCAGCCCAGAAAGAAAGCTATTTTCCAACTAGAGTACACCTCGGAAAAAGTTTCTGATGAAGGCATGAAACCAGGTCAGCAGACCACCACAACTGGAGACTAAACTCATGGCCCTCTTTCTCTCTAGCAAGTCAATTCTGTTACAGGCAAGAGGATTTTTCAGTTCCACGAGAGCTTGCTCATGTATCAGAAATGCTAACGGCAGCACATTGTACCTAACGTCTATCTCAGATGTGTTGTGCAATTAGACAGCTAGCCCACCATGGATTTGAATTGAGTCCTTGGTCAGTCTGAGACTTGGATCACAGGCTGCTTTCGCAATAATCACATCAGACCATTGTTCTTCTAACATAATCTTCAAAAGACATCGACGATTCGTTCTGCATCAGCTAAATCAACCTACTTTTCCTGTTGTTTTGTTTTTGTAAGCGAGATCAAGGAGCCCTAGTCATACTGTGGGCTCGGAGTCACTCTATCAGTCACTCTGAGGGGGAAAGATGAGGTTGTTGGTTTGAGTAAAGATATACAGTCTTGGAAATCCTATATTCAATCACTATGGGTGGGAATAGACTAGATGGCAGTAGGTTTGGTTTAGTTTTGGAAATACAGCTTAGATATTTTAAGAGCTTTTATGAAGAAAATACATACAATTAAGAGTTATTTTATAATGCACCTTCAAAATTCCAATCCTTGATGTTTAATTCCAGATACGGCTGCACTGTTGCTGCTATAAAGCTGTCTTCAGAGTTCTAACTAGGTTTTTCCTTATAATGAAATTCCTGGAGAAGGTTCAAGACAATATTCACTAATTCTTAGCAAATCTTGTTCTAGAGGGAAGACTCTAAAGTTCCACTGCACTTCTACAATCCTATCTCTATGCATTAGTCTTAGCTTGAGGTTAAAACTAATAATATGAGGCTAAAATGGCTAAGAAAAACAAGAGTAAATGAAAACATTATTATTTTTAAACTCACTGCCATTAAGTTTATTCTGACTCACAGTGACCCTGCAGGACAGGGTACAACTGTGCCTATGAGTTTCTGAGAATGTAACTCTTTAGCAGAGTAGAAAGCCTTGCCTTTCTCTGATGGAACAGCCAGTGGTTTCAAACTGCTGACTTTGAGGTTGGCAGCCCAATGTGTAACCACTATGCCATCAGGGCTCCTTGAAGAGTTATATTGAAATACACTTAGTATTTCAATAAATTCATTCATTTTAAGTAGATGATATTGAGTAAATTTATAGAAATGTCCAGCCACAATCACAATCTAGTTATAAAACATTCATTACTTCCAAAATATCTCGAATACTTATTTGAAGCCAACCCCTGTGCCTACTCTGAGCACCAATCCAGTACAGTTGCCATCGAGTTAATCCTAACTCATAACGATCCCATGATTGTCAGAGTAGAACTGTGTTATAATTTTCAATGGCTGATTTCTTTGGAAATTCATAACCAGGCTTTTCTTCCAAGGCACCTATAATGGACAACGATCACTGGTCTTTCAGTTGAAAGCTAACTGGTTTAATTCTTTACACTACCGGGACTCCTACTTAGAGGTTTTGTAGATGTCTCACCAGATAAAAAAAAAATCCCTTCCACTCACAGTCCTACTTTTTTGAATGGGTATTGGATTTTCTGAAAAGCTTTATCTGTAGCTAATGAGCTTGGTGAGAAACCGCTAAAGCATTGTCTTCTCATTCATGGTACAGCCAACCTCAAGCCCTTTCCTAAGTGACTTCAGATGTTAGCGAACAAGTCCCGGGGATGTGTCTCTAGCAGTGAGAGGGATTGGAGCAGCCTGTCTTGGAGGTGCATCTTGTGGGTTACAACAAAGCTTTCCCCCAGCTTTTCTCCCCCATATATATGCCAAGCCTAAGAGGCTGCTTGCCAGCACATGGTGGGAGGTCAGATGCATGCAGATATTCTCCCTAAAGACATCAGCCATCCAGAGCAATCAGACTACTCTCTGGTCCACCATAGGTGGGGCTCACTCCCTGCTGTTAAGGACAGTGTACTGCTGTCCCTGGAGAGTTCAGAATAAGCCAGGTCAAACCAGCTCAGTGACAACCAAGGTTAGGCTGCCATCGTGAATCTAGGATCTGCCCATCTTGTCATATGTGTACCTCTAATCCCTCCTCTTCCTATAGTGTGTACACCCCTAGATCGTCCCTCTCCCGTTGCTATATTGTCTATGGTACAACCCCTTCCTGGGTTGTAGGTGGTTACCTGTAATTAGGGGGCTTGCACACCCCAAATATATATAAGCCTTAGTTAGAAATAAATTGCTCTCTTCTCCGGGCTCCCCTCCTTTCCTCCTTCCCCTCTCTCCTCCCCTCTCCTCCTTGTGCACCTCCATGTGGACCATCAAGAAGGGCCGAGGTGAGCAGGCTACCATGAAATGTGTCTGACTCCTTCATCTTATCTTCTCTCTTGCCTCTCCTATTCTCTATGACTTTACTATAATCTTTATATATTATAACCGTATAATCTTCATAAATGATAACCATACAATTGCACCTATGGGCCTGTGATGTTGTCAAGGGCTGGATCCCCTGACAGCATCGAATCCTTTTCTCTTTGGTTCTTCTCACTGAAGAGTTCCTGCTGACACCTCACGCTGAGCTAACTGTGAACGGAGCGCATAGTCATATTGTTTACTTCGTCCTTTAGATCTTGGACTCACAGGGTCAGAATCCTGTTTGTCGCTTCTCTCTGTTTCAGCATGTTCAGCATGTCTATTCAAATGTCCAACAGAGAGTTCTCACACACCTTCCCTTTCCCACTCCTAGTAGTTCCCTGTAGCTCCTAGTTGCTGTACTCCCCAGAGAGAAAAAGAAAAGACACAAATAGTTGCCTAGTCAATTTGACCACGTGTTGCAATGCAGAAACGTGCTTTCTGGGTCCTTCAAGGCTGTGATGTCTCAGAAGCAGATGGCTAGGTCTCTTCCTTCCCAGGTGCTGTCCCTACATTTACTACTGTCGAAACATCCTGTTCAACCTCTGACCTTCGTTCCCTCCAACTGCCTTTCAGTACACACAGGTGTCTGCTGTGGTTAATATCATTCTGCATCACAGATTAATTTCACAGAGGGAGTTCTAGGTTTCTTGATGGTGCCCAGAAATTACCTTCTTTTCATCAGCCTATCATCAGGAATGATAAACAATCATTTCCCGATTCATTCACAAGTACCAGCCAGTAGATACCATGAGATCATATCCAGATAATATGGGGGGATAGTGTGTGCACATGTATAAACACACTATACATGCACGTACCCAGATGCATGCACATCAATGTGTTGATAGAAAGGGAGTAAATGAGTGGCAGGTGAAGGCATGTGATCAACTGAATTCATCTTCGAGTCTGGTCAAGAAGTGAGACACTAGAGGTTCAATGGTGAGAAACTGAAACCCCCAGGTCTGTCTGACTCCAAAACTGATGTGCTGTGTCAATAGACCCTGTTCCCAAGAAACATAAACTATAAAGAGAGTGAATGAAACAGCAAACAGCAGCAGGGACTATTCATCGAGCACTTGCTAGACGCTAAGTCAGTGGTTCTCAACCTGCCTAATGCCACGGCCCTTTAACCCAGTTTCTTATGTGTGGTGACCTCCCAACCATACAATTATTTTCATTGCTAATTCCTAACTGTAATTTTGCTACTGTTATAAATCAGGCAACCCCTGTGAAAGGGCTGTTCAACTCGCAAAGGGGTCACGACCCACACGTTGAGAACCACTGCTCTAAGTGCTAAACTAAGGACTGTACAGGTATCATTTCACTCTATCCCCATGACAACTCTATAAGGTAGCGACAATCATTACCCTGACTTTATAAGAAAGCAGAGAACTAAAGACCTTACCTTATGTCACAAAGCTAGGTCACTGGCAGAATTTAGACTCAGTCTTATGGGAAGGACACTAACATCTCCTCTCTTGACACTCCTCCATCCTATGGCCTTGGAGTGTCGTTCTTCACTGCCTCCCAGGACCCTGTCCGACCGAAGGCCCTCTGGCTCCTGTTCCCCGAGGCGGTTTCTGTCCTGTTACCAGATCGCTGAACAGCAACCATCCGCAGGCACTGCCCAGTGGGCACTGTCCTTGGGAAAAGGGACAGGGCACTGTCCTTGGGAAAAGGGACATGGCCTCTCTCCTACTGTCTACAGAATAAGAACAGAAGCTCACAGCCTCAGAACCGGACCCCTTCTGGAGTCAAGGGAAGTTCTTTATAAACCAGGCTGCTGCTCTCAAAGCTCACTGCCTTTTGTCAATGCTAACTCATCGTGACCCCTGGTGGGCTTCCTAGACTGTAACTGAGTCTAGAGTAGAAAGCCCAGCTTTTCTCCAGAGGAGCCACTGGTGGTTTCGAACTGCTGACCATGCCGATCAAAGCCGAATGAGTAACCACTACACCACCAGGGCTCTTTTAACCAGGATACTTTCCCCACGCTTTTATGGCTGAAGCCAGACAGCCACTCTCTGTCTGTCACAGATCTTGAGTAAATTGCTTTTCGTAGTAGATAGCACGCGTATTTCCAAAACTTCAAGAATGAAGACCACTGAAGACAACAGGGCAGTACTAACCTCATCCATCACTTTAGGTGGATGCACTGTGTCATATAGGCACCCTGGTGGAGCAGTGGTTGAGAATTGGGCTTCAATCCACATACTTGGCAGTTAGAAACCACCAGCTGCTCCTGAGAAGAAAGACGAGGCTTTCCACACCTGTAAACAGGTACATTCTACCCTGTCCTTTAGGGTCACTATGAGTCGGCATTGATGTAATGGCAGCAAGCTTGAGTTTTTTTTCCCTGTGTATCCTGTGAATTATATCTCAATAAAGCTATTTTCTAAAAAGAGGCCTCTCTAGGTCCTACCACCAAATGTTCTTGAATATACTCATTATAGTTCGTGATCCAATAAAACCAGTGGTGAGTGGCTCTGTAGAATGACCAATAATTCAACAAAGTCGAGTTGGTGCGTTCAGAGGCCTTGTCTCCATCATGCTCTGTTATATGTTTGTCTGATGGAATGTGGATGAGAACCAAGAAATGTGCTCAAACCCCAAAGTGCTATGTGCGGATCAATGAGCATACCCTCCGCGGGGATGGATGGTTTGATGCTGTCCAGAGCCCTGCTGGGACACTCTTCGACTATGAAAGACACATAGGAAACCCGGAAGAAACAGATGTCCTTCTGTACTGAAGCTGAGAGACAAGAAAGTCAAGGTTTGTACTCGACAATGTCAGTAAATGAAATCATTGGACACAGGAAGAAAATAAAACCACTGTCTGCGAAATGCATGGCCCTGGAGAGTTCAGTTATTATCCTTTGAAATCTCTGAGGTTCCAAGCTCTCGGCTGCCACTTGGCCAGGGCCATTCGTGCTCAAAGGAAAGAGCACTGTTGGAGGAGCTGAGAGGCTAGGACTCAGGGCCTATTTATAATGCTGCCCTTGGGTACAACAGTTGGACTAGGACTCAGGGCCTGTCTTTGCTGTCTATAATGTTGCCCTTGGGTACATCAGTTGGCCTTACTGAGTCTGTATCTCAGAAAGGGAAAAATATCTGCCCTGCCCACCTCCCAGGTCATTGTTCATGAAAGCATTTTTCAAATTATAAGGCAGTATACAAATATAAATCTTTAATAACTAGTGACACACCCACGGTCACGTGCATGGCAGTTCACCATGGGAGAAAGCTTTGGTTGGCTGTTTCTGTAAAGATTATATATGAGGGAGTCCTACTCTGCCACAAGGGGCCACTAAGAGTTAGAATCAACGGCACTCAAAGATAAACTTATAGGGAGGGAAAAAAAAAAGAGTGGAAAGAGACTACCACTTACAAATCTTGATTACAGCAGCAAAGGGGAGTGGGATTAAGGCAAGAGACACGAGACTTGGCTGAGACGGGCTGTGTTTGGGAGTCTGCCTACAGAGACCCATGGCTTGTTTGATACACAAGCCACGATTCTGGCAGGAGAATTTCTGCAGTGTGACATTCTTTGGCGGACAAAGGTTCGTCCTAAGAGGCTCTACCTTTTTAATTAATTCTGAATTGTATATAGGATCATGAACATTAGAAGGAACGACCGGAAGGAGGAGGAGGAGTCGAGGCAGGCGGCATCCTGCTGCTGCCATTTGAATGCTCGGCAGAATGAGGCTTCCACCTCGGTCTCTACAGCGGATGATCCTATCCTATCCAAGAAAGGAGATGTGTGGCCCGGAGGGCCGTTTGTAACATTTATAAAAAACAGGATACTATTATTTTAGTCAGTTTCAACGTGGGTATCTGGGGTTCTCTGCAGACTTATAGCACCTGATTTTTGAAACCAATTAAATATAATTTTCCTCCTGTAAGTCTTTCAGCTCTTCTCATTATGATGAACATGAAGAAATCTTGACCAAATTAATTTAGTCCTGTATGACACAGGCGGCCTCTACTTAAATCTGATACCAGCTTAATTCCTACAGCTATTAAATAAAGCAGGACGTGCATACCCACAAAGAGAAACCTGTAGCTCCACAGAGGAACGCCCTCAACAAGCAAAAACTGCTGCCCAGAGACAGCCGGCTAATTGGGAAAGCATATGAAATACTTTCAAACTATATTAACCTTTTCTTCAAAGGTTGTCTTAGTAACCTAGTGCTGCTGTGCTCGAAATACCGCAAGTAATTTGCTTTCACAAACAGAAACGTATTCTTTCAGTTTAGGAGGCTGGAAGTCTGACCCCGGGGTGCTGGCCCGAGAGAAAGGCTTTCTCTGTTGGCTCTGGACAAAGGTCCTTGTCTTTTGGAGCTTCTGTCCCAGGCCGATGTCTGTGTCTTCCCCAGATCTACTCTGCTTGGTGGTTTCATCTTTGGTATACAAGATGGATTCAAAAGAAATGGGCTCATGATTCACTCTACACTCATCCTGCCTCATTAACACAATAAAGACAGCCCATTCCCAAATGCGATTATGACCTCAGGTGTGTTGGGTGACTAGCCATCTGAATGGACTCCGTGGTCCTGAGTGAGTGATGCCATAGACCAATGGGAAACCCAACCCCACCGCCTGAGAGTCCATTCAGACTCCTAGTGAGCTGATACAGGGATAGCATCTGTCCACGGGCAGTAAATCTATTCAGCAGCAGATAGCTCCATCTTTATTCCTCAGAGCGACTGGTGGGTTTGAACTACTAAACTTGTGGTTAGCAGTCCAATGCTTACCCGACAGCACTACCAGGGATCCTATACTGCAGGCGTAGAGGCTATAGTTTATAACATGCATTTGGAGAGGGCATAATTTAACCCACAACAAGTGCCTGGACTGAAGCCCTGTTATATTTTCTCCTTGATCTCCAAACCCAGAGCTTAACAAATAAATGCCCAGCTGCTATTGTTAGGAGCCATCAAATCAGCCTCTTACCAGTAGTGACCCTTTGCACAACAGAATGAAACACTGCCCGGTCCAGCGCCATCCTCACAATTGCTCCTATGCCTGAGTCCACTGATGAAGCCACACGTCACTCCATCTCCTTGAAGGGACTTCCTCTTTTTGCTGCCCTTCCACTTTACTGAATATATCATGTTCTTCTCCAGGGACTGGTCTCTCCTGATAATCTGTCCATAGTATATAAGATGAAGTCTCGCCATCCTGGCCTCTAAGGAGCACTCTGGCCTTACGTCTTTCGGGACAGATGCGTTTGTTCTTTTAGCAGTTCTTGGTATTTTGAATGTTCTTTGCCAGGACCACAGTCCAAATGCACTGATGTTTCTACAGTCTTCTATATTCACTGTCTCATGTCCAGTAAGTGTGCTGATTATTAATAGCATGTTGGGCTTTACAATTTAACCATTTGATGTTTACTTGGTTTCTCCACATCTCATCTTTTTCAGTCTGATGGCAGCACTTAGTTCTTACACTCATTTCATTTTCCTCTCTCTAAGCAGCTGGCCTGGCAATGGGTCACCACGGGAAGACCTATATCACTGAGTGATGACTACACACCGTCAGATAGACTTGTGCATTACTTAGCCCAGAGTGGGAAAGAGTAAGACTTTTAGTCGGGACAGAGATATCTGAATCTACATAACCATACTCATGAACAATCAGATTCAGCTCTTGTGTTTAACAAATTCTGAGTAGCTGACATTTCTGGTAGCCTTCCCAACAGAGGTCGTCCCTAGCTGGGGCAAACAGCTGACAGGCTTGACTGTAACCACAAGATCGTAGGCTGAGTTCATCCAGAGGTTTGGGATGAGAGGTTTAGTGATCTACTTCCAAAAAGTCAGCCATTGTGGATTCAGTGACGTGAAATTACTTGCTCTTGGTCATCCTGCCATATGTCTTTGGGTGGAAACATGAAAGTAAGGCGTTGAAAACACTCATGAGAGGATCCAACAGTGTTGCCATCCCAGGAGTCATGGAATGAGCCATCTCAAAAACAGGGATGGGAGGAATCTTATGACCATGAAGAAAGAAGAACCACAATTGGAGCACATCTCTTGGGCCCCAAGATCCCTGTGAAGACAGAGAATGAGTGCCCAGCCCACAGGATGAGAGAGGCTGAGCGTCTTCAGCAGGAGGCGAGCTTGCAGAATGGGGTGTCCTTTGGCACATTTATGGGCACTGAAAGAACTTTGCATCTTTGGCTGAAGAGGGCAGAGGCCAAGGGGCCATGTGCCTGAAAAAGCAAAGACCAGAGAGTGGTGTGGCTGAGACGAGGCTGTCCTAACCAGTGAGCTGCTGTTTCTTGACCATGTATGATCCTGACTTGTAACGTCAGCTTCCCAAATAAGCCCCATCATTATGAGTACTGTCTGTGACTTGTGGGCAGCCATCACAATGGATTATGAACCCAGCAGAGCAGTGGAGCGTTGCAGGAGAGATGGCTGGTGTCAGAATAGATAAAGAAAGGTTGGAGCTTGGGGGCTTGCCTGACCTGTGCCTTCCAAGCCTTGGCCTTGGGCTGGCAATTCTCCTGCGTCCTTCTTGTGAAGTGAGAGATCAGGAACCACTTCACACCGTTTTCCATCAAGGAGCACAGTTCTCCTCTGACCCAAGAGGGGTTGCGGAAGTCAGGACTCGACAGCCAATGGTTCTGACAGAGCAAGGAAGAAGTCAATGGCAGCCAAACTTCCCACGCCCCAAAACTTTTTGGAACCCCCACTACTCTGCAGCCCCATCCCTGTGATTACTGATCCCGTGACTAGTTGCAACATTGGCAAACCAAATTTTCAGTCTCAGAATCACAACATCAGTAAATCACAAGAAACCACAAGCCACCTGCTTCCTCCCAAAGTGGATTTTACTAGTTTCATTCTAGCTCGGTCTCAGATGTCTGAAGTCTCCCTAATTCCAAGAGTCCCGCTTTTCTGCAACAGAGCCTCACACTGGGCCAAGTCCAGCCCCCTGGGTGGCCCAGATGCTAGAGAAAGTCTAGTGTGTCACCTAGGCCAGCTTCAGTTTTATCTTAAAATGATAATTACGGTTTTAAATTCAGAATTACAGACAGACAATAGCTTCACAGGGAGGCTCCTCTCAGGTCGCAGAAGAGAGTAGAGTCATTAAGTTCTTTCCCATTGCTAAGCAACAGTTTTGTTAAAATCAAATGGTCTCTGCTCTCAACCAGCAGGAAAATCTGTCTGTTCAATTCAGAGTCACGGGTGATGAGAGAAGAGAAAGACTGTCCACAGACCTTGAGATATCATGTAGATTTAAGACAGGTCATAATTTCAGATAGATGCCCTTACTGCAAAATATTGGGTAGAGATTAAGCCCAGGGTATGTTGCTGTAAACATCTTCCTCTTTCCGAAAAGAAAACATAGTCCTTCAATTCAGTTTGATTACGATGAACTTGACCTAGGTTCACTGGTGATACTGCCTGTGTCAGTTAGCAGTGGCTGCATAACTAATTCCCCTAAAACACAGAGGTATAGAGGTTTAAAACAACAAATAATTACCATCTCAAAATTTCTTCAAGGTAAAATTTTGGAAGCAGCTTTAACTCAGGTTTCTCATGAGGTTGCCGCCAGATGGTGTCTCGGGCTTGTCTGGGGCTAAGAATCTGCTCAGATCACACTTACACGGCTGTTGTTGGATGGCCTTAGTCCTAGTTCTTTACTTGCCCCAGCCAATCAGCATGTGACATGGCAGCTGAATTTTTCCAGGGCAAGTAATCCGTGGGTGAGATTGACCCAAATGAAGGACTCTAAACCTTTTTATGACCTCAACTGCCAATTGGCACCCTATCACTTCTGCTCTGAAGCAAGCAAGTCAAGAAGTCCAGCCCAGACTCCCAGGAACGGAAATGAAACTCTACTTCCTTAAGGAAAGGATATAACAAGTTTTGTTGTTGTTTGGCATGATTTAAAAAATACTTTTTATTGTGCTTTAAGTGGGGGTTTCACTTCAGCTCATCATCAATGTTGTATTCAGCAACTTAGACTACATCTCAAACTTCCCGGTCGCTTGCCCGGCACACCCTTGTTTTCTCTGCTCCTTTTGGTAGAACCCTTTCTTTCTCTTACCCCAAGTGAGCACTTGCCCGCCCGCTAAGCCACTGTTTAACCTCTCCTGCTTCCATCACAGTCATCATCAGCGTCTGCTTCTTTTGCCATGAAAACCTTGGTCATGACTCCCCTCCCCCCTTTTCACAGTGGTCTCATTCAATTCTTATCCTTTTCTGCATGACCAATTTCATTCAACATACTATTCGTCAGGTCCATCCGTGAGGTGCCTCCCCATTTCATCACTATTCTGTAATGGGGCATGGCATTCCTCCATTCTTCCACTGACGGCATTGCAGTGATTCTGTCTTCTTGCTATTGGGAAGGGTGCTGTGATGAGCATGAGTGTGCGTATATCTCTCACACACACACACACACACACACATCATGCTCTTAGTGACTGGGTCATAGAGATTTCGAGTGCCAGTTTCTTGAGGAACCACCATACCACCATACCACTTTCCACAGCCTTTTTACAAACCCACCAGCACGGTCTGAGGGTTCCAATCTCTCCACGCCCTCTCCAGCATTGTTCTTGTCTGTTCCTCTGAACTTTGCTATGCATGTCTGTGCAAGGTGGTCGCCCATGCTCGTTCTGATTTCCATCTTTCAGATGGCTAGTGATCAAGAGCATTTCTTCATGTTTCTTTGCTGGGTGGATGTTTTCTTCTGTAAACTGTCCCTGACCTCGGTCCATTTTTTTCATTGGATCATTCATCTTTTTCTTCTTGAGGGGATGCATTTCTCTACAGATTTTAGAGATTGATCCCTTGTCCAATGTATTCTTTGAATAAGTTGTCAAGATTGTTCTTATTCCACCTCCCAAAGAATCATTGTAGTCAATCATCTACATGATATTACGTTCCTGGTTTTGAAACAAACACACAAAAATCAACATGCGATTCCTGTGCGAATTAACATTAAAAAAAACTCACCTATGTCCTGTCCCTATATTGAAGCTAACTTATGTTGACAAGCTATTTAAACAGTGCTGACTGCTCTCACAAACCCTCCAGACAGTAAACAGCAGGGTATGTATATGACATCAATTTAATTTTACACTGCAGCTTTAATCCGATTTTCCACTCCAAGAGAAATTCTCTCTAACCAGATTATGTCATTGTACTAAGGTGCTGGTTTCTACACTTCTATGAAAGAAATCACAAATTTCTCAATGCCAACTGTTGGCCAAGTAGGAAACCACCCACAGACTACTAATTTCACCCAGGCAGATCTGCGGGGCTTCTGAGCTGCAGGGTCTGTCACGTGGGTGAATGCCCGGTGCATACGGAGACGGGAAGACGGGAAGCAAGTGCATTGCAGAGGGAGACAGAGCAAGAGTCAAAATCAGTGTTTTCAAATGCCTCCAAACTAGCTCATTTTGAAATAAATATGAGAGTAGCGGCAAAGGCAGGCAAAGAAAGGCAGTGAGTATGTGATGGAGTGATCTGGGCTTAGTTCCCAACAACTGGGAGGACCTGGCCAATGTCCTTCACTTTCTGGGCCTTGCACCAGCTGCAGGCATGGCGAATGTGGTCCCACTGTCCCTGACAAGAAGAGATTAATTTTCTGAAGAGGAAGCCAATCAGTCAAAGGCACACAAAGTGATGGCAATGGAGAATGATAGCGGGGGTGGTGTGCTCAGGAGACTGGGGAGCACTGAGGCGATTGCTGAGCACACTGAGGAGTTTCAAGAGTCCATGGCTAACATTTTGGGTGTCTCAAGAAAGCATACGTGTAACAACTTAGGCTGCAAGAATTTACAATCAAATCTGAGGTCACACAGCAGTGGCTCAAAGCACATGCAGCCCTCAGAAATACTTTGTTTGACTTGAAGCATGTCTTTAAAGAGTAGAAGCTTACTTCCAACATTTCAAAATGAGGTTCCATTTCCATATCCAGATTTCTGGCTTAAAATAAGAAAGAAAGGACGACTGCGACTGACCAGACAACATTAGCTCTGCCTTCCCTCACTGCAGGAGTGACTGGCTCCTGTGAACGTGGAATTGACCCCCAGCCCCTGCCTGGCTCCAAAATGGATGGAGCCAGAATGCAATCAAGCAGCAATTACACAATGTGAACGAATCAATGATGCTAAACAGACACAATCTAGTGCTTTGTCCTTTTGCCAGGGAGAAGCAGTAATACAAAAGAATGGTCTGCAAGAAGCCCAGGCCAGGGCCGCAAGCAGGACTCTGCAGGGCCTGCCTGGCGAGGAAAGCGCATGCATGGGTCAGCTAAAACAAGTAAGTGCTCCAGTTTGAGTTTAAGCCTGTAGGACCTCGGGAGCAGGGGCTGCATGTGATCCACTCTGCCATGTGTCATCCCAGGGACGGAAAGCAGTGAGCACGTGGCATAGGCAGTCCTGGCTGGTTTGCAGGCTCAGGACTGCACTAGCACCAGCTAAACACATGACTCTGGGGGTTCCAAAATGTAATTTCAGGACATGTGCAAATGCGTGTGCATTTAAAAATGAGACTCAGAATCATTGTTGAATTAAAATTAGGTTTGCTAAAGTTCTTTATTTTCAGCAATAATATGATAATATTTTATAGAGAGATACAAATTAGAGCTACCACAGCCCATTAGCTGTCATTGACAGAATAATTTATACATGGATTTTATACCTCGGTGTGGGGATCCCCTGGTGGCATCGTGGGTTACACTTTGGACTGCTATATGCAAGATCAATGGTGTGAACCCACCATTTGCTTCACAGGAGAAAGAAGTTCATGGAAAATTCCCATTATTATTTTTTTTGTAACTGGTATTTTATTGGTTGTTTTGAGATCACTGCAGAGATGTTAAGAACAATTTTGTATAACATTTTTATGCATGTACCCAAACCCTAAAATGGCATGTAGATACAATTCTTTTCTAAATTCCAGTGCCTTTCCAGCTTTAAATAGTGGGGAGGAGATGAGTCACTCAGGGTTCAGTGTAGCAATAATGAAACTCACAACCTTCCTCTAGTTCTTAAATGCTTCCTCCCCCCAACTATCATGATCCCAATTCTACCTTGCAAACCTGGTTAGACCAGAGGATGCACAGCGGTACAGTTGGGATCTGGAGACACAGGGAATCTAGGACAGATGAACCCCTCAGGACCAACGGTGAGAGTGGTGATACTGGAAGGGAAGGTGGGGAGGAAAAGGGGGAATTGATCTCGGGGGATGAGCAACATAAATGTGGGTGAAGGGAGGGAGACGCCGGGCAGTATAAGATAAGATAAAATAATAATTTATAAATTATTAAGGGCTCATGAAGGAGGGGATAGCGGGGAGGGAGGGGAAGGGAAAAAGGGAAAATGAGCTGATTCCAGGAACCCAAGTGGAAGGAGAATTTTGAGAATGATGAGGGCAACAAATGTATAAGTGTGTTTCACACAATTGATGTATGTATGGATTTTGATAAGTGTTGTATGAGCCCCAATAAAATGATTTTTAAAAAATTGGAGGCACAAGTGTGGTGAAGAAGGCTGATGGTGCCCGGCTACTGAGAGATATAGCGTCTGGGGACTTAAAGGCTTGAAAGCAAACAAGCGGCCATCTAGCCCAGAAGCAACCAAGCCCATATGGAAGCAGCACACCAACATAGGTGACTGTGAAGGGCAGAGGAGACCAGGTCTCCAACAACAAAGGTGGGGTGGTGGTGAGAATCACACCACCGTGAAAGAGGGGGAGTGCGTGATGGGGACCCAATGCCCATCTGTAGACAGCTGGACATCCCTTTCAGAGGGGTAGTGTGGAGGAGATGGGCCACTCAGGGTTCAGTGTAGCAACAATGAAACTCAAAACCTTCCTCTAGTTCCTGAACGCTTCCTCCCCTCCCAATCATCATGACCCCAATTCTACCTTGCCTTGCGGACCTGGTTATACCAGAGGATGTACAGCGGTGCAGTGGGGATCTGGAGGCACAGGGAATCTAGGACAGACGAACCCCTCAACACCAGCAGTGGAAGTGACAACACCAGGAGGGAAGGGGGTGTAGAAAGGGAGAACCGATCTCGGAGATCTATGTGTAACCTCCTCTCTGGGAGATGGGCAATGGGGAGGCGGGTGAGGGGAGACGCCGGGGAGTGTAAGATAAGATATAATAATTATTTATAAACTATCAAGGGACCAGGGGTGGGATTGGGGAGAGAGGGGGATGGGGAAAAAAAGGGAAACCAAGCTGATTCCAGGAACCCAGGTGGAAGGTGAATTATGAGAATGACGAGTGCAATGAATGTATAAGGGTGCTTTGCTCAATTGATGTATGTACAGACTGTGATAAGAGCCTTATGAACCCCAATAAAAAGATTTTTAAAAAACTGGGAAAAAATTGGAGGCAATTTTTTCTTAAGAAGATATCACATACCATTATCCTCAAATGTTGATAAGCTGTTACATCATAAGGCCCACTCATTGACAATTTAATGTCAGCATGAGAGCCAACAAACCCAGGGACAAGGGAACAACAAGTGATCTACAATCATGGGTGAGGAGGGTGTAGGATGCCTGGTCAGGCTTCATCAAGCGCAATGTAGCCAATAGGAATTAACAAAAGTTGAATGAAGGTTGAACATGGTCGTGGGACAAAAGGAAAGTAAAATGAAAGAAAGGAAAGAACTAACAGGTAAAGGGCATTTATAGAGGTCTAAATACAGGCATGTACATATGTAAATATATTTACATATGATGATGGGGAAATAGATCTATGTGCATATATTTATATGTTAAGTATTAAGATAGCAGACAGACATTGGGCCTCGACTCAAGTACTCCCTCAACACAAAAATGCTTTGTTCTGATAACCCGGCATTCTGTGATCCCTTCCTTTCCAGCACAATTGCTGAAGGTAAAATGTGTGCATATGCAAATGTGGTGAAGAAAGCTGATGGTGCCCAACTATCAAAAGATAAAGCATCTCAGGTCTTAAAGGCTTAAAGATAAATAAGCAACCATCTAGTTGGGAAGCAACAAAGCCCACATGGAAGAAGCACACCAGCCTGGGTGATCATAAGGTGTCAATGGGATCAAGTGTGAGGCGTCAAAGACCAAGAACAAAAAATCATATAGATGTGAAGGGGGTAGGGAGGGGGAGGAGAGAGTGGAGACCCAAAGTCCATCTGTAGACCATTGGACATCCCCTCACAGAAGGGTTACAAGGAAGAGACGAACCAGTCAGGGTGCATTATAGCACTGACGAAACACACAACTTTCCTCTAGTTCTCTAACGCTTCCTCCTCACCACTATAATGACCCCAGTTCTACCTCACAAATGCGGCTAGATCAGAGCATGTGCACTGGTACAGATAAGAGCTGGAAACAGGGGATCCAGGACAGATAAACCCCTCAGGACCAATAGTGAGATTATCGATACCAGGAGGGTAGGGGAAAGGTGGTGGGAGAAAGAAGGAACCAATCACAATGATCAATATATTACACACCCCCGGGGAGACAACCAACAGAAACATGGGTGAAGGAAGATATCGGTCAGTGTAAGACTTGAAAAAAATAATACTATATAAATTATTAAGGGTTCATGAGGGAGGGAGGGTGAGGAAGGGAGGGCAAAATGAGGAGCTGATACCAAAGGCTCAAGTAGAAAGAAAATATTTGGGAAATGATGATGGCAACAAATGTACAAATGCGTTTGCCACAATGGATACATGCCTGGACCGTGATACGAGCTGCACGAGCCCCCCAAAAAATGATTTGAAAAAAATTTTCCCGAGTTACTATAAAATTTGCATAACCAGAGGAATTGATAAAAATATTTGTAAGATAAGATATAATAATTATTTATAAACTATCAAGGGACCAGGGGTGGGATCGGGGAGGGAGGGGGATGGGGGGGAAAAAAGGGAAACCGAGCTGATTCCAGGAACCCAAGTGGAAGGTGAATTATGAGAGTGATGAGTGCAACGAATGTATAAGGGTGCTTTGCTCAATTGATGTATGTACAGACTGTGATAAGAGCCTTATGAGCCCCAATAAAAAGATTTTAAAAAAAAGAAAATGATTAGGGAAAAAAATATTCCTATGAATTGTACAAGAAGGGAAGTAACAGGGCCCACACATAGGACATGGTAGATAAACATTAATCAGACTTGGCTTCTTTTTCTCCTCCTTCATCAGATGCTAGCCTCGCCTCATTTTTTGTTTCTCTTTTTTGCCAGGTAAATCTTGTTTAGTTTCTTGGTTAGTCACCTCAGTCTGGTTTCTCCTTGCTTCCCTTTGCCCCCCCCTCCTCTCACCCCACTGTTTTCCTTTTTGCTTGCTCTGTTTTGTCTGAAGATTTATCCTTTCCTGATGCCTCTTTTTGCTTTGTCTACACTTTTGCCAGAGCAGGTTCTTTCTTTTTTTAATCCTCTACTTTGTACTCTACATCCGCTGTAGTCTAGATGTTTAAAAATTCATTTTATTGGGGACTCTTATTGTATTCCATATATCAATTGTATCAAGCATATTTGTCCATATGTTGCCATCATCATTTCCAAAACATTTTCTACTTGAGTCCTTGGTATAAGCTCCTCTTTTTACTCCTCCCTCCCCAACCCTTCCACCCTCGTTAATCCTTGATCAATTATATATCGTCATTATTATTTCATATCTTACACCATCTGTTGTCTCCCTTCACCCACCTTTCTGTTATTCATCCCCTTCGAGGGGTGCTATATATACAACCTTGTGATGGGTTCCCCTCCCCCCCCCGTGGCCCCCTCCCATCATGATATGGCCACTCCCACTACTGTTCCTGAGGGGTTTACTTGTCCTGAATCCCATTGTTGAGACCTTTGATCTGTACCAATGTGTGTTCTCTGGTCTAGCAGATTTGTAAAGTAGAACTGGGTCATGGTAGTCGGGGGGGGGGGGGCGTTGATGTGTGATTCGTTGGCACTGTACTACACTTTGGTTGAATCATCCCTTTCTTATAACCCTTCTGTTGGGGGATATCCACTTGTCTACAGATGAATATCCAACTTTTGAGTCATCGCTCCAACCCCCCTCATTCACATTAATGTTTGTTAGGGATCTTTTGATACCTGATCCCATTGACACCTCATGATCACACAGGCTGATGTGCTTCTTCCATGTGGACTTACTTGCTTTCCTGCTAGATGGTTACTTGTTTCATCAAAACTTTAAGATCCCAGATGCTCTATCTTTTGATAGCCAGGCACCATTCACTCACCTGAGCAGGTTTCTCTGACAACTTTGAGATCTCCTCTTAGCCTCCTCCCTCACTGCCCCTTCAGCCCAGCTCGCCTTCCTCTTGGGCATTTTGGCTGTGGGGAGGATGCCCGCTGGATGCCTGCAGACCAGTGCATGGCAAGAGATTTCACAGAGCTGGGCTGCCTGGCCACTGTCACTCTGCCTATCCAGAGCCTGTCGGGTCCATTATCTTTTAATTCAACATTTCCATGAACTTTCTGACACCACCTCACCTTAGAAAAGTACAGCAAGCTTCCCCCTGCCCCTTAGAAAATAGCAAGCTGATCCTAACATTTGCATGGATTACAAAGAACTCAGAATAGTTATAAAATATTAGATAGGAAAACTTAGTAAAAGCCACATTAATCAATATAGTAGGGTATTTGTATAAGGACAGGTATATAGATCAATGGAGCAGAATGGAGAGTCAAATCTAGAGAGACGGTAGACTAGTGATTGTTAGGGGGTTGGGGCAATCAGTAGTGAGAGGAAAAAAGTTTCATTTGGGTTAGTGGAAAAGTTCTGAAAATATGGTGATGCTTGTGCAACTCTGGGAATATTCTAAAATCTACTAAGAATTGTACATTTTGTTGTTATCATGTGCCCCTCGATCAGTTCAGACTCACAGTGACCCTGTGAGCGCAGAGTCCTGTGCCCTGTTCATGGTTATTCCTGTATCTGAGCCCATTGCTGCAGCCACGGGTCAGTCCATCTTTCTGAGGGCCTGCCTCTTTGTCGCTGCCCCTCCACTTTACCACGCACGATGTCCTCCTCCAGGGACTGGTCTCTCCTCACGACATATCCGAAATACACGAGACGGAGTCTCACCATCCTTGCATCTATGAAGCATTCCGGCTGTACTTCTTCCAAGACAGATCAGTTTGTTCTTGTGGCAGTCCATGTTATTTTCAAGATTCTTCATCAATCCCATAATTTAAGTGCACAGATTTTTCCTCAGTCTTTCTCATTCCATGTCCAACTCTCTCATGCATATGAGGCAAGGGAAAACACCGTGACTTGAGCCTGGTGCACCTGAGTCTCACAGTAATAGCCTTGCTTTCAATACTCTACAGAGGTCTGTCCGTGGACTGACCCTACACAACTCATCTTTTAATCGCTTGAGTGCTGCTTCCAGGAGCACCGATTGTGGATCCAAACAAGCTGAAATCGTCGACCACTGGCATCTGTTTCTCTGCTTATCATGGTGTGACCTCCTGGTCCATGTGAGGATCTTGTTTTTCCCACACTGAGCTGTGGTCCATTCTATAGGCGGCAATCCGTGACCTTCAACAGCAAGTGCTTCGCGTCTTTCTCACTTTTAGCAAGCAGAGTTGGGTCATCTGCATATCATGGTTGTTACTAAGCCTTCGTCTGATCCTGATGCCACATTCTTCATATCATGCAGCTTCTCTGATGATTCTTTTCAGCAAACAGATTGATCAAGTATGGTGAGAAGGTAACAACCCGACGCACACCTTTCCTGGTTTTCCACCATGCACCATTCCTTGTTCTGGTCACACGGCTGCCTCTTGATCCACATGCAAACCCCACATGAGCACAATGAACCGTTCCCGGATTCCCATTCTTCTCAAGGCTGTCCATAGTTCGGTATGTACATTTTGACTGCTGTTACTGTTAGGTGTCATTGAGTTGGTTCTGACCCATAGCAGCCTTATGGGCCAGATAGAAACAGCCCAGTCCTTAGCCATTCTCACAATTGTTCCTGTGCCCAAGTTCACTTTAAGTTGGTGAATTTGAAAAAAATTCACAGCTCAATGAAAGTGCTATAAAAATGCACCTGAGAAGATCGGTTTGACAGCAATAATTTGAAGGACTGGGTGAAAGGGCAGTGAGTGTAAGATAATAAGCCCAAACTAAACTCACTGCCACAGAGTTGATGCTGATTCACAAGGACCCTGGAGGAGAGGCTAGAACTTCCCCCTGTGAGTTCCTAAGACTATAACTGCGTCCAGAAGCAGACCGCCTCTTCCTCCCTCGGAGCAACTGGTGGTTTTGAACCGCTGCCCTTGGGGCTGGTAGCCCAGTGTGTAACCACTACACCACCGGTGCACTAAAGTGGAAAAGGAAACAAGAACGGAAGCACAAGCTGAAGACTGGAACCAAGGCCACTGAACAAGCAGAAATAGTTGAATTAGGGTCCTGTTGGTTGCGTACACTTTCACAAAAAAATGCAAAACATTAATATAACTGGAGAAAATTACTATAACAGTCGGTATTATGTTGAGATAAAAAATTAGCAAGACTTTCTAGCATGAAGCAAATTCTTGGTAACTTTCCATGTTTTAAATGCCAAAGAAAAGTGAGAATTTAAATTTATAACTTGGAACAACATCAATGAATTGTGTGTACTGTATAAAAACTGAGAAAGAGGAAGACTCTTTATAAGAGAGACTGACACAGTGGGCTCACAAATAACAGTTGTGAAGGTGGTAGGGCTGGGAAGCACATCAGTCTGGGGTACACAGGTTGCTGAGAGTTGCAATTTTTTGACAGTTATTTGACCTAATAACAACAACAACAGGAAAAAATACCCAAAAGATAATGTAGCTGAGGTTTAGGGAAGGATAAAAGTAAGGTTAGTATACAACTGCTGCAAATAATATGGAGCCACAGACTTCCCACCCTTGTGAGGATATTGTAGGACCAGGTGGTGTTTGTTCTGTTGTACATGAGGTTGCTATGAGTCAGAGCCACTCAACAGCAGATAACAACAAAAACAAAATAGACTTTTAAACAAGAAAGGGAGCTCCGGCATTATACCAACTCAGCGATTCTCAAACGTTAGGATGCAATAGAAATTTAAGCACCTTTTTTGATTCAGTGCATTTGGCAAGAGGCCTATGAATGAGCATGTCTAACAAATTCCCAGGTCAGATGCTGCTGCTGGCGCAGGGATCATACTGCAAGAACCGGGAGATCGAGTTCAACTCTCAGGGTTCATTCATGAGGAACCCAAGCTGAGACACATCTAGGGCTCAATCTAGTTCGCTGCATGTTCCATCAGCAATCTCCCAGGATTTTAGATATCAAGACCTGAAAGCATAAATTGTTTTTAGATTACAGGATCAAATCCCTAACAGGAAGGGAGTGAGTGTTTTCATTACCTGCTTCCACCGAATTAATTGAGTAGTCTTTAAATTGGCCTGCTACATCACTTGAAAACATCCAGTGTTCACCGGCATTATCTTAGTTAAACAAAAATGTGTGTGTGCACGTGTGTGTGTGTGTGTGTGTGTGTGTGCTTCCTTCTCTCTTTGGGCCCCGTTGTGTCAGCTGGAGAACTTCAAAAGTTCCCAATGCCTTGGAAGAAGCACAGCAGCCTGTGTGAGCATGAGGCATTGCCGGGATCAGGCAACAGGCATCAGAAAACCCGAAACAAAACAAAAACTATATATTGTTGAGAAAGAGGGGGATCACAGCAGAGACTCAGAACCCATCGTAGACAGTAGGACACCCCTCACAGAAGGGTCACAAGGAAGGGATGAGTCAACTGGGGTGCAGTCTAGCACTGATGAAACACACAGTATTCCTCTGGTTCTTTGAGGCTCCCTCACCCGCACTATCACGCCCCGGTCCTGCCTTTCAGTTCTGGCTAGCCTGGAGCATGTACACTGGTGCAGATAAGAGCTCAGGACACACAGAATCCAGGTCAGATAAACCCTTCAGGAACAGAACTGGGAGTAGCGATACCAGGAGGGTAGGGGAAAGGTGGGCAGGAAGGGTGAACTGATCACAATGATTGACACATAACACATCCCCCACGTCCCTCCCCACCGAAGGAGACGAACAACAGAAACGTGGGTGAAGGAGAAGCGGTCAGTGTAAAATATGAAAATGATAATAATCTATAATTTATTAAGAAGTCACAAGGGTGGGAGGGGGGAGGGAGGGAAAAAAGGAGCTGATACCAAGGGCTCAAATAGAAAGTAACTGTTCAGATAAGGATGATGGAACATATGTACAAATGTGTTTGATACAATTGATGTATTGATTGTTATAAGAGCTATAAGATCCTCCAATAAAATTACCTTTAAAAAAACCCATGATGACCAAGATGTACCCCCAGGCCAATCGAACCATAATGCTTAAGTGTCAGACTAGGAACCGGCCTCGCTCCTATCACACTCAGCTCTCCCCTGGGTTACACAAGGTCAGGCTGGCTGGAAAGAGGGAAAATAGATTATGAATTATCTACAAGTAACAGGTCGTTCTCAATTTCCTTAAGCAATTGGAACTGTGCCATTAATTTTCCCATAAGTGCAGTCAACCATTCCTCTATTTTGTTAATTTATGTTGATGTGCACAGAAGTGTGAAACATATAATCTGCTCACAGATAATCAAGAGTTGCTTGTAGTAAGTTCATTCCCATTATTTCCACTCTCGTAAAAATAACCCACCTCGGATTTTCATACTGCATTTTAGATCATTTCATAAACTCTATAATTAATTCTCAAGCTTCAGGTGTATAGTCGACGCCATGATAGGTCCTGATTTATTTATTCACTGCATTTGCATTTCTATTCATATCATAACTATAGCCAAACTGCACCTGCAGATCCCAAACTGCATCAGCAGTCGTCTGAAATACACGCATTTTCATTTCTACATTGGCAGCAGTGCTACGACACCTTAGATGCCCACAGACTAACCATATTTGTATTTGAACCCCACCACGCATCTGCCGGTTTGTTGTCGTGTGGTAGCTTGCTTCTTGCTCAACGCCGGCAGCCCTGCCACTGGCATTTCAAATACCAACATGGCCACTCGACATGGGCAGATTTCAGTGGACCCTCCAAATGAGGATGGACTAAGAAGAGAGACCCGAAGCCCTCCTCCTGAAAATCCGCCAATTAAGACTCTACAGATGACAACATAGCGGCTGATGTCATGCTGGAAGAAGCGCCACCGGGATTGGAAGGCCACCACAATGGGGTTCAATGTACCAACAATTCTGAAGATGACACAGGACTGGAAGTCATCTTCTTCTGTTCTACACAGGTTGTCGTGAGTCTAAGGCAACTGACGTGGAAACAAGTAAGACACTTGCACCAATCATGTTAGGCGGCACACAGAAACCCCATCAGGCATCCTCTGTCTCATGTATATTAGACTCGTTAATCTTGTAATGTAAGTTGGTTAGAGTTAAAGCCCTACCACAGCAACGTGGACGCCGAAGAAGGGACAGGCTCTGGATTCCCTGGGTAGAAGTGGCTCAGAGGGCAAACAATGGGGGCTTCTATTGAATGAAAACACAGCACCTTAGTAGTGCTGCGGAACCAAAATCCAACCTTTGGAGGTCACCTTAATAGACGGTCTTATAAAATCCAAAATATCATCTGCAATTAACGTGCTCCCTCAACCATCTATGACAGGCGACCAGACCGTCCCCATTTCCCGCAAAGCGTGAGAAGGCCGGGGAAGGGAAGCTGAATTACACCGAGTGGACCTGCTAGCCAATGTCTCGGAACAGGACACTGATGCTTGCCGTGTCGACTTCCACCTGACACACACCCAAACACAAAACAACCCTGAAATAAGACACGGCATTAAGGTCAGGAGGAGTTCCTGGGTGGTACAAATGGGTAAGCACTAACTAGGAAAGCGCCAACTACAGAAGGTTGGAAGTTGGAGGCCCCCCAGAGCCCCCTCAAAAGGGAAGTGTGAGAGAGCTGAGGCTGAGAAGGCGGTGATGAGCATGCTAGGGCGCACACTTCCCCGCTGACCCACGCGGGAACCCCCTACCACCACCGCCTCGTTGCGACACTCAGCTGGGAAAGAGCATTCGGCTATTTCATCTTCACCAACATCTCAGGGAAAATGAAGCTTCTCCTACCCAGGCTCCAGCCAAAGGAGACACGGGCTCATCTTGAATTCACTCCGAAAGCTCTTCCCGCACCCAAACTGGGCTGCAATTAGGAAGCCTGTAAGGGACAGCTCTGGTACCTCATTTTCCCAAACAGTTTGCAAAACCGGAAGATGCCTCAGGGAATCACAACTCACAAGCAACTCTTTTGAAAATGCAGCAAAGACTTCCCCCCAACTGCACGCACGATGCCCATCTGCCACCGCGGGGTCCAGTCAGGCATCTACCTCAGCTGGATGGATGAAGTATCAGCGCTCAGACCAGTCCGCGCAGTTTGGTGTTAGGCGGACAGAACTTTGGGGAGCAGGTGTTAGAATGTGTGGGGAGGGGAAACCACCCCAATTTGTCTGATCCCATCGAGTGTAGTGTTTGTGGGGAAACGCTGAAGTGGAAAGTGGTCAGTCTGCCATGGTGTCCATTCGGATGGAATACACATAATTACTAACAGAGTTCCATTTATTTGGACACGTCTGTCTTTGGGCTTACTTCAGTTTTGAAAGAATTCACGCAGGGGTTACCCACTGGCCACAACTGTGAATGTGGGCTCCGAGGCTTTGTAAATGGAAGCCTTTGTGGGGCAAACAATGACTAATGAACAAACACTCTCCGCCATGCACATCCTAAGGATGCGAACCCACAGGTGAGCACCCTCACAGTGACAAGGTGGTTTAAGCCACGGATTCATTTCAATACAAGGTCCTCCTTGCTTAGGAGAGAAGAGGATGCATGCACATTGAAATAATTCCCATCCATTCAAACACTGTCCTTTCATTTTCAGGGCTTCGCCTTTACTGGGAACATTAATGGACATGCCTCAGAACGCATTTTGGAGCCAGTGGAAATGAATAGCAAACAGTAATTATGAGTCAGTTAAGGACATGTCCTCCTGGCCCATCTCTCCTCCCTCTCCAAGTTCTCCCTCCCACCTTGCATATCCTTTTGGCATGGCACGCCATCAAAACAGAATCAAGTATTCCCAGCCATTTGGCTAACATGGCTAAAGAACGCCATAGCACAGGAAGGGAGCGATCACACAGCCTTCTTTGAAACATTTTTTCCCCGATGTAATGCACAGACCACTGTGTGACCAGTGCCTTACTTTCAAAATAGGCTTCTCGTGGGCAGTTACAGCTGCTGCACCACCAAGCTCCTGGGAGGCAGCATGGCATGAGCTGCTCTTTTCTACCCGGCTCACCTGGAGGACTCCCGTGTCCCGCCGCGGCTGTCGCGATTGCAAAAGCTGAAGCAGGTGACACCGAGCAGAGGGCACTGTCAGCAGTTTGTCCTGGTGATGCCAAAAAATAAATAAATTAAAATGGAATGGTGAGATCAGCGGCTAATACTCTGCAATAAATACTCTGTAATTCTCATTTTCATTCTTTACATTGGATGAAAAACCTCAACCGCCATTAAGCCGATGCTTACTAGTAATGACCCAGTAGGACAGGGTAGAACTGCCCCTGTGGGTTTCGGAGATCGTAACTGTTTATGGGAGTTAGAAAGCCCCATCTTTCTCCCTCGAGGAGGCTAGTGGTTTCGAACGGCCGACCTTGAGGTTAGCAGCCCAATGGTAACCACTATTACACCACCATAGCGTGAGTCAAATATCCTGGTTTGTCCCTGTGAAGAGGCAAATAACACGATTCTACAATTGCACAATTGTAACAATTGTAACAATTGCGCAATTGTAACAATTGCACAATTTTAACAATTGCACTCTGTTGCCAAGACCAGGGAAAACAGGTTCACCACACCTTACACACGAATCTTCTGACAGTGGAAAACAACCCAACTGGCCCTCAATGGATAAATGGGTAAATCCAACGTGGTATATGCATAGAGTGTAATAGTGTTCACTCATAAAAAAGAAATAACCATACAACAGCATACACGGACCTAGAAAACATTATCCTAAGTATGTGGCGGCCAGGATGGGGTGGGGGGGTGGGGGCACAGGTGGCCGGATACAAAAGGCCACATATCATGTGATCACCCTGGTCCAAAGTAAACAAATCCACAGAGAGAGTGGATTGGGGGTTGCTAGCCTGGTGGGGAAGGTGGGGAGAAGGGGGCTGGGAAGTGACTGTGAACCCTGAGTTTGAGGGAAGAGGACAGTGTGCAGAGTAATTAAAATATTCTAGAACTGCACAGTAGCTGTGATTACACAGTTTTGCGAATATTATGCTGGAAAACAGTTAAAAGGGAGAGCTTTGTGGTATGTGAATGACGTCGCAGTGAAAAAAGATTTCCTTCTTTTTAAAAAAGATTCTATATCAGCTACTGGTAGAAGTTTCTTCTTGAAACACGTTTAAAGCTTGGGATAGATTCAACGCGGCTCTTCTAAAATCTAAAGTTTCCCCGAGCCACTTGCGCCATCCCTGGGCCCCTCAGACTGTTCTCTACACGGCATTTGAGACAGACGTAGATGCTAACCTCACCGTTTATCCCCACTCGGGCTTTATGGAAAACCCGTCTTCTGTGAGTCTAGCCTAAAGGGTTTTTGTTAGCTTGCTCTGGAGCTCCCCAGGCATGCTTAAGACAAACACATAAGGGAGGAAGCCAAGAGCTGCTCAGGGGGGCAGGCGTGATAGCACACAGCAGCTCCACGCTGTCCTTACGAAGAAGCAGCCTTAAAATACATCTGGAACAAGGCAGCAAGTAGGCAGGTGAACAGACAACATTTCTGTAGACAGTGAGAGAATGTGTAACACGCCCCGGCTTGGACTCTCTGTTACATCAAAGGGTTTAGCTAATAAGTTTAATTTATATAATTCCTACTTACATAAGGATTTCCAAGCAAATAATCCTTACACAAAATTTTAAATTTATAGATGAATATCAATATATGACAAGTGGTTTATGAGACTATAAAATAGAGGCCAAATTATAGTAACAGGCTGAATAGCAAACACCTCATTCTTGCCTTAGTAGAGCTTGCTTTAAGCTTTGAGCTCTGACCTTGAAGTTTTCCAGGCTACAGTGAACTGTGGGAGGCTTGTCAAGGGCATTGCCAGGTCTGGATTGATAGGCTCGTAGATGAGTCCAGATCTGGCTATGATAAGCCAGGAACATTGTCAGATAGTCTAAATGGCCCATAACAGACCAAGAGTCTGAAATCAACCAAGATATCTTTTGTTAAATTGTCTTTCTTGAAAACACGCATATAAAGGTTAAAAAAAAGTTTTCATATTTTATTGGGTTACTTGGGATGAATCTGATTTCATAATTGTGTGATTTTTCCCTTTTGACTTGAAATAATTAGCTTGAGGAGAAAAAAAATTAAACACCTCAAAGATAATTGTTATTTTATTTGGATATTTTTATTCGCACCATGGGAAAAATAATCTAAGGATTTATACCTTTCGCTCTGGTGATTTTTCTCTCCAATTGGAGAGTGTCTATTAGATATTTCTGAGTCTCTCTCCGAGTTCTCACCTCCAGGCTGGCGATAGCGGAGGTGCCTAGGAGTTGAGGGGGATCTGCAGGGCGAAAGTTCCGTGGCATCCGCAGCTGGGGCACTTTCCACTCCTGCTCGGTCCGCGGGTGCAGATGCTAGGACTGCTGCTGGAAAACATGGTGCATTTTAATTCCAGAGCTTCCTGACAGCACTGTGCAGGGAAAGAGAAAGGTTCGTTATGGGGAACAGGCGATGCCTGGTTGTCTGTGTTTGTAAGGCTTTCATATGAAATCCAGCCATTCTGCTTGACAGACGGCCAAAGACACAAAATCAAAAGATAGATCTTTTTAACCCTGCTTGTGCCCCTGCTGCCCCTGCCTGTCCCTGCCCAGTTTCTCTGCCCCACACAGTAGTAAGGGTTGAAGAGAAAATGGAGTATGTATTGGATCCCCTGCCTTTCAGAAGGGGCCGGGGCTGGCTTTTCCAGATTATAAATCAGAATGGAGTGGAAAATTGAGACTTCATTTGTCCTTTGCTCCGGTTGCTCCCTGAAGCTAACCAACGATTGAAGCTCAATGCATGCGATCCACCAGGAAGCTGCATGGTCCGGGACCTAAGGATATTGAAGCTCAATGCATGCGATCCACCAGGAAGCCGCATGGTCCGGGACCTAAGGATATTGAAGCTCAATGCATGCGATCCACCAGGAAGCTGCATGGTCCGGGACCTAAGGATATTGAAGCTCAATGCATGCGATCCACCAGGAAGCTGCATGGTCCGGGACCTAAGGTTATTGAAGCTCAATGCATGTGATCCACCAGGAAGCTGCATGGTCCGGGACCTAAGGATATTGAAGCTCAATGCATGCGATCCACCAGGAAGCTGCATGGTCCGGGACCTAAGGATCTCGAAGCTCAATGCATGCGATCCACCAGGAAGCTGCATGGTCCGGGACCTAAGGATATTGAAGCTCAATGCATGCGATCCACCAGGAAGCCGCATGGTCCGGGACCTAAGGATATTGAAGCTCAATGCATGCGATCCACCAGGAAGCTGCATGGTCCGGGACCTAAGGATATTGAAGCTCAATGCATGCGATCCACCAGGAAGCCGCATGGTCCGGGACCTAAGGATATTGAAGCTCAATGCATGCGATCCACCAGGAAGCTGCATGGTCCGGGACCTAAGGATATTGAAGCTCAATGCATGCGATCCACCAGGAAGCCGCGTGGTCCGGGACCTAAGGATATTGAAGCTCAATGCATGCGATCCACCAGGAAGCTGCATGGTCCGGGACCTAAGGATATTGAAGCTCAATGCATGCGATCCACCAGGAAGCTGCATGGTCCGGGACCTAAGGATATTGAAGCTCAATGCATGCGATCCACCAGGAAGCCGCATGGTCCGGGACCTAAGGATATCGAGCTGTACTGTTCAAACGGGCAGCGCTAGTCAGATACAGCGGTAAGCATTTCAACTTCAATGAAGCAAAGTTAAAGCAAATCGTTCAGGTGTCCGTGGGCGCAACGTAAGTGCTCAGCAGCAAGCTGTGGTCGTGACTGCAGCACTGGACAGCACACATCTACAGCACGCCATGCTCCCAGAGCCCTCCATCGGATAGCCCTGATCTAGAGCAACAGGTCAGCAGGCTGGGAGGCAGAAGTGCTTGACACAATGTTGGCCCCTTTGCTGCAACCCACACCCCCAAGAATAAAAGACACATCATTATTTGGGTCACATGTAAGCTATTGCTGATGATATTTCCATACCCCTTCCGCTGACTTAACCCACTGCCATTGAGTTGATTCTGACTCCTTGGGACCCTATCATACAGAGATATGCTCCTTAATGTTTCCGACACTGCAAAACTTTATTACATAGCCACAGTTGTCAAAACAGCCTGGCCAATGAATGTATAAATGAGCTTGACACAATGGATGGATGGATTGTGATAAGAGTTGTACGAGTCCCCAGTAAAATGATTTAAAATAAAACAAAACAGGCTGGTATTGGTACAGCAATAGGTGCACAGATCAATGGAACAGCATTGGGAACCCAGAGGCAAATCTATCTTCCTACACACAAGTGATCTTTGACAAAGGCCCAAATGCATTACATGGGGAAGATATGGTCTCTTTAACAAATGGCGTGGGTAATACTGGATATACATTTGTCGAAGAACAAACAGCACCCATATTTCACACACAATACAAAAAAACAAACTCAAGATGGATCAAAGACCTAAATGCGAAACCTAGAAATAAAAAGATCATTGATGAAAATATCGGAATAAATATAGGAACCCCAAAATAGCCTAAATGCACTACCAAACATAATGGAAAACCCACAAACAATAGAGACAAAACAGATGAAAGACCTCCGAAAACTTAGATACTTAAGTGTCTGGAAAGATTTCACAAAGAGTGAAAAGAGAGCCCACAGCCTGGGAAAACGGTTTTGACAATGGCATACCAGACAAGGGACTAATCTCTATAATCTACAGAAAACTTCAACACCTCAACAACAGAAGAAGACAATCCATTTTTTTTTAAATGGGCAGGGGACAGTTCACCAAAGAAGACATTCAGGTGGCCAGCAAACTCATAAAGAAATGCTTGCACTCACTAGCCATTTGAGAGACGTAAGTCAAAGCAACTCACCCCAGCATTATTAGCAAAGGTAAAAAGACAACAGAAAACAACAAATGCTGGCAAGGATCTGTAGAGACTGGAACCCTCACCCACTGCGGGTGGGACTGAAAATCAGTGCAATCAAGGTGGAAAACAGTGTGGCACTTCTCAGAAAGGTAGGGAGAGAAATACCATAGGCCCCAGCAGTTTCTCTACTCGGTATATGTCCCAGAGCTGTGGCATGAACAGATACACACACACACACACACACATACACACACACACACACACACACACACACACACACACACATGGTCATGGCAGTGCTATTCACATTAGCAAACAGACAGAAAGAACCTAAATGTCCACTCGTGGAAGAGGGGATTAAAAAGAACCTTGGTCCATACACACAATGGGACAGCAAGCAATGTTAAAGAAGAATGGTGGCACTTTGAAACCTCCTCGCCCGGAGGAACCTGGAGGACATGAGGCGAAGTGGAATTAGTTCATCTCAAAAAGCAAACTCTTGTGTGAGACCACGATTATAACATGCCAAGAAAAGATCTTCCCACTAATGGAAACACTCCTGCTGGCTGGTTCCCAGGGGTGAGAGGAGAAGAGAAGAAGGAAAAATCACTGGCTAGAGGGGGAGGTGAGGCAATAACCAAAGCAAAACCATAAAATAATTTCTAAATGGTAAAATAAAACAGATGTCCTGAGACTGCAAATCTTTATGGGGACAGACAGCATCATCGTCTTGTCAGAGTGACTGCTGGGTTTTGTTAGACCTTGCCTTTTGTTAACCGCCCAAACGTCACCCCACTACGCCACCTTAGGTGGTGCAAAGGGTTAAGCAAAGGGCTACTACCTGAAAGGCTGGCAGCTTGAACCCACCCACAGGCTTCTGGGGAAAGGGCCTGGTGACCTGCTTCAGAAAGGGCACAGCCTTGAAAACCCTGAGAAGCAGCTCCACTCGGCACGCGTGGGACTGGACGGAGTCAGGATAGGCTCCACAGCACCTAGCAGCACCACACTGGCCGAAGAGCCAGGTACAACCACAACTGTGCGTCCGTGGTTTCAACGAAAAGCACTCAAAGAATTTGCCCAACTAGGCCATTAATTCTTCCCCAGACTTATATTCAACTCCCACTGATAACACGCTTGGTGTCACTTTGGCTATTTTTGCATTTCCCTCTGTCAGCAGCACTCCGCTCCGGCTTCCTTGGCCAGCCCATTTGAAATGTCACTCTACATATTTTGCACATCGCTAATGACTTCGCATCAAGCCATTTTCACACTTGTGTGTGATTTGTTCTCTTAGAAATGTGGCCACAATTCTGCTCTTTAGAAACACAAAGGGCCGGGGAAGGAAAATGGTTAGACTCTTCCCTTGAATGACATAATTACAGTAAAGCGGGCAGCGGAGGCACGAGGCAGACAAAATATCAGTGCTTAGCTGTTAGTTTTATTGTTTTCTAAATGCAGTAATGGCAGGCATCTGCTCTGGAGAGAAAAAGCAGAACATTAGGCACAGTTCTTTTCTGGGTTTGATTCCACCATTCATTTGAGGCAAAGGAGGAAATCACGAGTCAGCAACTACATTGAGCCCCCAAACTTTCCCGTGGGAGAGCTGGTCAGGCCAGAATATCTACGGGAAGATTAAGCTAAGGAACAACAAACGTCCTCACTCCATCAAGTCAATAGTTCTGCTTATCTCAACCCTGTAAGGCAGGGGAAAACCACTGCCGGGACCCCTGCGACTGAAACTCTTTATGGGAGTTGACAGCCTCATCTTTCTCCCATGCAACGGTTGCCGGTTTCCAACTGCTGACCTCATGGTTAGCAGCCCAACGCTTCGCTGCTCCTCCACCAGGGCTCCTTCGAAAAAACAGGCAAGAAACAAACAAACAAACAGCTAACAAATATACTCAAGTATATACTCAAGTATAAGCCGACCCAACTATCAGCCGAGGCACCTAATTTTACCACAAAACGGCATTAAAAATGTGCTGAAAAACTCGGCTTATACACAAGTATATACGGTATGTTCGAAGAATGGGGAAAAATAAGCTTCAGTGGCGCGGGAGAAAAAACATGTCTTTCTGGCATGTTCCCTGCTGATCAAGTCCCATGTAAACAGCTTTCCTAACAGGATGAAGGGGCTCCAGATGCATGAGCAACATGGGATGCGCGTTCAGCCCAGGTAGGCAGCTTTGGACCTCAGCACACCATCACAGACACTAACCAGTCGTAGGGGGAGGGCGACAAAGTCTGAACCAAGTCGCACAGCCACTGCCCAAAAGGAATGTCTGTTTCTTTCCACTGACGTGATCACCGGGTGAAATTGGGACGCAGCTGAGTCTGGTTAACAAAAGCACCCCGTGCAGAAGCAAGAGGAGTTTGCGTGGTATGGAGAGGGAAGCACATTGGCGAATTCTGGTGAGAGACATAGATGATTTGGGGGACTGAAGTGGAGGGAAATTAAATTCCATACAGGAGACCGAATTCAAGTCCAGGTCAATGGTCCTGCGGCTGCACCGCTGGTCAGTGGAGGCTCAGGCGTTGCTGTGACGCTGAATACATTTCGGCGCGGCTGCCAGACCAGGATGGACTGGGAAGAAAGCTCTGGAAACCCCACAGATCCCAAGGGTCTGATCTGCAAATGATCAGAACCAGCAACATCTTGGGCAGTTGTACCTGGGGGGCCATGAGTCAGAGATGAACAAAACAACAGCTAACAATGACGGCACCGTTCCCTCCAAAAGGCCAAGGCTCATTCATTTTAAGAATGATTCCTTACAAATCTGGCTAGACCAGAGCATGTACATTGGTATAGATAGGAACTGGAAATACAGGGAATCCAGGATGGATGATCCCTTCAGGACCAGTGGTGTGAGTGGTGATACTGGTAGGGTAGAAGGAGGGTGGGTTGGAAAGGGGGAACCAATTATAAGGATCTACATGTGACCTCTTCCCTGGGGGAACAAACAACAGAAAAGTGGGTGACGGGATACGTTGGACAGTAAGATATGACAAAATAATAATAATTTATAAATTATCAAGGGTTCATGAGGGAGGGGTCAGGGGGAGGAAGAGGAAAACTGAGGAGCTGATATTAAGGGCTCAAGTAGAAAGCAAATGTTTTGAGAATGATGATGGCAACAAATGTACAAATGTGCTTGACACAATAGATGGATGTATGGATTGTGATAAGAATTGTATGATCCCCCAATAAAATGATTTTAAAAAAAAGAACGATTCCCTACTTAAGTTCTCTTGTTATAAAACTCTCAAAAGGCTGGCATTATCATCGCAAGGACAATAAGTCAGAGAAAGTGCACTGACGTAATTCAAATAGTGTACTGCGGACCTAAAACTGTCGACCCAACTGGTGTGGGAGAGACTTTTGGCCTCAGGAAGGAATTAAGGAGTGAAGCTGGTATCATGAGAGAAGATTGTAGGCAATTTTATCCTGACAAGAGAAGCAGGGATTTACTCCCCTAAGTTATACATTCTGGGAAGGATTTCAGTGAGAAACATAAATTAGGAGCTCAAGTGTATCTCTTAATTCTCTATTACGAGAGAGAAGCTAGTATTTCTGTCACATGTCTAGTCACAGGTTCTCTCCGTCTGCTAGGCCAGGTCATAAAGAACCAGCAGGATCACATGACCAGGCTCGCCAGCCGTCCCTGTTCACAACGATCCACTCTGTCCAACATCTGCAATGCCAGGCCTTCAAGGTTTTTGCCAGTGTCCATCCCTGGGCACTTGATTCAAGCTTTATTTTTCCTTGGTCTCCTTCGGTCTTACCTATCCCCACTTATTTCTCCAGGAAAAATCCTATCGATCCTACCACAGAGGAGGGCCATCAAAAAAGAGAAAGATCCTCCATGAGATGGATTGAGACAGTGGCTGTAACGACGGGCTCAAACCAAACACTTCTGAGGATGGTCAGGACTGGGCAGTGTTTTCTTATGCTGTTCATGGCGCTGCTATGAGCTGGAACAGACTCACTGGCGACCACCACCCCCACTGTGGCCACGCCGCCAGCCCAGATGGGAGTCCAAGCAGGTTCAATGGCATGGCAGCGAGCATCCTGTACCCATTGCCACCAGTCACACACAGTGCTCATAGGAAACGAATGTGGGGCGGGGGGTGGGTGGGTGAGGACAGGTTTGCACGGTTTGGGAAGACAACCCAATACCACACACATTATATGTATATATGGTATACACTCTGAGCTCGGGTTTTGAGGACTCAGAATGCGGGAATTGAGGAGGAACACTGTGGAACATTCCTGGCGCGATCAGTGGAAGAATTAGGATAAGCAATGAGCCTCTTGGGTGGGGACCGCTGGAACCAGGAGTTGCAATTGACCTGGCAGCAACTAACAGGAAGAACATAACTATGACTGTCACAAAGTTCGTGGAAAAATAGAATTCAAAGAGAATGATGGCATTTTCCCATGAACTTCCTAAACCCTCCTTGGGTTTAGATGGCAGCAACGCAGACAGTTACCAATATTACTTTTGCCTTTTTAGTAACAACAACAAATTCTACAGCACAGCTCTTTGGGGCAAGTAGGTACTGGTACCAAATGACACTCTGGTTTGGTTTATTCGGACACAATCTCCCCGACTTTTCACCTCCCAGGACACCCTGTCTGGAGCTTTTCTATCAGAGCCCCTCTGCCCTCAAACTTGCTCTGCATCGACCTTCGCCACAGAACAAGGTTCTCAGGGCAAGGACCTCATCTTCTTTACCTGCTGCCCCGAACACAAAGTCTGCATGGAGAAGATGCCCATTCAACAACTCACCAGGACTGCCCGCGCTCCCATCCAGGACCAGGGACAGCAAACTAAAGCCACCGAGGCACAGGCATTTGACCGGAAATGCTTCCTCCCTACCTCAGAATAACATAGGGATCCCAACTCTCCCCACCTCGCTTCTCTCCCGATCACCACTGTCCCATAGGGGGCAGGAAAGAACCTCTCCTAGCAAAGGCTTGCAGGTCTTAGGCTGCCCTAGCCCGGAAGGCGGATTGAGATAAGCTTCTTCCCTAAATCACTTCCTCCAGGGAGGCTTGAATCCCAGATGCCCTTGTCAGCCAGGGCCCTGCCTCATTATTCCATAGAAAAATCCATCATGATTCAGCAGCAGCTTGTTGTTCTAATGACTTTTTAATTATCTTCCCCGTTCCCTCCTCCTTCATTGCTAACTTGTCAATTTAAACACTTTCGTGTTGCACAGGGCGCTACTTTGCAGGATGGCAAGCACCCCCAGTTAAAACTCCATTAAGGACTCCACTGGGCAAGCCTATTTAAGGCATGTGAGCTAGCAACCGCATGGGCATCTCAGGCAGGGAACTGTTTCCAGCTAGGCGAGCCTCCTTGACAGGCAGGCGCACGGTGTGCCCGATTGTGAACAGATCACCAATCGCAGTGAATGTGTTTAAGGGACCTTGCTCATTTGACTATGAAACCCTTTGATTTTCATCGTCCAGCGCGGGACTTCAACAGCAACACGTGTCCTATCACCCTGACTCAACTAACTGAGGAAGTGAGGTGGGAGGCGGAGGACCTTAAACTAGCTCGCCCAGTGTTTCACTTGAACCTTTACTACCTGCCAGGCACCGGCCTAGGCACCGAAGGTACACATATGTACTACACGGGCATGGAGGCTGAGAAAGACTGACCAGGCAGATGGAAGAACAAGCGCAAATGACCCTTGGGTTGCTGGGAAGCAAAAACCAGGGCAATGAACTTGAGGAGCTTAGTAGATGAGCGAGAACCTGCTAAGAGAGGGCTTGGAGAATAAGACAAGACCTAAGTACCACAGAGCCTTGAACATGTGGGGAGAGAGGATCTCCTTTACGTGGCATGGGAAGACATTAAAGAAAATCAGCAGGAAATGATGTGATCTGATTCGCATTTTACAAAACAACCCTGGCTGCAGCGTAAAGAATGAACACTGACCACCCCCACGACCCCACCAAATTGATTTTTCTCATGTCACTGTTGTGTTATGGTGGGTTGCCTTGGTAACCAGACTGAAGAACCCATCGTAACGATTCCATGCAAGGTCATCCTCAGCAGTGGGAAGGCAGCAAGCAGTACCAATTCTTCAAGTGGACACTGGCGGAGGAGAAGCTCCTCACAGTCTTCCTCTCTGCAAAGCGCCTTCAGCCAACCAGCCTTGACCAAGGTCCAAGAAGAACCGCCTGGTAGTAATACTGTGAAATATACAACCATTTAGTCCAGAACTGACTGCACTGCACTTTTTTACTTTAGGAAGCAACAGGACAGCCAACCTTGCTCTCTGGCCCACAAGAGCTAGCAGGACCTACCGGGATTCTCTAAGTAGCCAATGCACCATTCTACTTTCTCTACAGGTGTACGAGAGGCACGGAGAAAGGGAGCCAGAAGGAGTGGGGCGGTGGGGAGAGCAGGTGGCCAATAGGTGGGGGTGTGGCAGGAGGATAATACCTCTTTGAATACTTCGCTTTAGCTTGTTACACAGCTCCACGCGGGGGTTATCTACATTCTCTTCTACAGATCTCGGGCTTTGCTCTGGAGAAGAGAGGCCTCGGCTAAGATCCAACGGTACTTTACCAGTGTGCGGCGGTGGGGACGCGGCGGGGCTCTGTGTGGCCGTGGGACTGCTGGATGCTGAGGAGGTAGTCAGGTCCAAAGCTCCTATCCTTGAGTTCAAGGGAGAAGTCAAGGACAGCTTTCTGGCTCTCACGGGGGAGGAGGTTCTAGACACAGCCCTTGGTGGTGGGGAAGAGAATTTGCGACACAGATGCGGGGATTTTCCATCCGCCAAGTGTTCACCTCTGTTGTTCTGGCTGATGGCAAAAAATAATTCCAGTGACCTAAAAGTAAGAGCAAAGCCCATGAACAGATCATCGCCCAGTGAAAATGATTTCCAAAGTGTCTTTCAAGAGCGTGTCCCGTAGGTTTACTGCTGTTAGGTGTCACTGAAGCGCTTCCGACCCATAGTGACACTGTGCACAACCGGGCAGGTGCCTCGGCGTAAAGCACAAAGGATCCTTGCACTTGGGGTACTGGGTGTGCCCCGTGTGACTGGGATCGTGGGAGTGCTCATCGATCGTGGTGGAATTCTCCCCGCCAAGGAGACCAGGGTTTGATCCCTGACCATGCACCTCAGGCACAGCCACCACTTGTCTGCCAGGGGTCGCATGATGTCACGATAATGCTGAACCGGGTTCGGCGGCTCTTCCAGACCGAGATGACCGAGGGAGGAAGGGCTACTTCTCTACTTTTGCAAACCAGCCCATGGAAATCCTGTGGACCACAATGGTGCCGTTTCCGACTCACTGTGGGGCTGGCGCAGGGCCGGCAGCATTTGCCTCCTCTAGCCCTAGGAAACCCCTGGACTGAGAGGTGAGGCTGACACCAGCTAATGACAAATGCTACGTGCAAATATACCCCGCGTCCTGTGTAACGGACACAAGACACGTGTCTGACATTTCCTGGTGCCCTGCTACTTAACTGTGGTCTGAACACCAACCAGGAGTCCAGGCCCAAGCTGCACAAGATCCCACTTGCTTATTTCCCACTTTAAATGCTCCCACTTTCAAATAATATTCATTATTTAATGAATATTAAACTTTATTCACTCAACGACTCATCGGGTCGATGCCGACTCTGCAGCCACCCTGTGGGACAGAGCAGCACTGCCCCGTGGGTTTCTGAGGCTGTAACTGTTTACGGGAGTAGAAAGCCTCATCCTTCTCCTGTGGTGCACCTGGGGGATTGAAACTGCTGACCTTGGAGTTAACAGCTTGTAACTACGATGCCACCAAGGCTCCTTTATTAATAGTTCATTTGAAACCGTTATTTTCAGGAAAAGCCTACAACAATCGAGTTAATCTCCAAATAATCCCAGAGCATGATGAGACTCAACATCTCACTCAGAAACTCACAATCTTCCACTGTGGGCAGGTCAACCAGGTCCATGGGCGAGACAGGAGCCCTGCCCAGTGACACAAGAGCCACACCCCCACCTACTCCCAGACGTACCTCACAGGGATGGAGGTGAAGGGCCTCTTGTAGATGTCGGAAAGCTTCGCCAGCACTACGGCTGCGGAAGTGAAAATCCGGTAGGTGTGTAGGAAAGTGTTGAGGAAATCAATGCTCAGGAAGCGCAGGTCTGTCAGCCGCTCCAAGAGGCGCCCCACACTGGCATAACGGATCTGGGGCACCTTGCAGGAGTTGAGCGTCTTACTGAAGCAAATGTCAGTGTCGTCTTTATGCAGACGGGCATCGGACCTGCACACAAAGCAGGGGCAAGTAACCAAGCAGCACGGCGCTTCCTCTCTAGCCACGGAGTAGCTCAGTGTTTGCAAACAAACCCTTGTGGCTCGGCCCTCCACTGCACTTCATGAGCTGGAAAAGCACGTGCAGTTATACTGTCTATAGAGATGTATTTAAAAATAGGCCATTGCCGTATAGCCCTCAATTAAACCAACTACCATTGAGATGACCCAGAGAAACCTATAGAGAGTTTCTGAGATTGTATATCCTTAGGGGAGCAGACAGACTCATCTTTCCCTCAAGGAGAGACTGGTGGGTTTGAACCACTGACCTTGGGGTTAGTAGCCCAACACCTAACCCACAGTGCCAGCCACTAGCACCACTATTGGAGAGCAGGCCAAAATTAATTGTGGATAGGAGTCCTGGTGGCGTAGTGGATACACATTAGGCTGCTAACTTCAAGGCCAGCGGTTTGAAACCACTAGCCACTCCACAAGACAAAGATAAGGCTTTCTACTCCCATAAAGAATGATGGTCTTGGAAACCCATAGGGGCAGTCTACCCTGTCCTGTAGGGTTGCTATGAGACAGCATCAACTGCTGGCAGTGGGGTGTGTGTGTGTAAAATCATGATTGCTATTGCTACGTCTCGCTGCTAACCTTGTTTAATGTTTAATCTTCTCAGGTGAGTGGAGTCATATGCCCTACGGTGCACTCAGGAAAGGAACATTGCTATGCCCTTCAGGCAAAGCCAAACAGGAGCATCAGAAGGGAGCTTGTAAACAATCAATGAGGTGCAGGGGTGAACCCTTCCTGAGAGTCTGCTTGAACCGGCACCCAATGCTGCTCGCGGCAATATCTGCTGCATGACTCTTTAAATCCTCCGGTTTGACTGCTTCCCAACCCTTTGCCCCCAGGCAGTTCCATCAGAAATCTACGGTACCCACTCCAGGTGGATCATGCCGGTGGGAAAGATACCCACCTTCCCACCACTTGGAGGAAGCGCACAGGCTGAACAGTCCCTGGCCGCACGCTCACCACCCACAGCCCTTGGATCCCATTTGTTACCGAGGGCGAAAAAGGAGGGTGGAGAGGGGAAATTTGTAAGAGGAAAGGCTGATCGGCAGAGGCTGAAGCCACCCGAAGCTCAAAAGCATTGTTCAACCCTCGCCAGAACCTCCTGTAGCCTCTTTCCCCTCAGAGGTCCTCAGCAGCTCAGGGGGCCGCAGACAAACAAGGATGGGAAGTCCTGGAGTTCATTCATCACTTGCTGAAAGGATGCTCTCCTCCGGGCCCTGTGATATCTGGCGAGAAGGCGGCTTGCTAACAGGCAAAGGCAACTGGTGTGTGCCCCTAATTAGTCCTTTCAGCACTCGGCAGGGGATCGACAATTATATATTTATCTCTTTTTGGATAAAAAGGAATCAATAGCTTTCTTAGTTTGTGCTTCAAAACTTTCCACCCCAAAGGATACTCGAAGCAGGTGGAAGTCCTTCATGTGCAGGCCTGAAAGAGCATTTTTAAAAAGCAGCTCACTCCTGCCAGCTAACTACTGAGGGGCTGCTCCTTTCAGTCTTATCACAGGTCTTTGAAAAACATAAGTGCACCTGAAAACAGCACGGCTCCTGTCACTCACTCCTGAACCCCCAGGCGACTGGTGGTTTCTGGTTCTCCATTTCCTCGTTTGGAAAATGAATACGCTTGTGTCAGAACGCTGCATGGACCTATCCAGCCGCCTGTGCAGAAGCCTCAAGGAGGCCCTGACGTTTCCCCCACCACTTCCCAGTGGAAACCTCCACTTTCTGACAAAGCTGATGTCCATTCTCTAGACACGATGTGTAGAACACACTCAGATGCCATCTGAAAGGCTCTTGTTACCTAATAAACGTTTAGCAATCTAATTGACTTTGAGCATTGCAACTTTGGACTGCAATTAGTTTAAGCAAAACGCAAGGGGGGAAGGATACAAACACACACGTGGTAGCCCACAGGAAAAGAACAGAAAGCTCATTACTCCGCCGTCCTCAAAATTATGATGACATTTTCATTTTAAATAAAGAAATCAACTATTATTAAAGGATTTCATTTTCTGCTACTCCACGGAATAGGATATCCTTTTATTTCCCAGGGGGCTCTCAGGAAAAACAGAATGCCTTTCTTAACACTCCTACGATATTCACACCTCCTTTTTTTATAAACATTTAAAAAGCAATCCTGAGACATCAAGCCCACATGATCTGTGGTAATTAGGAAGTTTTAGAAGGAAGAGCGTGCATGCAAAGTGAGTCCATGTCAGTAACAAGCCACAATGAAGATCGGATTGTTCTTCTTGTATCTCTGAAAACGGTGGCAATTTTGTGGGGACTTGGGGGATTTGGCGGTCTGAGTCAGTGGGATACACAGGGAAGAAGAACATAGCATTTTGGGGAGGATACAGGCTGGGAAGAGGGTCATGGAAAGAAATGGAGATGTAAAATCATATTCTTCCCTCTGAATGAGGAGAACTAGATCCACGGAGGCTGAAAAGAAGAAAAACAGGGATACTTCACACTAGGACACTGCTTGGGAGGCCATCCAGCACAGACACACATCCCAGCATGCTGGACTCTCACAGAACCTCCTTCAGTCTGAGAACAGGGTTCTGACCTCACAGGTAAGCGCCCCCCTCCCCACCCCTCACTGGATCAGCTCTTGGGTGGACCCAAAGGCAGGGAAGCCCAGGTGGGTCTGGCTGTGAGGAAGCTGTGCAAACCTGAGTAAGCACAGGCTCACAAAAGACTGCCATCACCCGGGAAGGCAAGTAGACTCGGCCATGGACCAGCCTAACTGCCAAGCACCTGACTAAGGTTTTTATTATTATTCATTTTTTTCAAATCTACAAAATATATGCTCAGCAGGTGTGCAACAGTCTCATGGTTCAGCGAGAGATAACTGGGTACACTAGCCAGCGCAGAGTTTTTGTGAAGTATTAAAATATGAATCCGATGGTAGAAAAGTAATAAGAAAATGCAAGTTAAAAAACTAAGTCATAATTTGAAACTTTTGATATTTTGAATTCAAATTCCATATGTAAAACTTTAGTCTCACACTTTTTTAATGAAGCCGGTTAATTTTTTTAAAAAACACACATGCAACTATACTGAATGAAAAACCTAGAAAATGGAATGTTAAAGTATTCTTTGCCTTAGAGTTTTAAAGTCACCCCTCCCAAAATGTTTGTCAGCTTGACCATACCTGTTTGCCATCAAGCCGATTCTGACTCACAGCAAACCCCGTACAACCGAGAACCATTGCTCCACCCAGTTTCCAAGGATGCAATTCTTATGGAAGTAGGCTGCTATAGATCGACTGGTGGACTTGAACCACTGACCTTTGGGTTAGCAGGCCAGCACTTAACCACTGCACCACCAGGGATCCTTTTCCTTCAACAAGCAATTTAAAATGCCATTAGCAAATCATTCTTTTATCGTTTCCATCTTTCGGCAGTCATGGTGGCATTGTATCATGCACTCTGCCTCTGTCGGACACACTAAGCATTGCTTTAACAACATACCATTGAGATGATGCTAACTGAAGTTAAGGCTTATCAGGAGAGGAAAGGCATTGTGCTAAAGTTGTTCTTTTACTGCCTTTGCATAAACAATCAGGTATCAAAAAGCCACGCACAAAGGCACAGAAGATAAACAGGTTCTAAGTTCCACATACATATTTCGGAAACTATAATTGAGCTACTAGAAAAATGGCGGCTTCATTTATCTATCTATCTATCTATCTATCTATCTATCTATCTATCTATCTATCTATCTATCTATCTATCTTCTATCTATCTATTTCTGGTACTTAGAATTTGGAGTGCAAACAACCAAGAAGATGAGAGTCATGAACAGTTTGGTCAGTTTCAAAATAATCCCCAAACAATTTCTGAATTTGGAAACAGAAAATATATGCAGAGCGAAAAGCACCAACTAGTACACAGAGTCCTGGTCCGTAATTAGGGCTATCACTCTTGTTAAGCGGTAATTTCCCTAACAATCACTTTCAATGGTAGGATTTGCTTTTCAACAAAAACAAAAGGGCACCGGGAGGGTGGATACAGGCACAGACCTGGGCAAGTAAGTCCAAAAAACCAAACTCGCAGCCACCGAGTCAGTTCCACCTCCCGGCAACCCTTGGGCACTGGGAGAACTGCCCCTGCGGGTCTCTGCGACTAACTTTGTACAGGAGTAGAAAGGCTCCTCTTTCTCCCGAGGAGTGGCTGGTGCCTCGCAGCCCGTCACATAACCCCGATGCCACCAGCGCTCCCTGCAGGTGGGCAGTGAGTGGGTGATGTGACAGCGCCAGTTTATTGGGGTTGAGTATGTTCCAAAGGGAGACAGCTCTAGAGGCCAACCTGGTGGGAGATGCAGATGAGGCAGTCACCCCACTGTCAACCCTCAGACCCTGCACTGCCCGACGGCCACAGCTAGCAATCACTGTTTCCATTTCCTCCTCCAAGCTTGCAAACCTTGATAGGCTTTAGTCCTTAGTGAAGGTACAGCTGGCACGAAGGAATATACAATTTTCCCATGCTGTGATTCAACCGAAGTAGGCTTTGACTTTGAAAAGCTGAGTTGATAGCCTTATTATTTATAACCTCAAAACCCGAATTATCACATTACTGTCAAGAAACATTCTAAATGATAATAGAATGCCACAGAAGCCAACTTTGATTCAGAGTCTAATATATGTTACAACTAAACCTTGGCTTTCAGTGGAAGGGGAAGGATTATCGTACTTACTTAATCATATGTGGCACCGTAACCTTGGAATTCTCTTCGAACACTATCGTCATTAAACCATTGCATCTTATATTGTCCACACACTGTGAAAATAAAAGTAGACCATGATTATGATCCACAGGAAAATCTAGGTAGATCAGACACCCCAGAAATGCTATCTGTACTCACAGAGAATCAGCTGTCTCACCTGCATGCAACTACAAATGAGCAGCCATGAATGAAAAGCCTGCTGATAAACGTTACACAGACTGAACTGATTTGATAGTCAGATACCACAGCTGAGCACCACCCAAATACCTTGCGAATACTAGAGGATCCACAGAAGAGCTATGTTTTCTGGGAACATATTTTCTGATGATTCGGTCCACAAATAACCACATCATCTGGCAGACCTAAAATTATTTGAGAGATTGATACCTTCTGCGGGTGATCAATTGGTCTTTCTATATTCATGCTCTGTCACAGGAGTTAACTGGAGCCCTAGTGGCTGAGTGATTACTCATTGGGCTGCTAATCACCAGGTCAGCAGTTCGAAACTACAAGACCATAAAAAGGCTTGGGAACTACAGAGGCAGTTCTTCAATGTCCTGTGATGGGGTCACTATGAGTTAACATCAACTCTATGCCAGTGAGTTTTGTTTGCGTTTGGTCATATTGGTTTGGGTTGAGATTAGAAATGGTGGTTTCTAGTTCCAGTATGTTGCTTTGTTGGTAAGTTTCCACTTTGGACCAGTTTCTATAGGCGTTTTGAAGGCTGCCATATTGCTGTTACAGAGTGTCATCTCCCTAGCTTGTGGAGCACATGGGCCCTCGATCATCTCTCTTTGCAAGAAGATTCAAAAAAGGCCTGCTGATTTTCTGTCTCTGTTGTTCATGCTATTCACTTAAAACCTCCCCTTCATTTTGAAAATTACATTTCCTTATTCTTTCCTGTCTTTCTTGCCAGACTCCTGTAAGCTGCATGATAACGGGCCTTCTGTTCCCTCTGTCTGTGACTTAAAGTTGCCATCTTTTTTATCTCGGCTGCACCTCGGTGATTTCCTCAGTTATACCGATGAGCTGATTATTAGTCTTCTCTTCAGCTGTGCCTTATCCAATGTCCTTAATGAATCTTTCAGTGTAGTGACTATAATTTCCCTCTTCTGGTATTGGTTCTTTGACATGATCTCCCAGTTCTTCTACATACCCCCTACTATTTCCTTAGTGTTTCTATCTCTTTCCTTTCTTTCGTTAAAAAATTATTCGTATTTCAACCATGGCTTCCTTTTCTGGACTGTCATCCTAACCTCTGAAGTTCTCTTAGTGTTCAGTATGCTTTTCATGTCTGCCTCATGGTGGAAAGGGATTCCTCAGAAGGTGGTCACTTTTGTTTGTGAGCACATTTTCAATGAGACCAGACTGCTGCTTGTGAGCACAGTGGCTTTGTAGTCTCTTCTACCAGGAATTTTAAGAATTCAATGGTCTAAGAGCTGTTTGTATAATGGCTTCTCGGTTTTGAATTTCACACTGTGAATATTAACATTAAAAATTCATATTTAAAATTTCATATCCATAGGCTAATGAGGCATTCATTTCAAAAAGAACATTTATAAAAACCCAGAGCCCAAGAAAAAGACAAATTTCCTCATTTCTTCCCCAGAATGAGTAGAGAATTTTAAGTTTTATTCTCAGAGCGGACGGCCTTCCTTGCCTCGCCTCCCCGCCCATTAGTTCTCTTCTCCCCTCTGTCTCTCTCTTTGTTGTTCATATGTCTATACCTTGAGACTTATATCCCATCTGAAATCATTCCCAAGCTTCCAAATTTTCTGACTTTAAGCTCCCTTGCTATTTCTGGCAACTGGAAATTTCCCTGTCTATCACCTATGTGTTAAAATATTTTTTATTTTCTGTGTTAAACAATTCTAATTTATAGTTAGGGAGAATCTAAATTAGCTCATTCCTTCAAACTGGAATCTTAGGTGAGGTAGTTAGTTTATTGTGCCAACCTGGCCGATAAACACATGTGGGGTTAATTGAAGGGCAGAGGGATAAATGACTCGGTTAGCCTCGCCTTGCTTGTTCTCAGGTCTCTTGCTTCCTGATGGTCGGACCAGGAGGCAGCTGCCTTAGCCAATTCCCTGCTTCAGCTGGCAAGGCTCTGTAGGAGGTCTGCTGCTCAAGGTGTTTATTGGTGGGTGACTAATGAGTCTCCTGTGCCTCTGTTTACCTTGCAGCTAAAAGCATTGCGAGATAACTCAGTTATTTATGACCCCTTTAAGATTCTCTGGAACCCTGCATGTCCTTGTGCTTATCTTAGAATACAGTGCTGTTATTATTCAAGTGTTTAGACAGTGTGCCTAGTTAAGTAATGTTTACATAGCTAAGCGGTTCAGAATGTTTTTTTAAAAATAACAGCTTTAATGTTTACTTTGTAATCATTCCCTTGTAAGAAGAGTATAAAAACCAAGCTTTGAATATACTCAGTACTTCAGTCCATCAGAATTTTTCCTCCCAATCCCATGCTTTGAATATGTCTCTTTCTTTTCCTTTCATCCGCACACCTCTGTTCAGATGCAGTCTAGCACCTGCAAGGCTCACTTCCTGCAAGACATCCCCAAGGAGAAGCCATGGACCTACCCCGATGCAGCCCTGGATGGTGGAGCAGCCATGTGGAGACCCCTGCCAGTGCTGAGATGCTTACACCCTTACTGATTTGGCTTTCATCCTGCAGTCGGCATCATTGTGTCTGTTTTGTGAGATGGAGGAGGACTTTGTGGATTGGTGTCAGACATATGGGCTAATGTTGGACTTGTAGATTTGGGCAGCACTGGGTTGGGATGTTTTCTTTTTTTGGGGGGGGGATGTTTTCTTGATGTGCACTTAAACCTTTATATAAAACTCTCTCTTATACATGAGTTTCTATGAATTTGTTTCTCTAAAGTACCCAGACTATTACATTAGGTAATGTTTCAGCCCAAAAGAGAGATTTATGTGACCATTTCCCACATCTTATTATCCCATTTCAGATCTCACTCACAAATCTTCTTCATTCTTTGTGTGAGACATTAAAACTGTTGTCAAGAGAAAGAAACAAGGAATTTTAACTTACCTTCAGAATTCAGCAGAACAAACTATACATGCAATTTAGGCCATAGCTTAAAATGCTATGTAATGAAAGGTCACATTTTAAACACACACAAAAATCTTTGATAACTAGCATATTAAAGATCATCAATAAATCAATGGGATAGACTGACAGGTGAATTGATGTTATATACCATATGTATTCATACATATTCATTTTTGTGCTGAAAAACTGGGGTTCGGCTTATACATGGGTCAGTGGTACTCCAGCGTGGTGTAACCTCTCGCAGGTGACTGCTGTTCCTCCACTGTTCATTCAAAGCCCCGATGACCCTGCAGGGCTTTGGATGTTTGTTTACTCACATCTAACCAATCAGAGCCGTCCTATGACGTGGACGGCTCCAATTCGCAGAAGCACCCGTAGTGATTCACTTACGCGGGCAGCTGAACTGGTAAGGATGTGTCTGTGGCTGCGCTCCATCTCTCCCCTCTGGTCTCTGTATTAATTCACATCCTGCATTTCCCACCCTAGGCTTATACTCGAGTCAATCCGTTTTTCTGATTTCCCAGGTAATAATTAGGTACCCCGGCTTATACTCGGGTCGGCTTATATTCGAGTATATACGGTATATGAAATTTGAAATGGGCTTCTGATTTCTTGTAGGTCCCCAGACAGTCTTCCGATACAATAGGAGTCTGTACAAACCAGACCAGGAAGAAACATGATGGCAGCAGACAGACCAGGAGCCAGAGCAGCAGGCGTCCCTGCCCACAGAAAATTAAAACTGCGTGCCTTTGAGCAGGAGGCTCGCTTGCCCAGTGAGGTGCCCTTTGAGACTTCTTCAGGCCTAAAGGAGCTTTTCAAACACTTGCCAGAGGAGGGCAGAGGCCAAAGGGTTCATGGTGTAGATACTGAGAACCAGAGAGAAACGCGCCTTCCAACACAGCTGAGAAGAGGCACTTCAGACAAAAAAAAAAAACCTGCATCTGTAATATTTGTTTTTGTTTGTTTGATTTAATCTTAACTTGTAATCTGTGAATTTCTGTGTGGCCATTATACTGGATTCGCAAGCCCAGCAGAGTAGTGCTGTGTGAGGGACCGTTGATGTAGGCAGAGAAGGATTGGTGGGGGGGATTTTTTGAGAGTGGGGGCTAGAGAGATGTCAGAACTCTACCCCCACAGGAATCATCACTGGGCAGATGTGCAGTTGAGGTCTCCTTGTTGGCTGTAGGAGGTCAGACGTGACCCCACATCAGTTAGTCATCACTGGCATTCCCCACCTGCCCTGCGGCCCAGATCTTGCCCCTTCAGACAACTAAACTCAAAGAACATAGAAAAGGAAGACCATGTGAGTCCCTAGCGGTACCCAGACTGCCGTTTTGATGTGGTGAGAAGCGAAAGGAAGGAAGAGGAGCTCTCCGGCAAGGGCGAGAGCGGCGGAAGCAATGCCTTGAGGAGTGCGTGGCCCCAGCTGCGGGAGGGCCTCAGAAGCAGCAGCAGCTTTACATTTTGATGTGTTTAATAAGTTACAAAAGGAGATTTCTTGATCATGTATATTTTAGTTCAATGTGTGACGCTCCCTCGAACTCACTGCCTTCGAGTTGGTTCCGACTCATAGCAGCCTTATAGGACAGGGCAGACCTGCCCCTGACAAGAGGTGTGAAGGACTTGTCCATCAGGAGTTTTGAGGGTCACTCTATTTTTTTTTAACCTTCTCAACACTTCTCAAGGCCTGGAGAGAAAGGTTAGATTCATATTTTCTCTTTTAATTCACCTATTTTTATGGTAAAGTAGAAAATGGTCTATTAACTTCAGTGAAGCTATTTTAAGACAGAAAGCATGTCCAGTCTGCTGCACACTTGTCTACACAAGGTCTATATTTTGACATGACTGTCCAAACCCAGAAGCTCAGAGGGGACTTTAAGTTTTGCATTTTAGTTACTCGCCATAATGATAGAGAAAGCTGTTGAACAAACCATGTTGTCCAGCACGAGACAAGCAGACACGAGTGCAGGATACTGAAAAGCATGGTCGAAATTTGAGCCTCAAACCTTTCCCTAAAAATAGATGTTGGAGGTGAAGAATTGGTCAAGACCGTTAGCCTCTGCATGTTTTCTTGGAGATGACAACAGTTAATTATGGCCTGACTGGTGCAGCTAAAGGTACAATTAACCATTCAAACAATTCTTGCTTCTAAAAATTACACCTCCAGAGAGCGAGGCTTGGTAAATAAAATATCCTTAAAGCTCTTTAGAGTTTCTTATACGACATTGGGATTGGATAAATACCTGAGAACCATTCTGTTATCCTAAATAAGAGCCGTGCATGGCTAATATAGAAATGCACCATAGCTGAATAAAGTGGCTTACATTAAACCTCACCTCAAATAATCAAAACTTAGCAATAGAAAAGAAATTAAGACAAAAGGAGAATGTGTTAAAAAATTTTAATTCAAATGAAATGCTCACTTCCCTGCTCTATATAGACTGTTGTATTTCAAGTGAATAAAAGTACATCCCTAACAAACAGGCAAAATATGGAAATAATAGGAAATGTTAATATCGGCATTCACAAAATGTATATTAGAACTACCAGAAGGCAATACTTCTTTCCATTAGAAAGAAAAATGTGGTAACATGACAAGCTCAACCTGGACAGGATTTGGAAGAAAGGTTGCGTGGATGGCTTGTGGGTGTCGGAAACGATGAGTTGAATATTTCTTGAGGAAATTTTGGCAGTCTATAAAATCATGAGAGTGACCAGGACCTCTGAACCAGTGGTATACTCCTCAGGGAATATACATGCCAATTGGAGATTTTTAAAAGGGAGTGTAAGATAAGATATAATTATTTATAAACTATCAAGGGACCAGGGGTGGGATCGGGAAGCGAGGGGGATGGGGGGAAAAAAAGGGAAACCGAGCTGATTCCAGGAACCCAAGTGGAAGGTGGATTATGAGAATGATGAGTGCAACGAATGTATAAGGGTGCTTTGCTCAATTGATGTATGTACAGATTGTGATAAGAGCCTTATGAGCCCCAATAAAAAGATTTTTAAAAAAAGAGGGGAAAAAATCTCCCTGTACCAAGTTGTTAACTCCCACATTATATATTAATGCTGAAATCTGGAAACAGCCCATATTCCCAATTATTTTAAAAGAGCTGCAAAGTGCTCATTTAAAGACTATATCTTGCTATTTAAAGATGCCATTATGAAGAATTTCTACAAATACAGAAAGAAGTAAGTAAAATAAAAGCAAAACTGTCGCATTTGAGAAGGGGCTTCGAAAGTTCCTGGAAAGATTTTCGGTCAGCTTCTCCTTGTGGAGGATGGAGTCCAATCTGCCAACCAGGCCGCGGCCCCATAATGGATGCCTCCTGAAAGGTGTGGCCTTTCATAAAAAAGGAAACTTGGAGCTTCCTTCCTCTCTCTCTTCTCGTTGCTGGAACTCCTTGCCTGGCTCCAGCGGAAGCCCCATGTGGGCCACTGGACCCTACTGCCATGTTGACCCCCTGCCACGTGTCCACTCACCTCGGATTCACTCCACTGGCACCCATGGACCTGTGATCCCCCTGCTTCCCACTTCACCTGCAGCGTCATCCGCCTGTAGCCGCAGGAGTCTGCAGAGGGCCCCGTGCTAGCAGCAGGCTGGAGGACTACGCTAGGGAGCATTCGTGATGCAAAGTTGCTTCTTGATACAAACATCTTCCTCGTACATAGCTGAGTGTCACTGGTTTGTGTCTCTAGCCAACATCCTAACACAGTGGAATTAAAAGACAATGGAATCGTTCCCGAGACTTCTTGAAGCCACCCGGTGTATGCTGGAACCAAAAGGGTACACTTATCTCTGTATAAATAGCGGGATTTGGGAATAGAATGTGTTGAGTCTCAAGGACTAAAACCCACTACCATTGAATGGATGCAGACTCATTGACCCCATCGGACAGATGAGGGCTTCCATGGCTGTAAATCTTTATGGAAGCAGACTGCCACATCTCCCAGGCTATCAATCCTTGTGGGAGCAGACTGCGACATCTTTCTTCAGAGAGGATAGGGTCAAACTGCTGACCTCTTACTTAGCGGTCAAGCTATTAACTGCTGAGCCAGGAGGGCTCCCTTTTCTTCAGGATTGAGGGTCTCTGATTTCAGGGACCTGTGGTGCTTGTTAAACACGGCATTTTAGAATGGCGTCGGAGATTCTCGAGTAGGAATATGCATTAAAAAAATGTCCTCAGCTAATTCTAAACATAGGTCATTCGTGGAAAATATTTAGTAAATATACATTTAGTATCTGGACACTGAACTATTTTTAGTTTCCTTTTGTGTCTATATTTTTAATGTGCACACACTAAAATATTAATAGTCATTTGCAAGCATCTAGTAGGCCATTATTAATAATGAATATATCCAGAGATAAATTTGGGATATTGACAAATATCTTTTTCAGCAACTCGGGTTCCACAAATGTACACTGCTGTTGTTGCTGTTAGGGGCTGCTGACTCACACAAATCACACCACAAATCACTCCCAGTCTGGCGACAGCCTCACAGTTGTCAGGTTTGAGTCCAATGCTGCAGCTATGCGTCGATCCATCTTGTTATGGGGCTTTCTCTTTTTCTCTGACCTCTACTTCACCAAAAGTAATGTCCTTTCTAGGAACTGATCTCTCCGTAATATGCCGGAAGTGCATGAAAAGATTTCTCACCACCCTGGTTTCTAAGGCTCATTCTGCTTATACTGCTACCAAGACAGATTTGTTTGTTCCTTTGGCAGTCCATGTGGCAGTTACATAATCTGTTGTCAATCTGAGATTTAAGAGTGAAGGGGTGGAGTTTAGGCTGTCAATGAGGCTATCAATGATTACCTCATTTGGAGGCGATAAGGAGATAAATAGCTCATTGAACATGGGACACACACTCCTTCTCTGTGAGACATTACTGATGAGGGGCCTGATGGAACTATGCTAATGCATCCAGAGTCTTGGGGGCTGGAGGAGCCATGTGAAGACACCTATCAGCACTGAGATGCTTCTACACCACTGAATCCACAAGATGTTCCACCCACTGGCCTGTTACCTTTCTGTATTCAGCGGCATTGCATGTGTTGTTTGAGTCTGAAGGAGAATTTGTAGACTGTTATCAGACGTGTGAACTAATATTGGACTTAAGGACTTAACCTGGACTGGGCTGGGATGTTTTCTCAATATTCAATTGCTCTTGTATATAAAGCTCTTTCTTATACACATATGAGTGTCTATGAATTTGTTTCTTTACTCAACCCGGACTAACAGTCCGTGATGCTTTCAATATTCCACACCAACACCATAATCCACATGTATCAGTTCTTCTCTGGTTTTCTTATCGTCCAACTGTTATTTGCATATGAGAACATTTAAAATCCCAGGGCGTGCGTGAGGTGCACTTTAATCCTCAAAGTGACACCCTTGCTATTGACTACCTTAAAGAGGTCTTGTACAGTCAATTTGCCCAATACAACTAGAACTGTTTGCAACAGTGGAAAGCCCAGTCTTTCTCCCACAGAGTTTCTGGTGGCTTCAAACTGCCTACCATGTGGATGACAGCCCAACATGTAACCACTACAACACCAGGGATCCTTGCTCAAAGCAATAGGTTGTTCGATTTCTTAACTACTGCTTCCATGAGCATTGATTGTGGATCTGAGCAAGACGAAATCCATGACAACTTCAACTTTTTCTATCTTTATACTGATGTTAACTAGTTATGAGGACTTTGGTCTTCTTTACATTGAGTTGTACTCCATCCTGAAGGCTGCAGTCTTCGATCTCCATCAGCAAATGCTTAGTCATCATTGTTTTCAACATGAAAGGCGTGTCATCTGCATATCACAGATTGTTAATAAGCCTTCCACCAATCCTGTCGCCACACTCCTCTTCACACAGTCCAGTTTCTAGGATTATTTGCTCACCATGAAGATGGAATATGTATGGTGAAAGGACGCAAGCCTAATGCATACCTTTCTGATTGAAACCATGTAGTATTCCTTTGTTCTGTTCAAACAACTGGATCCTGGTCCATGAACAGGTTAAGCAAGAGCACAATGAAGTCTAGAATTTTCACTCTTCTCAATGCTATACATAGTTCATTGTGATCCACATAGTCATATGTCTTTGCATAGTCAATAAAACACAAGAAAACATATTTCTCGTAGTCTGCTTTCAGCCAAGATCCATCCAACCTAAACAATTATATTGTCCCACATTCTCTTATGAATCAGGTTTGAATTTGTGGCAGCTCCATAGAGATGTACTGCTACAGTCGTTTTTAAATTGCCTTCTGCAAAAATGTATTTGCATGCGCTAAGAGTGATATTGCTCCATCATTTCTGCATCCTGTCGGGTCAAATATGAATCCCTTTCAGTCTGCTGGCCAGTCTTAAGCAGTCTTCCAAATTTCTGGGCACAGACTAGTGTGCGCTTCCAATGCTTCCTCAGCTTCTTGACACACTTCAACTGTCAATTCCTGGAATTTTTTTTTTTTTTTGCTAATGCCTCAGTACAGTTTAGACTTCTTTCAATATCATTGGTTCTTGATCACATTAGTTCTTCAAAGGGTTGGGTGTACTTTCTGTTACAGTGACTCTGTGTAATCCTTTCATCTTTAAAAAAAAAAACTTCCTGCATCATTCAATATTTTGCCGTTGATTTTTAAAATACTGCAAGTTGGGGTTTGGATTTTTTCCCCTTCCATTCCCTCAGTTCAAGATATCCTGAGTATGTTGTCTTTTTTTTGCCTTTCTAACTCTAGATCTTTGCACACCCCTTTATCATACTTTATCTTCTTGAGCTGCCCTTTGAGATTTTCCGTTCAGCTCCTTTACTTCATCCATCTGGACGTGCGTTAGCTACTCCATGTTCAGCTTCACAGGCCAAGTTTGAGAGTCTCTTTTGACATCCACTTCTTTCTTTCTTGTCTTTTTTGTGACCTTTGGTTTCCTTCATGGATAATGTTCTTGGTGTCATGTCTCAGCTCCCCAGGTCTTCTGTCATTAGTGTTCAATCTATCGAATTCCATTCTTGAACTGGTCTCAAATTTCAGGTGGGATATACTCTAGATTGTACTTTGGCATCTGTGTTAGTCTGGGTACTTTAGAGAAACAACTCCACAGAAACTCATGTATAAGACAGAGTTTTATATAAAGGTTAAGTGCACATCAAGGAAACATCCCAACCCAGTGTTGCCCAAGCCCCAAAGTCCAACATTAGCCCATATGTCTGACACCAATCCACAAAGTCCTCCTCCATCTCACAAAACACACACAATGGTGCTGACTGCAGGAGGAAAGCTGAGTCAGTGAATGTGTAAACATCTCCGCACTGGCAGGGGTCTCCCCATGGCTGCTCCAGCACCCAGGACTACCTCAGGGTAGGTCCATGTGGCTTCTCCTCAGGGATGTCTTGCAGGAAGTGAGTCTTGCCAGCTGAAGCAGGGAATTAGCTAAGGCAGCTGCACCCTGGTCTGATCATCAGAAAGCAAGAGACTCGAGAACAAGAAAGGTGAGGCTCACCAAGCCATTTATCTCTCTTCCCTCCAATTAATCCCACATATATTTATTGGCCAATTTGGGACAATACACTATTATTTCTTTTCATTTTATTGTGGGCTCGTACAACTTTGATTACAATCCATCAATCCATCGTGTCAAGCACATATGTACATTTTTTGCCATCATCATTCTCAAAATATTTGCTTTCTGCTTGAGCCCTTGGTATCGGTTCCTGATTCTTTTTTCCCCTCCCTGCCCACTCCCACCTCCCTCATGAATCCTTGATAATTTATAAATTATTATTATTTTGTAATATCTTACACTGTCTGATGCCTCCCTTAACCCACTTTTCTGTTGTCCATTCCCCAGGAAGGAAGTTATATGTAGAACCTTGTAATCCATCCCCCCTCTCCATCCCACCCTCCCAGTCTCGCCACCCTCAGCACTGGTTCTGCAGGGATCACTTGTCCTGGATTCCCTGTGGCACAATAAACCTTAACTATCAGCTTCCATGGGTTTGTTTTCATTTTCTTGAACTCCAACCTAAATGTACATGTGAGCAATGGGTGGTCTGTTCCACAGTTGACTAGCGCGGTTTTAGCAGTTGACATTGAGCTTCTCCGTCATCTCTTCCCACAGATATAGTCAATTAGATTTCTGTGTATTTTATCTGGAAAAGTCCATGTGTATAGTTGCTGCTTCTGTGGTTAAAAAAAGGTGTTTGAGATGAAAAAGCTGTTGGTCTTGAAAAATCCTATAAAGTGACCTCCAGCTTCGTTTCTATCACCAAGGCCATACTTTCCCATTATTGTTCCTCCCTCTTTGTTTCCAACGTTTGCATTCTAATCACCAACAACTATCAATTCATCTTGGTTGCATGTTTAATCCAGTTCAGACTGTGGAAGTTGGTAACTTCATCGCTGGCTTTAGTGGGTTGTGTGTATATTTCCCAAGATAGTTAAACAATAGGATTATCTGATTCAAAATGGTCAAGCCAATTTCAGGCTCACCAACGCCTAGGATGTAGCTCTTTATGTGTTCCACTTCCGTTGACTCCCAACTTCCCTGGACTCATACTTCATACATTCCATCTTCCAATTATTAAGAGATGCTTGTAGCCATGTCTTTGGTTTTTACTGAAATCAACTTTTATTTTATTATTTTTAAAATAATTTTAGTAGGGGCTCATATAACTCTTATCACAATCCATACATACATCAATTGTGTAAAGCACATTTGTACATTCATTGCCCTCATCATTCTCAAAACATTTGCTCTCCACCTAAGCCCTTGGCATCAGCTCCTCATTTTTCTCCTCCCTCCCCGCTCCCCCCTCCCTCATGAACCCTTGATAACTTATACATTATTATTTTGTCATATCTTGCGCTGTCTGACGTCTCCCTTCACCCACTTTTCTGTTGTCCATCCCCCAGGGAGGAGGTTATATGTAGATCCTTGTAATCAGCTTCCCCTTTCCAGCCCACTCTCCCGGTATTGCCATTCACACCACTGGTCCTAAAGGGGACATCGTCCTGGATTCCCTGTGTTTCCAGTTCCTATCTGTTTCTTTTCATTTTGAGTCATGCCCCATCAGTAAATGAAGGCTCCCAAAGTTTCATGTCACCGTGTCTTTGTGACAGACTTTGCTTTGGGAATGCAAGCCTTCCTTAGTCCTGCATGAGTACCTTGCCATCTGAGGGCAGATCTCCCACTATATCTGACAAGGTTCATCTGTTTTTCATTAGGCTTTCGGTGGTTAATTCCTCAGAAGTGGACAGCCGATTTCTTCTTCATAATCTGTACTTTGTATGAATGTCACTAGCATATCAGAGCCTTCATGAATTTGAATTTTAAGCAGAGAACAAAGGCAGCTAAGATGAAGGGAGTTGGGCAGCAGATTAGGCTTTGTCAGCCGTGACTCACTCTGCCCCTACCAACCATTTTCCAAACTCCACATCAGGAAATAAATTCTCTAAGAATGCTCACCGTTCTACTCAGCCTTTAGCACAGCCCACACAGAATCACTCTCCTCGATCCTCTCACGCACCCCTTGGCTTCCATAATGCCACGCCCTCTTTCCTGTCTCTCTAACTCCCCGGAAGTTCCTTTGCTGCTCTTGCTCTTTTCCCTGGCTCCTCACTTATTTTGTGGCCATCTTCCTGTTTCTACTTACACTTACTCCCTGGGTGACCTCGGCAGTCTCGCAGCCTGAGAGACCATGTAGATGAAGTCCAGCTTCCCACCGAGACTCTTTGCCAAATCTTGGGATGATGGCCCACTACTTAGTTAACAGCTACACCCAGCTGTCTAACAGACTACCTAATTCAACATATCAAAACTTCTGATTTTCACCACACCAGTTCTTTCCTCAGCAGATTCCCCATCTCAGTCTTCCAGCTGCTTAAGCCAAAAACGTTGGAGGGTCCCATGATCTTCTTTATTGCTCACATATTGTTTCGAGTCTAGTATAAAACCCTAGTGACTCCACTTTTAAATTAAATCTTTCCTTCCAACTCAAGTCATGCTCATCTGAACCTTCAGCATGCCTTGCCTCAATTACTGCAATGACCTCCGACCTTGCAGGCTCCTTTCCTCCCGCTCTCCATCCATAGTCTGAATCCAATCATGTAGTCAACGTAGTCCTTAAAGAGTGAGTAACCTAAATCATACGTGTTTATCTATCGCCTTTATTATTTATTTTCCGTTTTTCTCACGCTAAAATGCAAATTGTACAGGGTCGAGAGAGTTTGGTTGTGGACGTTGCCTTTAATGTTAGGGACGTATCCTAAGATTCCAGGATGGTGCCTGGCACATCCTGCATACTATCTTTGCTGAATGAATAAACCCAACAGTTTCAAAATATGCCAAGGCTCTGCCGAGCATAATGAGTTCATAGAGTGACATCATCATCACTCAGAAAGATAGAAGTGTGTGTTAATATCTTTTCTGATTCAATTGCAGATATACTCTCCTATAATTTTTGGCTAAGAAAAATATGAGCCATAGCATCTGGTGCATCTGCCCCAGGGTGTAGTCTGAGAGAGAAACTCATGTGTATGCTTAAGACTGATAAAGCACTAGAAAGCTTTCTTTAAAGAACCATTCCTGAATCCCAGGGAGCTTTCTCTACCCAGCACCCAGAACGCCACCCAAAACTTAACAACTCCGACTTGGAGGCCCAGTTACAGCTTACGTTGCTTTCTCAAGACCCATTACACTTCCTTACATGAAGTCGTCCCTTCCTCTGCTTCCCTGTTAGCCTGCCCAGTTCCCCGAGAGCAGGGCCATCAGATGTTTGTCACATCAACAAATGACCCAGAGTTTCATCAGGTAAGCGATGTATTACAAACAGGCCATGGGCGCATTAATAAATTTCCTTAAAGATGTACCTATTTAAATAACTGGAAAAGGATGGATTACGAAACCGAGTCAGAAGTAGAGAACGCCGTGGGAGAGCTGGCTGGTGTCAGGACGGATGACTGTGGGAAAGAAGGTGGAGGCCTGTATGATTCCTGCCTCTTAGGAGTCAGCTTCTGGCTGATTCTGAGTTGGATTCTCCTTCTCCCACCTTGGGAAGCCAGAGGAGGGCAGCCACTCTCCCTATGCCCTTCTTATACTGAGCATTCAGTCACTCCAGCAGAAAAATAAAATAAATCCATGTATATGAAGAATTTTGGAACCATTCATGTTTTCACCCAACTCTTATAACTATATTATAAATTCTTTTCAGAAGAAAGAAAACACAGAAACGTACAGTATAGGTTTTTTCCGCTTGTTTCAACCATCCTTGGGTTAACAGCTTTGAAGATATTGATCAAGCCTTCTTTGAACATTTTCTCTACAAAGGGTGACTTTGCCCTTTTGCTAGCTACTGCAGCCAGAATCCATGTAGAGCGTACCTTCAGGAATGTCTGAGTGCGATCATGACCAATTGAGACACTTGCTCAAATCCTGTCATTGATCCTAAAAACCCTTCCTAGAGTTCATGCTGTCAAGTTTAAATATATAATCTGTGTATATCTACATATATTACATAAAACCTACATAGGCATTTGTGGATAGATAGCTAATTTGCTTACCTGGCTTATGTCACTTGTCCAAGCTGCTTTCTCCTGGCGTGAAGGTGCTAACAAGACCACAGTGAAGGGGGCGGCATGCAGAGGCTCCACCACTATTTTAAAATCCAGGTGACCAAACACTTGCCCGGAACCTTTGGCTGGAACACGTGAAAAATCAAGCAATTAGATGTGAGAACGTAAGCGATAGCTGTTTTCACTGTATCCTGCTGTAGAACCTCATCTCAGCAATCTCTCACTCTGAGCAGGGGGAAGGCCCCCGGAAGCTCATAAACAGAGGAGGAAACTAAGGTCAAATGGGTTATTCTTGATGAGAATCCACAGCTCTTTCCAACGGCAGAGTTGTTTTATTATTTATTTTGACTGCACATGGGCTCCAGAATTCCAGAACTCATCACTGTACACTGAAAAGACCTTATCAGGAGACAGAGTGAAAATGTCACTGTGCAGAGTTGGTTGAGATTTTTGGCTCATGGATTCAGTAGGCTGACAGACTTCTCAAAGACCAAAGGACTTCAAAATATTGTGGAAAACTGCCACTCTCTCCTAAGTCCATTTCCCAGACTTCTTTGAAGTCCTCCTGTATAAGTGAATCAGGGGATTTACTCTCTAGGTCTATCCTGCCTCTGTACGTAGCTCTTCTTGCCCATAGAGGGATCCCAACCAGGAACCTTCTTTATTCATTACCACATGATTCTAAGTGACAGAATGTGACTTACGGTCATCATCGCTGGCATCCGGCTCCTCAATCAATGTACATTCTATTAGAGAGAGAACCCCACCTGTCTGGACACAAATCAATTTTTTATTAAGGGACGGAGGGTCACGGAGAGATTGAGACATTCTGATTTATAAATTTATATTCAGGTTGCCACAGGTTGGGGGAGGGACGGACAATTTTGCATCAGAAAACATTTTTGGAGACTCTTACATGTGTCAGAGAATTAAACTCATTTAATTCAGTTCTTCTCCCTGAGCCCACCCTGGCTCCTGATACTTGTCAGGCATCCGAAGTGCTCCAGGGCAGTGTGACAGCACCTTTGTGAGTAAACGCAGCTCAGCGGATGGACGGAACCACCAACCGGGATAAGTCAAGCAAGAGACAAGCCGTCATCAGGACTTGGAGAATGTTTTTCAGCTTTCATAAGATATAGATAGTATAATATATATTTTTGTAATAGTGATAGACATGAGATAAGCTCTTTTTTTCCTGTAAAGGGCCAGATAGTAGCTAGTTTTGGCTTTACAAGCCATATAATCTTGGCAGAAACTATTTAACGCTGCCTTTGTGGCTTGAGAACAGCCACAGGGAACACATCAATGCATACACCCAGCTCTGTTCCAAGAAAACTTGATTAACCAAAACAGGCAGCAGGCTGTGAACTGTAATTTGTCAGGCATGATGCAGTGAAAAAAGATCCCTGGTGGTGCAGGAGTTAAGCGATCCGCTGTGAACCAACATATAGGTGGCTCAAATCCTGCAGCATCTCCCTGAGAAGGACTCTACTCTTCTGCCTTCCGACACATTGCAGTCTAGGACACCCCATGGGGCAGGTCTACTCTGTCCTACGGGGTCACTGTCAGTTGAAATCTTCTCTATGGGAGTGAGTTGGTTTGTTTTGTTTTTTTTAAATGGCATGTAGAGCAAAGTAAAATAGTATTTAACAAATGTTATGTCAATGCCGTTTAGTGATTTGAAAGATATTTTTGTAACTCAGGAGAAACTTTTTAGGTGTCCGAGTTGTAATTTTAACTTATGGTAATAAACATAAAATATGTATCTATTACATTGAATATTAAGTGGGCATGAAGTCAGTATCAGAGTGGGTACTTCATAGTATATTACCTGTTCTTTGTGCAAAAGTGGCAATCCATCTTATGACAAGACCAGGCATGATAATAGCCTATATACATCTTAAGTGCACGGAATCTAAATGGAATACTCATGTAAAACCCGTACCTTGAGCAGATGCAGCTTTCCTCCTGAACTTCTTGTACAAATTAAAAAGTGTTTTGTAAATAAGAAGCATTGTCTTTCTCCTTCCTTTTTCAAAGACAAGGAACCCAGGCGCACTTTACTAAGTTTCCCCCTCTCAACGGAAGGTACTTGAATTAGAGAACCTGGTGGTCACAAAAGTGAAGAACACACAACAGTTAGTGAAGGTTATTGCCGCGGTCACAAAGTCTGGAACTGTTTCTCAAGACACCGAGGGCTGAGTTGATGCACGGCAGAAGCAAGTAAACCCTCTACACTCTGAGCAGAGGAACATTATGTTGCTTTTAAATGGCCAAACTAGTTTCTGCTTTCTGGAAAAGCACCTGAAACTCGATTCTCCATCTAGAATCTAGAAAACAAGTTTGGAAAAAACAAATGTCAAACTGAATTCAAAGAACAAGTCACTAATCAAATTAATTACCTAAAATAAGGCACATAGCATATAATTATGAGGCATGATACATTAATAGAATTACAAACAAGTAGAATTTACTCTTTCTGAAACACTGAAGGTAGATGGGTGGCATATTAATATAGTTTACATTTTACTTAGAAAGACAGAATATACTTGTATTTTATAAATATATATATTTTACAATTCAATGTAATTTAGTTAGGGACTATTTTTAAAGGTACTCTCACAAGTTATTTTTAAATTATACATAATAAAAATTCTTTATGGATTGTAAATTTAAAAAAACCAAACCAAGCAAACAGATACACAAACCATTCCTGTGAACAAAACTATCTTCCATTCAAAGGGAGAAGCTAAGCATAGACAGATTTTTACACTATTACCAACCTTCATTTCCTTCCAAAGAGAAGATAATCTAATAATAATTAAATGTCAAAGACAGTACTAAAGACTCCTGCAAACTCCGTGGCTCTGATCTTTGAAGTGCCTTGAACCAGTAATATCGCTAATATTCTCTAAATCCGCCACCTATGCAGTCTTACAAGGGCTTCTTTCAGCTTCCTAAGAACCATTACAACTACACTCGATCTTAAAGCGTTAGGAGTAGCCATCACTGAAAAACAATGATATTCTGGGCAATATTATTTTCCTTTTTATACTTTTCTTTTGTTACCCGATTATTTTAATGAGCCCAGATTACTTCTGTACCTGGAAAAACCCTACTAAAGTTCTTTATAGAAAGAATATGTATACATAAAACAGTAGGCCTATGATTGTGAGTCACAAAGCCTCACATTAACATGGGAACATCTCAAAGAGTATCTATTTTGTAACAAAGATCTCGATGTGCAGCATGGTACAAGGACCCAAGTTTGCAACCTAAATTTCCATCCCAAATTTAATTCCATTCCATCTCCTTGGGGGAGAGCTTAAGTGGGGCTGCTTGACAGACACCAAGTAGGCAGCTCTTCTGGACCTAAAGAGGCAGCCGGGGAGGCGTGGGAGAAGGAACCAAAGGGCAGGAGAAGGCTTGGTTCTAGGGAATGGAGTGGGCAAGGGGAGAGCGAGGGAAGGAGGTGCTGCCGGTGCAAGCAGACTGACAGGAGCTCACACGGAAAGCAACGCGTGCGAAGCACACAGGTGTGCGGAAAGCAGAAGGCGGCAAGTTTCCCTAAGAACAGAAGCACGAAGTAGCAGACAAAGGTTTGCACTGTCCTCGGGGACTCGCTGGAATAGGATGGAAGCTGGAGACGGGTTTTCAAGTGACCTAGTTCATCCCCCTCTTTTCACCAAGGGGGACCCTGAAGCTGGATAGGCTTAGGAGACTTTCAAGGTCACAGCCAGCCAGAAGGCAGTGATTTTGACGACAACCTCCAAGCTGAGCCTTGGGAAAAGGCAGTTAAGATGTAACTTTGTCAAGGGTGGTTGTAAGTCACCCAGGCAGATTAGTTAAGGGCTGGTGACAGGTTAGGGTTTGGGCAAATGACTTGGTGGACAAATGGGGTTGGGAGGCATTTTAAGAAAGGCTCTAACCACCGCAATGGAAAGGTAATAATAGTGTTTGTTGGTAAATGCTTCTAACAATTAAATGATTTTCTAAGTCAGAAATTACAGATTATACAGCTAGCTCACATGTTATTGATTACTCAGAATTTCAGCTCCAAGTCAAACTATGTTTCCTTGGCAACATATATACTGATTTGCTTCATAGGAAACTGGTCACATTACATCCAACTGAAAGCCAAACTCAAGTCACTACCATCCAGTCAATTCACAGCGACCCTATTGGGCAGGGAAGAACTGCCCTTGTGGGTTTCCCAGGCTGTAATGCTTTGTGAAAGTAGAAAGCTCCATCTTTCTCCCTAATCGGAGACGTGATGTGTTAGCAATGTACAGAAGTCTAAATAAACAAGTTGAAAGTGAGAACTGGAAACAGCTGTTTACTTTATGAAATGCTCGTATTTGGGAACGCCATGTTAAGTGCTGCATTTTTTTGTTCACATTTCCTCTTACTTCATTCGATGTTTCAGCATAGCCATGAGGCATAAGGAAAAGGTTCTTCTCTGCTCAATGGAAATGAGAGCAGTGATCAGGAGGTCCTCAATATTAGACCATTGCTAGGTAGACTCCTTGGCATCTTGGTCATTACCTGACCTAGTCTTGATGGCCCACTGACAACAACACTTGCGTTATTTCTGTCACTAAACTCCCAGGGAATGGCACTCCGAACTGCTGATTCCCTACTCTGAAGAGGTATTCTGAGATGACTAGATGGCAAATTTCTTTCTAGACTTGTAGACTGCAGAATTCTTTCTAGATGCACAGTTAGGCTGACATCATGCCCATGTGTGCATGCAGCGGCATGAAGAGGCGCACACTCACACACTGACATAGACCCTGTGTTTGAAAATGGCACAGACTCTACCAAGCCAGAGAGAAACCCTAGTTCCTTTCTCCGAGAACACAGCTCCACCATGTTTAAAAGAATAACAAATCGACTCCATGGGTTTTAACATATTCTCATAAGGGCTGTGACAGGAGGAGCCAAAGCACAAACAGTAACAATGCTTCCGAGTCATGTCAGATTGATTTACTTTATAGTTTCTGGGTAAAGGCTGATTTTTTTTTCAAAACCACCTTTATTGAATAATTCCCAAACAGACAATCCAAATGTAAACAGCAGGACAGAAAGACGTTACTGAAGGGAAATCGCTGCATTGACATCAATACAGTAATACCACCGGGGATATTAATAGTTGACAAAGTGTCTTACCTGCAGGCACATAACAAGGAATAAATAGCATATGAACATGAATCCAGGGAAGAGGCAGCTCGTGATTATCCCCCCCTCAGGCACAATGAAAAAGAAATATGTCTTATTCAATATATCTGACTTCCCTGCATTTTTCATTGTAAATATAGACCAACATAGCCTAAGCTTGCGGAAAATATATTAAATGTTTATAGATGATAATATTTTTCAATTAAAAGTCCTATCAGAAATCTATACCAGTTACAAAAACATTCATTTCCATTCCTATTATAAAATTTAAGTCATTTAGGAGACGTTTCTACTCATCTCCCTAAACACAAAAAACAGGAAATAGGACGTCTTACAGTAGTAACTGCAATTCTACATACAATCCAACTAGATCAATGCCCATTTTCCAAGTATTATGACATGGCAAGCATCATATGAGGAGGCATGACGGGGCAGAGAGAATTCATGCCTCTGCCCTTCACAGATCATAGTTCACTGGAGCAATTGGCATGCAATCAAATACAGTAATTCCCAAGAGGACGCCCCTCGTGCATCACGGAGTTAGGGGCCTTGGAAATAAAGAGGAAGGCAAATCCATTCTAACTGGAGGGGAGGGGCGGGGAGGGCAGATAAGGAGGACATTTTAAAAGACTCCTTAGTGTGTCTGCCCGGAACCTGGTGGAATAAGCCGAGCTTCATCAGGCCTGAGCCCTGGGGAAAGAGCATGGAGACAACGGCCTGAGGCCAGGAGACGCCCAGATGAAGGCACTGAACAGGCAAGTGCACGACCGCAGGCGACCAACACAGGGACCTCATGTGTGCGGGGGAATCCAGAGGAAATCACACAAGCGGAGGTTCAAGGCCTTGCTGCTGCCTGTTGGACTCCAGGAGCCACGGTGGCGCAGGGCTGCTCGCCACGAACCTGTCGGCCATGCCGACCGACTGGAGAGACAGGTTGCTCAGAAACTCCCAGGGGCGCTTTCTACCCGGCCGACAGGGCCTCTGTGAGTCAGCACTGACTCAGTGGCAGTCGGTTTGCTTTTGAGTTTTGGTATAACAAAACATTCTTTTCCACTATAATGTAGAGAAAAATATACCTGAAACCCAAAATGGGAAAAAGGTAGCATTTCCTAAAAATATCATCCCAAACTTTAACATGTGTGTTTTCTCTCTATGTAAATAAATACTGGAAAATAGAATGACAGGTGTTGAACTTTTTAAATATTCAGTGCCAAAACGAAATGTGTGTGCACAGCACAAATAACGTCTTGTTTGATGAGATAAAAAATATTTGAAGTGGCGCATTATGGTAGGCAACAGCGGCGCAAATATCTTCAAATGATAGTTGGCACCTAATAAGCAGAAACTCACACTCAAAACGCACACTCGCTGCCCTTGAATCGCCCTGCCTCCTACAGCGAAGGTTAGTTCTGGTTCCACATCCCGTGCTGCTGACTCCTCAACAAACACAAACACATCACCGCGGGCAATGCAGTCGTTCCGTGGAGCATGAAACTCTCCCCAGGAAACAAGCACGCACGCAGAGCTCGGCCTGTGGCTCCCTTCTTGCTCTTTGGAACAAGAGTCCCCTAGGACTCTGTACCCCCACGCTGCTGCTTCTCCAGAGGCTCTGGCCCCCGTGGATGCAACTCCTCTGGAGTTCGAAAGCTTCATGGCCTGGGCGATTGTCCTCTAACACACCTGGCAAACGTGATACCTTCCCGGCCGCGGAGGGGCCAGCTGTGAGACACTGCCTTCGGCAAACTGGAGTGACCAGTTTGATCAAATCATAACGGGGGGGCCGATCCGGAAGTGCCGATGAAAAAGGGGAACAAGAGGCAGCTGCTCTCGCTGCGGACATTGTCCCCACTGCTATGTGAAAGGGTTTTGAGAGATGCAAGTTTCTCTCGGGCCTTTGCCTGGATGTCGTCGCCACCTGGCACTGCCACTCCGATCGGCCAGCCCGACCTGTCCTCCTTGGAGCTGCAGAGAATGTCCGGTCCAGTGAGGAGGAGAGTCCAGTCAGAATGTAATTTACTGTCCCACTCGCGCTTTACTATTATTGTGCTGCTGTATTTCATGGCCCCTGAAAAGAAACAGCACAAAGGTGGGCCTCAGCCACAGCCTCAGTCAAGGCCATGGCAGGGTGTCCTGCAGGAACGGTGCCAATGACACAGCAAAACCAGGCCGGCTCCAAAAGGCCTTCCTGGATCTGTCAGTGATGCCGGGACAGCCACAGGGCCGCTCACACACATCACTGGTCCACGGAACAACGACTTACCTTGGCGGATGAAGGTCTGGCTGGTGTCCAGCAGAATATCACAACCTTCCACGATCATTCTTTCGATGGCGAGGTTTTTCCTTATGTTTTCCGTGTCGCTCACTTCATCATGCATCACCCTGTCAGACACAAGAGAACCGCAGTAAGAGGGCTCGTCTGTGCTTGTCGAGGATGTGAGCAAGGAAAGCCGGGTTACACGTCGAGCGGTGAACCCCCCGGAGCAGCACGCGTGATCTAGTGTGGAAATAGGGTCTTTGAAGATGTTATCGGCTGACGGGAGGTCATCCTAGAGTAGTACACCTCAGAGTCCTTACAAAAGAGAAGAAGACACACAGAGACACTGAGGGAGGAGGGCCATCCAAAGATGCCACTAAAAGCCAATGGATGCCTGGGGCGACCAGAAGCCGGGGAGACTTGAAAAGGGGCTTCTTCTAGAGCAGTGGTCCTCAATCTTCCTAAGGCCGCGGCCATTTAATCCATTTCCTCGTGTTACGGTGCCCCTCCCAACCATAAATTATTTTTGCTGCTATTTCTTAACTGTAATTTTGCTACTGTTATGAATCAAGTGACCTCTGTGAAAGAGTCATTTGACTCCCAAAGGGGTCACGGCCCACAGGTTGAGAAATGCTGTTCTGAAGATTCCAGAGGGAGTGTGGCCCAGCTGCTGTGTCCACGTGGGCTTCTGCCATTGGACTGTAAGAGAATTAATACCTGTTCTGAAAGGCTATGCAGGTTGGGCAATTGGTTACAGCAGACCTCGGAATAGTCAGTATAGCTTCCCAGTCTATACTAACTCCTGGTGAACTCACATGCTGTGGAGCAGGATGCTCTGTGGGGCTTGCAAAACTCCATGGCTTTCAGAAGCATGTGCCAGGCCTCTCTCCCAAGCCCCAGCTTTTGACTAGCAAGGAACTGAGCACTCCACCATGAGTGCCATCCAGGGACTCCATACCCACCTCTCAAACTCACTGCCATCAAATCCATTCTGACTCATGGCAACCCAGGGGGATAGGGCCGTGTTGCCCCTGTGGGTTTCTGAGACGGAAACTCTTTAGGGGAATAGAAAGTGTCACCTTTCTCCCAAGGTGTGACTGGTCGTTTCGAACTACTGATCTTGTGATTAGCAGCCCTGCATGTAACCCACTATGCCACCAGAGCTACTGAGCACAAAATGATTTACCTTGGCAGCTCAAAGGAGTCCTGGCGGACTATTGTGTTACTCACTGAGCTGCCAGACACAGAATCAATAGTTTGAATCCACCAGCACTCCATAGGAGAAAGATGAGGCTTTCTACTCTCAAAGGGACAGAAAGAACCCGTCTCAAAAACACAAAGGGGCAGTCGTCTAGAGTCTACTTTGTGCTCTAGAGTCGGCACGAGTCAGACTTGACTCAATGGCAGTGGGTTTTGTTTTGGTCTGGGAAGCTCAGTTGGGAACTTGCACCTCTCCATGCGTGGTGCGCGGCTAAGGCTCTTGGGCAATCAGGCTGGGCTTTCATACTTTATAAGCACAGGCAGGCCAATGTACAAAATGATGCAGCATGGCAAATGAGTTGAAGACCAATGACTACTCTGGGCATATTGCTTATAAACAAAAAACAGCCCTTTTGTTGAAATTAGGATGCCATTTCTTGAAGGTGGAGAAAATTGTGGAGTTCTAAAGAGGCACAGATGTAAATAAGTACAGAAACACTGAAAATAATCACCGATAAATCCAAAATGCACATTTGCTAGGTTTTTGTCAAGTATGAACACAAAAATGCAATGGAAAATTCTTTCTATTATGCTGAGAAAAAGGGTGACCATTTTCAAATGTAAATCCAAATATGCCTGACCTCAATGGCATGCTATGAAAATATTCCTAAAGAGCCCTAAGTCTTTAATACATGTGCTTTTGGTCAATCATATAGGTATATAGTTTTAATATAATATATTTAGCTTTAAGGTGAATCTGAGAAGCAGGATTTATGTCTGGCTTCTTATCTATACCTTCTTTCTTTTCAAGTCTACATACCTGGACAACTCCTCTAGTTTTGACTTGGCAAACTCCAGACTTTTTCTCTCCACATGCTCATGGGGTGTATGAGCTAGAAGTTCATGAAGTGTGATGATATACCTGGGGATCTAAGTGCAAACACAGGTAGAATGAGCAGGACGTCTTGTACATGACTATATTTAAAACAAGCAATGCTTCAGGCATCATGCACATACAAGACTTCACGAACACGTGAGATGGTCGCGATAGGCACCGGCAGCTCATCCCGGGGCGGGAGGGGGGGGTGGGGGTGGTGGCTTCCTGGCAGTGTCACAGTGTCAGCGCTTCCAGAAGTGCAGAGAGATGTGGATGGAGAAGGCGACCTGCTTCTCCGTGTGGTAGATTTCTCACTAAGACACGGCCTGGAGAGCTGTCCTGCTTGGTGCGTGTCCCTGGCATGCGTTTGCTTTCCACTCTCCCTTTCGTTTGCACACTCCCATGATGGATGGAAGTTTACCTCTAAGTTAGTCAATCCTACATGGAATCAAGGCAATCAATGCCCAATACCCCAAATACTCCATTTTTCATGACACAAGGGACAGGAGTTGGAGAGCTTTGCTACTTATGAGGCACTGATACACGAAGTTTAATCAACAGTTTCAAGACCCTCTCTGTTAATTAAATCTCTTGTAGAGAGCTGCCTGGCTAAGATTTAAGCGGAGAGATTTTAAATTCAGTAGCTGGCCCTTTCCCTTTTTGGAGGAGGGACTAACTAAGCCCGAAATTACCAAAAAGCTGGCGGAGAAAGTTCTGCAGAGAACCAGACAAAAGAGCTCTGCATATTCAAGAGCTGGTTGTAAATCCGTTTGTTTAAAAAGCGCAAGGATCAGAGTAAGCATTGAATGGATGAAAGCATAATTCTGCTCTCAATAATGGAACAAATACTTGCCACCTTACAGATATTAATTAAGTAGCTTGCTCGGCAAATCTAGTAAATAAGGAAGAAAGCACCCAGTGGCTACTTCCTGGGGACTGAGGAACAGCTCTCTTATCAAGGCAGATTTCCTGATCAGCTTCCCTGTGGACTTTCAGCATGACAATATCCGAATGAACAGACGAACAGCTGAAGCCAATTTAAACAGTAGCAGCCAAGCCACTGTCTTTGCTAAATAAAAACTATGTTAATGACAATATTACTTTTCAAAACAAATTTCTTGGCAACACTTGGACTTCACTGGTATGATAGTTCAACTGAGGGCACTTTCCTAGCAGCATTCACGTTGTACCATTCCTCCATGTCTCCGCAGTCCAACAGAGCTCAGTAACCACAGCAGTCCCATTAGTTGAGGGTGCGGAAGGGAGTCGAATGCAACACTTTCTCGCTTCACCTGAGACACAGGTTGAAAACGTCCTCCCTCAGCCTGCACACCGACCCCTGCCCACACCTAGATTCAAGGAGAAAACAGAGCCGGAATCCCCTTGGTGGTGTGAATGGTCTACTCTTTCTTTGTTATCCCAAGGCAAAAAACAAAAACCAAAAAAAAGTAGAGCAACCCCCTGAGGCCTAAGTAGGAGCCAGAAACAGGTGCAGAAGAACTGCTTCTGAGACAGTGCCTGCAATGGAAACAGATAAACCTTCCAACTCACTGCCATCGAGTCCATTCGGACTCAAAGCAGCCAGTGGACAGAGTAGACTGTTGACCTTGCAGTTGGCAGCCCAACATGTAACCCACTATACCACCGGGGCTCCTAGATAAGCCCTGGACCCTCTGCACTAAGCGATTCCACAACTATTTCATCTTAGTGGGAGGAGGAAAAGGGGGTGGAAAAATAGCATGAACTCAGGACTCAACAAAGCCTTCAAAAACGCTAGACGTGGCTGCATTTGGCCACTCCTTGAGAGTGGATGAGGGAGGGGCAGGGAGATACGTCAAGTGAACAAGAGGTAGGAGAATGAGGCCCTGGGGCTGCAACATCATGGTTATCCCTCTTGGTATATATGAAATAAATAGCTGTGGGCGGCCCAAACAAAAGCCATTCAGAGTTTTTCCATTTGCTCATTTCTTGCAATCTGACCAATTTTTAACTAGATTCTTTAAGCCTGAAGGTTCGCCCCAAATCTCAGAAGCTGAGCTCTTTGGTTGCCCTATTTTGGAAGAAACGAGAGAACTTCAATAGCCATGCCTTTAAGCAAATACCAGGCGTTGGAACCATCGTGATTCGGACGAGTCCTAGACGAAGGGCAGGCCCCTTGTAACACCAAACGTCCAGAACCAGTCCAAGCCCCTGAGAACCATACAGTCAGAGAACTAGATTCTGAGCAATCACTAGAGTACAGCTCCTTCAACTTAGAGGATACGAAATAGAGATTTAGATTGGTTCCGTTTTTTTATTCAATAGTATGGTTCCAACGTGAGACATCCTAAGGAGCCTCAGTACAATGCTTGTCCTGCCCCTATGGGAGTCCTTGAGGCCAATCAAAAGAAGGCCTATCTCCCCCCAAAACCTGATATAGGGGGTTAAATTCCAGAGGAGAGGAAGGGAGATGTGATAGAAGAATAATCCAGAAATGAGACCATCTTTCCAAGTTCAGACCGCCTCCCCTGTTTGGTTGCCTCACCCAGTGTGCAAGCACAGCTCTGCCAGGAGGGTGAGGATGGATGGGGTTGGGCCGCACCTGGAAAGACGGACTTTCTGGAGATCTAGGGCCCTCTCCAGATGGTCCATGTCTTTAAAAGAAACAAAAAAACTCTACCTTTGGATGGTGTGGTGGTACACACTGGGCTGCTTACTCCAAACAGCAGTTGGAAACCACTAGCCACTCTGCAGAAGAAAGAGGAGGCTCTCTACCCCCGAAAGAGTTACCGCCACAAACACCCACAGGGGCATCTCTACCTTGTCCCATAGGGTCTGTAGGCGTCAGAATTGACTCAACAACCATGAGCTTGGGTTTTAGTTCATCTTTACAGTAACCACTGCATCTTCCTTCCACAGAGCCTCTAGACAGCTTTGAACAACCAACCTTTTGGTCAGTAGCTGAACTCTTCATGGGTATAAAACCAAGGCTCCTATGTCATCCTTCCATAGACGCACATGCAAGAGCCAAATAACATCTCTGAAGAACATCATATTACGTAAAAGTTGTTTCACTTTAAGTAAATCTTAAATTACAATTTTACATAGCAGGGATTTTTTTCCTTGTGAAATAATGCCGTAGAGAGATAAAGAGCTCAAATAATACAGTTCCATGGGTGGGGGGTGGGGGGGCGGGGGGGTGGGGGTGGGGGAGAAAGCAGCAACATTACAGAGATTCATGACACTGAAGTGGTTTCAAATGTGTCATTTTGGTTTTTAAAAATCAAACTCGACCTAGAGGTGACTTCCAGGATTCCAAGCCAGATGGACAAACTTTATGACAATCAGTTATAAACCAGAGCAACATTCCTTTCTGGGGCGGTACAATGATTAGCCAGGTCAGAGGTTCCTGTGTCCGAGGACAGAGCATCCGTCAGTAACCAGAACACACATGATTCGCGCAGTTTACCTCACAGCAATGTCCAGGCCTGTCCAGAAGCCCCATACATTCCAAAATGGGAATAACGCTCAATGCTTTTTGAAAAAAACAAAATAAAACAGACACTTTTCAAAAGTGATCCCATGTACATGTCGACATGTACATGTCGGAATCCTCAGTTCTCACTCAAGAACTCCTTAAAACCAAGACCTGGAAAGAACGCAAGTGTCCCTCCCTTGGATTGTCCTAGTCCCCACAAGGGAACGTCGGCGCAAGGCCTGGCCTCATTGCAACAGCCAGACTAGGTGCCAGGAGCCCCTAGTCCAGCCAGTGCCTTCTGATGTCTCAATCTCCACAGGGACTGTGACTGGGGAGGGCCTTCCGAGCACCCCAGAACTCCACCCCAAGCCCTCTCCACAGCAATGCCAACAGAGCAGGAGGCTGGACGAGAAACGCAAGCCACCAGCAGCCACCATAGTCCTTGGGAGCGTTTTATGCAACCAGTAAACTGGAACATTTGCACAGCATCCTATTTCTGTCAACCTAATAATATTTTTAAACATGCTGGAGGAGGAGAGTCCATGGAAGAGGTCTGTGTGGGATCATTTGTAAAAGAAAAAGAAATATCGTGCTGCTTTTCAGAAATTCATTCCTGACGGCTCTGCTTCCAAAGGACCTGGCATCTTTTCATGGAGGAAGGAGGGGGTGTGTGTTACCGATATTGGCTCACCTCGGGGTCAAGTTCAAGACAATAGGCGTGCCTTCCAGGGGATACACTTCTCACTGGTCACACCACTGTGGGTTGAGAATGAGCTGGGACAAAGAACTGAGACAGTGCCGCGCCCGCGTGATTTACCTGGAACATTGGATAGGTCAGAAACGTTTCCAGCATCCTCCCCTCACAGGCCGGGTTAGCTTCGTATTGTTTTAAGAGTTTGTCGAAATCTCTGTTTTGCTTACAATTGGCGAGCACTTGGAGGCTGTACTGGTGATTACGCACAAATTCTTGATAAATGTTCAGCATGGGGAGCAAAATGTCGAACAGATCGGCTACAAAGAAGAAGTAAACGTGGCAGTTTCTCCTGGCTGGTGACCAATGATTGCAGTAAGGGGAGAGATCAGAGACGCCCTGCGGACTAGCAGAGTGGCTCCCGGCGCTGGGTGTCAAGCATGCGGAGAGGTCCAGGGCAGGTGCCTGATGACGGATTTGATGGAATGTAGGCAGAGCCCAGGGAGCATGGAGACCGAGTCCCCAGTAGCTAAGGGGACTTACAAGGTAAGGGAAATTAATATAGTTTAGGCGGAATAGCTCAGAGAGTCCTGGAGGCAATAATCAGTTAATCTGGCTGCTAACCAAGGGATTAGACATTCAAATCACCTAGAGGCTCCAGGTTCCCAGAGAGACCTGGCTACCAGTCTGCAAAAAATCAGCCATTAGAAACCCCGAGGAGCCCAGCTCTGCTCTGACACACGGGGACATGGGCTGCATGGCAGAGTCAGCTGTTGGCTTTATTCTCTCTGTCTCTCTCGCTCTCCTCTTTCTCCATAGCCATACTAAAGGGAAAACCTTGTATTGGAATGCACTTACCTAAAATTAAAGTAGGCCAGTTAGCTATTCTTGCCTTCAGTCCTTGGTGAAATATTTCATGAAGAAACATAATGGTTTCACTGTTGTAAAAAGAAATTACATAATAATTGTAGAGTGTGTATTTTGTGAAGGATGTCTTCTCAGTCATATCCTGTCTTAAAGTATACATATGTCAGAGAGCCCCTAACTGTCACACCCACAATGGCATGGATCATTCTAGTCTCTGCTAAGCAATTTATCCTTCAGGCCCCCTGAAACCCTCAAAATATTCTGAGCTAGCTAAGAGGACAGCAAGCATCGAATCATTGTTATCTAACCTTCTTCCCCGATTTATAAAATGAACTCTCTACTTTGGAGAATGTAACAAACTGATAATGAGAAAATTAAATTTAATATTCCTTTTTCTCTTCAGAATTGATTCTAGCCGACAACTTCCCAGCCAGCAAAGACTTGGCAGGATCCCACTGTGACCTCTCATAAGCCACCTAAGAAATGTAAACGCCTTTTTAAAAAGGCAGAGCCTGTACAGCGGCACTATAAAGAGAATCGTATACAAATTAGGGATCTAAGTTCCTGAGAGGGCCGAGGAGAGTAGTTAGCAGTCAAACTATTACTCGCCTTGTCGTTGTGAAGAAGTAGGCTACAGGAACAATGCTTTGAAACTTTCTCTAAAACAACCCAATGGCATAATCAAATACAGAATAACTCATCAACCTGAGAGCCCAGGTGTGCAAGTGAAATCCTATTACAAGCTACCTCAAGAAAATGGTCTATTTCCAAGAGATCCTTGAAATAGAATCGATACTTCGAAGTGATTCTAATTTTTTTCTTTATACAGAAATTTTGACAAAGCAATGTCTGTTTCTTAGAGATTTCTGCTGTATCTAGTTTGGTAGATATTGCAGACAAGTCTTTCCAGGTCCACACAGTCCTTCTCGGTGAGGATAGTGGAGAGCTAAAATCACATTTCCCAGGCTCTCTCACATCTAGGGCTCTTAAGATGAATTTAATTTCCACCCTTGGCTGAACTGGAAGGCAGAGGTAGAGGCTAAGTTCACGATTTCTGATGCCATTCTTGGTGACTCTGATATACACAGGATCTTTAATGTGCCGACCTCTTTAGTCTTTGAATTCCTCAACTCCAAATATTTTGTCCTCTGCTGTCCTTAACTAGACCATGTCATGGTGAATAATTATACACTATTCTTCAGTTTCAAGAACACTATGTTCTGCCGAGCTTTTATTTTTCAGTTCACTGCCTTTAGGATTCTGGCCCCCAAATTCACTGTACTTCACCAGTAACGAAATCCACCTTTTCCTTGATGAAATCCCCTCACACAATCCCTCCTCTCTACACACTTTAGATCCTTGGGCTCAACATTCGAGCGTCCCACTCCTCTGCCCTTCTCTCAGTCCATCTTACTGATCTCACAGAACACCCATCCCAGTAAACTGCACCCTCCACCTCCTCTGCACCTCCCCCATGCACCTCAAAATGGCCAACAAAAACCGCAGAATGATTCCGTCAGGCATGGCCATAGCCTAATATGGATACTTAAGGCTCCGTAGCATCCCGTACGCTGGAGTAGAACTGCCCTACATGGTTTGCTGTAGCAGACCTGATGGCATGGCATTGAGTCCACTGAGAGTTCTGCAGGAGAAAGATGTAGCTGTCTGTTCCCATAAGATGCAGAGTCACAGAAACCCCAAGGGGCAGCGCTGTTCCGTCCTCTGGGATCACTAGGAGCTGTACTCAACTCGATGGCAGTGGGTTTGATTTGGGGTTTTTTCATCTTTGTAAGAGTCAATCCCCAAGTCTTTACTCCCATGGAGCTGCTGGCAGGTTTGAATCGCCAGCTTTGGGTTAGCAAATAACCCTTTAAACATTGTGCACCACCAGGGATCCTCAGCAGGCACGCTGCCTTTCCCTAATCCACGTATTCTGCGGTCTCTTGGCTCTTTTCTCTCTTCTCTAACTCGTCATTCCTGTCCCATCCTCACCGTCAGCTGTTTCCCCTGCTCCCTAGTTATATACACGGGACACGTGTCATGGATTGAATTGTGGCTCTCAGAAGGATAAACTGACGCTGTATCCTTTGGTACCTGTGATTGTGAACTTGTTTAGAGATTTTGGACATGGTGTCAGTTAATCTATAATTCAATATTTATAGGGTCCTTATAAAAGAGAAGAAGCACAGATAGATACAGAGAACACTGGCATGCTGACCAAAGAAGCAAAGAATTGGACTTGACACTGCTGCTAAAAGCCAAAGAAGGTCAGAGGCAACCAGAAAGTAGAAGGGACAAGAAAAGATGTTCCTTAGAGACTTCAGCTAGACCGTGGCCTTACTGAATCATACTTCTTGGATCTATTCTGTGAAACAACACATTTCTCTTGCTGTAAGCCACCTACCTTGCAGTACTTTGTTAAAGCCGCCTGTGGTAGTTATGTATAGTTATCTGCTGCCCATCTGAGAGGATTAAAAGTGAGGGGGTGGAGGTTAGCCTGCCAATCAGGCCACAGCTCGATGACCTCATTTGGAGGGATTAGGAAATAACTAGCTGACTGGAGGCAGGATGGGGGCTCACGCCCTGGGAGACATTGCAGCTGACAAGGCACATGGAAAATGGTCATTCATTCTACCTCAAGTGTGTAAGACACTCCAGTTTCATTCATGACTCTCATCCTGTAATATTGACAGAGCCGCTTCAGTTTCCTTCACTGGTTCCTCGTCATCGTATTCTATAGTCTTCACCAACACTAGGAGTCAAATGCATCAATTATTTTTTATTTTCTTTAATCGCTGTCCAGCTTTCACATGCATATGAGGTGATTGAAAACACTATGATTGGGTCAGGCACACCTTAGTGCTCACGATGACATCTTTGCTCTTCAGCGCTGTGAACAGGCCTTGGGGAGCTGGTTTGCCAGTGAGAGCCATCCTCTGATTTCTGGACGGCTGTGTCCACGAGTGTTGACTGTGGTCCTAGTAAAATGAAAGCCCACTTCAATCTTTTCTGTTTATTGTGATGTTGTTTATTAGTTCAGTTGTGGGAGGTCTGTTTCCTTTACAAGGAGTTGTAATCCATACTGAAGACTAGTCTTCAATCTTCCACAGTAAGGGCTTCCCTTTCAGCAAGCAAAGTTGTTTCATCCGCAGAAGGCTGGTCCTTAATGCACCGACTGCTTCCCATCTTGATACCGCATGCGGCTTTACATCGTCTAGCGTCTGGGGCCCCTTGCTCAGCATAGAGATTGTTGCATAAGTATGGCAGAGGGTGCAACCCTGAGGCACCCTTTCCTGACTTTAAACCACACAGTATCCTCTTGCTCTGTGTGCATGAGCACAATGAAGCATCCTGGAAGCCCTTCTTCTTTGCGATGTGATCCACAATTTTCTATGTACCTCACACACAGTCCAATACCATGACATAATTTTAAAAACACACAAAAGCATGTGATCCTCTTTGCTTTCAGCCAAGAGCCACTGGTGTCAGTCCTGACACTCCTCGTGTCCTCTTTGAATCTCACTTGAATTTCTGGTGAGAAGCGCCAGTAGAGGCGCCAGTGCAACCACTTCAACCTTGCCTTCAGCAACATTTTACATGCATATGATGAGGGTGACATTGTTCAGTAATTGCCACATCATGACGGGGTATCTTTCTTTGGAATGGGCAAAGACGTGCCTTCCATATTTCTTGGCACAGCACAGTGAGAACCTGCCACGCTGCATCAACCTGTGGAAGCATTGCCATTGATGGCAGGCCTTCAATCTGGGAGACTTGGTTGTCAGTAGCGCCTTCAGGGAGACTTGGGCTGCTTTCGAGACTACTGGTTCTTGATCACAAGAAATGCCCGAGTGGTGAGCAGTTCTTCTTGGCACGGCGACACTGTTTATTCCTTCCGCCTGCTTTCCAGGCCTCCTGCAGCAATTCCATATTTTGCCCGCAGAATCTTTCCCTATGGCAACTGGGAGCTTCATTTCCCTGCATTCTTTCAGCTTGAAGCCGGCTGAGTGGGTTCTTCCCTTTGATTTTCTAACTCCAGGCCACTGCACCGTGCAGAATTGTACCTTACTTGGTCTTCTCAACTAGCCTTTGGGATTTTCTTTTCAGCTCTCTTATTTGAACATTTCTTCTAGTCATTCTACCTTTTCTACGTTCTAGAGCAAGTTTAAGAGTCTCTTTTTAGCTGCCTTTCTACTGACCTTTTGCTTTCTCCATTGAAGATTTTCCTGATATTATCCCCATTTAAGATATTTCCTGATATTATCATCTGGTCTTTGGTCATTATATACTATGTGTCAATTCTAGTCTTACAATGGTTTCCAAATCCAATAGGATATACTTAAGATTGTATTTTGGCTCTCCTAAACTTTTAAGTTTTTCTTCAGGTTCGACCTGAATTTGCATATGAGCAATTTAGGGTCTGTCCCACAGCCATCGTCTGGCCTTATTTTTGGCTGTTAATGCTGAGTTTCCTATTGTCTGTTACCACAGATATAATCTAGTTTTTCCTGTCAACTTCATCTGGTGAGATTCAAGTGTACATCCACCTTCTATGTTGTTGAAAAGGGTTATTTGCTATGAAGAAATCACTGATTTTGCAAAATATGATCTCTGACATAGTTTAAATCACCAAAGTCATTTTTCCCACTATTGATCCTTCTTTGTTTCCAACTTTCAAATTGCAGTCACCAGAAATCACTGACACATTTTGATCAATTTCAGACTGAAAAAGTTGGTAGGTTTCTTCAATTCTTAAAAAAATCATTTGCTTTAATGGTTACTCTGTGACGATCAGATTTCATGTCCCCTTAATGGCACCTGTGAAGTTCAACCATCCCATCAGGTTTTGCCTGGTTATGCTCCCTCTTGCTCCTCACTTTCTTGCTCGACTGGGTTCTGTGTTTCACACCTGGAGTGGAGGACTCCAGAGTCGCTGCACCCCAAAGGATTGCTCACCGTTCAACCATTTCATGTGATCAGGCTGTCGGCACTCTGACATCATCCTGCAGATCCTGGATCCATGAGACTCTGAACCCTGTGATCTCCTAGCTTCCAACCTCACGTTCCTCCTTCATCCACCAGCAGCTGAGTGAGTCTGAGTCTCTTACTACCATCTGACCCATGGACGTCAGTTGGACTGGGTAGGGCTGCTTTATTAATATATAATTCATTCTTGATATGAAGTTCTTTCTCGTACATATGCGTGTCACTGGTTTTGTTTCTCTAGAAAACTCAGCCTAACACAATATGTAAATTAGAATAATAGTAAGGAAACGTGAATAACTACTCTTCCTTGCAGCTGCATAGGCATTCTCTTATCACAGATCTTGAAATATTATTTTATGGCAATTCTACTTTTCAATTTATCCTTCCCCACGTAGTAAACCAAATGATTGTCTGATATAAATTGGCCAATTTCAGCTCACTGTCCATTTCAGCTCACCGATGCCTAAGATATTGGTCTCTGATTTCCATTTCATTATTTATGACATCCAATATTTCTACATCCACATTTTGTACATGCTATATTCCAATTATCAATAAATGTTTATAGCTATTTCTCTCAATTGGAATTATGCCCAATAACCAAATAAAGATCCTTAAATCTTTCCCCACTCACATCATTAAGTTTGACTCTGCTTTGACCTGTTGCATTGGGTGAATCTGCTGTGCAATACATCAACGTAGTCAACTCCATCTTCCAGCGGGACATCTGTTGTTTCCCATAGTTTTCAGTCCCTAGTTTTCAGAAGTGGACTGCCTCATCCTTTCTCTTACTCCGTCTGAGTGTGAACACTCCAATGTAACCTGTCTCTCATGGGCGATCCTGCTGGTCTCTGAAATAACCGCGAGCATCGTTTCCAGCATAAGACCACACTCAAGCCACTATAGGATGACAAACTGACAGACAAATGCCTGGCCCAGAGCAATCCTATGCACAGCAGAGCCAAGCACTGCCTGGTCTTGCACATCCTCCTAATGTTTCCTCTGCTTGAGCTCATTGCTGCAGCCACCGTGTTAACCCATCTTGTTGAGGACTTCCTCTTTTTTTGCTGGATGAATGGGAGGCTCTTTAGGTAGCAAGTATTAATAAATATATACCCTCTTCACTGAACATTATACCCTGAGACGTTTCGATATTGGTACTCTCTGTGGTTACTTGGTGTCATTGAGTCAGTTCTGACTCAGAGTTACCCTATGTACAACAGAACAGAACACTGCTCAGCCCTGTTCCATCGCTGTTAAGTTGGAGCCCACTGTTAAAGTCGCTGTGCCCATCCAGCTTGTCAGAGGCCTTCCTCGTGTTTGCTGCCTCTCCAGCAAGCATGATGTCCTTCTTCGGGTACTGGTCTCTCCTAACAATGCATCCAAAATGCATGTGACAAAATCTCGCCATGCTTTGCTTCCAAGGAGCATTCTGGCTATACTTCTTCCAAGACAGATGGTTTGTTCTTGTGGTAGTCCATGGCACTTTCAATATTCCTCACCAGCACGTAATTGCGATTCATCAGTTCTTCCCTCTTCCTTGCTTGATGTCCAATCTACATCTGAGGTGACTGATGATGCCATGGCTAGGGCCAGGGCCACATTAGTTTTCAAAGTGGCATCCTTGCTTGCCAATGCTTTCTTGTGCTGCAGATGTACACAGTGCAATGCATTGTTTCGATTTCTCGACTGCTGCTTCCATGAGTATAGATTGTGGATCCAAGTAATGAAATCCTTGACAAATTCTATCGTTTCTCTCTTTTTCATGATGTGACCTATTGATTCGGTTGTGACGGTTTTTGTTTTCTTCACATTAAGTGTAATCGTCTGACTGCTGCAATCCCTGCAGCATTCAGTACCTCCAGTCTCCCTCAGCTTCAGCAAGCAAGGCTGCGCCCTCTGCACGGTGAGCTCACTGCGGATTGCCACGAGTCGGGGTCACTGGAGGGCTCTGGGCTTAGTCCTCTTTGGGTTAATTAACATATGCTGTCTTTAGTGTAAAATGAGACTATTTTAAACTTGCTTGGATCTGTATTAGGAAAAAATGGAGGGTATATAGAACACGAATAGAAATGTGATGGAAAGATGATAGAGACAGGGTGGGAATGTGACTTGTAAATACTGGCTGGTGTTTTTATGCTGTTTTCATTTTTCAAGCCATGTGAGTGAGGACAAGGATTTCCTATCGTCTTCACTGATGAATCTTGAGCTGGAAAGACACTCTAAATATTCCATGAGTGGATTAATTTATAAGACCTGGTACTAGTTTTACTCTCCCTAAGATATTTCTGCACAATTACATGTAAAGCTCCATCAATCACTCTATTCAGCTCAGTTTATGAGGGAGTTACCGTCCCTAACATGCACACACACACACACACACAATGGCAAGAAGACATATGTCAAGCAGCAAGGAAAACATTATAGGCCAAAATTCAAGATCAAAATATGAAGGATTTAGACTAATAATGGAACACAGATGATAGAGTTCTTATAGTCAACCTTAGAAACGCGTTAAGGCGAATTTACGAGGCCTGTCATAGAAAAGCCTTTGAAGAGATATAAATGAGTCTATCTCATGAAACTTTGGTTTGTGCGAAGACAAACCTGTTGAGGAAAATGCTGCTGACGTCATCATGGCTGATGGGGGGCTTTTTGGAGCTGGCCGCCATCCGCAGGGGCCGGAGGAAGCCGTTGACCAGCACGTAGAGCTGATGGACGTACTCTGACTCGGCCTCCACCATGGTGAACACAACCTGGTTCCTCTTCCTCATGCTCTCGGCGTGCGGGGAGCAAATATAATCCTGCACGATGGTCTTCCACTTCCTGCGGCACAGCCACCCTCGCATGAAGCTCTGCACCTATGGGCCGAACCACAAGGAGGGGTCTGACAGAGGGAGGGACTGGCTGTGTGGGCTGCAGCAGCAACCGAGGTGAGGGAAAACGCCAGCCTTCTGTTTGTCCACTACTTAAAACAAACAAACAAACACAGATATTATATGAACTTTTAACACCAGAACTGCTTAAAAAATGTAAGCATATACAATGAAAAGTCTCCCTCCCACTTGAAATTCCCAGTGTATTCAGGTATTATTAATCCTTCTAGGATGTTGTCAACATATGTATATCCATCTATGTGTGTATATATATAGGAATATAGATATATATTTACCTTTATATATAAACTCTGAACCTTGTTTTTTGTTTGTTGGTTTTGTTTTGTTTCATTTGTTGCCTAATAGGCTGCATGATTGTCCACTGTATCATAGTTTCGCAGTCGCTCCCCTAGTATTGACTGTTTGGGTGGTTTCCAGGATTTTGCATATATTGTGATATATAAATATATATATTCCCACAAATATGTTTGTTTGGTAGAATTATACTGAACATATTTCAATAGCTTCTCCTGCTCTGTTTGTTTTTCCTTCTTTTTTACCAGTGCCGTGGCAGAAACAGTACCTAATGCTCAACCACAAGCACATCCTTACTGAGGCCAGATCATGCCCAAAATCGAACAGAGAAAGTTCAGGTGCAAGAGGCATGTTGTAAAGAAAGCTGGAGGAGAAACGGAGTCCCAGCTCAGTCCTGACTGACGGCAGTCCCTTGCATTGAGATGCCACTGCTCTGTGTTTTCTGGTTTCTTGTCAGAAGCATAAAGGAGCCGGCTGGGTGCGTGTGGCTGCCCTGTGCCTTATGCCACACTGCTCTTCCAGGAGCACACAGCAAACAGTGGCACGCTTTCCCCCAGAAGCAGGAAAAAGAGGATACGTTTTTCCTCCTGAGATTCCCAAGTTTCTTCCACAAATACTTCTTCAGGCCTGTCTAGACGAACTCTCCGGGACCCCTAATGGTGTGGTGGGTTGTGCACTGGGCTACTCACCACAAGGTGAGCAGTTTGAAACCAAAGCCGCTCGCTGGGAGAACGAGGAGGTTTTTCTGCTCCCATAAAGAGTCAGTCTTGGGGACCCACAGGAGCAGTTCCACTCTGCCCTGAGGAGTCACTGTGAGTCCGCATCAACTCGATGGCAGTGAGTGTGGTAGGCGCTTATATGGCCTCTAACCCAAAGCCAACCTCACTGCTGTCGAGTCTGTTCCAACTCATAGCAACCTCAGGGACAGAACTGCCCCTGGGAGTTCCCACGACTGTGACTCTTCACGGGAGTAGAAAGGCACGTCTTACTCCCAAATGGACTCTAGAAATTAATAATATAATATTATAAAGTAACACTAGGTGTAATTGGAAAAAGAACAGGTAAACCTGCAAAGGGGTGCAGGTTTTCTCTGTGTGTTAGCCATTCGGCAAACTTGCGTAGCTTGAACTACTCTCGAAGACCCAGCGACTGAGTGCTGAGCCACGCATCAAGATATGACAGAATCCTTAACCCACAGGCTCGGACTCGATCCAGTTGGGTGGCCTTGGGCAAGGTAACCAACTTTATTGGATCTCCTTTTCCTCGTGTATAAAATAATGGCTCAGAAAGGCACCAAAATCCTTCCTGAATAAGAAATGTATATGATACTGTGTTAAACATCAGTGGTTATTTTAGCAAAGGGGTAGGTTGCAAGTAAGCATATCATCAAAAGCGTCAAACTTTTCCTTAAATATCATTCTTATCAGTTCAGAACATTCTTGTGTTGTTGTTGTTATTGTTGTTAGCTGTCATCAAGTCAGCTCCAATTCATACATAGAACAAAACACTGCCTGGTCCTGTGCGTCCTCACAGTGGTGCTATGTTTAAGGCCATCAGTGCAGCCGCTGTGTCCATCTGTCCTCCTCCCTTTTCTGATGCCCACTCCCTTCCCAAAGCATGTCCTTTCCCAGGGACACACTGCAGCGTTCAGACCATTTTTCTCCCACTGTCTGTCTAAAGTATCACATATCAAGCAACCGCTCCTCTCCCACCAAGTCGAAATCTTCTCATTTGCTTACCAATCCCGTCACCAGGAGATCAGTGTCCAGGCAAGCAAAAAGTCAATGTAGACTCTTACCTGCAGCCACACTTTCACAGAATTTTGTGGGGAAAGGGTATGCATAGTATTTAAGGAAACATTGAAAATGCTTTCCGTAACTTATAACCAATTTCCGTTTTTGGTCTCTTAAAGTCAAGAAAATGATGTTGTTGTTTGGCAAGATCAGAATACAGAAATAAATTCATTTGCAAACAGACCTTCCCACACAGATATTAGGTTGATTTGGAACATGAAAACAACATAATTAATTTTGAAACCTTTTAAACAAATTCAAATATAGAAATTTTCTTAATTACCTACTTTTTAAGCAACTGAAAAGTTTAAGAATTTTAACATCCAAGAAAGCTTTTCCACGGATCTATTTTTCAGTAAACAGGAATATTTTCCAGCTAGCAGAAGAAATAGTCTCAAAGTGGACATTGTTGACTTCTGTGTTAAATGAAAACTTTCTGCTTGGACTGGGAAATAGCAGGCTCTCTTTTTTACTGGGAGAGCATTTTCTACAACAAAACAGAAAATGTGGTTGTGTACTTGTAATTGCGCACTCTTCACAGGCAGCAGCATTAATCTTGAGACACAATACATAAGCCAAGTGCAATGAAAAAAAATGTAATTCTAAGACCAGTGCTTGACTTTTTTATTGCTTAAAAACTGAAAAATATTGTGATTTAGTCTTTAGAACCGCTGGATCAAAGTCTGAAGGCTATTTCAAGCCCTGGTATAATCAAGGGGAGTCATTTAGTATAGACAAATAGGAATTAGAAAAGATTAGAAAGAATTCAAGATGTAAAGACGTGCATCCAGGGAAAGCTCTTCAAAGGGGAACTGTTTATTTCTACATACTGTGAACAAATCCAAGGAAGTGCTGTATAGATCATTAGGATTATCGAATCCCAAACCTAGATGACATACATCGAAGCACCGGGGACTAGAGTGAGGGCCAGTGTCTGGCTCATTGCAAAAGCATTCACATGGTAAACTACAGCCAGCCGCGTGGGAAGGTCTGCTGCGTATGTGATTGCTAACAAGGGATAGCAAGGGTGAAACAGACATCCAGGTGAAGGTCTTGACTGACTTACACTTGTCACATACTAAAAAATATTTTTTCCTAAATAGCACTGAAGGTAATCATTTTTAAAATGTAATTGAAAATACTTCCCCAAAATATGAAAACTTGAGACGTGGGTAAACAAACACTTGAATGCCATAAAGCAAATTCCAATCCACAGTGACCCCATAAGCCACAGTGGCACTTCTCCATAGGGCTCCCAAGACTGCACATCTTTTTCAACAGTTTCATTGGCATGTAGTGCGCATACACAAATTCAGTCGTCCAGTCAGATTAAGCAGAGCCGTACGATCATCTCCACAGTCCAGTTGAGGGCGTTTCTTCTTTCTGGCACTCCCCATTTCCCTCACCTCCCTGCCACACCCTCCAAGAAACCATCGATGCCGTCCCTGTCTGTAGCTTTACCTGTCCTGGAGTCCACAGACAGAAAACCCTACCAAAAATTAAAAACTTAAAAACCGACTGCACTCTGCATGAGAGCAAGCTCGCTCACATCCCTGGTCTGTGGTCAGAGGGTCTTCACAGGAGGCTTAACCTATGTGTGGGGCCAGCGAACGATCTGGGTTCACACTGCCATCCATAGCCTTCTGGACACCAGGAGTTCACAGTTCAAGCTCGGATACCATTCCCTCCTTTGGATTTGGATTTTATTGTTTATACTCCTTGGATCATACAAACGGATGTGTTTTTTCTTTGTGGGGTTAGGTGACAGCTCACTTCATTTGGAATTATACCTTTAAGACCCCAGATGCTATTCTTTCTAACAGCCAGACACCATCTAGTTTCTTCACCACAACTTGCCACTGCACCCATATATCCAGTGACCTCTTCATGAGTATGAGCATCAAGTAGGTCATGCCTAAGACTCTACATTTTTATGGGAACAGGGCGCCTCAACTATCTCCCACAGAGCAGGTGCTGGGCTTGAACGTCCAAACCATTGCTTAGCTCCCTTTACCACCGACACCCCTTCAGAATTATGTGAATGGAACATGAAATTAGGAGGTTCGCCAGTACTTACTAATTCAATTGGAGAATATGGTGTATTTTTACCATCTTGTTGTAGCACCCATGAACTAGAAAGAAACCTTGAGCTGCAGTCCCCCCTGTTTAGAAGCTCAGCGAGTTCCCCTTGTAAGTCTAGGCGCCATCCAAACAGGAGCTCCAACACTGCTGCCAGCCCAGGCGAAGGCGGTGGAGACATCACTAGAGCCCAGGCTGCTGGTTGCAAAACCCCCTTTGATGCCAGAAGCCCCAGTGTCCTACCTTTTTAATTTTCTTGATATCTGGGTCTTCATCTTCTTGGTTGCTTTGGTAAGGTCGCATCCGTTCCTTGGTTTTATTAAGAGCAATAATCTGTAACACAAAATTGACCCATTTCATGATTTGGGAAATAGTGACTGAGAGCCCGAAGCCCACGGGAGTCCATTGTGCCTACAAAGAGAGTGAATGAAATCTTCAGGGACACTCACTTCATGTGCACCCTCTCTTACCCTGGTGCTGAGGCAAGAGGACACAAACATCAGTCCCAGACCTGGTGTCACCCAAAGGGGTTTTACGAAGTGGTTCTGCAAAGTGTAAAGTGGACCTCGGGTTAAGAGACAGACTTGCTCAAGGCCCTTGACTGATGAGTAATCTAACCAAGCCCTCCTTGGAAATTCATCAAGCGTCTCTCCTGAGAGCAACTGCCAGGAGGTATGAAGTCTCAAGAGCAGTGCTTCTAAAGCTCTTTCTGATAAGAGTAGCAGAGCCCTGGGAGGGGAGGGGGGGCAAGTCAGCCGGGAAGGTTTCTCAGGAAAGGGATGGAGGATTGAAAGCTGGGATCCCTTCTATCTCCAGCTCGGTTCTCTAAAGATGAAGGCTAGCTCAAGACCAGGTGGCCTCTCAACTGCAGGGAGCCAGCAACAAGATAATAAGATTGACTAAATCGCCCCTCAGTAGCAGCTCTTAGAAACTGACGCTGGTTTACTCTGTGAGTCAGATACTTGACAAGTTAAGAGATCGCGACCACCCTCTCAGAACCCTCCTTACTTTTAAACTTCCAGCACCAGAGAAACTCCTCTGTCATTGTCTGGTGGGGAGGTGGGACATAACCTAGGGCTTCTGTCAAGAGACCACGGAAGACATACGTGCTGGTGTTAGTTTAGCTGGAATCTACATTCAGACTAAAGCAGAGCAAAGTGAAGACAGAGCACACATAAACAAATATTGGGGAACGTTGCTTGGTCCCGATTTCTCCCAGAGAGTAAATGCCAACCTCTCGCCTAGCAGACAAGCATCTGCTCTAGCTTACTGCGACAAAAGAAAAGAACACAATAATTTTGCTTTAAATTACAGTGCCTGATATAGTCTTTTAAAAGGCAGGTTTGTTCGGTTTTCTGTTGTTGTTTCTACTGTATTGGATCCCAGGGTCTAATCACAAAGCTAACAACTCTAATGATATGGGTGAACCCAGCCTGCAACTGAAGATCACAGGAGAAGTTGGCGCATCCCAATGGGTTACGGCGGATTCATGCTCTGTCCACTGGAGGTGATACACACGCGGAGCAGGAGGTGACTCTCTAGACAGAATTCGCAGGGTCTGAGGGGAGAGTGTGGAAGACCATTCTGTCCAACGACAGTGAGAATGACAAGAAGAGGGCCTAGACTGAGGCCCTTGAGTAGCTTATGCCAGCAAGGATACAATTAACCGCAAGGTTCATTTTGTCCTATTCTTTGAATGTAAGAAAATTCGGCTTTGAGAGAGAGAAAGAAAGAAATATCTCAGTCTTTATATTCCTTTCAAGTCTTCAACAGTTGGTCACTTTCCATGGGGAATGACAAAGACAACAGGGAGCGGGGCACTTTCAGCTTCCGTCTATAGTCTGAAGCACCCAGGGAGTGGGAGGACCCAGCACACCACGAGGGGGGCGGGCTCCACGACCCTGCACGTCTCACTTGGTGTCCAGCTCTGTGTGGGGACAGAAAGGCTGGGAAGTCCAATCACTGAGGGGAAGGAACCATGGGAAAAGGGCTTGGAATTCTAACTTTAGGAAAAATTCACCTGTGCCAATACCTTATACTTTAACCCAAAGGTATCATTCAAAATTCTACAAAGTAGAAAGTCGATTCTTTAGATCCAGTCAGCTAGAAAATGTGCTCTTTCTGAATGTACTTTTGGTTCTTCCTTCCTTGACATTTTAGACTGTAATTGGAATTATGACAGACTCACAATTATCTTGGCTACAAAGGTCGATCTGAAAACAGTAGTAAGGTAAACTCTCTATGATCTATGATGGCTATTATGGGATATGTGCATGTGCAGCATATTGTCTGATCTTTTTCTGTAGCACAGTTAGCTGATCCTAACACAGACATGGATTCATTTCTAGAGCAATGGGCCGACCACAGAGGATGACACAGAAACTCAACTGGGACTGAAATGCTGCCGAGAATTGGCCTTCGGTGGTCACATGGAGATGACAGTAAACACGAAACAAGGTAAGGCCTAAGATATACCTCTGATTTAAGTCGTTCAATTTCCGTATCTTGATCTTCAAGTTGATGTCGCAGTTGATTAGCAGCAATTTTCTCAGTCTCCACGATCTGAACTAGATGAATGTACTTCTGCATTAGCACTTCCCTCTCGATCAAAATGTCTGCGTAACTTCAAAGAGAATCACACGGTTAGTCACAAAGCAGTGTGTTGCTACAGCTCCATGGGCAACACACACACACACTCACACACACACACACACACACACGCATACACACACTCACGCGCGCACACTCACACACTCGCACACACGCGCGCACACGCACACACATACACACACACGGGAGTTCATGGAAAAATGAAATTCAAAGTTAATGGAGTTTCCCACAAATGTTTGGAAACGCTCTCTAAAATGTGTTAAACTTTGGGCTGTGACTTGGGTAAAGGTTTAGAGACCAAATCAGCTTTTCATTCAACAAATTCCTCCATAGTTGGCTTCGTGTCATTGAAGGTGATCCGTACAATGTCACCTCACTCATCCCCCTTCCTTCTGGGTCTCGCAGTTCTGTCCCCCTTTCCTCACCCTCTCTGCCTTCTCAGCTTGGTCCTTGCGATCCCGAACGTGTGCTTATCCTACCCATGTTTCCACGCAAATGTTCTTAAAAGAGGCCAGGGATATAGTTCATTTTACCCTCTCTACCTTCTCTGAACATTAACTTTTTATCCTTTCACATGTCCTCTATGACAAGTTCGTTTGATGATGCTCGCCACTCACAATTTTATCATATTAATAAATCAAAGGAAATATTAATATCTTTAACAAAGAAAATGCCCCAGCTTCTTTAACAAAGATACCAACACATTTAAAAATCAACAGCACTTTCTTTGTTTCCAGAGATGTTATTCAAAATAGTTCCCAGGGTAAGATATAAATGGTATCCTGCCACCAAGCTGAGTGAATGCAGTCACACGCCGAGCAGGTCCCTGCTGCAGAGCACCATGATGACCATACTAACACCACCAGGAAGCACAGAGCAGCCTGCCACCAGCTCAGGCTTGGTTTGCTTTAGGATTTTGAAACCATCGACAACGTTCTTTCAAGAACCAACAGAAGTGCTGATTGCATTCTAGAGATCAGTTTACATTTCTTTGGCAAGTATGGTAAAACAAACAGATTTTTATTGACTGCAATTCTCTGGGATCTGGAATTTTGCTGCTAGATCTTACAACATCCAGGGTGGTAAAATGCCAATTCCTCCACTCATCTAAGTTTTCCTACATGATATGCTAATGGTAATAATCAATAGAAAGAAACCAGAAACCAAACCTGTTGGTATCAAGTCAATTCCTAGCAACTGTATAGGCCTGAGCACAACTGTCCTGTAGGGTTTCCAAGGCTTTAATTGTACAGAAACACTGGCACCTCTTTCTCCCACAGAATAGCTGGGGGTGGGAACTGTCAACCTTGTGCTTAGCAATGCAATGCCTGCCTGACAATCCACCAGGGCTCCTCCTATGCACACCAGGGCCCCTTTATTCATCAAAAGTTACTACTGATCAATCGCATAAGATGGACTCTGTGTTATCTCATTTCCTCCTCCCGGCAACCCCAAGAGATAGACTTTATTTTCCCAATTGTCAGAGAAAGAACACTTAGGGAGGCACAATTGGGTCACACAGCTAGTGGCAGAGTTGGGATGAAAATTAAACTCTGACTCCAAGCTAGTGCTTAAGCATAAGCTAAATTGCCTTGCTCCTGAGAATACATGTAGTATAAACAGGAATGTGGTAGGAGACATATTTTGAGAGTCACCTAATCTCACATAACCTCATCTATAGAAACGTGGGCCATTGAATCCCCATTTGCACCACAAGTCATTATTTACATAACAATTGCATGAAGCTGGCCTGAAATGAAAGGCTCCTAATCTGAATGTAGAGGCATAAGGGACTCACCTTCTTCTTGAGAGACCTGATTCCTGGCCAGTGCACCTCATATACAAGCACTACCCCCCATTCAGTGGGGGCTTTTGTGTTGCTATGATGTTGAACGGATTTCAGCAGCTCTTCCAGAATAAGTCATTTCAGGAATCAAAAGACCTCCTTCTGAATACCAGCCCATGAAAGCCCTAAGGATCACAAAGGTCCAAGCCACAACCAGTCATGGAGATGGTGCCGATCTGGGCAGTATGTCATTCCACGGGGTCCCCAGAAGTCTGGGACCACTAGGCTGAAGCTGTCAACAACCCAGACTACAGCAATAAGATTCTTTCTCCTGGTACATTCGGATCGGGCCTGTGACCTATGTACTTGGACCCAGATAGTATGACCTTGGAAACTCAGTTCCCATTGAAGGGAAGCTATATTCGGCCACACCCACGCCAAAGCAGCCAGTCTGCTAAGAGAGAAAAGGTCAAGCAGGAGATCAGGAAAGTTGAAGCGAGAGAGAGAGAGAGAGAGAGAGAGAGAGAGAGAGAGAGAGAGAGAGAGAGAGAGAGAGAGAGAGAGAGAGAGATGATCTGAAGCACCGTGGTAACTAATAACTGCCAAAGTTCTTTGAGGCTTTGCCGTCTCTAGTTACCATCGCCTGCAAGTCCTGAGAGCCATTTCAACTCTAAGGTGTTAGGAGGTACTACCGTTTCCTCTAAGAAAATCCATGAACCAGATTTGTGCTATTTGGAACCAGAAATGCCTTAAGACAATTCTAAAGTCCCAAATTTAATTCAATTACCTCAACATCATCAGCACTTACATCATGTGTGCTCTTAGTGTTAAAGGAAAAACAATGCTGCTGACAATTTTTTCCCAGTCACTTGCTCTGAGTCCCCCTAAGAGGAAAGGCGGTGCGGAATGTAAGCAAGGAAAGAGGAAGAAGGAGAAAGAGAGCTGAGTCCTCGTAGAAAGAGGCGATTATTGAGAAGTTTTAAAGGAGGGTACGATAATACAGGATAAGGTCAATTATTACAATGAAAATACTACCTTTCCAACTGCAGAATCAATTTTATTAGAAATATGCCAGATTTCTGAGTAATCTGGTATGTAGCATCAGACTCATATGCAAAGCAATTTTATTTTCATCTTAAAGAAGAAAAAGGCAAGCCCAGAGTGGGATGCTTGGCTGAGTTTAAGGAGCCTGAGTGCTGATGGGTGCCTTTCTCCACTTCCCAGGTCCCAGGGAAACCACAGCAGCGCCATTAAACAAGAAAATATGCCACAAACAGGCCAGGAATTTTAGTAATTCCACAAAGAGAAAAACCAAACAGAATCAAATTGGTGGGGAAATCAGAGGAGAGGAAACCGCAGCTACAGATACTTGCATAGGCCTGGTTCTCACACAGGGTGGTCTGGAGGAGCGGCAAGCTGGAAAACCAACAATTACTGTGATCAGGAGTTGTTACAGGAATGCTTATCAGAGAATTCCTAATAAAAGTGCTTTCAGTGCAATGAGAAGTTATGCACCTCCCCAAGTCAACCAATAAAACGCAACTCCCCAAGTCAACCGATAAAACGCACCTCCCCAAGTCAACCGATAAAACGCACCTCCCCAAGTCAACCGATAAAACGCATGTCTGGCAGCACTGCCAAGGTCCTCAGGTCACAGCCCAAGGTTGGCCCTCGGTGGAAAAGGGGGCATTTCCTAAAGAAGGCTCCAACCGAGGCAGCTGCGCTCAGAGAAAATAGAGCTTGGATTTACCCCAGATGTCCACAGAAGGCATATATATATATATGAGAGAGAGAAAGAGAAACAGACCCACTGAGCCACCAGACCTCCTTTGAGAAATAACATGCCTTTGAGAAGGTACACAGAGGAACCAAAATAAGAAAGGGCCCTCCTTAGCAGTAAAATATGGTGTATTGGGTTTTTTGGTTGTGTTTTCTTTTTAAGGCGTCCTGGTCTTGCAACAGTTAACTGCTTGGCTGTAACGGGAAGGCTGGCGGTTCAGACCGACCAAAGACCTGGTGATCTGTCCCCATAAAGTTTTCAGCCTGTGCGGCGGCGCTCTTCTGTCACACAGGGTCGCCGTGAGTCAGGATGAAGTCTGGGGCATCCAACTAGAACGATTTTCTTTTCAGTGTAATGCATTACCACACATTTGACCACTTATAATGTTGAAACTGCATGTGAAAACGCTTCCTGTTTATTCGGATAGATTCTGCTGGCCAGGATTCCTGGCACCGTTTAGCTGGGTCCGCTGCTCAGACTCTCCCAGGACTATAATCAAGGTGATTGCTCATTTGGAGAGTTGAAAGGGGAACAACCTTCTCTAAGTTCATTCGGTTTAGGGGAAAATTCGTTTTCTTGGAGCTCCGACGGCTTGTTTCTTCAAGTCAGGCAAATATGTGTTTGAAGTCTGTATGAAGTATGAAGTCTGTCCCCACCAGGAGAATCTCCCTTTGGGAGAACTCAAAATCCACTTTGATTTGGGACTATAATTATATCTGGAAAAGCACTTTTCCCTTTGCAAACACTCTAACATTAGGAAGCGACCATCCCAAAGCCTTTGCCATATTCTAGTGGCTAGAAACAGGTCACGGGTTCCTCCGCAGGGCATGACTCACTGAAGGTCACTTTAGGTTTTATTTGCAACATATACTAAGCCAGTCTACTTCGGAATGAGGTCGCGGAGGACTCGCCAGTGTATCTGCCTGAGGGAAGCCAGCTCCCTGTGGCCCATCACCCTAAGGAGAGGCTCACAGGGCAAGGGCTTGAGGGAAATCCCTGGCCAAGAGCAAGTGCGGGGCTACGGTACTCATTCTAACAGCAGGTGAGGAGTGATAAGGCAGGGGATGCTGCCTTCAACCATGGCTGTGGCTTTGGAAGTCAATCCTCTCCGAGCTAAGCCTTCGTATGATGAACCTGCTGACCCTGTAATGTTGTCTTGTGAGGAGGCCTTGGAGCGAGCGAGGCCCCCAGCTGAGCGAGGCCGATTCCTGGCCCACCGAATTGTGAGGTAATAAATGTTTATCATTTAAGCCATTGAGTTTTGGGGTAAGACAATGGACAGTCCTAGCTGAGCCAAGAGAATGAACCATATATGAAGCAAGGCTATGTGAGGCAACAGATCCACCATCGTTGAGTGCATCCGGACTCCTGGTGTCCCCGGGTAGGGTTTCCGGGGCTAAATGTTCACAGAAGCGCACAGCTCCATCTTTCACCTGCATTGAAACCACTGGTGTGGGCTCAGCAGCCCCACTCCTAACCTTCAGCGCCCCCAGCGCTGCTCCACGGAGCCACGAGCAACGTAGAGCTCTAGAGAACTACACCAGCAGAGTGACTTTAGAAAGCCCAAAGTGCTGCTCAAGAAAAGAAATTACCAGGTAACAAGAACAGCTATTGGAGCCAAACAAACCAAAAGTGATCGCTATCGTTGTGCAAGTCCGTGGATTTCCTAACCAGCAAGCCAGGGGCAGCTGAAAACTAAATTGAGAACAATTAGCTGAAAAGTAAGATGAGCAATGAACTAACACACTACACCAGAATATAAAGAGACTGAAGATATGAGAGAGAGAAATTAGCAACACAGATGATCCAAGTTGTCAGAGGCTTGATATCCAACTTATGGGAGACATGTCTTATGGGAACTCCAGAAAGGGAAAATAAAACAAAAGATGAGGTGGAACTAGAAAGAAAGAGAAGCAATCTTTCCTGAACCAAATTTAGCACAGTTCAAAGAGAAAGAATGGTACAAATGCTGAGCAGGATCTATGAAAATGTCCCATACTTGGTACCTATTGAAATATTAGAACGCTGATATTACAAACAGAAGTTATAAAAGCTTCCAAAGGGGAACAATTATCTAAAAATGTGAGACTCAAGCTGACATCATTATTTCCATCAGTAACTTGGGATGTAAATAATAACAGAAAATTGAGGGGAAAATATTAGGGACCTAAATTCCTATACCTGGGCCACCAGAGACCAACCAAGGCCCAAATAAGACAGAAAAAGTTGACTACCCACCCACACTTAATGACAGGAAAAGGTATAAAGAGTTTTTTTAACCAAACAGAACAAAACAAAACACGAGATGATAGAGAAGGCAAGAATACAAGTCAAAGGATGCCAAGGAATCTGTAAAGAAACTAGAAGTTGGCTCAGGCAAGAATGGCCTTCAAGGAACTGTTATTCAATTGCACATTATTAATCCCATTCCCCAGGGAACCAAGCACGGATCTTGGCCTATGGAGCATAATATCTCTATAACCAGGTTGCTGATTTTTAAATTTTCAGAATCAATCACAGCAAAGCACAGAGGCTCAATAAAATTTAGAGGGAAAACTGATTTAAATTTTATAAGCTAAAGATAAATAATAATGAAAGTAATAAAACATCAAGGTTAGAAGAGGGAAAAAAGTACACTAAAAACCAGTTTGGGTGTCTTCTTCTTAATCAAAGGGAGTTAATACATATTTTGCCAAGTTGACAAATCAACATAGAGGATTAGTTGTACTATTTTAAGACACAAACTCAACCAATGAAGTAGCCCCCAAAATGTGAATAATAAAACCCAAGGAGACAGGGAAGAGGGGGCTTAGAGGTCTTGTAAAAATGTTTAGTTCTTTGCATCATCAATGACACTTCCAAAAAATACTCTGTGAGCAAGGATCAAGTGGCACTGTCCTCTCTGTGCTATTCGGTGCCATTAAGATTGTTGCTGTGAGTCCACCACTGTCTCAATCGTCTTAGTGAGGTTCTCCTTCCCCACCACTCCCTCTCTACTTTACTCAGCATGATGTCCTTCTCCAGGGACTGGTCGCTCCTAATAACATGTCCAAAATAATCTGAGACAAAATCTTGCCATCCTCAATTCTGAGGAGTACTCCGGCTGTGCTCCCTGTAAGCCACACTTGCTTGTTCTCCTGGCAGTTCATGGGACATTTCATGTTCTTTGTCGCCTTCATAACTCAAACACGTCGATTCTGCTGTGGTCCTCTGTATACATTGTCTAGCTTTCACCTACGAGGGAATGGAGACACCCTGGCTTGGGCCAGGTGCACTGTAGTCCTCAGAGTGGTACCTCTGCTCTTTAACACTCTCGAGAGATTTGGGGCAGCAGATGTGCCCAGTGCAACACCTTGTTTGGTTTCCTAACTGCTGCTTCCCTGATTACCAATTGTGGGCCCAAGTAAAACCAAATCCTAACAACTTCAATCGTTTCTCCTTTTACAATGATGCTATCTATTGGTCCAGTTGTGATGATAATGTTGTCTTTACAGAGTTGTAATCTATACTGAAGGCTGCAGTCTTTGATCTTAATAAATCCTGTAGGGTTCATGAGGGAGGGAGAGGAAGGGAGGGGGGAAATGAGGAGCTGATAACAAGGGCTCAAGTAGAAAGGAAATGTTTTGAGAATGATGATGGCAACATATGCACAAATGTGCTTGACACAATGGATCTATGTATTGATTGTGATAAGAGCTGTATTAGCCCCCACTAAAACGATTATAAATAAATAAATGCTTCAAGTTCTCGTCACTTAGTTGTGTCATTTACATATTGAAAGTTGTTAATGAGCCTCCCTCGAATCCAAATATCTCGTTATTCTTCATATAGTCCAGCTTCTCAAATGATTTACTCAATATACAGATTGAATAAGTATGGAGAGAGGACACAACCCTAATTTACATTGCCCTGATTTTAAATCATGCAGCCTCTCCTTGTTTTGTTCAAGAACTGCCTCTTCATCTGCTGACATGAGCCACCGGAGCACTCTGCAGTGCTCGGTCATTCCCATTGTTGGCAGTGCTGCCGATAGTTATTATGACTATAAGAAAATGCCTTTGTAAGTCAATAGAACACAAGTAAACATCTTTCTGGTATGCTTTACTTTCAGTCAAAATCTCTCACTCCTCTTTCGAATACAGTCTGACTTTGATAATACCTTCTTTTGAATACAGTTTGAAAGCTCCCTGTTGAGATGTCAGACAGGGCAAGATATGACAAAATAATAATTTATAAATTATCAAGGGTTCATGAGGGAGGGGAGAGCAGAGAGAGAGGGGAAAAAATGAGGAGCTGGTGCCAGGGGTTTAGATGGAGAGTGGATGTTTTAACAATGATGAGGGCAATGAATATACAAATGTGCTTTACACAATTGATGTATGTATGGATTGTGATAAGAGTTGAATGAGCCTCTAATAAAATGATTTTAAAAAGAAAGAAAGCTCGCTGTCAAAGTACTGCTACAACTGTTTTTTATCTTCAGCAAAATTTTACTTGTGTGCAATATTAATGATTCTTCAATAACTATGAACATGATTGCTCCCACACAGTTTGCCAGGCAGTTGTCTGTCTTCCCGATTTCTTGGAATAGACTCGTGAGTGTCTCCGGCACTGCATTCAGTTTGCTGAAACATTTCGATTGGCATTCTCTCAATTCCTGGAGCCTTGTTTTTCCACTCACACCTTGAGTGCAGTTTGGACATCTTCCCTCACGACCATTGGTTCTTGGTCATATGCTACGTCTTGAAATGAATGAACGTGGGGCAATCCTTTGTGGTGCAGTGATTCTGAGGACCCCTCCCATTTTCTTTTTGTTTCCTGCACCATTCGATATTTTGCCCAAAGACTCCTCCAATATTGCAATTCCAGCATTGTTTTCTCTTTGGCCCTTTCAACTTGAGCGATGCTGAGGGTGTTCTTTCCTCTTAGTTTTCTAATCCCGGGTCTTGGCGCATTCCATTGTGATACATGACTTTTTCTTCTTGAGCTACCCTTGAAATGCTCTTGCTCAGTTCCTTTATCATTTATTTCATTTGCTTTAGTTACTCTACATTCAACACGTTTCAGAGTCACTGCTGACATCCACTTGGGTCTCTTCTTTCTTAATGACCCTCAGCTTTCTTTATGTCTTGATGTTCCTGAGGCCACCCCACTACTCATCTGGCCTTCCCTGTTGAATGCATTGACTCTGTCCATGGGATGATCTCTAAATTCAGGTGGGATATACTCAAAGTCATATTTTGATTCTCAGGGACTTGCTTTCATTTCCTTTAGCTTCAACCTGAACTTATACAATTGATGATTTGTTCCACAGGTGGTCTCTGGTCTTGTTTTGGCTGATGCTATTATGCTTCTCTATCATCTTTTCCCACAAAACTCACTGCCAGAGAGTCTATGCCAACTCATAGAAACCCCGCAGAACAGCATAGAACTGCCCCTGTGACTTTCTGAGGCTGTGACTGTTTACAGCAGTAGAAAGCTCATCTTTCTGCCTTGGAGGGCTGGTGGTTTCCAACTGCTGACATTGTGGATCACAGTCCCACATGCAACCACTAAGCCCCCAGGACTCCTTTCTCTTCCCATAGATGTAGTCCCCTTGATTTCTGTGTATTTCATCTGGCAAAGTCCGGGGAAATAGCCACTGTTTATGCTATTAAAAGAGGTATGTACAATGAAGAAGCACTTAGTTTATAAAATGCTATCTCCAGGTTGGTTCCTATCACCATGATTGTATGTTCCAAAAATGTATCCTTCCTTTTGGTTTCCAACATTTGCATTGCAACCACCAGTAATTATCAATGCCTCTTGATTGCATGTCTGACTAAATTTAGACTAACGGGGATGGTTGAATTTGATTGCTTCTTCATTGGCCGTAATGGTTGGTGTATAAATTTGAATAATAGTTGTATTCATTAGACTACTGAGTAGGGGAATAGTTATCCTATCCCATCACATGCAATGTTGTACGTAAAGATGGACCTTGAAATGTTCTTTCTGTCACATAATGCTCCCGAGTGAGTCATCGAGGAGAGATGATCACAATATTCAATAAGACAGATGAAAACATTCATATCCTCTGTTTCAGTAATTTTACATCCAGCAATGTAACCCAAGAAAAACGAGACTTGTAAAAAAATGTTTGACAGGATGATAACTCATTATGTTGATTCATAATGCAAATAAAATAAGAGGAAATTGATCTAAAGAAACATAAAATACGGAAGTGGTGAAAGAAGTAGTACTGAGAAAATGGAACCTACCCGCCATTTACCGTGACGCTGTTATAACATAATAGAATGCATATGCTAGAACCTATTGCTTCAGCAACTGTGTCAAGCCATCTCTTTGGGGGCCTTCCTCTTTTACACTGTCCCTTCACTTGCCAAGAATGGTGCCCTTCTCCAGGGACTAGTCTCTCCTGACAATATGTCCAAACTATATAAGAAATAGTCTCGCCATCCTTGCCTCTAAGGAACATTCTTGCCGTACTTCCAAAACAGATCTGTTTGTCCTTTCAGCAGTCCATGGAACTTTCAATATTCTTCTCCAACACCAAAATTCAAATGCATGGACTCTTCTTCCATCTTCCTTATTCAACGTCTAATGCTCGCATGCCTATGAGGTGAGGGAAAATACCACGGCTTGGGTCTTCAAAGGAACATTCTTGCTTTTCAACACTCCAAAGAGGTCTTGTGCAGCAGAATTACCCAATGCAATTCATCTTAAAGTTTTACTTTGCTGCCATGAGCATTGATTATGGATCCAAGCAAGACGAAATCCTTGACAAATTTCATTCCCCCCCCCCATTTTTCATGATGATCCAGTGGTCAGGATTTTGACCTTCATTACATTGAGGTGTACTCCACACAAAAGGCTGCAATTCTTGATCTTCATCAGCAAGTGATTCAAGTCCTCCTCACTTTCAGCAAGCAAGGTTGTGTCATCTGCATATCACAGGTTGTTAATAAGCCTTCCTCCAATCCTGATGCCACATTCTTCTTAATATAGTCCAATTTTTCTGAGCAAATAATCAGAGAAGCTGGACTGTGTATGGCTTTGTAGACCACTATAAAGCCTCAGGACTTCGCTGTGATTGAAATAATCAAGTTTTGATCAGAGGCATAACAATTGGCGTTTTTATCAAAGCCAGACCAATTTTGACTTCTTATCCAGATTGCTCTTGCTGCTGAGAGGAGAAAAGGGGGGAAAGGCGCAGGCTGGGAGAGAGATGTGATTTATAAAAGGGGAACAGTTGGAGGCTACCCCAATAGCCTAGGCAAGAGATAGTAAGGATTAATCCCGCCCCTGGCAGGGAACCTAGTATTCAGAAGTCATTCAAAACCAACAAACATGAGAGGTCATGTAATCTGAATTATTTTTCAGTTTCTCTTCACATGGTATTTTTCAGCTCCTATTATTTTCCAGGCGTTCGGGTTATTTCATCGGAGCTCCTCGCTTTGCTATGCTGGCTGGAGCAGCCCCTCAACCTTACACCTAAAAGTCTCCGAGATGAATCTTACCCATCAATCATGCTTATTCCAAGACAGTGTCAAAATAGATGAAAATACATGTCTAGCTTCCTTCCCCTCAATGTAAGAATTGAGAAAGCATCAGTATTTCTAGTCTGCTATGTTTCTCCTATATGTTTCGGCTGATTAAGTATTCCACTGTTTGAAAATGTTTGCCCCTTCTACTCACTACAGTTTTGGTTTGGGGTTTTGTTCAACTCACGCAAAAAAGGAAAAACTGTTTCACAGTGCCAAGGGAATTAATAAAATTAGACTGCATAAATCAATATGATGAAAGCTGAATTCAAAATGCATCTGTCAAGTAGCAACAGATGGCAAGTTTGGAGTATATATGGAAATAAAATATTGATATGCAATATTTATAATCAAACCGAACCACCACCAATGCACACAAGAAGAACATTAACAGAAAATTTGAAGGAATTCAGAGAAAAGGGAAAGTATAAAATTATAGGCCTTGATTATGTTTATGTTGCTATAGTTTTTTGGTTTTTTTAAAAAATGATTTTATTGGGGGGGGGTGTCATACAGCTCTTATCACAATCCATGCATCCACCCATTGTGTCAAGCACATGTGTGAATTTGTTGTGTGTTGCTATTGTGAAGTGCTATTAAGTCAATTCGACTCATAGCAACCCTGTAAGACAGAGCTCTCCAGAGGGCTTCCTAGCCTTAACTTTGTACAGCCGCAGGTCACTGCACAGCCAGTAGGTTAGAACTACCGACCTTCCAGCACTTCACTATTGTGCCCCCAGGATTCCATAGTAATTATGTTTAGAAGGATAAAGATTATGATTGTTTAACAAGAAGTTAAGTGGACAGAAAGGGCAGAGTTTCACCCTAGTTATTTTGATTGAAGACCAAACCAAAAACCAAACTCACTGCCACCAACTTGATTTCTAGTCATGGTGACAGGACAGGGTCAAAGTGCCCCGGGGGTTTCTGAGACTGGAACCATTTCCAGCGACAGAAAGCCCACTGGTGGATTTGAACTGTGAACCTTGCAGTTAGCAGCCCAATGTGTAACTACTGAACCACCAAGGCTCCTTTTAGATTTAGGACACACAAGGCAAGCTTTGGGGAAGCCAAAGCTGACAAGACACGCAGCGACTGTTGGAAGAAAAACTCTCAAACTCCAACATTCTGCCCAATTTTCTTCAAAGCACGATGTGAAATCAGCATCCATCGTCTCAAGAGAGCGGTTCTGTCCTTACAATTTCAGAATATCCAATTTGGAATGATGGCAGTGCGGCTCACATCTGCACGGCAGTGGAGCACCGGCAACAAGCCATCCTTCCTCGCTTATTCTTGGCTCTCAGCTTCTCTTACGTCAATAGTCCCACTCCAGAAATAATCAATGTTTTCTGAGATCTAACAAAATTGGCTAGCATTGGTGTGGATGGAGTGATGACTCTCCTCTCTATCAACAGGCTTCTTTCTCCCACGTTGTCCTACTGAAGTATGAACTCGAACATCTCTGTTAGGAACGATTACAAAGAAAAGGAACACAATGTAAAGACTAACTCCTTTTTCCACATCTTTTCCCTTAATTCTAATTCATAGTTTCAGTGTTTCCTTCATCGCAGTTCCCTGCTTACACATTTAATTCTAACCTTGGGGTATCTGGAAACCTGTCAATAATCCTTTCTTAACCCCCAAATACATACATATTTCTTCAAAGCAGGCAAAAATGTAAGGGAATATAACAGAAATTCAATAATGGCAATATTATTCCTTTGGTACAATGACATTTTTTAAAATGCTCCTAAAAGTGAATATATTTATAACACTTAATTATGTTTGTGATGTTGTTACAAAAATGAGGAAAATGTTTTATAACAATGAATGTTTATGGTTTTTCCCTATATCCTTTCAAACATGCATGAAAATGAGTACAATAAGATCAACCAAAAATCCTTTATCAAGAATACTGATCCAATTATGTTAATTATACCAGAGTGGATTAAAAGGATTTATCAATTCTCTTTTAATTTTCACTACAAAATGAATCACTACTGTGCTGAAAACACAAGAAAGGTGTGCATCCGGGTTGTATCCTTTTACCATATCTATCTCATCTGTAAGACAAGCAAACACACTGAGCAGCTGCACTATGTGAAGAAGAATGCACAGCCGGGGTGGAGGGAGACTCATTAGCAACATGTGATATGGAGATGACACAGCCATACTTGCTGAAAGTGAGGACGTCTTGAAGCACTTCCTGGTAAAGATCACAGGCCACAGCCTTCAGTCAGGATCACAACTTAACATAAAGAAAACAAAACCCTCAAAAGTGGACCCAGAAGCAACCTCACAATAAAGAGAGAAAAGACTGAGGTTGTCAAAAGTTTCATTTTGCGTGGATCCGCAATCAATGGAAGAAATGGGAAGAAATCAAGAAATCAAATTACGAATTGCATTGGACAAATCTGCTACAAAAATGGTTTAAATATGATTTTGAGGACTAAGGGGTGCCTCACCCATCACATTTTCTATGCCATTTTCAATCCCCTTGAATGCATGCGACACCTGGACAATGAATAAGGAAGACCAGAGAAGAACTGATGCATCTGGATTATAGTGTTGGCAAAGAATATTAAATATACTATAGACAAATAAGTCTGTGAAGAATAAAAATCCGTGTTGTAATAAGTACAGCCAGAATATTTCTTAGAACTGAGGATGGTGAGACTTGGTCTCAACTACCTTGTACATGTCATTGGGAGGGCCCAGTCCTTGAAGAAGGACAGCACACTTTCTAAAGTAGAGGTTCAGCAGAAAAGATGAACTCCAATGAGAGAGATTGACACAGTAGTGACAATAATGGGTTTAAACCGAACAAGGATTGTGAGGACGGTGTAGAACTGGTAGTGTTTTGTTCTGTTGTACACAGGGGTCACCAACTCTAAATCACCTAACAGCAGCAGCAGGTGAAAACAACCCCAGGGTAAACAAAGTGTGGTCTACCCGCATAATGGACCATTATTCAGCACAAAGGGAAAGGAGGTGCTGACACACGCTGTGACATGATGAACCTCCAAGCATGATGCTGCGTGAAGGATTCAGACACAACAGGAACACTTGCTTTTAATCATTTTATTGGGGGCTCATACAACTCTTATCACAATCCATACATACATCAATGGTGTCAAGCACATTTGTACATTCATTGCCTTCATCATTCTCAAAACATCCACTCTCTACCTAAGCCCCTGGCATCAGCTCCTCATGTTCCCCCTCCCTCCCTACTCCCCCCTCCCTCATGAACCCTTGATAATTTATAGATTATTATTTTGTCATGTCTTGCCCTGTCCGACGTCTCCTTTCACCCACTTTTCTGTTGTCCGTCCCCCAGGGAGGAGGTCACATGTAGATCCTTATGACCGGTTCCCCCTTTCTAACCCAACCTCCCTCTACCCTCCCAGCATCGCCACTCACACCACTGGTCCTCAAGGGATCATCCGCTCTGGATTCCCTGTGTTTCCAGTTCCTATCTGTACCAGTGTACATCCTCTGATCTAGCCAGACTTGCAAGGTAGAATTGGGATCATGACAGAGGGGAAGGAGGAAGAAGCATTTAGGAACTTGAGGAGAGTTTTATGTTTCATCTTTGCTACATCACACCCTAACTGCTCGTCTCCTCCCCGAGACCCTTCTGTAAGGAGATGTCCTGTGGCCGACAAATGGGCTTTGGGTCTCCACTCGCACTTCCCGCCTCATTCACTATGATAAGATTTTTTTATTCTGGTGATGCCTGATAATTGATCCCTTCTACACTTCGTGATCATACAGGCTGGTGTGTTTCTTCCATGTGGGCCATGTTGCTTCTGAGCTAGATGGCTTGATTGTTTACCTTCAAGCCTTTAAGACCCCAGACACTGTATCTTTTGATAGCTGGGCACCATAAGCTTTCTTCACAACATTTGTTTATTCACCCACTTTGTCTTCAGCAGCTGTGTCGGGAAGGTGAGCATCGTAGAATGCCAATTTAATAGAAGAAAGTATTCTTGCATTGAGGGAGTACTTGAGTGGAGGCCCAATGTCCTTCTGCTACCTTAATACTAAACCTATAAATATATGCACATAGATCTACTTCCCCATCCTCATATATAAATATATTTGCATATGTACATGCCTTTATCTATACCTCCATAAATGCCCTTTGCCTCCCAGCTCTTTCCTCTATTTCCTTTGACTTTCTTCCACAACAGGTGCATTTTATGACCTCTTTTGTATATTACATGTGAGGGATCGTCACAAAGGTCATAGAAAAATTCCATTATCTTTTTCATTCCATTTCGCCTTTAACTTTTTAACGGCTGCTCATATCTGGAATAGGACAAGGCATAGAGAGAAAACTGGGGGAGGGGTAAGGAGAATTGGGTAGTTATTACTTAAACGGAGTTGAGTCTCTGTTTGGGGTGGTGGCAAAACTTTGGAAAGATATGGAAATGGTAGTGAATAGAATTAAAGTCAGTGACAAGATCTTAAGAATTACTCAAATGGAAATTTTGTTAGACATCTTACCACAACAGAATGTTTAAATTTTCATAATTATAATTAAATATAATTATAAATAATTTGCTGTTATAATTTATTAATAATTAACCACCATTAATGTATCATTATACTTATATAATTATTTTATTGTTACAATTATAAATATATTTACATTTATAATGATATTATATAATAAAGTGGTATTGGTGAAGGCAGACATTTTCACACAAATATGAACTATAAATAAATAATATATTTTATGTGCAAAGAGCTTACAAACAAATTTATTTTTAAAAACCACCAATTGGTACAAGTGTGAAAAGAGCAGACATAATAGCATATATAAATACACTGTCATTGAGGTGATTCAGACTCATAACAATCCTACAGGGTGAAGGCGAGATGTCCTTCTGGGGTTCCAAGTGTGCAAATATTTGCTGGAGCAGAAAGCCTCATCTTTCTCTGGTGGAGCAGCTAGTGGTTTTGAACTGCTGACTTTGGGTTTAGCAGCCCAAAGTGTAATCAACTATACCACCAGAGTTTCTTAATAATTTATATAAGAAATATAAATATTAATGATAGCCAAGGAATACTCAACCTCACCAATTATCAAGAGAAAGCTTATTACATTAAGATACCATTTTCACCCATCAAATCCAATAAAGATTTAAAAAATTTTAAAAACTAGTCCAGCTTCCCTAGGCCCCAGGAGAGGCTGCATAAATGGGTATACATATTTCTGAAACAATTTGGCATCATGGTCAGAGAAGGGGACAAGAGATGAGAAGCAAACAATTTGCCAAAAAAATTAACTCAAGCTGGTCAAAGAAATCAATGCAGTAGTCTCATAGGTTCTTCAAGAGCAATAAGAGGCTACCAACCTCACTGCCATGGAGTTGATGTGGACTCGTGGAGCCTCTAAAGGACAGGGAAGAGGTGCCCCCGTGTAATCCTTTACAGAAGTAGAAAGCCCGGCTGTCTCTTGCTGAGCACCTGGTGGTTGCTAACCGCACAGTCTGCAGCTGGCAGCCCAATGCGCAAGCCCTACGCCACCAAGGCTCCCGATAGGGGCTACCGTGGAGGCTTACAGACAAGAACGGTTCTTTTTGTCTTCAGGGGGAAGAAAGGGATCAAGAACGAGGGTGCATGCGCTGACCCTGAGTCCTGAAGCAGGAGTGGGTGTTGAGTCGACAGGAAAGGGGCAGCTTAGCCCGTACCCATCCCTGTCTGTGTTTTCTAGAGCTGGAGCCTTGGACATAAGGGGAAATAATGAGCTGGTCCCAAAGATAAGCCCTAAGGAGCCTCACTTTGGCCGTTTCACTGTATCCCAGGATTCAGGACATACTGTGGAGCAATCAAATCTCCATAAAGTGATCATTTTCACCCTCACAGCAACTTGGAAGACCATTGTACTACTCACACTCATCCACACATGTTTAGAACAATCAGTGATCGGAGAGTAAAGAGACTATAATAAAAACAGTCAGTGATCGGGGAGTAAAGAGACGATAATAAAAATGATAGGGAGCCCTGGAGTTCTTTCAGCTGATCAAATGCTCTGTTTAGATCATCCGTTCTGGCAAACGTGGGTTTAGATTAGATTAGAAGGATATAAATTTGAAATACAGATTGGTGAGGTGGCTGAGCAAAAGATGCTGATGGCTAATCAAGGGCCAATGTCATAGACAGGAGAGGGCTGGAGCTCAGGTTTGTGGGAGTAAAAGATGAATACAGAACTTTTCATTGATTTACTTTGGCTTTTAAAAAGCTTTCTTTTCTTTTTTGATGACAATGTACATTCATATCTTACTTGTGTGCTGATCAGGAGCTCTGGGGGCGCAGTGGTTATGAAGTGGTCTGCTAGCCACAAGGTCAGCGGTTTGACACCACTAGCCACTCCATGGGAGAAAGATAAGGCTTGAAAGGTTTTCTACTCCTGTCAAGAGTTACAGTCTCTGAACCCCACCAGGGGCAGTGCCACCCTGTCCTACAGGGATGATATGTGTCAGAATCAAGTCAATGGCAGTGAGTTTCATGTTCGTGTCTTTGTGTACAGGGAGTCAGTCACCAACTTAGGATGGCGTCCCTTCCAAAAACTCTGTTGGAGTCAGGACTGCCATAAATCAAGCACGCCATATTTCAGTTTTCATTGCCATTGCTTATAAGTTTATCTTCATTTGTCTTTGGGCTTGGAAACATTACATATAAATGTACACCTATAATTGAATACATATATACATGTGATATTACATATATCCATAAGAAAATGGGCAACGCTGGCCTTCGTTCAGTTGTTGAAACTATACTTGTGGAAGGATCAGCATCACCTGATTATTCTGGGGAATGGGATGGCGGTTCCAGGCAGAACATGGGTGAATGTCAGCCAGATGATCTTTCTATGTGCTGCAGTACAGCATGTAGCACTTCCTACCAATGACAGAAGTACAAAAGAAAACAAGAAGACAAATGGCCATCATGTGGTTTATCATAATTCATATGTCATGATTACCTGTATTCAAAACATAAGTACTAAATCTAAATCCACAGCTCAGGTTGACCAAGGGGGAAAAATACATCTACTGACTTTGGACAGTCACACTGACCCCGGCGACAAGAGTTCCAAGACAGTGGAAAGAAAACTCCCCACCCCAAAGGGCTGACAAAGAACAGGAGCTTTGCCAACAGGGAGAACAAGCCAAAACATGTCTTCAAGAAGCTTAGCTGGCCGGGCTCGAGAGGACCAACAGAAGAGAAGGCTGAGGGATTTGCTTTAAGGAGGGAGATAAGGAGAGTCGGAGAAAATGGGGGCTTCAAAAAGGGTGGAGAAGAAATAAACTGGAAATATAGGCAAGAAATAGAACAACCAATGAAGCAAGAAAGGAGCCTTGGAGGTGTAGAGGGTTATGAACTGGGCTGCTAACTGAACTGGTCAGCAGTTCAAAAACAGCGCACTTCCTGTGGGAGAAAGACGAGGCTTTCTGCTCTCATATGCACAACATAGGAAACCCACACGGGGCAGTTCTACTGTCTTACAGGGTCACTATGAGCTGAAATCAAGCGGTAAGTTTGGCTTTTAATTTGAGTGAAGCACGAAACCAGGAGTAAGAGATCAAGGTGGAGATTTGCCTTCAATCCGAGATGGGGCCAGCTAGGAGAACCGTAGGGAGTCAGCTCACTCCTGCAGGGGAGGGGGCTTACTTGTAGGATGAAGAGCCTTCAGTCTTTTTTGAAAACTCTACTGCAGTGTAAGCTTCAGGGCAAAGGAACTGCGAGGAATGAGAAAGATAACTGGAAAGTCAATCTATGAACTGGAGGCTGAAAATTAGAAAACTGAAGGCCAGCTTTTCCCTAAAGAAAAATGTTCTCAGCAGTACATCAAGCGTAGTCTTTCAAAGCTGACACGCAGGAGCCTGTACTGTGTGGACTCGAAGGAAAGAAAATGGTGAATTCACTGGGTTGTGTGTGAAGGCTAGGCCTGACAGGGGTTCTTCATAAAAACACAGTATCTCAAATCAAGAAAGTCCTCCTCTTGCACTTGAAGTTAGTGGTCGTCTTACAGTTACAAGAAGCATCTACAGTCTGGCTGTGGGATTGCTTCAGGCTATAACATCACTGCACCAATCTGCCTTCTTTAGTCCGTGGCTTTGCTATGATGTGTGGAGCATCTTCGGCTTTTTAATGTCATCATTCTTTCCTGATCTGGAAGGGCTTCTACACGCAATTTTGCAGCAGGGCTCGTCTTACGGGAGATGTGATGCATACCGTGGCTTTTCGTGTTGTAGTCACTTTACGTTCTACACGCCGCTCTAAATTATGCCTCTACCCAAGGAAAGTGAATGAGATTAAAAGCACTGAGTGCTTGAAGCAGTTGCCATGGTGTGTGTGTGTGTGTGTGTGTGTGTGTGTGTGTGTGTGTGAGAGAGAGAGAGAGAGAGAGAGAGAGAGAGAGAGAGAGAGAGAGAGAGAGAGAGAGAGAGAGAGAGAGAAAGCAGACTCTCTCAGGGACATGTAATCTAAAGGACCACAGATTAAAAACAGACGCAAGAGAGAGGCTGGGTTAAATCTTTCTTTAGTGGAAAAGAGAACTAAGCTTAATTGAAAGATTTAACTGGAGGATTAAGTCTTTCTGCTTATCCAGTTAGGGACTGGCAGGGTTAAGAAAAAGTTAGGTCAAGCCCTTGCCAAGCTCAATCTGACATGAGCTTTGTGGAATGGAAGCAGATGCCCAATCTCTTATTCTCTTGCCAAGATCCTCCCCTTAGAGGGAATCTGAAGAGTCACCTGCCACAAGGCGAGCAGTGAAGGAAGAGAAGAGAAGGGAAGAACCTGAGGTCGTGTTTTGTGCAGAGTTTCACCAAGAGCAGTGTGGCGTCAGCGGTCGAACTCTCAGTCTCCACGCAGGAGAACTGGGTTCAATTCCCAGCCAATGCACCTTGAGTGCAGCCACCACTCACCCCTCAGCGAAGGTCTGCATAGCGCCCTGATGATGACCAGCAGCGATTTCAAACTAAGATGAACCCGAAAGAAGGGCTAGTGCTCTACTTCCAGAAACCGACCAATGAGAACACGCTGGGCCACGTGCTGTGAGCTTGTTACACCTGTCACCATGATGCCGCTGCGATGGCAGCAAAAACAGCATCGTCTTGATAAATTGGAAAGCAGGCAAAAGATAGTGACAAGGCCTGAAAAACTGAGGACAAGCCCCAAGTTTGCAGGGTGGGCAAAGCAATGCACAACTGAGGGTCCGATGTATGAGGGAGAGTATGCTCAATACCTTCGATTTTTCACAAAGTTGTCCCAGTCAAAATTTGACAGAAACCCATTATCTCCCCTCTGGACACACTTTACTTCTCTAGAAGCCCCTTAGATCCTCATTTAATACTCAGTCTCTCACACGTGCAGGTCAAAGGGCAGGGATAGAACATCAGTGTCTTGGGCCGTTTCTCAGTGACCATACTCTTTCAGAGAGCCTTCCTGCTGGTGCTCATCATCTCTGCCCCGCTGACCTCCCCCCATCTCTATGGTTCTTCTAGTGGACAACCCGATCCGTGTTAGGGACCTGAGGGACACACCTTAGATATTACCCAGTGGTTTAAAATCAGGAAAGGTGTGTGTCAGCGTTGTATCCAATCTGTATGTGGGGCAAATCATCAGAGAAGCCAGATTGGATGGAGAATTTAGCATTAGGATGGAAGGAAAGCTTATTTAAAAACCTTTAAGATGCAGATGGCATAACCCAGCTTGCTGAAAGTAAAGAAGCCTTGAAGCACTTGCTGATGAAGCTCAAGGACTGCAGCCTTCACTGTGGATCACAGCTCAGTGTAAAGAAGACCTTACGCTTCACAATTGGACCAACAGATAAGATGATAACCAGAGAAAAAGTTAAAGTTCTCAGTGCTCATGGAAGCAGCAGTCAAGAGTTCCAAAGACGCGTTGCATTAGGTGAATCTGCTGCACACAGCCTCTTCATAGCATTTACTCTGAGGACTAAGATGGGCCTGCACCAAGCCAGGGCATTTTCAATCACAGCACATGCATGTAAAAGTTGGACCAGAGAAGAAGCGATGCGGTTCATTTGTGGTGCTGGAGAGAAAGACTGAAAGTATCATGGGCCGCTCAAAGAACAAAATAATCTGTCTGGGAAGAAGTATGGGCAAAGTGCTCCTTTGAAGCAAGCACAGAAGGCTTTGTTTTACATACTTTAGCAATATTGTTCGAAGAGATCAGTCCCTGGAGAAGACATCATGCTTGGGAAAGCGGAGGGGGAGCCAAAAGGAGGAAGGCCCTTGGTGAGATGGACTGACTCAGTGGCTGCAGCGTTGAGCTGCAGCACAGGGACAATCGTGAGCATGGTGCAGGGCCAGGCAGGGTTTCCTTCTGTTAAACATGGGGTGGCCCCAGGCGGGAATGGAGTCCTGGCACCTAACAGGGAGCTTTCATCCTGTCCACACACTGCCTGGTGTGACAAAGTCTGCTGGAGGCTACCTCTTGCGTATCCGGAAGACGTTTCCTTCTCTCTTCCCTACTTTCATAACTCAAGTCCTGAAATCCTTATGCTGAAGTCAGATGGAAAAAGTATAGGGAAGAAGTATACTCCTGGCTCTTCTAGGCCATGGCCATTTCCTCATTAGTTCACCAGACTAGAGGCCAGCAGGAAAACATTAAGAGAAAGTCCTTGGATCATCTTCCTTTGCTTTAGCAGGTTAGCTAGTGAGTTCTAAGACTCACAGTCAACTCGGTCCGTACTTTTGCTATCCTAATGTCTATAATCAAACCAAATACTGAATACAGGCCTGTTCAAGATGTGACAAGGTACGGCGAAGAAGAAATATCAGGCGACTGGAAGCGCCCAGAATTTCACCCTCAACTGACCAAGTATTTATGGAATAAGCATAGACTCGAGTGCTACTAAAACACTTCCGCCTCACATCAACCAAACAAAAGCGACACCACGCATGGCTATCACATCAGGAAACATGCGCAGCTCTCATGCCCAGAGCTAGCAACCCACGATGGAGTGCGACCTCAAACGGAACATCAGTCAATGGTGGGCACAATTATAAAACCAGGTCAACAGACTTCAACCCAGTGTCGCAAGGTGTGAATGCAATATCCCGGCGTGGAGGAGGGAACCAGTGGAGAGGTCTGGGAGGCTGGCCCCAGCACCATAAATTAAGTGGATTCCTGCCCCTCCCCCAAAAAGAATTTGTTCCAAAGGACGACATTGACTCTGCAGCTCCGGGAGATGGACATATCTGATCAGAGCACACGGGAGCAGACGAAGGGGCAGGAGGAGAGAGTGGAGCACAGCCTGGCCCACCAGGCCGTGATGATGATGTTCCTGAGTAGAGCAGCCAGTCCACAGAGAGAACAACATGGCTGGCCCTACTATGAGACATGATGCCCCTCAGTGACTAAGGGCGACACAGGGGACAGCACCGGAGACACAGTGTGGGAATTGCACCTGACCTGATCCCACCACACCGAGGCAAATCACTGGGGGAGTGCAGCGGAACAGCAAGGGAATGGAGTGGCAAGGTCCCCAGGGAATGCTGAAAGTGGACTTTGGGGCCAGGGCGTGGTGCCCCAACAGACTGGACTGGAAAATGCTCCTAAGGGCCAGCAAACGATCCCTGAACTAACTACAAGCTTTTCTCTTGTGAACTGTTTTGTTCTGTTCTTTGTCAGTGGTTTGTTTTTGCTGTTTTGTTGTGTGGTTGTATACTGTTGCTTTGTTTTCCTCTGTCTTGTTTTCGTGCATGTTAGTGACTCCACAGGTCTGTCTGAATAGGACAGGCTGGATGAACTATCTGGAGGAAAAACAACGGGACCGACAGTTCCGGGGGGACTTGGGGTGGGGGGGTTGGGGGGGGTAAGGAAGTGGTGTTAACAAACCCAGGGACAAGGGAAAAACATGGGACCCCAAATGGTAGAGAAGGGGGAGTGGCAGGCATGGTGGGAAATGATCAAGGGTAAGGTTGCTTAGAGAAGAGGTATACTCTAGCCCAGGTGGCGATGAAGCATGGTAGTAGGGCAGGAGGAAAGTCAAGGGAGATGGAGGAAAGAGCTAGGAGTCAAAGGGCATTCATGGAGGTCTAGACAAAGACATGTACATGCAAATATATATAGGAGGATGGGGAAATAGATCTATGTGTCTATATTTATAGGTCAAGTATTAAGGTGGCGGAAGGACCTTGGGCCTCTACTCAAACACTCCCTCAATGCATGAATACCTTCTTTTATTAAATTGGAACTCTATGATGCTCACTCTCCCGACACAACGGCTGGAGCCAAAGTGGGTGAACAAGTAAATGTGGTGAAGAAAGCTGATGGTGCCCGGCTATCAAAAGATATAGTGACTGGGGTCTTAAAGGCTTGAAGATAAACAAGCGGCCATCTAGCTCAGAAGCAACAAAGTCCACAAGGAAGAACACACCAGCCTGTGTGATCGAGTGGTCCCAAAGGGATCAGTTACCAGGCATCAAAGAACAAAAAATCATATCATTGACTGCACACCTCCATGATAGGATCGCTGAAGACAAATGGGCGCATAAGCAAATGTGGTGAAGAAAGCTGATGGTGCCCGGCTATCAAAAGAGATAGTGTCTGGGGTCTTAAAGGCTTGAAGGTGAACAAGCGGCCATCAAGCTCAGAAGCAAAAAAGCCCACATGGAAGAAGCACACCGGCCAGTGCGATCACGAGGTGCCAAGGGACCAGGTATAAGGCATCATGCAAAAAAAAAAAAACAACAACGATATAAGTGTGTGTATGTATGTGTATATATGTGTATATGTATATGTATATATATACCATATTAAATGAAGGGGGAAGTGCAGAGTGGAGACCCAAGGCCCAAGTGTCGGTCAATGGCGATCCCCTCATAGAGGCGTTTAGGAGAGGAGATGGGTTAATTAGGGTGCGAGGTAGTACCGATGAAGAACACAGCTTTCCCCCAGATCCTGGATGCTTCCTCCCCCCAACTACCATGATCCGAATTCTACCTTGCAGGCCTGGATAGGACAGAGGCTGTACACTGGTACATATGAGGGCTGGAGGTACAGGGAATCCAGGGTGGATGATACCTTCAGGACCAAGGGTGTGAGGGACGATGCTGGGAGAGTGGAGGGTGAGTGAGTTGGAAAGGGGGAACTGATTACAAGGATCCATATGTGACCTCTTCCCTGGGAGAGGGACAGCAGAGAAGGGGGGAAGGGAGACTCCAGATAGGGCAAGATATGACAAAATAACAAGGTATAAATTACCAAGGGCACATGAGGGAGGGGGGAAAAGGGGAAGGAGGGGAAAAAAAAAAAGAGGACCTGATGCAAGGGGCTTAAGTGGAGAGCAAATGCCTTGAGAATGATTGGGGCAGGGAATGTATGGATGTGCTTTATACAATTGATGTATGTATATGTATGGATGGTGATAAGAGTTGTATGAGTCCCTAATAAAATGTAAAAAAATAAGAGAAAAAAATGATTAGGGCAAAGACTGTACAGATGTGCTTTATACAATTGATGTATGTATATGTATGAACTGTGATAAGAATTGTATGAGCCCCTAATAAATTGTTAAAATTTAAAAAAAAAGAAAAAAAATCTTATAGAAAAATTATATTAAAATAATGAAAATTAAAAAAAAAAAAAACAGGTCAAACCTTCACACCAAAGAGTGTTCATTTCCAAAAAGGTTCTTTCTGGACTGAATGGGAAAGGGGAACGCATGCTCATAGACAGCATGGAAGATGAAGGGAAGAAGACTCTGCTCAGGGCACAGACAGCGACACAAATATGGCTGCCACGGCACACAAAGACAACACATCACAGCCGGTCCTGAAAACAGCAGTGGCCAAGAGAGGGTCTGAGCAGCCTTTGATAGTAGCTGGGGGCGGGTGTGTGGCTCAGGGCACAATGGGCCTGATGCTAAAACGTTGTCCGTTTCTGTTGCGTTGGCCTCCACGCACAACAAAATGAAACGCTGCCTGAGTCTACCGAAGTCCATACGGTTTTCATGGCTGATTTGGGAGACAGGTCATTAAGTCTTTCTTCCTACTCCATTAAAAAAATCAATATTAACCAAATCTTTAAATCCATAAAGAGAAAATAGATCTCATTATTTGTTCATCTATGCCACTACAGTCATTTTTAACATCTACACGGTTCCCCAGAAACATCATAAATGCTTGATTTTTATCATGACAACGAACACTCAATAGTCAACCACTTTCACGTACGTGACAAAGTATTTCCATGGTATAGAAAGAAAGGTCTCTAACGTGACATAAAGAATATGTCTAGGTGGCACAAAGGGTTAAGCTTTTAACTGCCAGCCAAAAGGTTGGCAGTTTGAACCCAAATGAAGGTGTGTCAGAAGACAAGCCTAGCACACTGCTTCCAAACGGTCCTAGCCTTGAAACCCTTACAGAGCCCCCTGGCTCCGCACACACAGTGTCTCTGTGAGTCTGGACAAACTCAGCGGCAACCTACAACAGTGAAAGTCTAACTGTCTTTAAAGGAATGCCATGCTGTCTTTGCGTTCGGTTTACCAAGCTACCTGGCCACTCCAAAAGCACTTAGGCTATGGATGGCATCTTGGTCTTCTGGAATCCACAAGATTGGCAAATACAGGCTCTTAATTATTCAAATCATTTTAACAGCCAGGTAGGAAGAACTAGAAGTAGCCACAAAGGTTGTGTGAAATCTTTCGAAATTACCTAAGTGGTCTACCTTGCCAACTTGATGTTATTGTAGTCTTTGAAGGCCTGACCTGGTTTCTGTAGCAAGTCATTCTGTGTTAATTTTAAAACCGGAGCAAAACCACCAAGAGCCAAGAAGGGTGAACAGAGTTTCTGGATCATTTTGTGGACAAGCTGCCCCGGGGCCCACATGGAGAGAAGTATTTGGTTGCCAAACCTGCCCCTCTCACAAACATGTTTTTGAGAGAAAGAAAGGAAGTTAAGCAATTCACAAATAACATCATCACTCTCAACCCTGACCACACGTTAGCCCATTTTCTTCTTTGAATATGTGAAGAGAAAAAGAAATTCAAGACAGAAACACTGAAGTGGAAAGGCTAAACAAAGAGAAGTGCAAGAGAGGACAATGTTAGGCTCGGGAGTCAGATGAACTTGAGTTTGAATTGCAACTTTGCAACTTAACAACTTCTAGTTAGATCTCGTCCAATCTACTATGCCCTACTCATCATGAACTCTGGGTTTCTCTTCTGTAAAGTGGGGTTTGTACCTTGCAGTAAGAGTGCGATAGATGAAAAATGAGTAACTGTGGAACACACTAGCATCTTCTATGGAACACACTAGCATCTCCTATGGAACACACTAGCATCTTCTACAGAACACACTAGCATCTTCTACGGAATACACTAGCATCTTCTATGGAACACACTAGCATCTTCTATGGAACACACTAGCATCTTCTATGGAACACACTAGCATCTTCTATGGAACACACTAGCATCTTCTATGGAACACACTAGCATCTTCTATGGAACACACTAGCATCTTGCCTGCCGTTGGAAAGGTGATTAATATAGCAGAGATTAAGAGAAGAGACAGAAGGAGAAGCAAGGGAAGAAAGAAGGCAAACATAATTTAAAAGTCTCATGGGTTAAAAAAAAGCCTGAATTCATCTAGAACAAGCACCTTACTCTGTTTATACCCAACCTAAAAAGATTAGCAGATCACCTACTACGTCATTAGCACTGCATTTAATTCAGAAACTAATGCACCATAACATTTCCTCTCATTGTCATTGCGCATACAGTTCAGCTCAGGAAACAGAAACGACATATAGGAAATAGACAAAAATTAATCTAAGTGGAATAAAATGATTAAGTTTTCCCATAAGTAATGCAGAAAAGATGTGTTGCTGTAATTTGGAGAGGGACCTGAGAGGAAAATTCCAGAGTAGATGTGGTGGAGATGCAAGAAGAAGGGGGTGCTTATCTGAGGAAGGGACTTTATAAAATACTTCCTTTTGACTTTTGTCATTGAGACATGGGGAGATAAGCAAGGGCTGCTGATGTGGAGAGAGCCAGGTGTGTAAATATAAGCCTGACTGAGTCAATAACCTAGCTGTGGCCAACATGGCACAGCCTACTGATTGTGCACTCTCTGGCAAGCAAGCTAACCCTGCCAGGCCTCTGGCTTTTGACCTGTAAAACGGGTCATTGTAATATGCCTCTCATATATTTAATTAATAATTTTATTATACATTTAGTAAATATATTTAATAAATTATTTTATTGCTAAGCACTCTAAAGAATGCTTGGCACACAGAAGGAAATCCATAAAAAAGTAGTATTGCTATTGTCATTATTGTTATTATATCTATTACCATGACCTCTTTTGCAGGAATATAGGCACAGAAAGTGCACAGGATCACCTCACACATGACTAAAGAAGAAGTTTCAACAAGAAATCCATCCTGTAAGTTGCCAAAGCTATCATCAACAGTACAACTCCAATACAAGACCCAGACAACCCATGCCATCCCAAGTGGGACTGTGAGTTGGTACCTGGCCTGATGAATGGCCTCCATCCACTCTTTACCATCCTGTTCCTCCTCACAGCGCAGCTCCAGCGGCTTCTGCCCATCGTGGCCAAAAAGGACAGTAAAATAATACTGGAAAGAGAAAATAACACACAAAAGGTTGGTTTTTACTTTTCCAGAGTATCAGAATACCAACAAGGTAAGCACCTACAAAAGGTACTTGTTTACACAATGCATCAACAGTAGGTAAACCATTTTTTCAAAATGCAGTCCCATTTCTAGACCACCTGGAAATAACTTTTCACCTAGAAGTTATAATAGACTGCATCCTAACATCCCTTGGTAAGAGTTAAGTTACGAGTTAATCTACAAGCCCACTATAATCTAGTTTTGGTAGAAGCATGATAACTGTAATAACATAACTATCAAGATAAATTAACATTAGCATATTTTCCCAAAGTTTTCCCACTTGGAATATGATAAAGCTATAGGAATACATGAGTCAGCACCACTAGCTACATGGTTTGTGGTTCACTCTCAGAAGCAGGATATCTGTTATGGCACAACCCAGGTGCCACCAGTCACCACCTCAGTGCCCTTCAAAGTCATCACCATTTGATTAAGTCACTCTTTTCCATGGAGCCCCGAGATGAGCTTGCAAATCATTCTCACATATTACTCCAGAGTAGCAAGTAATTGACCAAGGAAGAACAACTACTTGCCATCCTGGAGGCTAAGAAGCAGACGGAAGCTCCTTGCAGTAGACATAAACTGAGCTACTATTGGGCAAAAAGGAAACTGTGCCGAAGTTGGGAAAACAATAAGACGAATCAGGGAGAGAATGGTTTCTCTAATTGGAGCTCTGTTTCTAATGGCCCCAAGCTGGCAACATCCCCAAGTCCGACCTAAAGATAAACAAATGCTAGTGCACCTATGCTGTGGAATACTACTCAGCAACAAACAGGAGCAAACTTGTGACACATGCAACTCTTTGGATGCCTCTCAAAACCATTATGCTGAATGACATAGTCTCAAAAAACTCCGTACTGCACGACTCCATTTACATGCTGTTCTTGAAAAGACAAAACCAAAACCAGACCAGTGCTTGTCAGGGACCAGGGATGGCAGTGTTGACTACAAAGGGACAGAAAGGTAAAGTAACGAGAATTCTAAAGAGAAATTTGAAAAGATGAAAGACAACATAAGAAGTAGTCATTGGAAGGGAAAATAGCTGGAACTGTTTCAGAAGTTTAAAGGTCAACATTGTGTACCACGAGCTACACCGAGTATCACACTTAAAACAAATTTAAGTCTACCTGCTGTAAGAGGTTCATAAACACATGCGATGAACTGGAGAAATATATGCAATTTGCAGAAAAGCATTGCTATATTTATAGTACAAAGCTATTTTTAAAATAGAGTTGAAGAAAAACACCAAGAACCCCATAAAAAGATGATCCACAGTTCACAGGGGGTGGAGGTTCAGGTCAGTACTTTGTCCTATTGTTTTCCCCATTCACCCCAAGCTATCCCTCTGGCTCTCTGCTGAGTTGGGCTGGGAGGAGGGGGCTCACTGATTAAATGGGTGAAAGAAGAGGTGGCAACCTGCATCTTAAATTGGGTTTTCTGGAGAAAATTAACCCAAAGGATTTTCAATGCACGACATAAAACACAAGTTAATCAAACTGGAAGCCAGACTGAACGCTGATAATGAAGTTTTGTTGTTTTCAATGAGCCTCAGAAAAAGTCTTTCTCTTTGTCCCTTTTCTTCTATTATCAAGATCTATCTGTGTACGCTAAAGGAATTGCACATCTGATTGTGCTGATGTTGCCTTCTACCTGAGCCCTGTAATCCCAGACAAGAGTGATGTTTAAAGGAATCCCTCTAATACTCATGCTTCATATTCAAGAACATTTTTTTGAGAATACAAGGGAGCTTTAAAAGTTGATGGAAAAATTGAATTCAAGATTATATTGGCATATATCATGGAATATTTCCATGAACTTTCTGAAGCCCCGTTGTGTATTCAATAGTCACCACCAACACCATATTCAATGCACCCATTCCCTTCTGGTCTTCCTTATTCACCGCCCACCTTTCACATGCACAGGAGGCAACTGAACACGCCATGACTTAGGTCAAGGGCACTTTAGTGACATCTCTGCTCTTTAAGACTTTAAGGGGGTATTTTGCCATAGATTCCTCCAATGCAGTAAAGTTTCGTTTTTATTTCCTGACTATTGGTCCATAAACATTGGTGGTGGATCCAAGTAGAATAAAATTATTAACAATTTCAATCTTCTTTTTCTGTTTATCATGAGTCTTTTTAGTCCAGCTACAATGATTTGTATTCCTTTACAGTGAGGTAAAATCCATATGGAAAACTGTCGCCACCCGTACGGATTCTGTAGCATCAGAGAACGTCTACGGAAAGAAGTTCATTCATGGCTACTAGGGACAGGAGTGAGAGGGGAAAGGGAAGCTATTGTTTAGGAAGCACTGGATTTCTGCTTGTGGTAATAAAAAAATTGACAAAAGCTACCAGTGATGGCTGCAAACAGGATAAATGTTTTGCACAATGTCACTGGAAGGAGATGTGAAAAATGTTCAATTAGCAAATGTGTTATATTTTTACATTTAAAAACTATATTAATATAATTTCTCACCTCATACTGAACACAAACATCAAACTTGACAACATCTTCTTGATAAAAATGGAAACAAAAATAGTTTTACTTTTTTCAACCTACAAAGGCAATTAGTATGTCTTTTTTGCTTTGGGCTTGATTTTGTTCTGAGTTTTGTTTGTTCATTTACTTGTTTGTTTGATTTTTGAGGGACTGAATTAGCTAGTACAAGGTTAAATGGTAGCGGATATGAAGGATAACTCCGCCTTGTTCCGGGTCTTAGTAGGTCTACTTCTAATGCTTCTCTCATTCAATACGATGCTGCTTTTAGGCTTGGACTATATGTATGTGCGCCCGTGCAAGTGTCACGTGTCATCATTCAGAGTAGTTGGCTTCCATAAAGTTATGGTTTACAGAAGAATACTGGTTCTTGGCTTCTAGTCACAGCATTTCCATCCACCAATCAATATATAGACTCATTTTACGTGTGCTCTGTTTAAAGGCACTTATTTAACATACACTGTTGATTCAACATCACACTCTTGGTCAATAGCTCTGTAACTCATGTCCGACAGACCTAACAGCATACTTCCTCTGTTAAGCACATCACAAGCATCTCCTGCTTAGGAGCACTGTGCTTATACGCCACATTTGGAGGCCATTTTAAGCACCCAAAATCACCAACAAAATAGAGCACAGGAAGGGTGTTTGTTGAAAGTATGAAGCTGAAACAAGAAGGCAGGGTGTCATTGTGAGTCACCTCAGCTGAACCTGTGGCTGCACGTTTCATATTTTTTGCCACTCTTCAGATGACTACTAGTCAGTGCCTTGTGAGCACCTCAAATTCTGACTTTGGGGTGTGTGTTAGTCCAGGTGGATGAGAGAAACAAATCATATATGTATAAGAGAGGGGTTTATATAAATCATAATTGTACATTAAGAAAGCATCCCAACCCAGTCCAGTTCAAGCCCATAGGTCCAATATTAGCCCATGTGTCCGATTCCAATCTATGAAGCCATGAGTCCGATACCAATCAGACTCACGAAACACATGCAATGATGCCGAATACAGGACGATCACAGGCCAGTGGGAAAAAAGCCTTTGCATCCAGTGGCGTTGTGAGCGTTTCAGCATTGGCACGGGTCTCCACGTGGCTTCTCCAGTTCCCAGGGAACAGGGTCTACTGACAAGCCATGTGCCTTGTCAGTAGAGAGTCTACAAGGAAGAAAATACGGGATTTCCCAGAATTCTCAGGAGATGGCTTTTCCCACACAGAGGCCTCATTGGCTATGATCCAATTGACAAACTAGAATCCATTCCTTCACTCTTAATCCTCTCAAGTCCCAAATTGACACCAGATTATGTAACTACCACAGGGGCAAATAAATTTTAGCCCATAGGAGGATTGACTCTGTGTGTGTGTGTGTGTGTGTATGTGTGTGTACAAAGGGTCTTCAAAAATACCCTGGAAAATGTCATTAAAAGATAATAGAATTTTTCCAGAAACTCTTTGAACCCCCGATGTAATATATACTTTCTTATTAAAGAAAGTGTTCACTCACCCCTATATTTCAAGTGTTCTTATTAGGAATAGGAATTTAATTTTTTCAAAGACGTTTTTACCACCTGCATAGATAATTATCAAGTGATTTTTTTTCTCAGTATGGTACTTACATATTTTTTTGTCAATTTGATAACTAAAATAAGTGTAGGGGTGGAGTCGAGCCTGTCAATCAGGTCAGGGCCTGGTGATGCCTCCTTGTGGGTGTGGCCTTCTCATGAGGATTCTGGGAACTTCCTCTCTCTGTCTTTGTCTTCCAGATGACAAGTCACAAAGAGACTTCCTGAACTCTGGGAGAGCCTCGCTCTCTGCTTGCACCTTCCTGTTGACAAGACACATTGAGCCCCATGGAGCCCTGTGATACTTTCACAGCCATGGAATCCACAAGACTTTTCACCAGCCTGTGATCTTCCCCCAATCTTGCATGTGGCTGCATGAGTTTTGGACTATGGGCTAATATTAGTCTCATGGACTTGATTTGAATGGGCTGGAATATTTTCTTAATATACAACCACTCTTTGATATAAATTACTTTCTTATGCATATATGAGTGCCTCTGGATTTGTTTCTAATCAACCTGGACTAACACACTTAGCTTATTAAATGATGACTTACATTAATAAATAATATTTATAAATTCCATATGAAAATTAATTCAGGCAAGTGAGAAGTTAAGTCAAAAAGTACTGAGAGAAATCATAGACACTTTTATTAAACAACAATATCAAAATGTGACTCCATTATTCTTGAGCATATCTTCCACCTAGATTAACCCAGACTAGGAGGTGATGTCCCGCCTCTCTAACTGTTCCCTGAAGAAATCCACGTTCTTTGATTTAAATCAGATCAAATGGCAGTTTGGGCATCTGAAGGGACTCAAATCATGTTTTCTTTTCAATGTTCTTTCAGTTTAGGGAACATGAAGAAGTCTGAGGGAAGAAGATATGGGCTGGAGGGTGGATGAGTAAGTACATTGTCATGATTGGGGAAAAAAAGACCCTTAACAAAATTTTTCTTGCCTTTTTCTCACCAATGCTGTCTTGAATTTTTCTTCAAATTTCTTTAAAATAAGCTCCCATGATCACCTGTCTCCTTCAAGAAAATCCATCAAGATCATCCCTTTGCAATGCCAGAACGTCACAACTTTTTTGTAAATCATTTTACTGGGGGTTCATACATCTCTTATCACAATCCATACATAAATCATTGTATCCAGCACAACCGACCTCCTTGCCTTGAACTTAATTGCCCAGCAGAGTCTCTCAGAAGCCACTTTTACATTGGGCTTTGCTCTCTCGATAGTATTGGTAAATGTAAGATTCAACCTCAGTTACAAATCATTCATAAAGTCATCCTCATCACCTTAAATCTTGCTTCAGAGACTGATGGAAAGACCAGTTCTTTGAGCTTGTTGATTTTCACGTCATGTTTTTGGTACCTACCTATCTGAAAGCTTACAGAGGCCAAAATGCTCACGCTGAACAATATGAGCTTAAGATCTTCAGTTGCTCCCACATTAGGGATAATTCTGGTCTTTTCCATGAGTTTCTGGAATTCAGTCACAGTTCCTTCATTTATCAAGGTTGAAGATCTTTTCTCTCCTGGCTCATCTTTGAGTTCTTCCCAACCTTCCTTAAAATGTCTGATCCAACCAAAAACCCTGTTGTGTTATGGGAAACAGCATTCCAAAAAACTTGTTTCAAAGCTTCAATAATTTGAAAAGACATCCGGTTGAATTTTGTTAAAAATTTTACATTAATCGGATCTCAAAAATTGTATTTTTCCATGACCCGTGAAGTTTCTTCTTCTTCTTATTATTCTTATTCTTATTCTTATTCTCCGCCTCCGCCTCCTCCTCCTCCTCCTTCGCATCCCAATGAGACTAAAACAAGTGTATTACTGAAAAAATCTGTCTGTAACCACCCACAGATTCCAGAGACAAGTTGAAACATGTTTTGCTTGGAATAAGCCCGTGCATATATGGACTGGTATCGTACTGGTAGTACTTCATTATTTACCCTTGTATTGCCAATGTGAAGCTAGAGTGGAAATTTCTGAGTGGGAATAAGATAGCCACATATTCAATGTATCTTACCACAAATTGTTAATTAATTACAAAATGTTCACTGTGCTGTGGAGAAGCTGAACTACAGCTTAAGCAGGCAACCAAAATTAATATCACCATCTGGGAGAAAATATCTATCCTACAATTCTGGATGTAATAGGTGAAAAGAACCCAATATTATTTATGAAGTATTACAGAAAATGGGATAAAAATTAATATAATTATGAGGCGACATTTAACAGTCTATAATAGCTGCTCAATACACTGCCATCGAGTGGATTTCAACTCATCAAGATCTCACAGAATAGGGTAGAACTGCCCATGTGCATTCCCAAAGCTGTAACTCTTCACACAAGTTGACACCTCATTTTTCTCTCTTGGAACTGCTGGTGGTTTTGAACACCTGAAGCTAGACCTTGCAGCTAGCAGATAAATCTCATGAAAGGTCAAGGAAGGCTAAGAATCTTTTCAGATTAAAAAACTATGAAGAAATTCTTCCACCAAAGGCAATTGTATAAAGTAATATTGGATTGGATCAATGCGATCTTGTAGAAGGACTAACAGGGTTTAAATGCTTTTGGGTAAAGGGGGTCCTGGGTTATTGAACCCTGAAAGAAAAGGGGATTGGACTAATGGATTATAACAAATTCACATGGAGGTGTGGAGACAAAGTGGAGACCCAAAACCTACCTATGAGATAATTGGACAGCCTCTCACAGAAGGGTCACAAGAAGGGTCTCTCATAGCCTCTCACAGAAGGGATGTTCTATCCAGGGTGCAGTATGGCACTGATGAAACAGACAGCTATGGTAGTTCTTTAATATTTCCTCCCCTTACTATTATGGACTAGTTTTACCTCATTAATCTTGCTAGACCTGCATATGGTCATTTATATAAGTAAGATAGTTTAATACATGAAATCCAAGATAGATAAACTCTTCAGAAATAGTAATGGAAGTAACGGTTCCCTGAGGGTAAGAGAAGGGTGGGAGGTTGGAACTGATAGCAATGACGACTGTATAACCCCACTGGAGGGGAATGAATAACAGAATTGTAGGTGAACAGACACACTAGATGATGTAAGATATGGCAAAAAAGGGAATATATGTATATATTCCCTGGGGGGTATGGTGGGGAGGGAATAAAGGGGGGAATGATATCCAAGAGTTCAAGAAAAAAGAAAATGTTTTGAAAATGATGGTGGCAGCAATTCTACAATTATGTCTGATCTAATTGAATTATGGATTGTTATATCTGTAAAGCTTTCAAACAAAATGATTAAAACAATAATTAACTTGTTATAAAGCTTCAATAAAACAAAAATCATAAACGATTACAAATTATTTTAAAATTTCAGCAATTGTTATAATTAGAGAAAACTTTCTATTATTTAAACATCAATGTATTATTTTCCCTGAATATCTTTCCCTTTAGGAAATAAACAAAAGCAGTAAGAAGGAAATGGAATATCCAACCAGCTCTCAAATTGTTAAAAAAATAAATTATATGCATGTATGCATGTGCTTGCAAAGAATAGAATGGAGAGTGAACAATACAACTGTAGTAAAGAGCTAAAATTTGGTGGATGTGAGTTAAGGGTATGTGTGAGTTTTTGTACTATTCTTGCAGTTTTCTATAAATTTAAAGTTATTGCCAAATTTAAAAATTATGAAATTGAGCTACTCTAAAAGTGGTTTAAAGGATATATAAAAGATAAAATTGAACATTATAAATAATGGGAAAATATAACAAATTAGCCCAAACCGTAAGACAAAATTAGATTATAGTGTCATATGCATAAACTGTAACAGAGTTAGTTACTACCTCAATAGATGTTTCAATTCATTGGAAAGTGTTTGCTTCTCACTGCCACTGAGTTGATTCCAACTCACCTGTTGTCTTTATTTTGGGTGCCACCAAGACAGCTCCAACCGAAAGTGACGTTATGCACAACAGAGTGAAACACGGCATGGTCCTACACCATCCTGACAACTGTTCCTATTTACAAGCCTACTGTTGCAGGGACGGTTTCAATCTATCTCCTGAGGGCCTTCCTTCTTTCACTGCCCCTATCCTTGACCAAACATGATGTCTTTCCCCAGGGACTGGTCTCTCCTGACAACATGTCCAAACGACCTAAGACAGTCTTGCTATCCTGCCTTTATGGAAGCGCTCTGGCCACTCTGTAGCAATTGTATAAGACAGAGTAGGATGCCCCTGTGGGCAGTCTACTGGAATGGCTGTTCAACTGGAACTACTGACCTTGCAGATAGCAGCCCAACTTGTAACCCACTCAGTCACCATGGTACTTTAGAACATTAAAGAGTCCTAAATTTTTACACATGTGATAATATCAGAATACATCAAATAGAAACTTGCAGAATGAAATAGAACAATGAATAATGCATCATATTTGATTTTAATACTCCTCTCTCAATTATATTTAAATCAAAATAAGGAAAATAGAAATAAGATGGAAAACATGCACATTTTAATTTATGGGCACATAGAATTCCCTATAGAACGAACATTTATACAGATTAAACACAGACAAAAGACCATAAAACAACAAAATTTAAAGAACAATGTAAAACCGACTATATTTTCTAACCCCAATAGAATAAAATTAGAAGTATTACACAGTCATCTATAAAATCTCTGTCTTTTGACAGTTAACACACACACACACACACACACACACACACATACACTGTTCTTTGTTGCCCTCAAGTCCATTACAACTCATGGCAACACACAAAATAATCACATACAATTCTATATAAGTCAATGACTGCCCAGTGAATTGTATAAAAACTAAAATATTGTTATGAATTACACATCATATTTTATGAACGTTCGTAAATTACATATCAAATATTTCAAATGACAGAAAAGAAATTCCTAGAAATAAACATACAGCTCTAAATGCTAATATGAAAAAATAGGAAAGTGAAACAAGACTGTAATGTTTGTGGAAGCAGACTGCTACATGTTTGTCATATGGAGGAGATGGGAGGTTCAGACTACTGTATGACCAGGGCTCCTTACCCAATTTAAGAAATGTACAGAAAAGAATTAACACGGTGTGCCTGAAACTACTGTTCTTGGAAAGACCTGCTTACAAGGATGGGGTCTGGGAAAGCGGATTTGGGAAGGTATCCACCATTCCCTAATAAAAACTAGTTCACCGTGCCTAACTAATTTTGAAAACTACATGGTTTATGTGGAACACCTGCTTTCCTTCTGTCATTTTGGTACGTGCCTAACAGTGGATGCCTCCGTGAAAAGCATTCAGTCCAAACTGAGCACCAAGTCTCTAATGAGCTTCACTGATTGACGACATTTTGAACATGGAGTGGCCTACCACTGTTGAAGGAATTAAGTAAATTTTGTGTGTCTTCATTAGGAAAAGATTCCTAGAAATTAACACCTGGTTTATTCCAGACTTTGCCTGATAAAAATGTGAACAGAAAAGTTTCCATCTGTCATGGATATATGAATGGATTTTTTGCCCCCACTTCATCATAGCCCAAATTGAAGAACAATTAGTTCTTAGGACGTGGCCCTATGTGCTACTTCCCTTCATGAAGAGATCACTGAAGATAGGAATGCTATAGCAAGGTGTAGTCAAGAAATCCGATGATGCCCAGCTATCAAAAGGAATAACATCTGGGTTCTTAAAAGCTTGTCTTAAAATAAGCAGCCATCTAAGTGATGTGTCAGCTAAGTCCACATGGAAGAAGCACACTAGACAATGTGATCCAAGGATCGTCAATAATAAAGTCAAAGACCAGAAGATGGAACAGTATTAGCGTTTACATTCTGAGTACAACGTTTGCAGAAGTCTACAAATTGACAGCCATGTCCGTCAGGTTTTTGCACTGTGGTGGTGTGTGCGTTGCTGTGATGCTAATAGCTATGTCACTGGTGTTCCAATGCCAGCAGGGTCACTCAAATGAACAGCTTTCAGCAGTGATTCCAGACTAAGAACAGACAATGAAGTAGAACTCAACACCCCAATTCAGAGGAAGTAGCCACTGTCAGATACTGAAGGCCTAAAGAATGGAAGCAGAACATTGCCAGAGATGGTAGCAGAGGAGGGGACCTTAAGGTCTGAGGGCACTTAAATTATAACCCAGGAGGAGCTGACTTTTCAGTGTGGAGTCGAACATGGTGATGTGAATGGTGTAAAGCTTGTGGCAGTGGAGACTTTGGACGATGGGGCATGACTCAAGGTAAGGAGAAACAGCTGCAAACATCTGCTCATGATCAGAATTTTGTGTGCAAAGTATAAATCTAGGAAAATTGGAAATAGTAAAATATGAAATGGAATGCATGAAGATCAATATCCTAGGCATCAGTGAGCTGAGATGGACTGGTATTGGCCATTTTGACTCAGCAAATCATGATTTACTAAGCTGGGAACAACACAATCGAGAGGAATGCACGGCATTCATTGTCAGAAAGGGTCTGGCTAAATCCGTCATGAAGCCCCGAGCTGTTTGTGATAGGATTATACCTATCTGTCTTCAAGGAAATCCAGTCAATACAACTACTATTCAAATGTATGCACCAACCACAAAAGCTAGTGATGAAGATATTGAAGAATTCTATCAACAACTCCCATTGGAAACTGATCAAACATGCAATAAAGATGCATTGATAGTTATTGGTGACTGGAATACAAAAGTTGGAAAGCGGAAGAAACAGTCATTGGAAATATAGAATTGATAGAAACAAAGCTAGAAATCACATGATAGAATTTTGAAAAACCAACAACTTATGACAAATACACATGGACAGCTGTGGGAATTGTTGATAGAAATGCTCAATAATGACAGCTAAAATCAGGCCGAAGGTGACTGTGGAAGTGACCATCAATTGCTCATATGTATGAGGGGGTACAAAAATTAAAAAACGGAAAAAGGTCCACTGGTGGAGCTTTTATATTATGCATTTTTCCCACCAGGAGAGCACTGAGCAACTCACTCTGAGTTAGTGCACCCAGTGGATCTCCTGGGAAGGCTCTCTCTGGTCACAGTGAATTTTTTTTGTAAAAGCCGTTTGGCTCAAACCTTGTTTGTTTTTTTTTTAATTTTAACAATTTATTAGGGGCTCATACAATTCTTATCACAGTTCATACATATACATACATCAATTGTATAAAGCACATCTGTACAGTCTTTGCCCTAATCATTTTTTTCTCCTCTTTTCTTTTTTTACATTTTATTAGGGACCCATACAACTCTTATCACCATCCATACATATACATACATCAATTGTATAAAGCACATCCATACATTCCCTGCCCCAATCATTCTCAAGGCATTTGCTCTCCACTTAAGCCCCTTGCATCAGGTCCTCTTTTTTTTTTCCGAAACCTTGTTTTTTTGTGGTGGCCAATTTAAGAGAACAGCTCTCATTTCAAAAAGGTTTAGTGTCAATTGATGACAAAATTTATTCTGGATGTCCATTAACATCCCAAACAGACAAAAATGTCAACAAAATTCGTGCACGTGTGCTCAAAGACTTACGACAACAAACCACTGAAGAGTGGGGGAAGCTATCTGGACGAACTTGGAGCTCAGTTCAGTGAATTTTAATGGAAGACTTGGGAATGAGAAGGATTGCTTAGAAATCTGTGTCTCAGGTTCTAAACAACCACGAAAAAGAGCACCTCGTGGAAACATGCCGTGCTTTGAAAGGACAGCTCTGAAGCAACCCAGACTTTTCCCCAAGGTTATTACAGGTGAGGGGACATGGTGTTAATCTTTTGACTTCTAAAGCAAACATCAATCAAGCCAGTGATAGATGTCATAGAAAACTCATCAAGTGAAATCAAAGATCAAGATAATGCTCTATTTTTTTTTTAATGTGAGGGGGATAATGTATTTGGAGTTCAGTCCACCAGATCTGACTGTTAATCAAGCTTTCTATTTAGAGCAGTGGTTTCTCAACCTTCCTAATGCCATGACCCTTTAATACAGTTCCTCATGTTGTGGTGACCCCCAAACTATAAAATTATTTTTGTTGCTACTGCATAATTGTAATTTTGCTACTGTTATGAAAGACTTGTTTGACCCCCAAAGGGGTCATGACCCACAGGTTGAGAACCACTGGTTTAGAGGGTCTAAATAGATTGTGCAACAGTGTAAGACAAAAAAAAAAGGTGTATTTGTGGCAGGTGGGGGACTGGTCTTGCCACCACAAAAATGCACCTTCAAGCAACCATCTCCTTGTGCCAGTTTTGGGCAAAAAAAAAACCTAGCATGCCTCTCTTGTCGCATTCAAGTTACTCACCTGACTTCACTCCATTCGACTTCTTTTTGTTTCTGCGAATGCAGGGGGACATGAAAGGATTGCGATTTGACAACATAGAAGAGGTGAAGAAAAAAAATGAGAAAGGTGCTGTCAGCCATCCAAATAGATGAGTTTGAAAATTGTTGCCAAGAATGGAATTACAGATTTGACAAATGTATGAAGTGTAATGGAGAGTACTTTGAAGGTGATAAGGTTGTTTTGTAGAAAATTTTTAAATGTTTTGTAAAAAAACATTAAATGATACTTTTGGGGGGAAAGCCAGTGTTTGGGGGTACCCCTCATAAGTCCAGGATAAAGATGAAGACAATTATAACAAACCCACAAGAGCCAAAATACAACCTTGAATCTATGTCACTTGAATATCAAGAACATCTCAAGACCAGATTTGACATATTGAAAACTCAAGACAGGGGATCAGAGGAGCTGTGAGAGGACCCAGGGACATCATTCATGACGAAAGCAAAGGGTCACTGAAAAGATAGAAAATAAGCTCAAAGTGGATGTCAGAGGAGACTTGGAAACTTGCTCTTAATTGTAGAGTAGCTAAAGCAAATAGATGGCACGATGAAGTAGAAAATTCCAAACAGCAGCTATAGAAGACAAAGCCATATATTCCGATGAAATGTGCAAAGACTTAGAAATAGAAAACCAAAAAGGAAGAACATACTCATCCTATCTTAAACTGAAAGAACTCAAGAAAAATTCAAGCCCTGAGTTGCAATGTTGAAAGATTCTATGGGCAAAATATTGAATGATGCAGGAAGCATCCAAAGAAAATGGAAAGAATATACAGAATCACTGTATCAAAAAGAACTAGTCACTATTCTACCATTTCAGGAAGTAGTATATTAACAGGAACCAATGGTGCTGAAGGAAGAAGTTCAAGCTACACTGAATACATTAGCCAAAGATAAGGCTCCAGGAATTGATGAGATACAAATCGAAGTGTTTCAACAAGCTGATGAAGCACTGGAAGCACTCACTCGTCTATGCCAGGTAATTTAGAACACAGCTACTTGGCCAGCTGATTGGAAAAGATCCATATTTATATCCATTCCAAAGAAAGATGACCCAACAAATACTCAAACTAGAACTCAGAATTCTCAAAATTGAACAAAATCACTGACATCATCACATGCCAGTAAAATTCTGCTGAAGATTATCCAAAAGTGGGTGAAGCTGTACATTGACAGGGAGCTCCCAGATGTCCAGGCCAGATTCAGAAGAGAACATGGAACAAGGAATCTCACTGCTGATTTTAGATGGGTGTTGACTCAAAGCAGAGAATGCCAGAACATTTCCTTGTACTCCTGTGTAACCTGTACAAGGATCGAGAGGCAACTGTGTGCACAAAGCATAGGGAATTTCTTCTTTGGCATAAGTCTTTTCCCTTTGTCAATTTTTATTTGCACACTCTTACCACAATATTGAATAGCTGGATGCTAAGTCCTGTGGATCTTCCTGGTAAGTCATTGAACCTGAACTTGGTTCACCCTCCATGAAGGAATTCTTGATGAAAGATGTAATGATGATGACAAGTACAGAAATCAATAGAAAGTAAAATAGAAAACAAAAATAAATTAGAAAGAATCTATCATGAAAGAAGTTAGCTTCACTTATAATAATAACATACCAAAGATATAAAATGGGCCTTTTCCAGAAAATTGCAACTTTCCAAAATACATTCAAAGAGAAAGAGAAAATCAAAATAGACCAACAAAATCATTTTTAAAATTGAAAATATATATTTATTTCAACCTACCAACTAAAGAAAGCCTTTCTTCTTAAAAAAAATCATTTTATTGGGGGCTCTTACAGCTCTAAGAAACAATCTATACATCAATTGTAGCACGCATATTTGTACATATGTTGCCATCATTATTTTCAAAACATTTTCTCTCTACTTGAGCCCTTAGTATCAGCTCCTCTTTTTCCCCTTTCCCCCACCCTCATGAACCCTAGTAAATTACAAATTATTATTATTTTTATATCTTACACCATCTGCTGTCTCCTTTTACCCACATTTCTGTGGTTCATACCCCACGGAGCGGGGGTGGGGGGTGTGTTAGTACACCGATCATTGCAATTGGTTCCCTCTTTTCTCCCCCTGCTCCCCCCATCATCCCACTACCCTCATGGGTTTGCTACTGGCATTATTGTTCCTGAGGGGTTTGTCTGTCCTGGATTCCATGTGTCCAGAGCACTAATCTGTACCGGTGTACATGCTCTGGTCTAGCCAAATTTGTAAGGTAGAACTGGGGTCATAATAGTGTGGGGAGGAAGCATTAAGGAACTAGAGGAATGTTGTGCGTTTCATTGGTGCTATACTGCACCCTGGTTGATTCACCCCTTCCGTGTGACTCTTCTGTGAAGGGATGTCCAATTGTCTACAGATGGGTTTTGGGTCTCCACTCAAAACTCCCTCATTCACATTGATATGATTGTTTGTTTGGGGTCTTCTGATGCCTCATACCAGAACCCACTAAACCTCGTGATGACACAGGCTGGTGTGCTTCTTCCATGTAGGCTTTGTTGCTTCCCTGCTAGATGGCCACTTGTAAAGAAAGCCTATCATTCCACACAATTTTACAAGGGAGTTATACCAAATACTGAAAGAATAGATGCTTCCGACCCTATACAATTTTTTCCAGGGAGTAAATAAAGAAGAAATGCTCTGTAGCTTCTTTTAGAGAGCTTGTGAAACGTGAATACCTAAAGTGGGCAAAAACAGTTCAAGAAAGAAAGATCCTAAGCCCCAATCATTCATGAATATAGACACAAATAACTAGTGAAATGGCATAAAAATATTATCAAAATGAACTCAGCATTATATATTTTGATCGTAGCCAACTCATGTTAATATAAAAAATTAAGTATATGGATAAACATCCCAAAACTCAGAGTATAATATTTTGTTGCCAAATTAAGGAGAAAATGATATAATTATCTCATTAACTACAGAAGTTCAACACAAGCCCTTGATTAAAATTTCTGACGCTGATAAAATCTATCTACCAAAAGCCTACCAAAAACAATTTGCCAGATGGTGAACTGTATTGCTTTGGGTTTCTGAGACTGGAAATCATTATGGGAGTCTGAAGCTTCCTGTTTCTCATGCACAGGGGCTGGTGGTTTCCATCTGCTACCCTTGGGGTAGGAGCCCAAAGCACAGCCAAGCACACCAGCAGGGTCCCCACTGTGCGGTAAAGTGCTTGAGCATGAGCTCGAGCGTGGTGACACTCACCCAACTCTGTGAAGATACTGAAAGTCCCTCCGTTGTAGACATTAAAAGAATGAACTTCAGGGTATGTCGATTAAGAATAATTTTTAAGATAAGTAGCAAAAACCTGAGAAAAATTAGACGCACCCTATACATAAATTTGCAGGCTTTCTAATTTCTAATCAATCTTTATCCATTCAAGAAATCTTTCCCCCAAATTTTCTGCTTTAACAAGGCGGCTCGTTTTTGTTTGTTTGTTTCCTGATTCAGGGGGTTCAATAGGGATGTTGTCAGGTTACTACCCAGGAAGGACACCGTAGTTGGCCCACAATAGCGCCCCTCCCCAGACGCAGCTTCTCTCCAGTCGTCCGCATCTCAGCTACGTGGTCCTTCAGTTTCTACCTCCATGGGCCAAGAAGCCAGACCACTCCTCTGCCCGAGCTCATGGGCTCTTGCCTCTGTCTGGCGCCTCTGCCGCTTCATACAGAGATCTTGAAGTGGCTCTTCTTCAGTGGTCCTGGGATTTTTCTCTGTGTCCCTGCTTTTGAGATGGCTCTACATGGAGGTGTGGCTCTTGCCTTGAAATCAATCATATCCCCAAGGAAAACTCAAGTCACACCCCCTAATAAAGTAGAAACTAAGGATATATCTCATCTAATCCTGTAACAGAGAACTCTTTCCAAGATGGAATAATAACAATATGCATAAAGTCTACACTTTATTGTACATCACAAAAGCAATTAAGGTAAAAGGGAGTATAGTTTGAAGGGCCATTCTAATTGGCAAAGTAGTTCTTGTTGGTCAGTCCTCTAATGCAAGTTGATTGAGCTACTGACAAGACGATTTGTTAGGCCTTAGAAGTAAAATATATAAATTTGATTTGCTCTCTGTCTTCTAAGAACTGGCAATCTGGTCCTTGAAAATACATTTATGGCTCTTTCAAATTGTTCTATTAACCATAATTTTAGCAAACTTCCCTGAAATTCCTGCTTAGGTTATTTAAATTAGGAGAGTTGACTTGAGATGCAACAGTATCCAATGGCTATTGTTCCTATAGTTTTCCCAAGTCCTCGCGCTCTTGTCCACTATTCTGCCCTCCATCTATTTATTTTATTTGTGTGTCTATAACTAGGTTATTGAGAGTAAGGTGACCATAGCTTGAGCCATGAATGCCACAAGTTCCGATGTTAGTTTCCCTAAAATCCCCGTTAGGATGAAGGGAAAGATTCTCTATTCAAACATCTGTCAAAGAGGACTAGGAAGATCTTTGAGGCACCAAGGATGGCACTGGCCTTGGGGAGACCAGGAGGGACGTGTACGTGGAGAAGGATGAAGGAATCCATCGGTGCCTCTACCAGGATAAAGAACTGGGAGGGAGAGGAACGCAGGCCGTATGTACTTCTGCAATCCTCCAAGAAAACAGAAACTGGTTATGCAACACAGATAAGCTAGCTCAGTGGGGGGGAAATATTCATCTCTAACTAATCACAAATCTGAAGGAACAAAAGACACTGGCTACCCTTCCACTCCCTTATCCCGAATGCCAAGTGATGAAGATCAGATATTTCCTGTCCAAGAATCATTATAAGGGCCTTCCAATGTAACTAAAGGAGCCCTGGTGCCACAGTGGTTATGGATTGGGCTGCTAACTGCAAGGTCAGTAGTTTGAAACCATCGACCACTCCAATGGAAAAAGACAAGGTTTTCTACACTCCTAAAGACTTACAGCTGGGTGTCTACCAGCAGGAATCGATGACATAATGTCGGACAGGAAGTTCTCCATATCCAGGTATGGGTCCCTCCCTGGGCTTCCTGCCTCAGAAGTGCAGCAGCCAGCACCACATGCAGCTTCTCCAAGGATTTCGCCTCCAAGCCGGTCTACCTCACAGCCTTCCTCGACTACAAGACTGGCCTGACCCACACCACGTGCGAGGTCGGCAAGCCAGGGTCCAAGGATAACGAGAAGTGACGGAGGCTGTGACCATCGTGGAGACCACTCCCGTGGTGGTGGTGGTGATGGTGGTGGGCATCATGGGCTACATGGAAATGCCTCTTGGCCTCTGGACCTTCAAGATGGTCTTTGCTGAGCACATCAGCAACGAGTGCAAGTGGTGCTTCTACAAGCACTGGCTCAAGTCGAAGGAACAGCCTTTCCCGAAGCTCGGCGACAAGTGTCAGGGTGACAGGGGCAAGCAGCAGCTAGAGCAGGACTTCAGCAGCCAGGCCACCCTCATCGTTGTCCACACCCAGGTGCACCTGCTGCCCATGCGCCAGAAGAAGGCCCACCTGACGGAGACCCAGGTGAACGGGTTCCATGGCCGAGAAGCGGGACTAAGCCCAGGAGAAGCTGGAGCAGCAGGTGCTGGAGAACCAGGTGTTCCAGCAGGGCGAGATGACCGACATCGTTAGAGTGACCAAGGGCAAGGGCTACAAAGGCGCCACCAGCCACTGGCATGCCAAGAAGATACTAGACATATTAACTACCAAACTGAGGCAATCTGTACAAAAACTGTGACCAAATAACTTTTTATTAGGAGTTGTTAATTGTTTGTAGTTAGGTGTCATTGGGACCCTGTGCACAACAGAAACCCCGCTTGGTCCTACACCATGCTGGCAAAATGCTGTCACATCTGAGTTCACTCTTGCAGCCACTGTGTCAATCCATCTCCTAGAGCAGTGGTTCTCAACCTTCCTCGTGTGGCGGTGACCCCCCCAAACATAAAATTTTTTTCGTTGCTACTTCATAACTGTAATTTTGCTGCTGTTATGAATCGGGCCACCCCAGAGAAAGGGTCGTTTGTCCCCCAAAGGGGCTGAGACATACAAGTTGAGAGCCGCTGTCCTAGAGGGTCTTCCTCTGTCCCCCTGACAGTCTACATTACCAAGTCCTCTTCCAGAGACTGTTCTCTCTTGGTAGGCTGGCCACGCGTAGGAGATAAAGTATCGCCATCCTTGCTTCTAAGGACTCTTTTGGCTGCACTTCTAAGACGTATTTGTTTGTTCTTTTGGCAGTCCCTGGTGCTGTCAATATTCACCAGCACCACCCTTTAAATAGCACCATCAATTCTTCTTCAAGCTTCCGGATTCCTCGTCCACCCGTCACAAGCATATGAGGCGACTGAAAGTACCATGGCTTTGTTCAGGGGCAGCTTCGTGCTCAAAGTGACAACCTTGCTCTTCAACACTTTAAAGAGGTCCTGTGCGGTAGGCATGCCCAGCACAGTGCATCGTGTGATTTTGTGACTGCTGCCTCTATGGGAATTGGTTGTAGATCCGGCAAGATAAAATCTTGGACAACTTCCATCTTTTCTCCAGTTAGCGTGTTACATACTGGTCCAATTGTGAAGACTTTTGTTTTCTTCACAATGAGTGGTGATCCCCTGATTTTTTTAATCGTTTCATTAGGGGCTCATACAACTCTTATCACAATCCATACATACATCAGTTGTGTCAAGCACATTTGTACATTCATTGCCCTCATCATTCTCAAAACATTTGCTCTCCACTTAAGCCCCTGGGGTCAGCTCATTTTTCCCCTCCCTCCCCACTCCCCGCTCCCTCATGAACCATTGATAATTTATAATTATTATTTTGTCATATCTTACACTGTCCGACGTCTCCCTTTACCCACTTTTCTGTTTTCCGTCCCCCAGGGAGGAGGTCACATGTAGCTCCTTGTAATCGGTTCCCCCTTTGCAACCCACCCTGCCTCCCTTCGGATCCCCTGGTTTTAAACCACATGGTGACCAAGAAACACATTGGGTCTGTGCAGGATTTCATCCTGGGGCATGAAAAGAACTTAAACGAGGGGGAAAGAGCTTAATGTAAAGGCCACTGAAAATGGGAGGCATTGAGTTGAGCACTGTATTCAATAAGGCTGCGTTTCAATTTGAGAGGAAAAGAGTTGAAACTCAATCAAATAGCAAATCAATGGCTTAGAGGGCACGCTGGTAACTGATGGCATTTCAGTAACTGCTGGCTACTATCCAGGCCCAAATGCCCAGGCCTGGGGAGGAAGCAATTAATGAACTGTCAAATCTCTGTAATGGCTTCCACTGGCACCTCTACAGCAGCTGCTGCTTGGGAACCCAATTAAAAGCCACCTTTCAAAGACGGCAAGGCAATTACATTAGCGGACACATTCAAAGGTTAAACCATGTCTCAGGCATCGGAAAGATGGAAAGTGCTATGAAGACTATATTTAACACTTCCGGGAGTTTGTTGTACAAATTCAGCTCGACCACACAGTAAACAAATAAATAAAATGCTTCCTCTGGGTGCCTGTAAATCACTTCTTTTCAGACACCTATCAAAGGTGGCCTCCCTCCATGGAGCTGAGTCTCAGATCTAGGGGGGTTGAGTCCCTTTGGGGATGAGGAGGGGCACAATGGATAATACTCTGGCACCTCTGGTCTGTCCCATGAAGGAACTTGGCGGAGAAGCTCCAGTGTCTGGGTTCCTGGTGAAGGGTCAGGAGCAGAGTGGCAGCTTTGACCTGGTGTGTGTCTTTCAGTTCAACATCCGTCATGGCAGTGAGCTGCTCTTCTTTCTCTCCACCTGAAAAGCGATTTCTGCAGCCAGAATCTCTCCTCAGCACCCATCCATATTTTAATTACCAGACAGCATTTCAAGTGAACCACCCTGTCTCTCACACGACCCCTCCTTGTAGCCACTGGACCTAAAATCATTCCTTCTCCTCTTGTCTTTGGTCAAGTGAAACGCTTATCAAAAGCAACCCCAGCTGAAAACTCCAGGTCACTCCCCACTTCTTTCCCGTCATCACCTCCATTTGGTATGACCGGTCTTCCCTCCTAGGATGCTCTTGACTCTGTCCGCTCTTCCTAACCATGGGGTGGTTGCCATGATTCTGGCTTTTGCTAGGCTTCACCTAGACGACTATAACAGCCCCGTGCCTGAGCTGACAGACACAACAGTTTTGTAATATTTTTCCATTTATTTTCATTTACCATTCAAACTGGTCCCTTTCTCCCTTCTCCCCCCACCCCACCCCCTCCCGAATCCTGCCTGCCATTGCCATTCAAAAGGGGATTTAATAGCCTCTCAGGAGAGACCAGATTGCCTAGGGGAAGTCCCCAGGAGTCAGGAGAACAAGGGGATGTCCCTTCCAGGAGCAGGGGGGAGAGTAAGATGCTGCTGCGGGACAGAAAGGAAACCCAGAAGAGCAGAGAGACATGTGCTTCAGGTCGTGCCCTCAAAGGGTCTCCAGATTCACTGTGGGGGACTAATTCCGTCTCCCAGTGGCCCTACAGGCTGGAGTCAAACTGCCCCCGTGGGTTTCTGAGACTCTAACTCTTGATGGGAGTAGAAAGCCTCAGCTGTCTCCTGCAGTGTGGCCGAGTTTCAAACTGCTGACCTGGAGGTTCGCAGCCCAACATGCAACCACTGCTCCACCTAGGCTCCCCAAGGAAGGATAAAAAGTTAAAGGTCAAAGGGCTTTGCCTCACCTCTGTCTTCCTGCCAACATAGAGTGGTGACCACATCAGAGCAAATCTGGTATCACAGCCAACTAAGGCAGAGAACGGGCCTGAGATTGGCTGTGCAGAGCCTCCGCAGCTTCTCTGTGACATAGACGTCCTCAAGTGTACGGTGAAGGGGTGTGGATCACGGGGAAGGGAGCTCTCTGACTTCAAGTGCCTATGTAGGCCCAGGAAGAGCCAAAATGGGACCAAGTAAGCAAAGCAGAACAAGTGGGTTCTGACTTAGGTGAGAGCGAAAGGCCCCAGAGTGACAGCGGCTCCAGCACTAGACGCCAACAGAAAGTCAGGGTCGATGCAAAGAAGCGCTGGCCCTGCAAGGCGCCCCTTCGCTGATACACACGTGCGCTTGGTCACACACCCCTCTTTTTACTAAGCCAGTTTCTTAGTGAGGCAAAGAGAGCTCGTCTATTAATGGAGCAGATTGAGACCCAGCTTGGTGAAGTTCTTTTCCCTCCATGTAAAGAGGCCCTGGAATCACAAACAATGAGTCCTGGTGACATAGTGGTCATGAGTCGGCTCCATTTCCAAGGTCAGCAACTCTGCCCCACCCATGGCCCCGAGTGAGAAAGAGGAGCCTATCTCCCACGGTGAACGGTTCCAGTCTCAGTTCAGACACATCTACCACGTCCTAGAGTCAGGATTGACTTGACGGCAGTGAGTTGGTTTTGAGTTTGGCATCACAAAAGTTAAATGCTGAATGGCTAACTGAAAGGTTAACGGTTCAAACCCACCCAGCAGCTTCACTCAAGAAACACCTAGTGCTCGGCTTCCACAAAGATGACCACCTTACAAAGCATAGGAGAGTTCTCCTCACACAGGGTCCTTGCGAGCCATAATTGCCTAGCCACCCCACAAAGAACAACGCTCAATGAGGAGGAGACCTTCAGAGAAAGCTGGGTCAAAATTAGAAAAGCGTTTTCTTTGTCGTGAGGATAATTCTGTGACCCTGCTTCTAGTCCCCAGCCCCATCCCCAACCTCTTCCATCCTGAACAACTTAGTCAGAGTTTGCTTTCTAGATGAGAAAGCCTAGCCCCCGTTCCCCTGCTTACAAACCTGTGCTGGTCCGCTCCCCTGTCGGAGCAAATCCCACCAAGGCAGGAAGTGCCCGACTCCCTTTTTACCTCATTTCCTGCAATTCACTTCATGTTCCTGCCAGATCAACATATCACCCCTCTTAGGATGCCACTCTCTTTCCTCTCCTTTAGATGACCAGTAACAGAGAATCTGTGGAGTCCATCAGATTCCTCCAAGAACCACCTACACATTATGAGACTTTAGCAAGTTCCTTCACCTGTCAGAGTCTGAGATCTGTCATTGGCAAAATAAGGAAGATGATAGGCATCGTGTAGTATGAAGTAGCTAGTGTAGAGTGCCTGGTACCCAATAGGTACTCAACAACGTGGACATCCCTCCCCATGACTCGGTCTCTTTGCTTCGATTCACTTTGTTTCTCCCTCATGCTCAGCCTTTTCTTTCTCACCCAGCAAACTCTGACTCATGTCATTGAAATGCCACCCATCTGAGAAGCCTTCCATGGCACCCTCTGGCAAAAAGGGTCACTTCCTCCTCTGGGCTTCAATGGTCCTGAGGACCCCTTTCTTACACTGTATTAGACTTGGGCCCATCTGTGTGCCTCTGCTCTGCCTGCCTGGTCCTCCTGCATCTTCATTCTGAGTGCTGTGCTGGGTGCACCCACCTGTGAATGGATGATGAGCAGTGAAGAGACAGGAAATGGAGTTATTCTGGTACATTTGCTTCATCCGGCCACACATGACCAGTTCATTACTATGTAGTTGCATTGCAGAGAGTCAACCAGGGAAGACATAGACTTGTACCACATGCACGCACACATATACTGTACTGTGTGTAAATATATATGTGTATATACACTAAAAATAAATTCACAGGTCCTGGGGGTTATGAGTTGGCTGCTAACTGCAAAGGCAGCAATTCAAAACCACCAGTGGGTCCTTGGGAGGGAGATGAGGCTTTCTGTTCCTGTAAAGAGTTACAGTCTCTGTATGCCCACAGAGGCAACTCTACTCTGTCCTGTAGCTATCATAGGTTGGGAGATTGATTCTTACTTACAATTACCATAAAATGTTAGGAAGACAACACGATGAATGGATTTGGGAAATGCAAGTGTCCGGGTCTTTAAGATATCTGTGTTAGGTGGTCTGTCTAGAGCAGTAGTTCTCAACCTTCCTAATGCCGTTACCCTTTCATATAGTTCCTCATGTTCTGGTGACCCCCCCCCCCAACCATAAAGTTATTTTCATTGCTACTTCCTAACTGTAATTGTGCTACTGTTATGAATTGGGCAGCCCCTGTGAAAGGGTCGTTTGACCCCCAAAGGGGTTGTGGCCCACAGGTTGAGAACCACTGGTCTAAAGAAAAAGATCCAGTGACGCCCATATATGCAAAGGAAGGCTTTATATAAAGTCGTCTTAAATCAAGAGGGCATCCACCACAATCCAACTTAAGTGCTTAAGTCTGATTCAAGCTGGGGCCCTCTTCAGCAGTGCACAGCTGATGCAGAGAGGTGAAGCGGGATGCAGGAGGATCGCGGGCCAGTGGGTGCAGTCACATGGATCCCGGGTTAGTGGAAACCAGGCAGGACACTGATAGTTCTCAGGGCCGGCAGTCCACATGGAACCGCTCCTGGAGGCAGGCAAAGTCCAGGAAGCAGGGAGGGGAAGGGACAGAGGGAGGGAGAGGGAGAGGGAGAGGGAGAGGGGGAGAGAGAGAGAGGGGGTGGGGAGAGAGAGAGAGAGAGAGAGAGAGAGCCTCCTACTTTTATAGAAGACGTGTCACCAGGCTTTGATCCAGAGGAAAGGTTGAGCGTGTCCGGTTGGCACAATCCCTAACCATCACAGTGGCGAACACAGCATCTGCCTCTGCCTCCAGGGCTCATGTGACTTCCCAGCAAAGCCCTCTTGGTGCTCAGTTTGTTCTTGGTCCCAGTGGCAACAAGGTCACCTTCCCTACTAATCGCCAAGACAAGTCTCAAATGCAATAACACTCATTAAAAAGAGTGTGTCTTATCATAGCTGTCAGTGGCAGAGCTGCCTGCTCTCACTTAAGAACCAGTCACACGAGCGAGGCTGCGACCGCAGACACCACACTTGTTTCAGAGCTGAGACATTCCCATGTCCCCACTTCGCTCTGGAAAAAGTGCTAACACACAGAGAAAACAAGAAGAAACATTTCATTAATATGGCAATTAGCACACTAGGTGCTTGCTAATTATGATGAGGTCACACTGTGTTTGTAGTTGTTGGCTGTTTTGAGTTTATGGCATGTGTGTATCGTTTTCAGTGTGTGTGGTTGTTCAATAGTCATGATGAAAACATTTCTAATTTTCCCAGTGTCTTGAAGAGAACATTGTGCGTGGTATATTGAAGTTTCAGTGATATGCAAGATCACTGAACAAGTTGTCTCAACACAAGTCAGCCTACATAATATTAATTTGAAAATATTAATAAAAGCAAGCCTTTTTACACATAAAATTTGTAGAGCACTATAAGATTGGCTTTTAAGACCTGCCTAACAATATATTCTTCTACTTGGCACAGTTTTTTAGATAAATCATTTTATTAGGGGCTCTTACAGTTCTTATAACAATCCATACTTCAATTGTATCAAGCACATTTGTACATATGTACCATCATTTCCAAAACATTTTCTTTCTACTTGAGCCCTTGGTATCAACTCCTCCTTTCACTCCTCCCTCCATCGCCCTTCCACCCTTGTGAACCCTTGATAAATTATAAATCATTTTCATACTTTACAGCATTCACTGCTTTACCCCTTTCACCCATGTTTCTATTGTGCACCCCCCGGGGGCGGGGTGCAGGCTATTGTATGTCTATCATTGAAATCGGTTCCCCTTTTCTTCTGCTCTCCCCCACTTTCCCCTACCCTTATAGTATCACTACTTTCAATATTGGTCCTGAAGGGTTTATCTGCGCTAGATTCTGTGTTGATAGCTGTTATCTATAGCAGTGTATATGCTCCTGTGTACCCAGATTTGTAAGATAGAACTGGGGTCATGATAGTGCATTTAGTACATGTTAATGGGAGTGAATTTAACTTCCATTCAAGCTCACGGAGTTGAATTGCCTCATACTTTGGCTTTACCACAGGTGGAAAACTACCTTCAGACAGACTTCCAAAAGTCATGAAGAACTGACTCAAATAAAGCTGCAACCACTGGAGAATGATGACGATAACAACTGGCCAGCAAACCAGTCATTTGAATAAGAGCTAAATGAACCTGAGATGGCTGGTAAGTCTTCACATCTTCAACAGCCAAGCATGTAAAGTTGGAATGGAGGAACTTGATCAACCAAGGGTTTGAATACCTGCAACTCCCTGTTATCATTGTTGTTAGGTGCCATCTAGTTGATTCCAACTCATAATAACACATAAAACACTGCCTGGTCCTGGGCCATCCTCGCCATTTTTCTTATGTTTGAGCCCGTTATTACAGCCACTGTCTCAATTCATCTTGTGGAAGGCCTTCTTCTTCAGTGCTTACCAAGCATGATGTCTTTCTCCAGGGACTGGTTTCTCCTGACCATATGTCCAAAGTGCATGAGATGTACTCTCACCGTTGTTGCCTGTAAGGGACATTCTGGCTATATTCTTCCAAGACAGATCTTTTTGCAGTCCATAGTACTTCCAATATTTTTGCATCATAACTCAAATGTATTTATAATTTCCTAGTCATACTTAGAACTCATAAAAAGCGAAGCAAAAGATTTAGTGACATAAGGCATGATCTCCATCTTGGCTTCCTCTCGTGTTTCATGAAATCCCCGTACAAGTTCTCCTTTATTTCTCCTCACTTTAGAGAGGAAAGGATTTGTTGGAGACGATGTGTGATCACACTATTGGCCTCCCCTCCCCCTCAGGTCTTCCCATTTATTCATTATCTTTAGAAAGAGAACAGGAGCGCTGGTAGCATAATGGGCAATGTGCTGAGCTGCTAACTGCAAGATCAGCAGTTCTAACCCACCAGTCATTACCATGGAAAGATGAGAATTCTACTCCACTGAAGAAGAATGTGGCATCCGCATTGGAGGAAGGCTTATTAACAACGTGCAGTATGCAGATGACTCAACCTTGCTTGCTAAAAGTGAGGAGGACGTAAAGCACTTGCTGATGAAGATCTAGGGTTGCAGCCTTCAGTGTGGATTACAGCTCAGTGTAAAGAAGACCAAAAGCCTCACACCTGGAACAATAGGTAACACAATGATAAATGGAAAAAAGGTTGAAGTTGCCAGGATTTTGTCTTGGTTGGATCCACAATCAATGCTCATGGAAGCAGCAGTCAAGAGATCAAAAGATGAGTTGCATTAGGTAACCGCTGTACAAGACCTTCTTGGAGAACTGAAATGCAATGATGTTACTTTGAGGACGGAAGTTCGTTTACTCAAGCCATGAGTCATATTCATGTGAGAGTTGGACACTGAATAAAAGGACTGAAGAAGAACCAATGTATTTGAATGGTGGTACTGGGGAAGACTCTGGAAAGGACCAGAGACTGCTAAAAGGACAGAAGTACAGACAGAGTGCTCCTTAGAGGGAAGAATAGCAAAACTTTGTCATTCATACTTGGAGCATATTTTAGGAGAGGCTAGTCCCAGGAGAAGGGCATCATGCTTGGTAAAGTAAAGGGGCAACGAAAAATAAGAAGGCCTTCAACAAGATGGATTGACACCATGGCTGCCACAGTGGGGTGAGGCAGAGGAACAACTGTGAGGATGGCCCAGGACTGGGCACTGTTTCCTTCTGCTGTGGACAGGGTCGCTCTGGGTCAGAAGCAGCTCTATGGCAATGAGAAAGGTTTCTGAGTTTGGTTCAGAACCTCTGGTAGAAGACATTTGTGAATCTAGTGACAACTCTCACTAGCCATTCTCTCTTGGCCTTCCGTGAACTAATCTCCAACCTCTAACTTCACTGTCACAAAAGAGTGAAATCTCCCGAACATGTTCCCCTGCACACACTCGTCACACATTATTATTGCAATGATAAGTTTTATTTCATTTACATTTGCCAACCAGATTCTCGTTTACACAAAATGCAATGAAAACGTATGTTTCTGACATCAGAGCTATTGCTACTACATAGCATGGGAAAGAATACGCTTTTAAAAAAACCAAAATACCCTATTTGGTACAGTTTCCCTGATGCTGAAAATCAGAAACCCTTAGGGTACTTTCTAAAAGAGGGACCAAGGGGGCCCCTGGTACTTTCTTCTGCGAGTCCATGGCACCACTTTAAAACTAAATTTGGGGCACTGCCTGGGGGGATTTTGATAAACAAAACAGATTTAATCCATGTGCCCCTCTCTTACGGTTACTAAGAAAGCGTCTCTCAACCTTGAAAAGCAGAACTAGATTGCCTTTATGATCCCAAACTACAAAAATTCTTTAGTATTACATAACCACCCATCATTTTACACAACAATCTTCTCATTAAGATGTGCACTAGAGGATGCATAAAAGTATCAGTTAGATTATTTTTCTGATTCTTGTTCAAGACCCCAATTTTATAACAGATAACTTAAAATATGAAAGTTTAAAAAAATGTCTGAGAAAGGAAATAATTAGTGCTTTTAAGAAGTAAAGACTCTCAGAGAATAAAGGCATGTAAGACAGTTTCAAGTGTGAGTCGGACAAGTAAACTGACTGCTGGAATATAAATAAACACTCAGTAGGAAAATGGTATCATGTAGAGTCTCTAAAATGTATTATCCAATACTTCCAGTAGCCCTGATGGCATACTGGGCTACACATTGAGCTATTAACTGCAAAGTCAGTGGTTTGAACCCACCAGCTACTCTGTGTGAGAAAGATGAGGCTGACTGTTCCAGTAAAGATTCAAAGTCTCTGAAACCCAAATGGGCAGTTGGATTCAGTTCTATAGGGTCACTATGAGTCGGAATGGGTTCTGTGATAGTTACATAATCTGTTGTCAACTTGAGACTATTAAGAGCAAATGGGGTGGAGTTTAGCCTGTAAATCAGGTTGCAGCTTGATGACCTCATTTGGAGGCACTAGGAGATAAATAGCTCACTGGAGGTGACATGTGTACTCCCTGCTAGACATTCCTACTGGCAAGGAGCTACGTAAGAACCCTGGAACTGAAGGAGCCATGTGAAGACTCCTTCCAGAGCTGAGATGCTTCTACTGCCACTGGATGCACAAGACTTTCCACCCACTGGCCTGTGATCTTCCTGCATTCAATGTCATTGCTTGTGTTGTTGAGTCTGAAGAGGAATTTATGGACTAGTAGCAACATATGGGGTGATATCAGACTTATAGACTTGATCTAGACAGGATTGGGATGTTTTCTTAATGTACAATTACTCTTTTATATAAAGCTCTTTCTTATACACATATGAGTGTCTCTATAAATTTGCTTCTCTGGTCAACCCGGGCTGACACAGGCTTGATGGGAGTGAGTTTGTTTTTTGTTTGTTTGAGTTCGGTTCACAATAGAAAAGTACTAGTCATGGGGATAAACAAAACCTCAAAATGTAACTGTTTATCCCACAGCTCTCCCACAGACAATACTCGTGATTATTTAGGACACTAAGAGCTACTACAGTGGGATCAGTAAACATTAAAGATACACTCTTTTGCTTATAGTAGCTCCCCTTCTCAGCCTACAGCCACATCTGTCTCTGGGCCTCAGTCTCTCAGCCACATGGTCCTTTGACTTCTGCCTTAATCAGGGGGCCAGGAAACCCATCACTGCCTCCCCATCTTGGTGCTATTTATCTGCTCTGCCTGAATCCCATCTGGAAAATCTTCCTGTGGCTTGGAAGAAAGTGCTCTTCCACTATCTCTGCTTCTCTCATCTGTGTATTTAATGATTTCTATATCTCAAAGGAATTGACTTAATACATCCCTATACCAATCATGTTTCGTTAACAAAACAAAGAATCTGGGGCTTTGCTGTTCCTCTTATATGCCTGTGCGCTGCTCCAACTGAGCAATGCTATGAACAAGAGAACCAAACCGGACCTGGTGCCGGGCCATTCTTACAGTGGTTGTCTCTGAGCCTATTGTTGCAACCAGTGTTAATCCATCTCACTGAAGACCTTGCACTTCTTCCCTGGCCCAGTACGTTGAAAAGCATGATATTGTTTTCCCAGGAAGTAGTCTCTCTTTGTAACATGCCCAAAGTACAGGAGATGACGTCCTGCTGTCCTCGCTTCTAAATAACCTTCTGGCTGTGCTTCCACAGAAACAGATTTGTCTGTTCTTCTGGGAGGCTGTGGTACTTTCAACATCCTTGGTCAGCACCACCATTGAAATGCATCAATCTTCTGTGATCTTCTACATCCCTATTCCACTCTCCCAGGCATGGGAAGAAATTGCCAACACCATGGCTTGGGTCGGGAACACTTCAGTCTTCAAACGGACGCCTTCGCGCTTAAACACTTTACAGAAGGTCCTATACAGCAGATGTGCCCAACGTAGTGTCCTGTGGCTTCTTGACTGCTGCCGCCATGAGAACTGACTGTGGATACAAAAAAAAATGAAAACTTTGGCAACTTCACTCTTTTCTTGATTTTGGCTATTGGTCCATTTGAGGATTTTGTTTCCTTCGCACTGAGTTGTAATCTTTGTAAGGCTTTGATCTTCATTGGTCGTCTTCCTCTCTTTCAGCAAGCAAGGTTGTGTCATCTGCATATCCAAGGTTGTGAATGAGCTTCCTCAGTCCTGATGCTGCACTTCTCTTCTGACAGCCAGCCTCTTTTACTACAGAGTGACTAAGGATGGTAAAAGGGACGGCGCTTTCTTGATTTTAAACCATGCAGTAGTCCCTTGTTCTGTTCACACAATTGCCTCTGGGTCTTTGTAGAGGTTCTGCATGAGCACAACTAAATGTTCTGAAATTCCCATTCTTCTCAGTGTTATTCATAAGTTAATATATCTGCGCAGTTAGTATATCTGCTTGTACATTGTCAACAAAACACAAGCAAACAAAGTGCTGGCATTCTCTGCTTTCATCCACCACCCATCTGACTTCAGCAATCAGATTCAGCAATATCTTTCATTCCATGTCCACTTCTGAATTTGGTTTGAATTTCTATCAGCTCTTCATTGATGTATTGCTACAACCATTTTTTAATTCTCTTCAGCAAAATTTTGTGTTCATGTGATATTAATGATAGTGTTTGGCAATCTCCACATTCTATTGGGTTACCTTTCTTTGAAATCACTACAAAAATGGATCTCTTGCATTCAGATGTCCAGGTAGCTGTCTTCCAGGCTTTCCCCGCATATCTGATTCCTGTGTCTGCCTATGTAACCACAGGGAAAGACATGAAGATCTACAGCATCGATTTTGAGGGGGGAGAATTCAATCCGTGACAAGTGTGAAAAATGCTCAAGGGTTATTAGACATATTCTTGCCTCAAAACAAAGAAATGTGATTCAGAGGCCAGCAATGTGGAAAAGAGCAGCATTTGGTATGCACTTATTTATAGGTAGAGAAATACACGTACAGTGAACTTCTAGAAACTCTTACATAAATAAAAGGACTTGGTGCACATCTGGTGGATATACCTGGATATTAAATACCATAGGAGCAGGATGAGAAAGGGAGCATAACTTGTTTTGCCAGAATGTGAACTGTTAATGATGGTTTTGCTGGGCCTCTTTCCCTAAAAGACTTTTAATATTAAAAAAATACATTTTCATCTCATTTCTGAAAGCTGAAAGCTTATAGCTGTCAGACATTAAGAAGAAACTGACAATCTCAAATCTCCAAGCATCAAAGAAGACAAGAATACCAAACTCCAGCCCTAGAAAAGAAAATCAGTGCATGTACACGTGTACTGGCTATGTGTTTGTGATTTCCCCCAAATGCTCAAAAAGGCAAACCTCTCGCAAATTCTCCACAGTGGCATGTCTTTAATGTAGCTAATGTCCCATTCTGGTTTTCCGTTTGATGAATATGTAATAACTCTATTTTGTCATTATGCATTTGGTTTTTTTAATTGTGAACATTAAAGCCAAATACTATAGTTTTGGGCAGTCTGCTGTGGTTAATGGGTAATATTTATGAAAAGGCTTACTTTTTCTGTCTATGAAAATAATACACATCATATAAATACAGAATGTACAGAAATGCAAGATTGAAGTAGTGGAAACATCATTTATAATCCCAGCCCCATCTAAAGATAGTTACGGTTGTTTGTTTGTTTGTTCACCCAAGAAGGAAAAAATAAGTGAGGAAACTGTATGGACAGCTAATTCCCATCACAGTAAAAAGTGGTGAGTCCCTGAAGGAAGCTGAGGAAAGGGGTGGGAGGAAGAGGCCGTTTAGCCTCAGGCCCAGCTGGGAAAAGGTCATCAGGAAGGAGTAGACACCGGTGTCCAGAGAAGGGCTTGCTTCACTGTACTAAGCAAGGCCACAGCGTTCTCAAGTTTCTGAGCTGAAAACCAGAAAGTAGGCCAAAGGAAAACTCACAGTCAACCTTTCTTCCAGTACAAGAAAGGATCTTGGAAGTATGTATTATGGAACAATTTAGTCCAGTCGAAACCACAATCGAACATTATATTGTGACAGGATTGAGAATTTTGATGGCATGTACGTCAGTCAAATCAAGTGAGGGTGTTAATAGAGGAGGAAGTGGTGAATTAGCTGCTCCCAGCTGTGGAACAAGAACTGTCTACCTGCAATAGCTGTCTACTAACTCCCAAACTGAGATGTACTTTAAAAAGGAGGCGCTGATACCAAGGGCTCAAATAGAAAGCAAATGTTTCAAAAACAATGATGGCAACGTGTGTACAAATATGCTTGAAACAACTGATGTATGGGATGTTATAAGAACTGTAAGAACCCACAAAAAATTTAAAGAAAAATAATAAAATTAGCTTAAAATTTTTTAAAAAGAAGAAGAAAATGACTTTCAAAACTGAGGTAGCTTTCCAAAAGTCATTGTAAAAAAAAGAACTTTTCACTTCTGATTGTCCAATGACAGTATAAAAAATTTTAAACTCACTGTCATCAGGCCAATGCTGACTCATGGCGATGCTGTAGGACAGGGCAGAGCCACTCCTGGGGGTTTCTGAGACTGTACCTCTTCATAGGAGGAAAAAGCCCGTCTATCACCAGAGGAGCCGCTGCTGATTCCACACTGTGGACTTTACATGTGGCAGCCCCACTCATAACCAGTATGCCCAGGCGCCTGCCGACGAGTAAGATGCACGTGTCAGTGAGATTCAGACGGTCTGAAAATACCATATAAAAACACAAGCCCAATAGAAAACTGCACGGAGTAGGACTGGAGGCACTGCCGTCAAGTGGATTCCAACTCAGAAGGACCCAATAGCTAGGGTGTCTGAGGCTGTGAAACTTGACAGGAGCAGGTAGGGTAGGGAAAAATCTGACAGCAAATGCGCCAAAATATTAAAGCAAAAGTCTTTGGCTCAGACAAATTAAAATATGTTTATTCCATATCCATCCAATGTTTTCAATAACCATTTGTTTATTTTTATTAAATAGCATAAATATCTAGAAAATTAAATAAACATTGACCCTGGAAGAGAATGTAAAGGTTTTCAAATAAAACTGCCTTATATGGTAGGAAAAACAAAAAACACCAGCGAGAATGGCCTAGCACATAGCAATATTGCACATAGCAATCCTTGGGCAAACCCAGGACTCCTTGCTCCTGACCAACAATGAGCTCTCTATCAAAGACCCTTAATCATTAAGGATCACTTCCTTTCCATATTCTAGAAAGAAAGAAAAAATAATTGCTGAATATGCATCTGCACTCTTAGATATGTAATAAAGAGAAATGAAAACTTATATCCACACACAATTTGTACATGAATGTTCATAGAGCATTAAGCATAATAGCCAAAAAGCAAAGAGCACCCCAAATGTCGACTGACAGAAAAAATAAACAAAATGTGATTTCTCTAAAGAATGCGGATATATATATATATATATATATATATATATATATATATATATGTTTTCAAGTCTATATATATATATATATATATATCTGTTTTCAAGTCTACTCTGACTGGCAGTGATCTCATAGAGGATTTCCAAGAATGTACTTCAGTGTAGGAGCATATGGCCTCACACGTTGAACTGTCAATCATGCGGTGAGTGACACATTGCCTGGCCCACAGTACCACCAGGCTTCCTTCTATGATAAATAGACAGATAGCTGGCATCAAGTCAACTATAACTCAGTGACCTTATTGTGTACAACCGAACAAGATGTTGCCTGGTGGTCCTAGTTAACCCCTGGTATGTTCGAGCCCATCCTCCTCCAGTGATTGATCCCTTCTGATGATGGATCCACAGCAAGAGAGAGAGCATATGACTGCTCTGTTGTGACCCATACAGTTGTCACTGGTCAATTTTTGGAAGTAGATTATGAGTTGGAATCCACTTGATGGGCAGTGGCTCCAGTCATACTCCATGCAGTTTTCTATTGGGCTTGTGTTTTTATATGGTATTTTCAAACCATCTGAATTTCAATTTTTGGAAGTAGATTGATACTTCCTTTCTACCTAGTCTGTCGTAGCCTAAAAATTCCATTGGAAATGCTTCATCATGGATGAGCCTGTTGGTATTTAAAATATCAGTGGTATAGCTTCCACCGTCACCTAACACACCAGCACCACTGTAGAGCAAAGACAGGTTGTGACATGGAATGTTATTCAGGCATACAAGTGAACCTTGGAAATATTACACTAGGAGAAAGAAAAGTGAAAATAAAAAATCCAAACCACAACCTACTGAAGCAGCATCCATTCTAGGTCACAGCAAGCGTGTAGGACAGACGAGCTCTGTCTCATAGGGTTTCCAAGGCTGTGATCTGTACAGAAGCCTACGACGGTGTCTTTTTCCCACAGGGCGGCTGCCAGGTTTGTACTGCCAATCTCTCAGTTGGCGGGAAAGAAGCCTGTCACAAAAGCCCACATCTCGCGTGACTTGTTGCGATGAAATTCCAGAGTAGCCAAACTCATAGTCCCACATCTCGTGTGACTTGTTGCGATGAAATTCTAGAGTAGACAAATTCGTAGTTTGAAAGCACATGGTGGTCCCTGGGGCTGAAGGGATCGAGGAAGATTACAGAGTGATAGGTATGGGATGCAGTGTTTCCTTGAAAACATACGGAAACGTCGAAAGTTGGTGATGATGATGAGTGCATACATTCTGTGTGAACATAATAATAAGGTAAATGAATTAGATCATTTAATTGGGTGAACCGCATAATATGTGAGTTAGAGCTGATGAAGCCCCTTTTTCCTCCTCAAGTAGCTAAATCACACACACACACACACACACATACACACACACACGCGCGCACATGCACACACATGCACCAAAACTGTGAAAGCATTCACTGCATTTGTGTTCCACATCAAGATGACTAACGCTACTGCCGGCTTGAAGGGGGAGAGAAACATTAGCAAAGCAGATTATCATCCAAGCAGAGAAATCAGACGTTGGCCATATTTGTCACACTGCAGTGGGTTAGGTTACCCAAGCTCTGGGGTTCCTGCCTCCAGCTGTCAACACAAGAATGTCCTCCAGAATCAAATGACTCTCCATTTCAAGTGACAAAACGACTAGTTCAAATGGTTGTGGAACAAGCCAGACTCAGGCTGGAGAGCCACCTGCTTGAAAGACGGGAACCTAAGTGCTATGTGAGCAATGCAGCTCCGTTCAATGGTTTGACCAAGTAAAATAGGTGTCTGGTGAGTCCCGCTCACAAGCCAAGCCAGTGGAATGTTGCTATTGGACCAGCAGCCCCAAGGCTTAGTGCTGCAGCCAAGCCAGCCCCTTGGTGAGGCTCACTTCTCACCCAGCAGCACGTCCGTGAGCTCCCTGATAAATAAGTGGCCTTCTGTAATCAGTAGGTGGGTCACTGCCCTGAAACAAGAAGGGCGTGTAACAAGCAAAGTGCCAAATCACATTTCAAATCAAGGAGGGGACCTCTTATTCCTAGAACATTAAAACGTCAGTAGCTAAACATTGTATTCCCCTCTTAAGGGGCAGGAAACAGCTCATTGTGTTTAGAGTTCGGCAGCAAGCAAGCTCTTATTTCTGGACAGAATACGTAGACTCTGGTCCAGGGAATCTTAAATGCTCTTCGACTGTGATCAAGTCGCACTGCCAACATGAACACAAACACAGGCACAGAAATCAGCTTCTCGTTCTCAGTCCACTGACAGCTCTGCAGGGAGGGCTCCTGGCTTTTGTGCAGATAATTTTAAGAAGAAGTGTAGAGTTGTGTGTCACTAACTAGAACACCTGCTGGTATCCCATCAATGCAAAGTAAACCACCATCTCCCCATCAAAGGCCCGACTGGTTATCTCCAGCACTCAGTTCAAGGCCCTGGCACAGAGGGAAGCAGTCCAGAAGGCTTACCTCCCCAGAGTCTGAGAAGGAATATACCCTTTACCTAAGATAACTCACATGATGCAGACATTCTGTTTTTTCAGGTCTATAGTCCAGCCCTAGGCCTGACGCCATGGGAAATTTCTAGGTGCCTGCAATTAAACCAAAATTATGGGGCTTTTGAATCAGCCATAAACGCCAAGCCAACCAACCTTTCTTTTACTAAAAAACTAAACAGTAAAACCAGATTCCTGTGAGAGAAAAATGGAGACTCTGCAGCTACCTTCCTCTGACAAGTTGTCAGTTTCTTGAAACCAATTCCTGTCAACGTCCCAGCGCAGGAGGCTCAAGGGACGATCAGGAAGTGTCCCCTGGTTTGAGGACATCCAGAAAGCTTTTTCCCCATAAGGAGCTCCAAGAGCAAAGCCAGTCGGCCATTCTGCCCCCCAAATAAGCCATCATCGATGCAACGCAGCTAATTTACTACTAGGGAAAACGACAAGACGATGATCAACTGTCGCATTTCACTCTACCTGGTGAGCTAATGCCAAGCGGTCTCCCAGCAAGTGATGGCTGAATTACAGGATCTCCACAGCAGTACAATGGTCTGGGCTTCCCCTAAGCACAGGTCTAGCACCTGCGTAAATAATAGTGCAGTGAAATGAGTTAGTGTTTCTTTTGTACTTCCTCTAAAGATACACAATACCTAGGAGTACTCAAAGGCCCTTAATTGTAGTATTGTGTGATCAAAATTGCATCTTCTTAGTCACCAAAAAGGTTTGGAATGGATGTGATGCAGGTTACTGTCCAGGCGTCCTTTAGAAATCCCTGAGCTACCACTTCATTGGGGGACTTCTTTTCTTCATACTCGATCATTTGAAAGATGGCTATCAAGGAAATGGCATTTTAATTGGCAACTTGCTTTTTCAGCAAACACTGTGATGAAAGCCCAGTACCACACCCACTGTCCAGACTACAGATGCAAGAACAAAGGCAAACGGGTCCTGTATGGACTGCAGAGAAGACAAGAAGCCCCCATTAGACGTGAGGCCATGTTCAATGCTAAAATGCCACCTTCACTTTTTCAACAAAGCGAAACTAGAAGGAAAACTTAGTTGACCTTTCTTATCAGACTTCCCATTGAATACAGTCAGTCTTTGACCACCCGGATGACTTACACCCTCAAGATATTTGGGGGAAAAAAACTCTAGAATGATGCCCAAAATATCTAATTCTACTTAAAGATGTCCCTTCGTAGAAAAACTGATTAGATGCCCACACATCCAACTGCAGCGTGCCAACAATTTTCTCCCACTCACTAGTCGACTACTTCTGTTTACCAATCAAGAAGGCACAGAAGACAGAGACCTGACAGCGAAGCTTTCATATTTACATATACAGTGAGGTTTACATGACGCGCATTGCTGTTTAAACAGGCATGTTCCAACTCTGTGGGTCAAATGTGAGTTCTCCTAACTCAGGCAACCACAGGGACTGTTGAACCCAAGGTTAAGAGGAAAATGAGCAGCTTGTGTGGACAGAGGTGAAGTCATCCAAGGTCAGGATGTAAGACAGTAGGTTGCTGATGATACTCAGGACTGGGAGGCAATACAGCAGGCTGTTGGCTCAAATCCCAAGAACTGGGGAGTGATAGGCCAGATGCACCATTCAGATGCAGCAGAAAGCAAGTACATGGTTGTTGGAGCTGCTTTAACTGGAGGAGGGATGGGGTTTGGGTGAGCTTTAACTAAGCAAATTTCTTGAGAATGAGAAGGCTGTCGTGAGAATGGAGAGAGGCCTATTGAATTAACCTGTCTCTTTGTAACTGCCTTGCACGGAGTCATCAAGCATCTGTTGGTCGATGAGTACCTTTTACCACAGAAGTAAGCTACTGCCAGATGAAAGCATCCTCGTTTGTGCGGTGTGCAGATAGCTGGCCGACAAACTGTGCCCACACCACCACAGGATGAAGTCAAACCTGGCTGCCTCCAAACTCAACTTTGAGAAGGTAAATTATTCAGTCAGCTTCTCCTGCCAGAGAAAACCCATAGTCAAAATGCACTTTTAATATCTCAAAGGTGATTTTTATGCAATCACATAGAAAAGATCTTGGTTGATAGCATTATTCTGAAAGTTTAGTCTTTGTGACATTGCTTAAGAAATTTTTAGCCCAACTAATTGCTAAGATAAAGACTCCTTTAGCGATCTGCTCCAATAAAGATCTGTAATCTCGGAGGCCCCACAGGGCAGTTCTACTCGGTCCTGTAATGTTGCAGTTAGTCAGAATTGCCTTGATAGCGGTGGGTTCGTTTGGGTCGTTTGTAAATCTTGACGGCCAGATGTTATGGGTTGGATTGTGCTGCTTCAAATTTTATGTTAGCATCCAAACCCTGTACCCGTGGGTCCAATGTAATATAATGTAACAAACTCCCATTCATTTTGATGTTGAGTGCCACTGAGTTGATGGAGACTCATCCCTTGTTCCATCACAGCTCCTTGGCCTTACATTTAATGCCATGCCATTAACTCCTTTAAAATATTCTAACATAAGGTGAGTCAGTCTGTCAGTTGAGGTCCTCCTAGTATAGAAGCGATCCTAAACTGAAACACATCTGAGTTATAAATGAGAAGAATCGATGCAGACACGGGGTAAGGCAGTGACTATCAGCCAATGGAGGCAGATGAAACTGTAAGGCCAGGTGTGCCAACAACTACTGACTGGAACACACAACGGCCCTTTCCTAAAGTCACACCCTTGATCTCCACCTGCTGGGCTCCTGAACTTGAGAGAGAGAAAAAAATTTCAGAACCACCCATGTGTGAGATTTCTATCAGGACAGCCCTGGGAAACTGAGACACCAGCTCAATTGTATTGTGTGCTTCAAGCTTAAAACCCTGGGGACTTTCCTCCTGCTTTACCCAGCTTACATACGCCAAACAAAGAAAGACACCACCCTGCTTTAAAAGTGTTCTGTAAAACCCTTCTGGCTTATCTTGTACGTTACAAAGACAACAGTTTTAACATCAGAGGTCTAATTGAATGGGTTTGTAACACATGTATATGGGGGAAACAAAGGGGAGCCATATTGAGAGATGCACACAAAGAATAGCAAAGGGCCTTACCTGGCCATGCCTGAACTTTATCCCTGAAATGTATATTTTCTGTAGTCATTGTATATAAAAGGTATCCTATTGAGTCCAAGAACTGAAGTTCTTTTCCTCTTTAGAATTCTAGTTTAAGCCAACAGGAAGACAAAGTGGGTGCATAAACAAATGTGATGAAGAAAGCTGATGGTATCTGGCTATGAAATATGTAGCATCTGGGGTCTTAAAGGTCTGAAGATAAACAAGCGGCCATCTAGCTGAGAAGCAACAAAGCCCACATGGAAGAAGCACACCAGCCTGTGTGATCATGAGGTGTCAATGGGATTAGGTGTCAGGCATTAAAGACCCAGAACAAAAAAATCATTATCAATGATGGATGAGGGGGAGTGTGGACTAGAGACCCAAAGCCCATCTGTAGACAAGTGGACATCCCCTACAGAAGGGTCACAGGAAGAGACAAGCCAGCCAGGGTGCAGTATAGCACTGCTGAAACATACAACTTTCCTCTTGTTATTTAATGCTCCCCCCACACCTACCATGACCCCAATTCTACCTCACAAATCTGGCTACACCAGAGCATGTACATGGGTACAGATAAGAGCTGGAAACACTGGGCATCTAGGACAGATAAACCCCTCAGGATCAATCATGAGAGTAGTGATACCAGGAGGATAAGGAGAAGATGGGAGGAGAGAGGGGGAACCGATCTCCGTGATCTACCTATAACCCCCTCCCAGGAGGGACGGACAACATAAAAGTGGGTGAAGGGAGACATTGGTCAGCGTAAGACATGAAAAATAATAATAACATAAATTATCAAGGGTTGAAGAGGGAGGAGCCGAAACCAAGGACTCAAGCAGAAAGCAATTTTTTTAAACTGATGATGCCAACAAATGTAAAAATGTACTTGACACAATGGATGTATGGATGGATTGGGATAAGAGCCATACGAGCTCCAGTAAAATGATTTTAAAAGAAAGAATGGAAATTCTTGCTTAAGAAAAGATATTTCTGGTTCAAAGGTATGCAGAAGAGGAAATAAAAACGGTGATTGAAGTAATAGCCATGAGAAGTGATAAGCAGAGAAGAGTGGAATGTGGAGGAGGTAACGTAATTACCCAAATCATCACCTCTCACTGAAGCATGTCACAATGTCAAGAAACAGTGTTTATACAGCAATTAGAACCGCCATAAAACTCAGTGCAGAGACAGTTCGATGCTGTTTGCTCTGAGATGCAGTCGTAGAAGTGAGGAGTGGAATGCAGACTAGGCTTTCATTGTGCACCGTTTATACTGCCTGGTCACCTTGGTCGTTTGTAGATGCCGGGTTACACCTTCCTTGTTTATATGAACACACGTGCAATAAAAATACCAGCAGACTTTCTGGTGAAATAAATAAACTGATTCTAAAATGTGTACACCAAACTTGACATAGTCCCACTTATGTGAAATTATATGAATTCTAAGCGTCTCAAGCTCTACCAACTGAGCTAGCCAGGCAACAGTTACATGAATTCTAGAACAGGCAAGAAAGACATTTTAAAAATTAGATCAGAGGTTGCCTCAGGCTAGGAGTAAGAAAGAAGTTTACTGCAAAGAGGCCCAAGCCAACTTTTTGGAGTGATGGAAATAGTCTATATTTTGATTGTGGTGGTAATTGTACAATTGTAAGCATGTGTTCAACTTCATGGGAATATGCACTTCAAGTGGGTTAATTTCATTGTATGTAAATCATACTTCAATTGGGCTTTGTGAAAAATGACCCCATTTGGAAGTTGGGGATAATCCACTATCGGCTATAATTCCCATAAGAGCAGATACATACAGACTTGATTTCAAATCACAACATTTTTGTGGCCCAACCGAGTTTGTGTCACGGAATCCAGCGAGGGAATCCCAGCATGGAAAGCAGCTTCTTCATAACAGAGGCTGGCACAGAAGAAAAGATTGTACCTTCTTATCATCCATTTGCGAGATGGAGGGATCCGAACGTGGGCAGTTTTCTCCCACGCTGTAAAAAGTAAAGGAGCAAATTAAATGTTACGAAGGCTTTGTTTTTATTCTCCAGTCTGGAAATGATCTTTCACAGATTTGATTCGATTGGGACAGCAGAAACACGAGGAAACTTCCCAAAGCCACCAGCGCACCAATGCTATTTTATTTCTTCAGCACGGTTTACCCTACTGGCCCCTTGTAAGGTGGGCTTCGCTGATCAGCAGTCCTTTATTCCCTGAACTCTACCAGGCAACAGGCCCTGAAGCTGCAGCAGGAAATCTGGCAGTAAGGTCCCTCACAAAACCAAGATGAACAGAGAATCTCCTTGCTCAGCAAAACTCAAAGCTGTGCTGCAGCTGCTGCGGCTGTTGGTTACAGTGGAGTCAGCTCCCACGCATGGCCCCCTTACGTGTCCCACAGCCCAGTGGTGCCTGGTCCTACCCCATCTTCACAATGGTGTGTATGTCTGAGTCTATTCTTGCAGCTACTGTGACTGCCTCCCGATGCACAGAGCGCATCTTCCACCACTGTAGCAAACAATAATCTGCAGCATTGGGTTGAAAATGTGAAATCAGGGTAAATATTAGATGTCTTACATTTTACCCTCCATACCCCCCCTTCCATCCTTCTTTATCCAGCAAGGAGCCCAGTGGTGCTGTTGGGTAAGCATTGGATGGTTACCCACAAGGTCAGTGGTTCAAATACACAGGGCCACTTTGGGGGAGAAAGACGAGGCTGCCTGCTTCCATAAAGATTGGTATTCTTGGATAGAGATGTAGGGCCGCTGTGAGTTGGAATCAAGTCTATGGCCATGGGTTTTTGGTGATTGCCTGCTAAGCTGTGTGCTACAAGGTCAGAATTCACCACCACCCGTCTCTCTGCAAGGTCAGAATTCACCACCACCAGTCTCTCAGGAGGAGGAAGACAGGACCCTCGACACCCATAAAGAGGTACAGTCTCCGCAACCCTGGTTCTGAGTTCTACACTGGTGTGATAGTCTGGGTACTTTAGAGAAACAAATCCACAGAAACTTGTATATAAGAGAGCGTTTTATATAAAGGTTAACTGTGCAACTCAAGAAAACATCCCAACCCAGTGCTGCCCTAGCCCACAAGTCCAACATTAACCCGTATATCCAACACCAATCCACAAAGTCCTCCTCCATCTCACAAAACACACACTATGATGCCAACTGCAGGAGAAAAGCCGAGTCAGTGAGTGTGTAAGCATATCAGCGCTGGCAGGGGTCTCCACAAGGCTGCTCCAGCACCCAGGGCTGATTCAGGGTAGGTCCATGTGGCTTCTCCTCAGGGATGTCTTGCAGAAAGTGAGCCTTGCCAGCGAAAGCAGGAAACTGGGTAAGGCAGCTGCACCCTGGTCTGACCATCACAAAGCAAGAGACCTGAGAACTAAAAAGGCAAGGCTCAATGAGCCATTTATCTCTCAGCCCTTCAATTAACCTCACATGTGTTTATCGACCAGGTTAGCACAATAAACGAACTAACTTAACTGGCCTGTATGGTCGCTATGGGTCTTCGCGGACTCGAAGCAGTGAGTTTGGTTTGGGTTGGTAAGTCTGCTTTGTGACTCCAGACGCTATATCTTTTGATAGCCAGCCATCATCAGCTTTATTCACCACATTGGCTTATGCACCCACTTTGTCTTCAGCGATCATGTCGAGAAGGTGAGCATCAGGGAATGTCAGGTTATTAGAACAAAGTATTCTTGCATTGAGGGAGTACTTGAGTAGAGGCCCAATGTCTGTCCGCTACCTTAATACTTAACATATAAATATATGTACATAGATATATTTCCCTATTGTTATATGTCAATATATTCACATATGTACATGTCTATATATAGACCTCTATAAATGTCCTTTGCCTCCTAGTTCTTTCCTTTCTTTCTGTTTACTTTCCTCTTGTCCCACTATCATGTTTGGCCTTCATATGGGTTTCAGTAATTCCTTCTTGGCTATATTGCCTTTGATCAAGCCTCAGCAGGCATCCTATACACTCCTTGCCATTGATTTTAGATCACATGTTGTTCCATTGTCCCTGGGTTGGTTGACCACCCCCCCCCCTTTTCTTTCCCCCACCTCCCCCTCTCCCATGTCTTCCAGAGACAGACCAGTTGTTTTCACCTCCAGATTGTTTATCCCACCTATCTTATGTAGAGAAACCTGCAGAGACAATAATAAGCACAAAAACAAGAGAGGGCAAAACAAAACAACAACAATAAAACCAATGGTAAAAAAATGAAAGAAAAGCCTATAAGTAGTTCTTGGTCTGTTTGCTGACCTTTAGGAGTGTCTGAGAATCAAGTCTGATGGGGTGCCATGCTCTGGCCCAAAGTCTATTTTTAGTATTCTCCGGGGATTCATTGTCTTCAAGCCTTTAGGACCCAGATGCTCTAGCATTTGATAGCCGGGCACCACTTTTGCTTATGCACCCACTTTGTCCTCATAGATCGAGTTGGGACGGCCTTGTGTGCTTCTTCCATGAGGGTTTTGTTGTATCTCAGCTAGATGCCTCCTTGTTTATCTTCAGGTCTTTAATACTTCAAGTGCTATATCTTTAATACTTCAAGTGCAGGTCTTTAATACTTCAAGTGCTAATCAGCCAGGCACCATCAGCTTTCTTCACCACATTTGCCTGTGCACCAGGAAGGTGACCATCTCAGACTGCCAAATTCTTAGAACAAATTGTTTCTCTGTTGAGGGAGTACTTGTGCAGGGGCCCACTGTCCATCTCTTTTCTTAATACTCAACCTATAAATATATGTACATAGATCTATTTCCCCCTCATCGAATATCAATATATTTACATCTTTATATGCCTGCATTTAAATCTCTATGGCTACCCTTTGCCTCCTAGTTCTTTCCTCTATTTCTTTGTACTTTCCTCTTGTCCCACTATTATGTTCTGCCTTCATTTGGGTTTTAAGAATTCCTCTCGGTTACATTGCCCTTGATCCAGCCCTACCAGACCTGCCACACCCTCCTCGCCACTGATTTTAGATCACTTGTTCCCTTGTCCCTGGGCTTGTTAACACCCACTTCCTTTCCCCCACCTCCCCTACTCCCATGTCCCCCAGGAACTGCTATCCCATTGTTCTCTCTTCTGGCTTGTTTATTCTGCCTATCCCTTCCAGGTAGACAAGCTATGAACCATCACAAGACTGAGTATAATGAAGCAACGATAGAAAGTAAAACAATAGCTAAAACAACAACACACACACACAAAAACATATAATAGTTCAGGGTCTGTTTGTTTTCCTTCACAGGTGCTTTCCAGTTGCGTCTGATGGGGTGCCATACCCTGGCACCTCCTCCATTCCTGGGGACTTCATTGCTCTGCTCCCCCCATTGCTCTGCTGCATGCCCCCAGAGGCTGGCTTTGGCGTAGTGAGCTCATGGGTGGCACGATTCCTGCCGTGTGTCTCTAGTGTTGTCCCCAATGGTGCTATGGGTCAATGAGGAACGCTGTGTCCCATGGTGAGGCCGGCCCTGTGGTCATCTCTGTTTCATGCTGGTATGTTGCATTCATGCCTTGGCACATTGAAGTCTGGTTCCTCTCTCCCTCTGCTGTGGATTGAAGCCCCTTCTTATTTAAACCCTCTCACCATTCAAACTGGGAAACGGAGAGTGATGAAGTGAAAGTGCGTGGAATGGCTCTTCTATCTGTGACTCTGTAACACCCACTAATGGGTGTGTAAAACACTAATGGAATAGATTGGTCAGATTTGTCATTTCTCTGAGTATATAAAAATGAGCCATCCCCGAAACAGACACAGAATCCCATGAGCATCAAGAAAGAAAAGTCACCAGCAGAGCGCAGGTGAAATTGCTCCCCGGAGTTGTGATGGCAGCAGGGAGAAGAGAGGTAAAGTCGCCAAGACCACGAGCAGAGCGCAGAAGCAACACAAAGATTACGAGGCAGAATGGCAGGCTTCCTAGCTCAGGAAGCAAGGCAGAGACCAAGGGACTATGCAAATGAGAGGCCCAAAGCCAGAGAGAGACAAGCCTTCCAGCACGGGGAAGAAGTACTGTAGCCCAAAGACCCATCCTTAACATTTTGTAACCTGTCCGCTTCCCTAGTCAACCCCATAATTGTTCTGGCGGACTTTGCAGTTATTGAAGCCAGCAGAGAAATGGAGACCTGTGGGAAGGATGGCTGGTGTCGGAATATGGTAAGGGGTGGGGACAAGTCTGAGCTCGACTTTGTGGCAACTGGCCTTGGGAGTGTGTGGAGCTGGATCCTCCTTCTTTTTGTAGCCTGGGGAGGTAAGACATGACTCTCACCCTGTTTCCTCACTGAGCCAGCAGCAGCAGCCACTCGATTTAATCTCTTTTGCATTTACTCACTCACTGCCAGCGAGTTGATTGCCACTCAGAGCGACCCTACAGGGCAGGGGACAACTGCCTCCATGGGTTTCTGAGACTGTGACTCTTACAGGAGTCGAAACCCTCACTTTATGTATATACTTTACTTGAAATTAAGTTGATGGCTTTCTGCTTAAAAAATAATACTTTAATCACAAATCTTTCATTTGATAGCTTAAAACTATTTCTTTATTAAACCAATTTAACCTAAGTAAACATGTTTTAAAAGAACACTTGCTTGAAAAATATGTTCTTTTGGAAGGCTGCATATTGGATATGGGGCCCATCCTTCCTTAGCTGTGGTTACTTCATCCCAGGAGGCAACCAGAGAACTCGCTGGACACGCTCCTCAGACTCCACCATCTGGGGCCCTCACACAACGTCTTCCCTAAATGATTCATCGGCACTCTACCATCAGCCTTTATTGCAAAATCTTCTGAGAAAAAGCCCCCAGAGGACACGCCCAAGTAATTTCCCCCCAGAAGTGCAGTGAGGCCATGCTTCGTGGCACACACACTTCATTGAGGTGTGTTTCTCCCAGACCTCAGAGCACAGAAACCGATTCGCTTTAACCTGCTGGATACCACTGGTCCTGTGCTGACCCCAGAGCCAGTAATCTGTCAGGCCAATTTAGCACTCACTCTCAACAAGCAAACAGAATCCTCTGGGAAATCTCTTGTGTGTTGACCCAACCTCTTGTTTCCTCTGTCCACCCCATTTCGTCTTGTATCTGTTTATTTTTAAAGCTGCATGGTGTGTCTTTGTGGGCTGCGTCAAGTCTAGTTTGAAAGTAGAGGGAATGAAGATAATTCAGGGCAAACTTGCCCCAGGACGGAGAATATACTGACACGTATCTTTCCTTGTGAAAAATACATTTTGTAAAGTCCATTTAAATCATAAGCAAGCTCTAATTATAATAATAACCTTCATAATTTTCCCTGAAGTTTATACTGGATCTAAGCCCTTCCTGTTTGTTGAAGAAATTCTTCTTGCTTTCAAAAGTAAGATCCAACTGTATCTCTCTCCTGCAAACGAGGACACAATTTTTTTCTTTTTACTTTATTAATCAGAAGACAACCTGGAGCAGATGTGACATTACTTTGGGGAACCTTCTTAAAATCCTAGCGAAAATCACTTCTCCAAGACATGTCTCTGACAGGCATATGATGTGAAGGCTGCTAAGGCCCCTCAAGTAGATTCCTCTGAGTGGCAAACTATTCAGGTGCCAAGAGGTAGGGTCCTGCCAGTGCCATTCCTGGCCTTACTGAGAGCCTTGGCCACTGCCTTTTCTCCTCCCTCTCTATCAATGGATGTGCGGTGATCTTCTGTCAGTTAGCTTGGAAGACAGATGATGGATCCAGGAGAGATCAAGAAGTAATGTAGGTGGCAGGCACTGATATGGAAAGCATGTGTTTTATAACCATTCCAATGGGAATTTATGCCAGGGCATATTATCCAGAGTCCATTCCCATCTCGATTTCCATTTAACAGGATCCTGGTGGCTTAGCAGGTTACTGGTTAGGCCTCTAACCACAAGGTCAGCAGTTGGAGTCCATCAGAAGCTCCAATGGAGAAAAATGAGGTTTTCTGCTCCCATAAAGATTTTGAGACTCAGTATCCCAAAAGGGTAGTTTGACTGTCCTATGGGGTCACTCTGAGTCAGAGTCAGCTCAATGGCAATGGTTGTATGTGGGCAGAACCAGCCTGTTAAATTTATCACCACCAAAGCAGCTGCTTATCTAAGGGCTGTTTGCCTCCAGAAATCATACGAATGTTCACAAAGCGGTAGAAAACTAGTTACTGTTTAGTCCGTTCTCACGCATGGCAAGCCCACCTGTGACAGAGAAGATCGGTGCCTCCTGGAGTTATGGATGTGGCTCACTGAGCAGGTACTTAATGCTAACCAAAAGGTTGACCGTCCAAACTCGACAGCAGCTCAGTGGGAGGAAGAGCCGGCGATGCACTCCTGGGGACATCACAGCCCAGGAAGCCCTACGGGGCAGTTATAGTCTGTCCTAGCAGGTTGCTCAGAGGCAAAATTACAGGGGTTTTTGGAACTATAACACCAGGGCTTTCTTCATTCTATGCTAGGGGCAGTGGTGCCATTAAGTCAGCCCTGACTCTACGTACGAGAGGCTCAAGCGCTGCCCAGTCCTGCACCATCCTTGCAATTGTTACGTTTGAGCACCATGTGGGCGCCAGGCACCGTGGGCATCCATTCCACTGAGGAGCTTCCCCTTTTGTGGCCACTCACTGTCAGAGCGTGATATAGCTCTTCCAAGACTGGTCTCTCCTTATAACGCGTCCAAAGCACGCGAGCTGCTTCTAAGGAGCTCTGTGGCTGCACTTCCTCTGGGTCAGCTCTGTTGGTTCTTCCTGAAGTCCATGGTTCTTCCTGCATTCGTTGACAATGCCGTAACTTGAATGAATCCACTCATCTCCAGGCTTCCTGACTCACAGCCCAGCCTTCACTGGCTCATGGGGATTGAAAATACCATACCTTAGTCCTCAACGGGACAGCTTTGTTCTTGGTGGCTGTAAAGAGGTCATGTGCAGATTGGCCCAATGCATTACACTGTCGGACAACATGACCGATGACTGGTGTAACCTATGCTGTTCTGCAATCGTGTCCATTCTGGCTCACCGCAATTGTATAGGGCAGGGTTTGTGAGACTCCAACTCTTAACAGAGTAGAAAGCCGCATCTTTCTCCTGATCTATGCTGTTCAAATTCATTGCCATGGAGGCAATTCCGACTCATAACAGCTGGATAGGACAGGGTAGGCCTGCTCCTGTGAGTTTCTGAGACGGTAACCCTCTATGGCAATAGAAAGCCTCGTCTTACTCCCGTGGAGCTGGCTGATGGCTTCAAACCGCTGACCTTGCAGTTAGCAGTCTAATGCCTAACCACTGCACCAACAGGGTACCTGATCTATACTGTTAGTAGGGATAAATATGATTTCCCTGGTAAAACAGCTTTGTAAACTGCAGATGCTCAAAACAATTTGATATAAATTACATTTACAAAATTTTAGAAGGAAATATCTTAAAAATAAAAGTAACTATTTTCTTTTGCATGTATTCTCTTCCGAACAATTTAATAGTTCTGAAAGTTTAAAAACATGTACCTCAAATATGCATCTCAAATATGCATCAAAGCAAGCAGGTATGCAGAAATGTCTTCTTTAATTAAATAAATTAAAGCAAATTAGGGGAGAGGAGTAGGACTTTGAAGTAACAGAAAAACAGTCAAAATCCTATTGGGTGCAGGACTTACCTTCCCACGTTAGCGTGAGCACCACCCAGAAGCTTGTTCTTGTGTCACCACCAAGGGGTTCGTGCTGACACATCGCGACTTACTGCCACTGTGGGTTTCCAATATGGAAACTCTTTATGGGAGTAGAAAGCCCAAACTTTCTCCCAAGCAGTGGCTGGTGGTTTTGAACTGCTGATCTGGTGGTCAGCAGCCCAACACAGAAGCACTATGCCACCAGAACTCCTTTAGAAGCTTGTTAGAAATACGAAGTTGCAGGTTCCACCCCACACATAGAAACCACAGTCGAAATTTTAACAAGCTCTCCCCTCCAAGTGATTCACACACTCAGCAAGAATTGAGAGGCCTTGCTCTCTCAAAAGTCTCTGAAGTTCAACTGCTCATATAAAATTGGGAGGTGCTGAGAGATCTCAAAATATCTCCAGGTGAGTAGTTTTCCTGTTCCACTCTTATTGACAAACGCCTACAATCCAACGAAGCACAATCACTAACCTCATCTTCTTCATGCTCACCCTCTGTGAACTTTAAATACTAAGAAGCACGTGCTTCTGGATTAGATTCACCCCAAGGAACTCCCACAAAACCCCAGAATGAGGGCACCGGTCATCCAGCCAGCCAGCCGCAGTCAGCCCAGGGGAAGGGCCACCGCCACGCAAGAGCCTAAGGTGCTTTCCAGCCCAGAGCTCTGTCTGCGAGCTCTGATGAGGACACCGTAGGCGCAGGTCTCAGCCCTCAACGCTGGGCCACGGGACAAAGGCAAAAAGCAGTGGGCCCTGTCCTTCCAGCAGGCCTCCCTCCTCCAGCCTTTCACCGGCTCACTAAAAGCTCCTAACACAAGCCACTCCGAAGCAGGAAAACGCGCCCAGCAGACAGAAATCGTCAACCTCAGCGCGCCTTTGGCGTCCTTCCCAAGGGGCGTCCTACAGCTCGTGCCTGGAGCTACCCTCCCGCGCCTTTCGCGGCTACCAAGATGCCCGTGTAACATGGAGAAGTCTCCAGAATGGGCTCTGAGTTCGCCATGAAGCAGGAAGCGTGAGGGAACCACCACACTTCCTACATAATCAAGCCACCGCTAGACTATCCACAGCGCCTTCGTGGGACTGAAGAAATTACGCTCCATCTGGGCCTGGGGTGGGGTGGATATCCTGTGGCAGACAAAAGTGAAAAAGATGTTTCCTTTGGGCCCGTGGAGTCATTTGTGCACTAAAAATATGACCCTCCTTTCTCCAGGGCTCAAAGCCCCTAGTTTCCCAGCACAGGCCCGTGTGCAATGCTGGTGCAAACGCGACCCCCTCCCTGCCCACCCTGGCGCCCCTCGGGTCGGATGGGAGAGGAGAGGAGGTGGCAATCCGGAAGCAGGCTGTGGCCTGCCACTGAGTGCGTTTCAGCCCGCGGCAATCCTAGAGGACAGAGCAGACACGCCCCAGAGGGTTGTCTGGCCTTCAATGTGTACAGAGCACACCTTCTGGTCTTTTCTCCCACAGAGTAGCTGGTGGCCTCAAACCATCCACCTTTAGGCTAAGAGTGAAACGCTTAAGCATTGCACCACTAGAGACCCTGAGATAAGCATGGGGACTCCAAATCTATAAAACCAAGCTGGGTACCTTTGAGTTCATGCCAACTCACGGTGACTCCATGGAGGTCAAAGTAAAACGGTATTTCAGAGCATCGTCCATGGCTGCGGTTTGGGAAGTGGCTACATGGCCTTTCTTCTGCGGTGCCTCTGAGTAGGCTCAAACCACCAACTATCCCTTAACGGCCGCGTATGGTAATCATTTGCACCACGCAGGAACCCTACGGGAATCCCGAAATCCAAGAAATAATCTGGACCCAGAATGGCATTCTGCTGTTGCAGTTGTTAAGCTCCATCTTATCAGCTCTGACTCAACAGCTCCCAGACATTCTAGAAGCGAGGCATTATCTCCCATGAGCTCCCCAACCCTCTCATTGCATTGTAACTCATATTACAATTATGCTGTGCCCCAAGATGATTGCATTTTGTTTTATAAATTAACTGATGGCATGATTAACTGCATACCAACTGCAATGAATTATTTTGGCAGTAATAGTCTACATGTCAATGTCCATGAATATATGAAAGCCCACGCTTCAGGGATGAAACGGCTCGCCATTTCAGTGATGAAATGGGGATGACTGCGATGCTCACAGGCCCTTTCCATCTTCCCCTTCTCATTTGCAAACAGTTTGGTAACTTATGAAAACTGTTTTCTCACTCTTCAGCAATAACTCCAAACCCTGCCTCAACATGATGGGTGGTTCCGATGATAAAGACTGCTCCCGTTTCTCCCAGAGGAGTCTTTAAGGAACGTCCATCCCGGTAGCATGTCTCAACTAAAAAAGGCAGCACAAAAATGGGTAAAATCATTTCCACTAAGTACGTTTTTGTTCGATTCTTTTTACATTCCAATATCTTTACAGCAGACTTTACACAGCAAGCTGACTTTGATTCTGAGTATCACCTTTCAACAAGGGAGTTCTTTCTAGACAGGAAGCATAATAATGTTCTTTGACTTCTTGATTCACACCTACACATTTTCCAAAAAAACTGTCCACAACTGCATAAGTAAATGATATAACCATTAGAACAAATTATTCATGTGGCACCGATGTATATTTTGTAGTGATGTTTCATTTTTCTGGACTGGTAGGTACAAACTGTAGATAATGACTACTATTGATCAAGCATTTCTTATGTGCCAGCCATTTTTAAGCATTTTGTATACCCTGTCCCCCACCAGCAGCTATCCCTGCATCGGCCCTGTGAGGGACAAGTTCCTTTGAGCCTCAGTAGGAAATAGAGGTTACACTGTTCACATGCAGCGTTCTAAGACACGAAAGCCAGGCTTCTCTCTCAATTGATAGTAAGTGAATGCAGAAATGTCCACCAAGCCTGGATATGCACACCAACGAAGACTTGATATGCTTAACCATGATCTAATACAACAAAGCTCTAATGTTTAAAAATCTATATTCATAGAACGGCGTTTCAAGTGAAAAATAAGACATGGCCCTTGACTGCAAGGATCTGGTAGCCTAACTCACAAGACAAAATATACATGCTTATGCTATATGCGAAGTATTTCATTGCATTATTACACAGCTTCCTGGAAGTAGAGATGACCCCATGGTGTCAGTGAACGACGGGGCAAGGTGCGAGGGCTGCTACAGTGCATGGTGGAGGTGAAGCTGAAGGAGCTCTCTCCCGAAGCACTGCTGGACTGGCAGAGAGCGGAGGGAAGGGAATTTCACTCCATGATCAAAAGCAAAGGCAAGAAAGAACAAGAAGACAGAGATGACAGTTGGAAACAGAATGTCATACAGTAGTTCACGCTGTACGAACGACGGTGAGCTATTTCACTGTAGTCTTCTTTTAAGCAAGAATCTGCATCTCATATCCATCACTGGTTTCACTTAATTCTCCTTTCACCTCAGTATTCCAAGCCAGGCTTCCGACTCCCAGCTTCCTCATACTGCCCCTCTGGTCTGCCCTCCTGCTAGAATTTGCTCCCACACGTCCCATCAGAATAAGTGAGCGAGGCATGATGCAATCAATCGTACACCATTTGACTTATTTCCCAAAACTGTTGAAGCAAAATGATCGTTGGATTCAAAGGACTTGGGCTGATACTGTTCTGGACACCAAGGCCATTGCAGCTCACAGAGAACCTGCAGGACAGAGTAGAACTGCCCCATAATGGTTCCGAGTCTGTAAGCTTAACTGGGTCAGATCGCCAAGCCCTTCCGCCCACGGGGGCAGCTGCAGCGTGTGAGACAGCACCCTTTCGGTTCACAGCCAAGCACTTAACCAGAGAGCCAACAGTGCTCCTTAGCACAGGCTACTGGTCCATATGAATATAATGCTGGAGACATCTATACTCAAACATTAAGTCTTACTTAGAAAGCCCAAGTAGGGATTCAGCCAAGGTTGAACTGTGATTCCTGCCCTCAAGGACCTGTTAATCCAGTGTTTACCAAATCTATTTGGCACACAGTCTACCACAAATGGGAGCCACCCCTTTTGGGGCACAATAGCTAACAATGGATGTGGCAGTGGGCATTCACTAAGAAAGGCCAAAGAAAAATGTTTGCCTTTGAACGATGCTGTTAGTGAAGCATCTTGAAAGGACAGCCAGATGCTCTTAAGTGGCAAGGACAGCAAGACCTCAAGTCATGTTCTTTGGATGTGTGACCAGGAGAGAACAGTCCCTGGAGAAGGACATGGCTGTAAAGAGCAGGGGCAGTCCATCAAGCAGATGGACTGACACAGCGGCATAGCAATGGGCTCAGACATCAGAACAACTGTGAGGACGGTGCACAGCCAGGTGGAGTTTCATTCCGTTTTGCATAGGGATGCTATGAGACAGAACCGACTGAACAGCCCGAACAACAACAGCATAGAGAACACTGGGATTTGGAAGAAACAGAAGTTGTGCTGGAAGAGGCAGGTATAGAAGAAACACACCAGTTGTTGGCAAGTCGATTGTGACTCGGGGCAACCCATCCACACCAGAGTGAACCGTGTTCCCTAGGGGACTCCCTGGCTGGTTTTTCAGAAAGTAGATCACCAAGCCCCTCCTCTGAGGCACCTCTGGGTAGACCGTCAACCTTTCAGTTAGTAGCTAAGAATGTTGGCCCTTTGACCATTCTGGATTCTCAACACATAAGCGGGTTGTTGTAATCGAAAGAGTTGGTAAGCACTGTATAGACGCCAAAGCCAGGTGCTCTGGGCACTCTGGAGGAAATGCAAACTAACTGCCTGCTGAGGCCAGGAAGCTGGTTTCCTTGAGGAGGAGTGTATGTGACTGAAATAGGACCATTTCAGACACACAGCAAATATGCGGCCTTTCCAAAGAATGATGACTGGCTTGGATGAGTGTGGCCCAGACACTGGGAGAATAGGTGTACACGGCACAGGTCACCACGGACTCCAATGTCCTGTCAGGAGGACTTGTCGCTAGAAGGAGCCAGCTGTTACTGTCAGTTGTAGAGTGGGTGTCCTCGTGTGGTCTGAAAATAGAACAAAGCAGTCCTTCGTCCCTGCACCAGCTTCCTGATCCTTGGTTTGAGCCCACTGCTGCAGCCACCGTGCCGCTCCATCTCCCTCACCTCCCCTTCCCCTCCGCTGTACCAGCTACGAGGTCCTCTCCCAGGCATGGGCTTCGTGTCTACAGGCGATGCACTGAAGTCCTGCCATCCCTGTGTCTACAGAGCATTCTGGACCGTGTGAAGCAGGAAAATGAGATGATCGCAGTGTTTTAGAGAAACAAATGTGAGGGCAATGTGTATGACAGATTTGAAAGGATGTGTGGAGGTTACAGATAAGTACAAAGTGGCAAAAATGAAGAAATATGACGGTTTACCTCAAGAAATGGTGAAAAACATAAAAGGAAGCACCCTACGGGATGCTAATCATGAATTTCTCCATGCAAGAGTACCAGAAAGCCGTTTGCTTGTGTTTTATCGACTATGCAAAGGAAGTTGACTGTTGGGATCATAACCAATTATGAATAACATTTCCAACCACAGGAATTACAAAATATTTTATTATGCGTACATGGAACCTGTACAGGGGCCAAGAGGCAGTTTTACAAACCGAACCAAAGAATACTATGTAGTTTGAGATCAGGAAATATGAGTTTCAGGGTTGTAACCTTTCAATAAATTTATTTAGTCGGTATGCTAAGTAAGAATCCCAAGAACCCAGGCTCTACGAAGAAGAACGAGGCATCAGGATTGGAGGAAGGCTTCTTAGCAACCTGCAAGATGCACATGACACAACTGTATTTGCTGAAAATGAGGAGGATTGAGCATTTGCTGCTGAAAATCAAAGCCTAAAGGCTTCAGTAGTGATTAGAACTCAATGCTTTTTTAAAAAAATCCTCACAACTGGTCCAACAAATAACATTGCACTACATGGAGGTGTCCAAGATTTCACTTTTTGAAACTGAAAGCAATGTTCGCAGAAGCAGCAGTCAAGCAATCCAGTGATATACTACACGAGACCTCTTTAAAGAATTGACAAGCAAGGCTGTCACCTTGAGGCCAAGCTGCGCTGAGGTTGGCCCTGGTATTTTCAGTCACCTCATATGCATGCGAAATCTGGGCCATCAGTAAACAAGGCCACAGGAGAACTCGTGCATTTGAATTATGGGGTTGGCAAAGGGTATGACGGTATCACAGACCGACAGAAGAGCAAACACGTCTGTCTTGGAGAACCACCAGAATGCTCCTGAGAAGCAAGGACGTGGAGACTGTCTCACGTATTTTGGACATGTTCCAGGAGAGACCAGTCCCTGGAGAAGGACTTCATGTATGGTAAAGTAGAGGGGCTGAGAAAGAGAGAAAGACTCTTAAGGAGATGGATTGGCACACTGGCTGCAATAGCGGTCTCAGACATAGCAATTGTGAGGATGGTGCAGGGCCAGGCAGTATTTCACTCTCTGGTACCTAAGGTGACAGTGAGCCAGAGCTGACCCAACAGCACCTAGCACCACCATCAGCACCCTGCAAGACAGGGCTCAGATGCCTTGTGCCCTACAAGCATCTAGAGTGGAGCGATGCACAACTGACTTCCATTTCAATAGAGGAACTAGGTAATACTTCTACCACTCGGAACACTCCCTCCGCTTTCCTTCTTGGACACTAACTGCATGTCCTACGTGCGTTGTTAGGAATACAAACTACGTGAGACCCAGTCCGGGGTCAAGGGGCTCAGAACTGCGTAGAAGGCAGACCCTAATGAACAGCCATAAAATCATCCCACTGCTGTACGGGGTGTGGGTGAGGCGGTGGGAGCACAGAGCCCACTACCAACCGCTCCGTTGGGACCGAGAAGGGAGTAACACGACTCTATTGATGCCTTAATATCAAAACACCTACCACGATAGTGAAAGGCTTTCCCCCCAGTAACATTACCCTTACTTTCATAGAAAGTACACATCAATTGTCCTAAACATGTTCATTTCAATACAGAATATAAGATGATTTCTATGGAATTTCACATAATATTCTCAATATTTAGTAGAAATCACATTTGTAGAGCACTGCTTGCTAGTTTGGGATCATTTGCTAACTAATATAATGAAAGTCATTTTCTTTCCGTTTTCAAGTTTTAATTGCTAAATGGATTTTTAACTTTGAAGTTTCCTATAGGGTAACTCAAACATCAAAAATGTCCTCAGGGTCCTTCTGGAGTCTGGGGCGCCCCTGCATGTACCCAGCACAACACAAACCTGGGCTTCTGAAGCAGCGCTCTCTCTTCAGGCTACTTTCGGTGGCCTCAGTCCATTTTCGATAATTTTTCCATTAACTGGTAGGAATTCCCATAGTACTCCACCCCTTCCACATCCTTCCGGTACTGAGCCACTTAAAAATAACCAGCCATGAAACATTTCAAAATCACAGGAAATTGTTTTCATGGAAAAATTACTGGCAACTACAATGGTAGTGAGGTGGGAAGACAGGATAGATATGAAAAGGTTTTCAAGTAAGATCTTTACTTTTTAAAGAGCATACATTTATCATTCTCCCACAGAGTCCTTCTCCTCTAAGAGGAAATATTGTTTGCAACATATGACTACTCTGGAGGAAAATACTCTCATCTCTCTCAGAATGTGAACCCCAAAATCCATTTTTATCAAAGCTCATGCTACATAACCAAAAAATTTTAAAAACCTGAATGAAAATAATTTTTCCATGAACTTTTCCAAGCCCCTTCATATCTTTACTTATACTTTTCAAAGTAAAGTAATATTTTTTATCTTTACAATAAGAGTTTACAGAGTAGATTAGTTTCTCATTTAACAATTTCTACACAGATTATTCGGTGATATTGGTAACATTTTTCACAAGGCATTATCATTCTCCTTCATCCCATTCTGGTTATATCATCTTCCACCCCCTCACCTTCTCATTTCAAATTTTGACCATTTGATCAATGATTTATTAAAAATAATTAATTACTCACAAGTGATACTCTTTAAGACTATCCCTTTAAGAACCAATCTGTTACTTAGCCAAAAAGTTGTTACCCCAGGCGATAACTGAACCCCAGGGTTTAAGGCTTAGTTTACTTGGCATTGTGAGCTTTCCCAAACAGCTATTTCAGACATCGGCTACTAGATGTGTGGATCATTTTAATTGATGGCATAAGATATACAAGTACACTATAGAAAAGTAAATGATGTAAACAAGCCTAAAAAATCAAGATAACCCCCAAATCCCCAAAGATAATCAGTACAGGCAGTCCCCAGATGACAGGTTCCCCTCCTACAGATGTCTTTTCAGTTAAGATTTCACCGGTTAGGACAATAAGGGACGGTTTATATTTAATGTCAGTTTATCAAAATTTTTCTTAGTGTATAGCACATAGGGTACCCGTCTATGCATAAAACAAATTAAAGAAACATTTCCGGATACACTAAGACATCTTCAACACGATGCTACAGCAAATAAATAAATCTTGGGAGAACATCAGTCGTTATTAGAGACCACTGCATGTACCTCCGAAGATAATAGGCTTTATGTAAGTACGTCAGGCGTTCATTGCCTATCCCGTGGGAACAATTACAACCTGGTTTCTTACCAACATTTTGAAAGTGTAAACTCAGATGCCTCTCTTTCAAATGCTCCATTACCGAGAAGTGCTCTTACATAATCCCTCATCGCCCATCATTTGATACCAAGGAGCCCTGGCAGCACAGTGGGGTAAACACTGGGCTGCCGACTAGAGGTCAGCAGTTTGACCTCTCCGACAGACAGGGCAGTCTGCTTCCATGAAGGCTCCGTCTCAGAAACCTCGTGGAGCGGTGTCTACTCTGTCCCTCGGGGTCGCTATGAATTGAAATCAACTCGACAGCAGTGGGTTGGTTTGGTTTTTTTATCATGGATCTTGGCACTAGCATTATGTGAACGCTTCCTAATTTAAGTAACTATTTATACATGCTCATTTTTCATTATTAAAGGTACTGCTGTTATAATAATTTTTACTTTGCATTGTGTATTAGGTGGGGGTTTACATTTCATGTCATCATATTTACACTCAGCAATTCAGTTATTTAAACAAAATAAGAATTCTTATACACACATCTTTGTACACGCATCCAGTAGTTATCTCAAGACAGAATCCTAGATGGTTGGATCCTATACAAGATTACGCCATTTTTTTCCATAACAGAAAGTACATCTCTCATATATTGTTTTAAACATATTTAGAATAATAAAGTCATGGCTAATTTAAAATAAACTGACCTCTATTGTAAAAATACGAAGAGATCATTCTTTTAAAGTGCAAGTTCACACCTGTTAACTACAGTCTAGCAGCTAAGAAAGCTCAAAGCTCCAAACTGGAGTTCTGTTAGGTGTGCAAACCTGGCGCCTGCAGAAAAGCCGGCTCCACATATGCAGGGCTCCTTGAGGAAGAGTTCTGTGGACGATAAGCTCGACGCCACGTTGGAGGTCAGAGCCACACACTAGAAACATAATGAGCATCACGGGTGCAAATTGCACAAGTAATTTAAAATCTTCCCATTGTCATATCAAAAAAGAAATGGATACCAATGAGATGGTTCCCATTTTTTTCCGTTTTGCACCGAATCTTCACATTCCAGCACTATTTTAGTCTCACCTCATCTCTCAAGTCAAAGTAGCCCATCTGTGTGGCTCTGTGTCCCTGTACTTGTAAACAGTGCTGTGACGAACACCGATGTGTGCAGGCCGTCGGCTTTGCAGCTTTCCCCTCTCCTGGGTCTAGAACGAGAAGCGGGACTGCTGGGTCCCATGCCGCTGCTGTTAGGTGCCATTGCGTCCCTTTCAGCCCGACGGAACCCGACGCACGGCGGAATGAAACACTGTGCGTGCCAGCCTCACAACTGTCCCTCCGCCCACTGTTGTGGCCACTTCCTCTTTTTCACTGCCCCCCACTTTACCCAGCTTGCTGTCCTCCTCCACGGACGGCTCTCCTGGCTGGTCCAGACTAGGGAAGGCGACGGCTCTCCATCATACCCTAGTTCTGTTTCATGTTTTGAGGACCGGACAAACTGGTCCCGCAGCAGCAGCATCACATCCTTCTGCGTTTACACCAACAAAAGTACAGCTCTAGCTTCCCCGCACCTATGATTTATGGGTTCGTTTTGTTTTGTCCTGTTAATTGATGCCATTCTAATGAAAGTGAAGTAGTAACTTATGACCTGGGCTCATATTTCTCGGTGGCTAATGAAACAGTACCGGTGATGTCGTGGGTTCGGAGTTGGACTGCTACAAGGTCAACAGTTGGAGAACCACCAGGCACTCCTTGGGAGGAAAATGCGGTTTGCAAACCCACAGGGGCAGTTCTACTCTGGCATATAGGGCCGCCGCTGCGAGTGCAAATGGACTCGCTGGCGGTGAGAGAGAGAAAATGGCAAATAGAGCCCTGGTGGTGAGATGATGAAGCACATCGCTGCTAAGCAGAAGGTCAGCAGTTCAAGCCCACCAGCCACCTCGTTGTCTAGTTAAGGCACCCTGGGGAGCAATTCCACTTCGTCATAGAGTCCCTATGAGTCCCCGCTGCTCGTGGGCCCGACGAGAACTGCAGTAGCTGACGAGTTAAGTCTTTTCACCTGTTGTTGGCCACTCTGGTGAAATGCTCGTGCAAGTCCTTTGCCTAATTTTGACTGGATTACTTGTCCTTTGGTTGCTATGCTGAATACATTGTTTTTTAAATGTTTGTTTATTTGCAATGAGGCCCATGTTGGACACATGGTCCCTGAACATTTTCCCTTGGCCTCTCTTCACCTTGTTTTAGGCCTTTGGTGACAAAGAACCTTACGTTTAGACATGGTCCCGTTCTCTGCTTTGTCCTCTGCGGCTCATGCTTCTGCTGCCACGGCTGATAATCCATCCTTCAAAACAAGGAACCACAGCCGTGTCCCTGTCTCTTCTTCTGGGAAGTTGATGGTTTTACTCTTCACATTTAGTTTGTTAGCGCATTTCGAATTCACTTTTGTGTATGGCATGAGGGCAAACACAGCAAGGGGTACGTGTTTGACAGCTGCATGTATGTCAGCCAATGGCTACCAGAGTGAACGTTTGGTAGATGTAGAGCAGAGGGGTTGGTGTGTGTGCATAATGGGCAAAGGCAAAATTCAGATGTCACGGGACATGGGGCAACTGTGAAGATAGCATCCATGTACTTCTATAATACCATTTGCCTAGACTGGGTTGCTCAGGGTGGAGGGCAACTGTTCACCCAGTAACCTCAGCTGGGCACATTCTCAGGAAGAAGAGGGGCTGGCCTGCGGGTGGTCAGGGCAGACGCCACCAGTTTTATTCTCTGCCCAGAGAGTCCCAGACCACAGTGGAATTTTGTGCTTTTTTTGCTTTTGTCATTTCCATTTGGTCAGGTGCTGAGAGATGAGGCAACTCAATGACTGAGATTCAACCATCCGATGCCCTACATCTTCCACAGCGCAGACCTCAGTATGTAGCTGGTGAGCCGAACAGCCCAGGGCAACAGAAGCAGGGCATTGAAGAGAGATGGGAGCTGAGAATCTGCTGGGCACGGGGAGAAAGGGCGCAGCATGGCCGCCGCTGCGGTTCACCACGTTAACTCACTGAGCTTCAGCTGAGGACTATAGTTCACAGACCCCAGTCCTAGAACAGGCTGGGGAGATTGACAAACACATTTGCACAGGAGAAGGGCTGGGCCAAACTGGCATAAAGAAATGCCTTTCACGTTGTTTCACCCAACTTTCCCCAAACTTCTCAGCAGTGCAATCCAGTTTAACAAGTAAAACCAAAGCACAAAAATAGATTTTCCTCCTAACACATAGCTCACTTGGAGAGACACGGTTCCATACTAATGCAAATTTCATGGAACTGTGTCTGCTATCAAGAAAAATCCTCACAGTAACGCTTCTTAATAATAGAACAAAATTTCTGGGTTCCTTCTCAGGCTCCAATCATTCCTCATTCCAAATTATCCCATGTGTCAGGCAGATTTTCTTCTTACTCTCATTCCTTCATGACTTCCCAGTGCTCGCAATGAATGACCCGGGAATCTGGTCCCGTCTGCTTTTCTGGGCTTTGCCCAAACATTACTCTTGCCAACACGAGTCCAAATGCCCCCAACTGAAGGCAGAAATGAGTGGAGTTTTCATGCAGTCTACAAGTGAAGCACCGGGCCTGGGGGAGGAATGACCTCAGAGGTTCCTGAAACACAGCCTCCCTGACAACTGTGAGTTCTCCACTCCCGCCCCCTACGACATGTGCAGCCTTCCCTCAGGGGCATACTTCCCCAGAGAACCCCTGCCATTACATCTTCCCCTCCCCTCCACTAGACTGAAATGGACAGGACAGTAGAGACCAGCCCGTCCACTTCTTTCACAGTCATCCATTCAGAGCTTGGTACTATTCAGCAAATGCTCGAAATCAGCTTGGCACATAAGTGGCCGTGCCCTAAAGACCTAAATGTGCCAGTTTGCGGGCACATTTTTTTAAAAAGACAAAAGCCACTGACACCGAGTGGATTCTAACCCATAGCAAGCCTTGTACGGTTTCTAGGTAGCCGGGTGGCATAGTGGCCATGCGTGGGGCTGCTAACTGCAAGGTCAGCAGTCCCAAACCACCAGCCACTCCACAGGTGAACGATGGGGCTTTCTACTCTGGTAAAAAGTTACAGTCCCGAAAACTCCTAGGGGCAGTCCTACCCCCTCGTTTCGGGTCGCCATGAGTCCGTATCGACTCAGTGGCAGTAAGTTTCAAGTTAGAGGGTTTCTGAGGTTTTGTACTCGTTACAGAAGCAGGCAGCCTCCTCTTTCTCCTTCAGAGTGGCAGATGGGTTTAAACCTCCAACCTTCAGTTCCCAGTTCCAGTGCAATGCTCACTCAACAGTGCCATCACGGTTCCTGTGGGCACACTTACCAAGCCAAACCCTCCTGGCATCCAGCCAGGCAGTTAGGGATCCTAAAATGCAATGGAGACCTAGCCTGACCCGTCCTCGTTCTGGGGCATGTGGCCCTCGGTGATGCTCTGCCGCTCATGAATTAATCTGTGGCCACAATTCTACTTCCTTTCATTATGCTGTCTGCCTTTTATATCATTTTTCCTCAAAAGGCAAACTTAATACACTGTAGTTTTCCTATTGAAATTAGATTATTTGCTTTTTTTGAAGCACTTTTTAGCAGGCAAAATGAACCATCTGTAGCACCTGCTAAAAAGACTCAGTTCCCCTAAACACATGCACACTCACAATTCTCCAGCAACAACAAACCAGGACCAACCCTTGCTATAAGAGGGTCTCTTTCAATCTCAAGTGCACCATGTGGGCTGGTGAGAACATCACCCAAGATTCTACCCATGGTTTGGGACATTATCTTAAAGCCACCAGGAAACACAGTAACCACAATTTCCAAAGCAAGTCATGACTCCAAGACCTGAAATATACTTAGGGCCCAGTGGAGACAGAATTTTAAAATCAAGACTGTCCTGGAAAACGTGGAACCTATGCTGTGGTAGCAATTCAATTCTCAACAGAGGCTGTGTAGCTAACTAGTATTGATCGACGGGGCTCACACAACATGACCGATAGACACAGTCCCGGAGCTCTTAAGTGACTTTTGTACAACTGTAAAAAACAGATTACCAAATATCCAGAAAAGTCTTGCCTAGATTTTACTGTCACGTTATTGATGCCACGTTGACCCCAGTGAGACAGTGGAGCGTCATGTATTTTGCTTCTCTTTGCTTCAACCCTGTAATTCTAACAGTATTCATACTACAGTCACAAACCTTAGCTGTTCCCTTTCAGAAGTTAGGAATCAGCTCGTGTCCCTTTGGAGGACAGAGCTCACGAACAATACCTGCAACTGAAATGGTGATTCACCAAACCAACTCACTGCCATCCAGTCGATGCTGAGGGTTGCTTGTGGCAATCCGATGGGACAGGTAGCACTGCCCCAAGAGACTCCAAGACGGGAACTCTTTACGGGAGAGACAGCCCCTCCAAAAGAAGAGAACAACCTGAGAACCTAACGCCCTGTCTCTTGGCCACCTAAAGCGGTTGCTTGTAGCAGAAGAGCTCCTTCCACTGAGTGACCTGCTTCCTCATTAAGTTTGAGTCTTTTCTGAAACCCTGCCTTCCTTACCTATAAAAAAATCCCTCTCACCTGCTGATTAGGGAGGCAGCTTTTGTCAGACGGGATCTACTCTGCCCCATTCAAGACGATATTCCCCAAATGTTCCTGCTATCCGTTCTGCTCCTGTCACATGGATTGGCTTGTTCACCACAGACTGTCCCAATCAGTGCTGTCGTGTGAACATGATGAATGACGCTGCCAAGGAGTCTGGGAGTGGGGTCGATCGAGGTGTGGTGAGTGGACTTTTTAGAACTATTCCATTGCAGACTTCACAATGACGTTGGCTATCACATTAAATAAATATAAAAATCAACAGACCTGCTTCCCTTACTCAAAATGTTCGTTCTGCTCTACAGAAATCCTGACTGTCATGCTCCCAAATAATTTTCGAATAGGATGTTTGTCGACGCATCAAGTTTGAAGGCCCATTGTTTTACGTTCACAGTGAGGTGTACATTATAAAATGGAGATAAAACAAAAAAAGTTCAGTGGTAATCTGTCAGAGTTCTGTTTGTGGCCAAATTACCGTCATTATCCAAAATCACGCAGAAGCTATGCCCAGGGATGGTCGGTGGGAGCCCAGGTCGCTGTGAGAAAGCACAACAATAAGTCCCAGGAAGCCAGTGAGCTGCTGTCAACAATGAGCTGCTGTCAACAATGAGCTGCTGTCAACAATGAGCTGCTGTCAACAACAGCAAAAGGAAAGAATGAATGCCCTACCCTGGAGGAATTCCTTGTTTTGTTGTGGTCTTTTTGTTTTTTAATTACAAAGGTTAAGACAATCAAGTTCAAATCAACCAAACGGTCAACTTTGCCATTCTCTGACCACAACAGAAGAGCATGAAAAAACCCACAGAGGGGTCCCAGAGAAGGAATGAGTCAACCAGGGTGCAGTAAAGCACATAATAGTCCTCTGGTGCCTTGAGGCTTCCTCCGCCCCCCCCCCCACCATGACCCCAGGGATGGCCTCTCACTTCAGACTAGACTGGAGCATGTGCACAGGTGTGGATAAGAGATAAGAGCTCACGTCGCATGCAAACCAGGAGCAGGAATGGGAAGAGAGATACCAGATGGTAAGAATGAAGGGGGGGAGGGGGAGAAGGGGGAATTGATCACAATGAGCAACACACAACCACACACACCCCTCCAGGAGAAATAACAAGGGAAACCATGGGGGAAGGGAGACAGTGGTCGGTGTGTGACATGAAAATAATAATTTATAATCTATCAAGTGGTCATGAGGGTGTGGGGAGGGAGGAGGGGGAAAGAGAAGCTGATACCAGGGATCAATAGAAAGTAACTGTCGAGAAAAGCATGATGGTAACATATGTACAAATATACCTGATATAATTGATGTATGGGTTGTAATACGCATTGTAAGAGCCCTCAATAAAATGATTTAAAAAAAGAAAAGAAAACCCCAATCTCACTGACAAATAAGTAGGCAACAGCCTGCATGTATAAAGAAGCATCAACAACTTCTTGAATTTTAGCTCATCTTGTGACCCCCGGGTTCTGCAAGAGGGATTCTCACTGCCATCGAGTCAGTGCCGACTCACTGCACCCTGTAGGGCAGGTTAGAACTGCCCCTTTATGTTTCAGAGACTAACTCTGGGTTTTCTCCCTTGGAGTAGCTGGTGGTTTTGAACTATGACCTTGCAGTTAACAGCCCAACTCATAAGCACTATGCCATCAGGGCTTTGGCTAGAGGGATAGAAAGGAGTAAAGCTAACGGTGAACAGGTTCCAACATCCACCATTTTGTCCAGTGGCTTTTAAGAGCAGGCACTTTGAAAGGCAAGTATAGGATTTAATTTTTTCTCACATAATCAAGACATCCCCTATTCTTAGATTTAACCATTAGCAAAAGACCCAAGGAGCAGAGTATATGATACCACATAAATATCCATATATTTCCCCTTTCAAATACGCATCCAGCAAAGATCTTTGAAAACACAAATAAATACCAAGAATCTCCATCTAAAAGCTACCTTATTATCTGTTATTGTTTCTGAGATGGTCTAGTAAAATGCGACCCTAAGATAGTAAAAGTTTCCAGGGGAAAATTGACACTATCGATCAAATACACACAGATTGGTGGCTTAGTGGTTATGCTCTGCACTGCTAACCCCACGGTTAGTAGTTCAGTGCCACTAGCCACTCCACAGTGGGAATGCAAGGTTCCCATTCCTGTGAACAATTAGTCTTAGAAAGTCACAAGGGCCACTCTGCTTTTTCCTATAGGGTTGCTGAGAGTTGGAATCGATGGCTGTCGATGAGATCAGAACATGTGAAGCATTAGAAAGTAGGCTTTGGCAGCGATGGACGCATGCAGCACATGGCCGCGCGGGAAGAACTGGAGGAAATGATGCTGAGTGAAGTGAGCCAAGCACAAAAGGACAAGTGCAACATGAGGCTGCTGAGGGAAGTTTATGAAAGAAAGAAAGAAAGAAAGAAAGAAAGAAAGAAAGAAAGAAAGAAAGAAAGAAAGAAAGAAAGAAAGAGAAAAGAAAAATGCAAAAGTGACACAGGAAAAAAGCTACTGTATACAAACACTCCAGGGGTGAGGTCCAGGTAGTATGGCAGGGGGCAGACCAAATCCAGGGGTACATATGGTAGCCAACTAAAAAGGAGGTGGGGGGAAGAAAGGGAAAGAGAGAGAGAGAGAGAGAGATGTGGCTGGGGAATTGGGCACTGACCCTCCCAAGGGTAGGGTATTGTTTGTGTCTCCACAGAAAAAGAGGGACCACAGAAAAAGAGGGACCAAATTTAAATCCGGTGTTCTGGGATGCAAATGCAGCATGCCGGCATGGAGAGGGGAGCCAGGGGAGGGGCCTGAGGGCTTGGCCCCCATACCAGCTACTTGGACAACTGCCCCTCCCCCCAGAAGAATTTACTTCAGAGGACGGCACTGAAGCTGCAGTTAGGGGAGAGGGACATGGGAGCAAATGAATGGGGAGGAAGAGAGAGTGGAGCACATCCTGGCCCACCAGGCCTGGAGGACAAGATCCCCACTCTGAACAGCCCCAATGCACAGAGTGAACAACCATATGGCTGATCCCACTATGAGATATGATGTCCCTCGCTGACCCATAGCCCTACGGGGGACAACACTGGAGACTCAGGATTGAGTCCGGTCTGAACCCACGACACCAAGGCAAAACACTAAAGGTGTACAGCAAAGCAGTGGGGGAAGCAGAGCAGAGAGCTCCCGAGGGAGTGCGAAGGATACACTTTGGGGCCAGAGCATGGCACCTCATCGGGCTCCACTGGAGGACACGCCTAGAGGTAAAAAAAAATCAGACCTTGATCTATTTACAGGTTTTTCTTTCTTTTTTAATTTTTTTCTTTAAAAAAAATTTATTTATTCTTTTCTGGGTCATTGGTTTTCTTTTTTTGGTGTCATCATTGTGTTCTCTTTTGTTGCTTTGTCTTGCTATGCTTTGGTTTTTTTGGTGCATATTATTATCTCTGTAGATCTATCTATATGGGATAGGCTGGATGAACAGTTTGGAGGAGAAAACAACAGGACTGATGGTTTCAGGGAGACATGGGAGAGGGGGAGGTAGGGGAAAGGAGGTGGTGTTGACCAACCAAGGGACAAGGGAGCAACAAGTGATCCAAAATTAGTGGCAAGGAGGGTGTGAGAAGCCTGGTAGGAATTCAGCAAGGGCAATGTAACTGAGCGAAATTACTGAAACCCAAATGAAGGCTGAGCATGATAGTGGGACAAGAGGAAAGTAAAAGAAAATAGAGGAAAGAACTAGGAGGCAAACGGCATTTATAGAGGTCTAAATACAGGCATGTACATATGTAAATATATTTATATAGGATGGTAGGGAAATAGATCTACGTGCATATATTTATAGGTTTAGTATTAAGGCAGCAGATGGACATTTGGCCTTCAATGTCCTTACTCAATTACTTACTCAATGCAAGAACACTTTGTTCTATTAGATTGGCATTCCATGATGCACACTTTCCTGACACGATTGCTGAAGACAAATGTGTGCATAAATAAATGTGGTGAAGAAAGCTGATGGTGCCTGGCTATCAAAATATATAGTGTCTGGGGTCTTAAAGGATTGAAGATAAACAAGAGGCCATCTAGCTAAGAAGCAGCAAAGCCCACATGGAAGAAGCACACCAGCCTGCGTGACCTCAAGGTGTCGAAGGGATCAGGTATCAGGCATCAAAGAACAAAAAATCATATAATTGTGAATGGGGGTGTGTGGAGTGGAGACTCAAAGCCCATCTGTAGACAACTGGACACCCCCTTACTGAAGGGCTGCAGGGAAGAGACAAGTCAGTCAGGGTGCAGGGTAGCAATGATGAAACATACAACTTTCCTCTACTTCTAAAATGCTTCCTCCCCCGACTATCAAGATCCCAATTATACCTTACAAATCTAGCTAGATCAGAGGATGTACACTGGTGCAGATAGGAACTGGAAACACAGGGAATCCAGGACAGATGATCCCTTCAGGACCAGTGGTGAGAGTGGCAATACAGGGAGGGTAGTGGGAAGGGGGGGTAGAAAGGGGGAACCGATTACAAAGATCTACATATAACCTCCTCCCTAAGGGATGAACAACAGAAAAGTGGGTGAAGGGAGACATTGGACAGTGTAAGATATGACAAAATAATAATAATTTATAAATTATCAAGGGTTCATGAGGTAAGAAGGAGCGGGGAGTGAGAGGGAAAAACGAGGAGCTGATATCAAGGGCTCAAGTAGACAGCACATGTTTTGAGAATGATGATGTCTGCAAATGTACAAATGTGTCTGACACTATAGGTGTATGTATAGATTGTGATCAGAGTTGTACGAGCCCCCAATAAAATTATTTAATAAAAAAATAAAGTTAAATAAAAAGAAATGTCCTTTCCACCTGTATTTCAAAAAAAGAAAGAAAGTAGGCTTTGAGGAATCAATTAATTTGGAGATTTCTACTTTTTTCACTGACAGAGTTCAATGATAGTGGTCCCACTCATTTTAACAAATCAGAGAATATCAGGGTAGTTGATTTCACCACAAACACCCATGGCCTACTTTATTTCCAGAAATTGGACTATCCTATTGGGCCACCTTGACCTGTGTCTCATTCACAGATGAAGTGACATTTTTGCTCCAGATACATACGTTCTCTGCTGTGATTTTCCCACAGCCTTACATGGAAGTGTTTCATGTGGTCGCCTGGAGTATGCTGCGAGAACATGCTTTTGCACCGTGATGGGACACTGGAACCTTATCCTCAGAGAGTAGACCGTGATTACTCTCTCCTTTCCCTCCTGGCTTTTTGTCAGTTTGTTTCTTCATTTGTCTTCAGGGCCTTCCACCTGCCCCGACGACTTATTCACACTCTTCTTGTTGTTCACTGCAGTCTTCTGACAGCATCAAAAACCCGTCACAATATCAAACAACGTAAATGTTCAAAAAAAGGAGACTGCTTACTGTTTGCACATGTGATAAAAGTAATTTGATACAGCCACTAAAAATAATGCTTCCAGACAATTTTTATTGCCAAGAAAAATGTTCACAATATAATGTTAAATAAGAGCATTAGGGTCTAACACTCTACAAGCTGTAACCCCAATATATGTCTACCTTTTTAAAATGTGGATGCTATAAGCAGGCTCAGGGCCAAAAGACTTAGAATTGGAAACAAGTCAACACACAACGCAGTTTTCTATGAAGAATGGTTTTAATTTACTTCTTTACACCTCTCTGTGGTGTTTAAATTACACAATAAATGTACTCCTTCTATAATTTTGAAACTTCTTTTAAAGTGTGCTGCTAATATGGCAATTGATAATACAAGGGGTATCTGAATAAACTGTGGACTTGCATTAACTTCTGTTTCAGACTACTTTTTATGCAAACTCTGAAAAACTCTGAAATTTTAAAACATGAGTATTAACATAGCTATAATCTTCTAAAACACTATTAATGTCACTTTAATGTATTTACTATAATCAAAAATGTATTCATTCCAGAAAGGATTAACATTGCAAAAATATCCCTAACAAATACATCCTTTTAGGTAACCTTTCCCAGTACTTAGTTAAAAAGGAAAGAAAGTGCATATTCACCCAGAAAGGTTTAACCCAAACATTTCATCAGAAGTTCATCATCCACTGAATACTCTCCATAAAACTTAAGAACCACGGACACATAAAAATGCCTAAAAATTATGTAGAAAGGTGATATAATTCTCAAAACTGATCATTAAGTTAAACAAAATGCACAATTGTTGTAACCAAGTTTTCCACCTTCACTTACATGAAGAAGGTAAACAGAAGGGAATTGTGAGAACTTTTAAGTAGTATTTCTGTATCTCTTTATAATTTACAAGGGTCCCAAGGTGGTGGAAACAATGGGTGGAAGGTTTCGCTCCACAGGAGGCCTGGAGGTGGCCTTCCGCATGAGATTGCCACCAGAGCTGACGGCAACGTGTCACTGATTATAGCTCACAGAGCTCTGTCCACATAGATGATCTCACTTCATTTCATAGTCACAGTGTCTTCACGAGGTAAGGAGTACCAGGTCATTTTCCCAGTGAGGAAACAAGTCAACTAGAGAACCTTGCTAATTAACCCGAACTATCCTTTCTATCATGAGTCAATGCCAACTCATAATGACCCTATGGGACAGGGTAGAGCGGCCTCTGTGGGTTTCTGACACTGTAACTCTTTATGGAAGCAGAAAGCCTCCTCTTTCTCCAGCAGAGTGGCTGGTGGTTTTGAACTGCTAATCACAAGGTAAGGCGCCCAACCTGTAACCCACTACACCACCGGGGCTAAAACATTAATTCAGACACTTCGCGTCCACACACAGAGCACTCTGCATCGTTCACACAGACGGTGTCTCCTTGCTGCTTCGGGACCATAGCGAAATCACGGAGCATGTGAGCAGCAGAAAGAGGTTGGTTCTGCTCAGACTGGCGCACTGGAAATGAACTGGTGTAATAAGCTCCTTGGGAGGATAGTATAGCTGGGGCTCTGCAGTCACAGGATGACTTGCCTGCAGGGTTGCAGACAGCCGGCGAAACTTGTCAACAAAACAAATACAAGGAGAGTCTCTCACCAAGAACAGAAAGACTGCGAATAGAAGCATCTTTTCATTCGATTGCATTGACTCTGATGGCGCAGGCTGCAGACAGCATTCTCCACTGCCCAGTGTTGCAGGCAACAGTACTCGCTGCTCCGGATTGGTGGAGACTGAAGCTTAGTGACCACACTGTGGCCCATAAATAGTGATGTAAACCAAGACACTGAGGACATGGGCCTGTAAGATATTTTCTCAAAGTCAAGAGTCAAACCATAATCACAGACTGAAAGGGCAGCGATGGAAGTGTCTTCTACACCATTGGTGCCGGTCAGTGTCTTCATGGTGCTGGTCAGACACCAAGAGGAACCTTAAGCTGAAAACCAGAAGCACCATGGAAAGAGGGCGAATGCTTTGCAGACACACAGCAGGCCTGTTCCCCCAAGACCCAACTTCCCATTCTGCCCCAGCTCTCAGACCCTCAGAGAATGATAAAATCAGTCAGCCATCCATCTGTCAGTTTGTTGTATCATGGTGGGTTGTGAATTACTATGATGCTGGAAGATAGCAGCAGGATTACCAGTGGTACGCAGGTTTCCATGAGCCTTCCAGATGAAGACAGACAAGGGAAAAGGGTCTGGCAATCTGCTCCCCAAAAGCAACCATTGATAGCTGATGGCCCATAACAGAACAGCATCCAATATGGTGCTAGTAGAGAGCCCATAGGCTGGAGGACGTTCAAAACACAGAGTGACAGCAACAGTGGGCTCAATCATACTGCCAATAAGGACGATGGAACAGACCAGACTGTGTTTCCTTCTGGTGTACATGGGTGCTGCCATGAAACCTGGAGTCCACTCTGATCCATACTTACCCTCATGAAGGGATCACTGAAGATATGGGTGCTATAGCAAAGGGTGGTGGAGAAATCAGATGGTGCCAGGCTACCAGAAATAAAAGCATCTGAAGTCTTCAAAGCTTGTCATAAAACTAGCAGTCATCTAAGTGCGGTGCCAGCCACACCCACATGGAAGAAGCTCACCAGCCTGTGTGATCCAATGATTGTAAATAATAAAATCCAAGATCAAATGAGGGAACTGTATTAGAGCTTAAATGCTGAGCCCAGAATCCATTTGCAGAGTTCCTACAGGGATTCAGCCTCCATTGATATCCCTCAAACAACTTACCAGGAACCTGAATAGCCTTGCCCTCAGACAGTATATCAGAAAGTGAATTAATGCAGACATAGGTTAAATTTTAACATCTTATCATCTGTCCTCCTTTTAATCTATTTTTAATTTGTTCTAGTTTTTAATATTTTCTGTTTTCTTTTGGATTGAGGGTTTCTGTGTTTTTTTTGTTATTATTGTTGGGTTTTGATTTTTGTTGTTTTTGTTTATGATTTTCTTCATATGAAATCCAGGGCAGGTAAATTTATAGAGACAATAAGTGGATTAATAGTTTCTTAATGTTAGGACAAGGGAGATCGGAAGCAAGTGGGGAACTAATAAAAATGAGGACAATGTTCTAAAATAGAATGTACAACTCTTTCAAACAAATTCAAGCCATTGAATTGTGTTGTACATTCATTATATGCCAATAAAACGATGTTCTATAGAAAAAGGAACAGCCACCAGTGGGAAGCCTGTGAGATCCCTGTCGGAAGTGGCAGAGGCACCAGAGACTGGAGCACGGAGACCCGAGACTGTGAAACTGTGAGGGGGAGCGAGCAGTGTGATGGAGAGGCTAAAGACCTGAGAGATGTGTGACTGTTGGCTGAGGAGAGGGCCTGCTGTGGACCAAACACTGTATCCTTAATGTCATCTGATCCTGGCTAGTAGTAGCCTGGTATCTTCCCTGATGCCCTTAATCAGGAGTATCATCTGTGAGTACTCCGTGATCCTTGCAGCAGATTACTGAACCCAGAGGAGAAGTAGAGGAAGCAACATGGGAGGAACAGCTGGTGTCAGAACAGGCTTAAAGAGAGATGGGGAGTGGAGGCATGTCTGAGCCCTGTCAGGTGGGAATGGGGCTCCCGCTCCCTCGTGCAGCCGAAGGAGGTCAGAGGTGGCTGCCATGTCCTTTTCCCGCAGTGCTAGCCATCTAAGACACAGTGTTCACAAAGATCATTCAAAACACAAGATAGACACAAACGATGCTTACAAGCAAGAAATAATAGATCTTTCAGTGCTTTATTCTGAAAATTGGAGGTCACAAGTTCATTTATCAGGGTTTCTCACATGTCCAATGTGGTATTGCTGAGGCCCAGGACGACCCAAATAGCAGAGGTGGAAGGGACTTTGATTACTGGTGCTTTGAATTATTTTCAGGTTCTCTGACTGATTTTATTTGGTTGCAATCTGATTTAATTTAGGCCACACCTGATTCATCTCAACTGGATTTATGAGCTTATGCTATTGGGAAGACTAATGTAAACAGGGGGTTTGTCCTGTAGGCAGGAGGACAACTTGAAAGCTAGGAGGCTTCCTGGGGTTTAAAATGTGGAGATGGGGAGGTGGTACTCTGGTCTAAAGCTCAGTAACATTATAATACATTGCATAAGAAGGGGTGATGAGACTATGTCAGTGAGCCAGTAAGAGAAAGCTGCTCAGACACTGTGTGAATGCACTTTGCTTTAAGTGGAAGAATGCAAAGTTGCACCAGCACATCATATGGAAGTCTCTGTATAGCCCCGTTCAAGAGTCAGCCTGAATGGGTGATAGGCTTGCCTTCACGACTTCCCAGATAGAATTACCTCTAGCAATGTCTCTTTCAAAGCCTGGTCTCCTGCCTGTAAGATGGGGCAGATGATAGTGGGAGAGTCTGGGTACTTCAGAGAAACAAATCCACAGAAACTCATGTATAAGAGAGAGTTTTATATAAAGGATAAGTGCAACTCAAGAAAACATCCCAACCCAGTGCTGCCCAAGCCCACAAGTCCAACATTAACCCACATGTCCAACACCAATCCACAAAGTCCTCCTCCATCTCACAAAACACACACTATGACGCCGACTGCAGGAGGAAAGCCGAATCAATGAGCGTGTAAGCATCTCAGCGCTGGCAGGGATCTCCACATGAATTCTTGAGCACCCAGGGCTGCATAGGGGTAGGTCCATGCGGCTTCTCCTTGGGGATATCTTGCAGGAAGTGAGCCTTGCCCGCTGAAGTAGGGGACTGGCTAAGGCAGCTGCACCCTGGTCTGACCATCACAAAGCAAGAGACCAGAGAACTAGAAAGGTGGGGCTCACCGAGCCATTTATCTCTCCGCCCTTCAATTAACCCCACATGTGTTTATCAGCCAGGTTGGCACAATACACTAACTACCTCAGATAGTATCCAATTCACTGGATTGTTGTGAGGCCCACAGGCCAACATTTGTCATTTTATCCATGCTATCCTCATGGCATAGGGCCTGGACCCTGGTGGAATATGGACATGTTTGTCAGCAATTTATATAGACATATAATATACAATTATATAGATATGTCAGCTGTTATATATTATATATATTCATACTTTTTTATCAATAGTTTTAGTGACACCCTATTTACATATCATACAATCGAATGTTTCAATTGGCCAATCATATCAAAGGGAATTGTACAATCAGCGCCACATCTATCTTAGAGCATCCCCCACCCATGGTTAGTTAAATCGCCTTTAAAAGGAGCGGTATAATCACGATCCATTCTAGTGCTCTCTGGCCCCTCCTGCCTTCACTGTTGACTCCCAAGGTCCCCTTTCCCTCCCTATCGCCCATCCCCCACCCCTGGCTTCCCTATAACACCTTGTATTTGTATTATCTTTATACCCACACTCCTGGGCTTCACAGCTGGGAAACCCAACAGAAGACGATGAAAAACAAATCGCACTGAGGTATTTTTTTGTGGTTGTATCGTTAGAAACTGCTGATAGGTTAGGGCTTACAGTGGAGTATGAGCTCAAAACTACTTCTATAGCTAAGGTTCACACATACCTGCTCCACTTTAGTGGCAACGTTACCTGGCTGTTCTTTCTTCATGTCAGGGGATTCCTTCCCTTCCTATTTCTGAGATCCCTGAATATGGAAAGGAATGGGGAAACTGACCAATCCCAAAGTTAGAATCCTCTACATCTTATTTGCAGTCTCAACCAATCAGTGCATGGGAGTTACAGAGAAATGGATAGCTGAGCCATATTAAGACATTTCCCTTCACCACATACTGTTTTAACAAAAAGACCTCAAATAGGTGGTCTTAACAAAAGGACATTTCTTTTCTCACAGATCAGGAGGCCAAATGTGAAAGTTCAGGGTGCTGTTTCTAGGGCAAGGTTTCTCTCTCTCTCCCCGTCCCCCCCCCCCCATGGAGGAAGGTCCTTTGTCCTCTGTGCTTCTGCTCTGAGGGAATCTTCTTGTAGCTTGGTAACTGTCTTTTCCATCTTTCTTTATGCCTCTCAATGCCTATTCTGTTCTTTTATATTTCGAGGGAGACTGACTAAAGACACACTCTACACTAACACTGTCTAGTAATCACAAAGAGAAAACCCAATTCCCAAACCACAAGTATAAATGTAGGTTAAAATGCATAACGCATACTTTTGACACAATTCAACTTATAACACACTGTCATTTTATTTGTATGTTTTCAGATCTCATGTGAATTCTCATTTTCATGGACTTACTCTACTCTGACATTGTGTATTATTCTTTTTTTTTATTTTAACAATTTATTGGGGCTCATACAATTCTTTTCACAGTTCATACATATACATACATCAATTGTATAAAGCACATCTGTACAGTCTTTGCCCTAACCATTTTTTTCTCTTTTCTTCTTTTACATTTTATTAGGGACTCATATAACTCTTACCACAATCCATACATATACATACATCAATTGTATAAAGCACATCCATACATTCCCTGCCCCAATCATTCTGTGTATTATTCTTATAATTGCACCCTCAACTTTCTCTCTTATCTCTTCCTTTTGTTTTAAAAGGAAAACATAAATGGTTTCCTTAAATTCCATTTGAGATGAAGTCTCTTTTGTACAAAATAGATCCCTTCTCAAATGTAATGGAAAGAGAACATGGATTATATATTCAAGGAGACAAAGACAACACAAAGACACAGACACGTCATCGGATGAGGGAGGCCATTAGCATGAGGTCAACATGGCATCCAAGGGTCCTCTGAGATACAAGATTTAAAGGAGAAAGGGAGGGCAAAGGACACTGTCACAAAGGCATGTCTGCAGGTAGATCAAAACATCACAGAAGCAGGCACAGGACCATGACTGGGACTCATACAGTATGTTAAATAGAATGGCTACCAAGATTGGTCCCGGGCCTTCCAACCAAGGTGGTCAGGGAACAACTGCTGGGGGCATGGCTCATAACTATTTGACCCCTAAACTGTCCCCAGTATGGTGGCCTTCATGAAGGACCTCCCAGGCAAGCCCCTAAGAGAGAGACTGCCCTCCCTGAGCTGAATGGAGAGGGTGGAGGTCATTGACTTTCCAAGGCGCTCTAGCTGAGAGCAAGACTATCTATATACTTGGTTAATCATCAGAAAGAATTCAATGGAAACTTAACCTATTTGAGGACCCTAAAATGTATTTTGGGCTGTCTTTTCCATCCACAGCCTTGAAATTCTAATACACTTTACACTTCAAAATAAAAATAGTATATTATTTAAATACATACAGCTCAACTCAAACTTATTTTTCTTTTCTCCCTAAAAGTATAATTGAGACATTTTGCATTCGCCGTCAGGCGTTTTATGAAAGCTGGTTTTGAATTTTGAATTTTTCATTGAGTCATAAGTTTTTCCAGCGTCAGTAAAAAGGGAAACTGTGAGAACATGCACTTTCTGCATCAAAGTTATACATCTTGATGCCAATGTTTTTGGGAGTAGAAGCCATTTTTTCTAGCTATATATGCAATTATATTTTTAATTCTACTCTGGAAAACTGCTATAAAATACTCCCTTTGGTGGAATCAAATGAATAGATTTGAACTTGTAAACTTGCTAAAATTTAAAAGCTACACTAAGGAAATGTCATGAATAATTTTAGACGAGTTATTCACGCTAGACTCTTAGTTAGGTGTCAGAGAATAGTCAAACATTGTGGCAGTGCTATTTTGACTTATGACGAACATTATTTATTTCATTTATTAAATGAAATTTATTGACTTCAGTTGTGAATTAACATCAACAAATTGCAGAGAAAACAAAAATTTGTAACAAAAGCAAGAAGGCTCACAAATGGACCAAGAAATAAGATCACGATAAACAACACAAACTATTTAAATTGTCAAGGATTTCATTTCGCTTGGTCCACAGCCGGCAACCAGGGAAGCAGCAGGAAGAGGAGCACACGGCCTCCTGGGCAGGTTGAACAAATCTGCTGCAAAAGACTTCTCTAAAGCAGTCAAGGTCAAGATGCTGCTTCCAGGACTCAGGTGCACCTGACACAAGCCACGGTGTTCTCAAATGCCTCAGATGCATGTGAAAGCTGGCTCGTGAATAAGGAAGATTGTGGAACACAGGACAACAGACGACCAGAAGGACACACAGATCTATCTTGGAACAAGTGCAGGCAGAATGCTCTCAGAAGTGAGAATGCCAGACTTCATTTCACATACTTTGAACCAGGTTATAAGGAGATATGAGGCTTGGGGAAGGACATCACAAATGTAGGAGGTCAGCCCAAAATAAATAAACACGAAGAGGAAGGCGCTCAACAGGGTGAATTGACACAGTGGCTCCAACAAGGGACTCAAGCCGGACAACTGTGAGAAGGTGCAAGACCGGGCAGTGTTTCATTCTGCTGTACACGCAGGCCCTACGTGTCAGTGCCAACTCTATAGCACCTAAGAACAATTTCAGACACGATTACATGCTGCGGCTAATTTAACTGGATCACTGCAGTGCTGTCACCCTAGAAAGAAAGTTCCCCGAATTGTAAACATCATGGATTTAAACTCACATCTTCAAAAATTAAGGATACAAACTTCAACCTACATAACTGCCTCACCAACGTCTACTGTTAATGGTCTCTCGCTGCCATTGAGTCGAGGCTGACCCATCGTAACCTTAGAGTAATCCTGGAGGACAGGTTGGAACTGCCCCTGTGAGTTCCTTTCCTCCCATGGAGTGGACGGTAGTTTCAAACTGCCGGTCTTGTAGTTAATGGCCCTACATGTCACCACGACGCCACCTGGGCTCCTTACAACTAGTGTTAGAAGATAACAAACATCACTTATTAGAGATACACACGGACACACATGTGCTTCCCTGTTTTCCTAAAGACAAATGAACAAAGCACAAAGCCATTGTAAAATTGTGAAAAATTAGGATTGAAGACCTGAATAAGACCATCACTTACTCACGCACTGCCATCGAGCCGATGTGGACCCGTTGACACCCGATGGGACAGGGTTGAGCTGCCTGTCTGAGTCTCCAAGAGTGCAGCTGTCCTCTGGAGTAGAAGGCCCTGCTTCTCTCCCACAGAGCAGCGGGAGATTTAGAACTGCTGACCTTGTGGATCGCAGCCCAACATGCAACCACTACGCTGCCAGGGCTCTCTGAATAAAGCCATGCTATTTGTCGATCTGACTTATTTCATTGCGAAACAATCTTAAAGATGAAATGCTTCTATTCTGCTGTATCAAAATGATACAGGCTGTGGGATGCATAACTCAGGAATATCAATAAACGTAGACAAAATCAACTTAGGATAACATAATCTGCATTGAGCAGCCAGCCAGGGCAGCATTTGTTTGAACAAACTATCAACACTTGCTCCAACCAAATATATCTGTTTATCATGTATCTTTTAGGATATATCTTCAGGCAGTGAAAGAAAAATCTCTCCCTCTTTTTATATTCACAAAAGAAGGAGGAAAATGGCATCACACTACAAATATTGTCCACCGTTCTGTAGTGCCTTTAGCTAGCACATATCACATAAAGCCCACAGAAAGATGCTTGTCACAATAAAAATGCTTTTTCTTGTACATCTGTCATTTCAGAGATGGATTTTTCTATGTTGAGTTCTTAATGAGCACAACAATTTAAACAGTAAGATTTACTGTAGCAAAATTAAATCCACTAAACTGTGCCATGAGTTTTTTATTCATTAAATGTTCAATGGTAGAATATTTCTAAGCCCCAAATAAATCATTTGTCTCCCAAATCATATTTTTTAATTTTTCTAAAATTTAGTATATATTTTATTCTAATTTCTTTTTATTTATATCCAATACTCCAGCTCTACTGCCACCAAATGTGTTCCAGTTGATGGTAACCCCATATATTTAGGGTTGCTAAGGCTGTACATCTTTACGGTAGCAGACAGCCTCATCTTTGTCCTGCAGTGTGGCTGATGGGTTTGAACCGCCAATCCGGCACATACCTGGCAGCACCACCAGGGCCCCAGCACTCAATAAAACCAAAAAACCAAACTCACTGCCTTCAAGCCAATTCTGACTTATAATGAAGCTATAGAACAGGGTGGAACTGTGTCTGTGAGTTTCTGAGACTGTAACTTTTTAAAGGAAGAGTAAGGTTCCTCTTTCTCCCACAGAGCGGCTGGTGGTTTTGAACTGTTGATCTTGTGGTTAGCAGCCCAAAGCGCAATCACTACACCACCAGGGTTCCTGGTATTTGTCAATAAGGAAAGGTTAAAAAGGAAGTATTGGGTTGCTTGCTTCCTATCAATGAAACAACATGAGCTGGTATGAGACTCTACCATCTCTGCTGTCCCCAAGGACTTCAGGGCTTGCGTGACACTCGGCCCAGTGCAATAAACCCAGCGCCATCTATGCAACCACGAAGATGCTGGTGGTCAAGACATGGAAGCTTAGAAGGCTGGCTGACAATGAGGGGGCAAGGTGACAAAATCCAATCTCTTTCAGAATTAAACGGGCCTGTGTAATCCTACGCAAACATGAGGAATAGCTACTGCTGGAAGCCCTTGACAGAGGAAGTATTTTCCCACACACAACTAGAATCAAGGTGAGTAAGACAGTCCTGTTCCCGTGCTGTCTCCCCTGCTAGAAGGCAAGGTGCACGACTTAACTAAAACTCAAGGACCAAACTCACTGCCATCAACTTGATTCCAACTCACAGCGACCCTGTGGGCTGGGGCACAACTGCTCCTTTGGGTTTCCAAGGTTTTAAATGTTTGCAAGAGTAGACAGCCTATCTTTCTCCTGAGGAACGGCTGATGGACTTGAACCACTGACCTGGTGGTTAGAAGTTCACTGCACAATCCACTATGCCAGCAGGGCTCCAGACTAAGATATTGCCATGCTCAGCATAAGTATGAATATTTTTAAGAGTCCACGGAAGTAAATTTCAGTTACTGAAATGGTTTTGATTTCTTTTTTGCTAAGTGTCATTTTCCTTTTAAAATGTGTCTGTAACTGTATTTCTCTAGACCGCCCATTTCCCTTTACAGTCTTGTGTTGATTTTATAGGGTTTTTGTTTCTGTAGTAAAAATGCATATCAAAATTTTCCCCTTTCATTCTATTCAATTAATTACACTCACAATGTTGTACAAATGTCTGCATCATCTATTTTCAAACAGTTTTTGTTTCAGATGGAAACTTCATCCAGTAAGCAGTAACTTCCCATTTCTACAGCCCCAGTCACCTGTTACCCTCTAATTTGCTTCCTGTTTCTATGAATTTGCCTATGGGCTGCTAACCTCAAGGTCTGCAGTTCGAAAACACCAGCTGCTCTTTGGGAGAAAGGTGGACTGTCTACTCCCATACAGAGCTAGTCTTGGAGACCTGCGGGGGCAGTTCTACCCTGTCCTAGAAGCCACTGTGAGTTGCAATTCACTCTATGGGAGTGAGACATATTTCATATAAGTTGAATCCCACAATATTTGTCCTTTTGGGTCTGGCTTCTCTCACTTAACACAATGATTTCAAAGTGTGTGCATATTATAGTGTGGATGAGAATGCCCCTCTTTTTTATAGATGAATAAACAAAACAGGTAAGTAAAATGTGGTTCATTATTCATCGGTTAAAAAAATACGGATGGTACTCTCAGCTTTGGATTTGCTTCCACCTTTTGATTCTTGTGAATCATGCTGTTAGGAACACTGGTGTACAAGCATCTGCTTGAGTCTTGACTTTCAAGTCCTTTGGGTAAAAAGCTATGTGTGGTGTGGATGGATCATCTGGTGAGAAATGCTGGGCTGCGAGCTGAAAAGTTGGTAGTTCAAACTCACCAGCCACTTCAGAAGAGAAAGCTGTAGCTATCTGCTTGCCTAAAGGTTACCACCTATGGAGCAGTTCAACTCGGTCCTACAGGGGACTATGGAGCCTAAATCCATTCCAAGGCAAATGGGTTAGGGATGAGGGATTAATTTGTTTGTCTAAAATGATAATGCGATGTCTAACCTTCGGGAGAACTTCCAGCATATCCTCTTAATAAAATCATTTTAAAGGTAAAATGAAAGTAAACAAAACAATGATTCATAGACTTCAATCCCAACACCCATCCCAGCCATATTTACGACTTTTTAAAAGTTTGATGGATTTTAAACACCATATCCTTAGCAAGTGGCTCTTCATGATTGAATCTCACATTTGGTGTTGAGCTCTGATCCTATTCCCAGAACTCTCAGAGCCTCAACGCTAGCATAGGGTGAAAAGGAAAATGGGTGCGGGGGCCGGGGGGGTGGTTTGAGGGAAAACCTCTTAAGAGCTGAATAGGTTTACAGGGAATAAAATCACAGATGATAATACCTGGAGCAGAGAGCTGGGCACTTAGAAGGTTCTTCTGACTGCATGTTCCTTCCCCTTACCTTTATCTAAAATAAAAGGTTAAAGGATTTTCCCTCAAAAATGGAGCTTTTGCAGAAAGTGGTGCCACACCTTGCCATATTTCTGACAAAAAGAACCAGTCCATTTAAAGGGGGGAAAAATAAGCCAAACTTCTTCTAATTATACTATCTTTAACACCAGAAATTAGCCACGAATGAAGGTTAATAATAGCAATTTCTCAAGAACTTACTAAAGAGAACTATCGAACGCTACAGAAAAAAAAGGGGGTGGGAGGCAATGCAAAGATTCTCCAAACCAAGCATATTTAGAAGATGAAATACACCTATCTTTTCTCTGCTTAGTTGAAAGCAGTTTAAGACTGTTAAGCCACAAAAAATATATCGTTTTCCCACTGTCTACCAACATACTTTATACAGTTTAGATGAAGCAAATATATGTATTTTCCCTAATTTATCTAGTAACAGAATTAATGGAAATGTTTAGGTTATGTGAAGAAGGGATAGAATGAAGATTTTATAGTCCACATGGCATTACGTACGGCAGCTGTCAAGATGGTAGACCTGTAATAAGAGCACTGAAAGCCGCTAAGACAATAAGGATTATTGTAGGTTTGTGAATCTACTGACATAACTGACTTCTCAGAATGTCTCCTGCTTGCCTTTCACTTCTCAAGAGCAGTATTTCAATCTTGTAAATGTTTCTTTCCCATCCCCTTCACGACAACAGCAACAAAAGTAACACCAGTGGTATGGTGAGTTGTGTGTGAGTTGGGCTGCTACCCACAAGGTCGGTGGTTCAAACACACAAACAGCTTGTGAAGAAAAAGAGGAGGCTTTCTGCTCCCATAAAGACATCCTGCCATGGAGATTTCACAGGGACAGTTCGATAGTGCCTCTAGGAGTCAGAATTGACTCGATGGCAGTGTGTTGGGGGTTATTTTTTATTTTTTTAGTTTGAGTTTCCATAACAAAAAGTTCACACTGCCCATTTGCCTTTGAAATGGAAGATGCTGTAATTGGAAGGCAATCTAGCAATCATCTTATACAAACCCTTCACTGTCACATATTGGGGAACAGAAGTTGAAAACTTTAAGGGGGTTGTCTAAACTTGCTAGAGAATCACTCTGCCTCTCTAGGGCATGTTTTTTCTTATGCCATGCCTTTGCCTTCGAATCTGTTTATGTAGGTGGTAGAGATGTTTATGCAGAAAACTCTGGAAATATACAGGCCTGGCCACAGTCCCTGGGTAGTTCACCAATGTATGTCTCTGTTCTTGAAATGACTGGATTCATCAGCAACACATATCAACTAAAAGGCAACCAACTGCATACACTGCCCAGTTAAGGAGGAATCGTTTGCCTTAATTTTCAAACTCACCTAGATACATAGTGTCCACACACACACACAAAGCATCTGTCCACTAAGCAAGCCCACATGAAGTGTGTCTAATAAGAGGGAAACTGAGAGGTTTTCCAAACCAGTTCCTTATCCATTTGGGAATGCTTGCTTCTCTACCTCTCAGTTTGCCATATAAACTAATTTCCAACCTCTTAGAGATGGTCAAAAATAAGTAAGACATACTCAGGCCTTCCAAGATCATAAACAAGGGGGGAGGGAACCCCCTAGGATGATCAGCTTAGGGTTTCCTCTAGAAAGGAACATGAAAGTAAAACTGCTTGAACGAAGATTACACCTTATTAGTAAAGTATAAAGAACACTCTCCTGGATGTGTGAATCCAGGTATTTTTTCAAGTAGTAAAATGTGTACTGCCAAATAATGCTACCCGATAAGACAATCATACAAATTGTAACGAATAATCACAGTAAGTAACAAATCCAAAGCCTGGGAACCAAGGAAGGAAAAAGACAGGAAAGCAAAAAGGAGTTCTATCATGGCATTATATAACAAATAGCTTGGAATGAAGTCAACGATATATCAATCTAACACAAAGGATCCCATTTTAATTTAGATCAATACAAATGTAAGCCCTCCTAGTTTTCAACAGAGCGGCATCTGCCCTAAAACAATGTCCGAAGACAGGGAGGTGCAGGAAAGAAGGCATGGAAGTGGGAACCCAGGTAGGAAATGGAAAGATCCTGTTACCCGGAGGGGATTGCCATCAATGTCGCCCAACAAAATGTGTAGAAACTGTTGAAGAGAAGGCTAATTTGCTCTGTGAGCTTATACCCAAAATACAATTTAAAAAAATACATGCCCGAGGCTTTAAAAATGTTGAGTCTACACAAGTGATACCTCTAGGAATCTCTGCGGAAGAAAGCATCTGAGATTTGTGCCACGATTTATCAACAAGGATGTTCACAGCATCATTATGCAGCGTAATGAGATGTTGTAAACAATACTATTTTAAAGAAATGAAATGATGAAATAAATTATGATATTTCAGTATTTAAAGGCCTGGGGTTTTAAATATATATTTTTTAAAAGCTGACACCCTGAAAATAGCATCTTCAAATTTCTGCAAAACTCTTGTTCGTTTTTCCAATTTACATCCTAAAATGCCTGAGTTGAAGTATATGCTTATATTTCTAGTACCCATATCTGATAACCAAATTGGATTTTCAGTGATCTTCAAAACCAAATAATTTTTTTAATTTCATATTTATAAGCACTGTAACAAGCTTAATCAGCTCCATCTGCTAATGGTTCCTGGAAACTACAGTGGGGAGGGGAAATCAAACTTTGGGTTCATGCTCCTAATTGTACACATGGTTACAGAACCCCCAAAAGGGTGGAAAGTCATGATATTCATTGTTCATTTGCTACTGCCTCCCACCGTCACCCCTAGTGGCTTGCAGTTGAGGCTGTTTGGTCTGACTTGCACGGAAAATTCAGCTGCGAAGTGCTTTCAGGCAGCAGCAAAGGCAATTAGCCTCAACCGCCCCTCACTCCACCCCACCCTACCCAGCCCCCCCCCAAGGTGAGGATGGAGAAGCTAACTGGGAACATAAAATTAATCTGCTTTAACCTTACGAACCAACTGGTGATTGAACAAGTGCAAATTTCACATTTTGCAAGAATTGAAAGTAAGGAAAAGGACTAAGCCCAAAGTCCCTTCTCCCTTAGGGAGCTCCCAGAAAAACTAGTGAATGTGTCACCCAGCATGAAAGGGTCGCATTCATTTCAAAGTACACAGAAGTGGTCTTTCAAAGACCCACATTAAAAATAAAAAACATAACAAAGATGTGGCGACCGAATATTCATCCTGAGGGACATCCCTTGCAGCAAAGCAGAATGCGACCATTTTGGCAAAACAGACTCAAACCACAAGCACCCAGTGGACATGACCAGGAGAAAGTGCAGCCGAACAGCCCTGGCGCTCCTTCCCGGTCCACTAGCGGTTCCCGCATTGGCAGCCAAGAAACCTACACCCGCTGTGCGGGGAAGGCAGAAACCAAACTTTTCCAAATAAGTCGGCTCATCCCGCCCAGCAAGATGCAACAGGTGTCACTCAAAAGCCTTCCCAATGAGGTCCCCAGACCCCGCGATGAAGCTGGAAGGGCCCGAGCGCGGGCAGGACGCTCAAAGCGATGCCGCCGAGCCCAGGTGCCAGGGTCTGGGGAGAGGGGCACTGGAGCGCCCCTGGGTGAAGCCTCGGAGAGGCCGGCCCGTTGGGCTGCCACCGCCGCCGCAGGGAAACCGGGAGGGAGCTCCGAGAGGGGTCCCCGTCCCCGGGGAGCTAGCGGCCGGGCCGCGGGGGTCACGGTACCTGCTTGTCCAGCGCGTCCCGGGCGCCAGCCGGACCCGACGCCATCCTGGGCGGCACGGGCGCCCGCTCGCAGCTGCAGCCCTCCAAGAGGTACATGCCCGCCGGGCGGCTGCTCTGCTCGCCCTCGAAGTAGAAGAGCACATTCTGGTACAGCGCGAACCACTTCTCGTGCCAGCGGCTCGCCTCGGCTGCCCTCTTGCTCAGGAAGCCGCGCTTGGTGCCCTCCTTGCGCGCCAGGCAGGCCAGGTGCAGGGCGTGCCCCTCGTTGCAGCGCACGCTCTTCTGCATGGCGAGGGCGCGGGGGGCGCGCGCGGCCGGCCCGCCGCCTCACGCCTGGCTCGCGGGCATCGCCGGGGACCCGCTGCCCCGAAGGCGCGTCCCGCCCGCGCAGAGGGCGCCCCCTCCGCCGGGATCCGGGCGCCAAGGGGCGCCGGCCGCGGGCCGAGGGCCCCGCTCTCCGGGAAGCGCCCGGGCGCGGGGAGTGGGCCCGGAGGGTGGCCGCGGGGTCGCCCAAAGTTGCGGGAGGCCAGCTCCTGGCGGCGGGCGGTGGCGGCGCGGCGCGCGGCAGCACAGCCGGAGGAGGACTGGCCGCGGGCAAGTCGCTCGGGGAGACAGAAGGTAAAGCGTCACGTGGGAGATCAGCTGTAATCGGCTTGGAGACCGATTTAAAGGGCAAAGTCGGCGCAGCGGCCGCGCGGCCAGCCCGCTCCCCGCGGAGCGCGTCCCTCCTGCCGCCGCCTCGGCCCCGCGCCCTGCGGGCTGGGGTGCTCGCGGCGCGGTGGGGGCGCGGCGGCCGCACGCCTGGTTCCTACGCGCCCGCACACCGCGCGCACACTCACACACTCACACCGCGCGCGCACTCACACGCACGCACACCGCGCGCACAAACACGCACACTCACACACTCGAACACACGCACACCATGCACACACTCGCGCACACACACAGACACGCTCCACACCACGCGCTCACCCACAGGCACACAAATACAGGCCATGCTCTCTCCCAGGAGAAAAAGACCCATTCACATACCCAGCACACGCAGTGCATGCACACCAATACCTTCTCATAACTTCACTCACGCACACACACACACACACACACACACACACACATGGCAAAAACCCTTATGCAAGCAAGACAAAGTGATTACGCACACGGATACACAGAGCACACACCGACATACCCACAGGCAAATGCAGAGACAGCTGCGGACACAGTGGGCCTAGTTATGCACGTGCTCATCTGAAAGCGCTCATGCACACGTACTAACACGCACAACTTACACACACGTACACACAGTCACCCAAACTCTCGCACACAAGCAACCTACACACATTCACATTGAACGCGCACGCTAGTACACATATGGCAATGCGCCTTGTGCGCGAGCTCCTGCTCATCTGCACACACCCAATACACACACTCGCATACATTCACATCCACGCATAAATACATGCTCATACACAACTGCATTCATATTCGCACCATCAGACCCACAGGCAAATCTTAATACACAAACGCACATGCATACGTATGCACATACACAGACAAATGCCCTGATTCACTCAAGGCACACAAGCACAAGCCACACACTCACTCACAGCCTCCATTCACACACACACACACACACACACACACACACACACATTCGCACAGCCACTACACGAGCTCACACATACTCCCCCACAGCGGGCACCTGCAGTCTTCCACCAACGCGTTTCCATGGCAGTGAGTGGAGTCTCAGCGTGGCTTTGCATAGGGCAAGGTTGGCTTTTCCGCATGTACCTACACCACGGTCTTTTACACGAAGGTGAAGGCTGATGATAGCAATTCATCTGTTCCCCCAAAAGGCAGCAGGTGCTGTCAGTTCCCCCCTCAGCGGCCCTGATTTCATGAGATTCAGATAAAAGGAGCTACATTTTAAACAGTTTTCAACCTGTGGAGACTGTCCAACAGTGGAGACTGCCACACCAGACAGAATCCAAACCGGGGCCCCAATGTCACAGAATGTTCAGCAGATTCCCTTCCTGGGACTGGAATTCATTTGATTAACAAATTTCACAGGTAGAGCTGGAAAGGCAAGATCCTGCTAGAAAAAGAGGACAAGAATAATGTACCAGGAAACTGGGAAGAGTGCTAGGCCGTGGCAGGACTGAGTTGTGCTATACACTTTTTTGTTTTTAAGTACCATTAGCCATTTATCATAAAAACAATTGGCCATAAATGCCGATTGTTAAAAGTAAATATATTAAATGGCCTGTCTAAGACAGTGCGCCTGTTTCCTACCACTGGTCATATCTCTAAGGATACCGTGTGTTTTGCAAATGCTGTTTTTGCAGAACATTTAAAATGTTAGTCCTCTAGCACCGGAATGTTTATTTGTTTTCATTTTACCTTAAACAAACAAACAACTCTCTACTATAACAGAGGTTGCCATTTTGAGGGCACAGTGGCCATCTCTTAGCTTGTTTTTAAGTAAGTGGAGTGTAAGAGTCTTTGCGGAGCAGCGGTTGCCCTTTGGGCTGCAATCCTCAAGGCCCACAGTTTGAAATCAACTGCGGGAGAAGGACGGGACTTTCCATTCCCATAAACGGTTACGGTCACTGTGAGTCAGTCTTGACTCCTTGGCATTGAAGAGGTTTTTGTTATTAAATATTGTTGATGTTTGTTTGTTTTGTTTTTCATTTAAAAGACAGTGTGCTAATTTTATTCTAAGACAGCTGGGAGCGTACACTGTCGGGTAGAGAAGATAAAAGTATAGAGACAATGAGTAAATGTGAGCAGTGTTTTGATCCAGAATGTAGAGGCAGGCAAGATGGTGACTGCTTCCAGAGACCGTTGATTTCCTCCCCCGTGATCCAGTCTCAGCTCTGAGAACTGAAAGTGACTTGGCGTCTGCTCAGTTAGTTGATAAGCTCTGTTTTTAAGTAGAAGCCATTAAAGGTGTGAACTCGTACAATTTTGCAATGTGGATTTGCACCAGCTATCAATCTTTGTTATTTGTTTTATGAGATCTGAAAGGCTCCTTTCCCAAATGAGCAATATCTCTCCCTGTTTAAGGCTGATTTCAGGCAGACTGACCCTTTCTGTTTACTCAAATATTTTTTAGATCTCAACTACACGGAGTAGTCATTTCAACTGCTGTCTGACATCACGTCTCACCATGTAAGCGGAATGATCTTCTATAGCCGCTACCCTCACCCTCATCTGCACCCTAGGGAGAGAAAGGAGCTTTGGTTTGCTCTGGAATTTAGCCCCTGGTCACTGTGGGTGGTGTGGAAATGCCCTTCCAGGACTATTTATCCATCCCTTTCCATCCTCTCCACGTTATATGTAGCTGATGCAGAGGCTAGAAAGAGGAGGCCCTGCCTGAGCTCCTGCTGGCCTGAGTCTATTAGGAGCAGAACGGAATGCTTAGGTGTTTCTCCTCACCAGACTCATCAGCTTCTCTAACACGGGGGCTGTGCCCCTGGTCCCTCACCTCCCAGTGCCAGAGTTTCCACTACAGTAGGCACACAAATTCTTTGTCCAAGGTTCTAAATGAGTTTGCAGTGTGTGCTCATTTGGGTTTGAAAGAAGGTACTACCATTTGCCAATCCTAGATTTTCTGCAAGACAGTGAGAGATGGAAACAACCAAAAATATCCTAGAGGCTCTGTGGTAGTTCTGTTAACTAAGTATCTCTCTGATGAGTCTTTTTGGACTTCTAGCCCCTTCAAAGAGGAAGGCCATTGACCCGTTGGGTTGGCACGGTGGCTCTAACAATGGGCTCAAACGTAAGAACGATTGTGAGGACGGCGCAGGATTGGGCAGTGTTTCCATCTGTTATACATGGGGTCGCTATAAGTATCAGAACCGGCCCAAAGGCACCTAACCACAATGAACTCCCTCACTGTACTTTTGTTTGTCTTTAAGCTGCCCTTTGGAATTCTCTGCACAGCTCGTTTACTTCCTCACTTCTTCCATTTGCTTTAGCTTTTCTATGACCATGAGCAGCTTCCTTCAATGTATGGATCATAATAAGTTACGGATAACATTGTGAAGAATGGGAATTCCAGAATATTTCTTTGTGTTCATTCAGAACCTGTACAACGACCAAAAGGCAGTCGTTCTAGTAGCACAAAGAGAGGTAGTATTGTTTGTACTAGGTGTTTTCCAGTCAATTCTGACTTATAGTGTCTCTATGTACCATAGAACAAAACATCGCCCTGCCCTGTACCACTCTCACAGTCATTGTCATGTCCCAGCCCATTGGTACAGCCACCATGTCAATCCACCTCATTTAGGCTCTTGGCAGACCGTCTACCTTGCCAAGCATGATATCTCTCTCTAGGAACTGGTTCCTCCTGATAACCTGACCAAGGCACCTGACATGAAATCTTGCCAACCTCAAGGAAATAGTACGTGTTTACAGTCAGGGAAAGCGCGTATTGAGGTTTTATGTTCTTTTTCTATATCCATTCGATCCATACGCCTAACAAATACCCAAATTTTAAACTCTATGAAGACAAATGTGGAATTAGGATGGGAAGAAGGCCCATTAACAGCCTTCAGTAGACAGATGACACAACCTTCTTGCTAAGAGTGAGGAGGACTTGAAGCACTTCCTGATGAGGACCAAAAGCTCCAGCCTACACTGTGGATTATACATTAAGGTAAACTGGACCGATGAGCTACATCATGATGCACAAAGAAGAGATTAAAGTTGTCAAAGATTCCATTTCACTTGGCTCCATAATCAACAGCCACGGGAGCAACGGTCAAGAAATCAAATCGTGTATTGCATAGAACCCAGCTGCTGCTAAAGACCTCTTGAATATGTTAAAAAGCAAAGATGTCACTTTGAAGAGTAAGATGCACCTGACCCAAACCATGGCGTTTTCTATCACGTCCTATTCATATGAAATCTCCAAACTAAAATAAACCTCACTGCCATCGAGTCAGTGCTGACTCACTGAGACCCCTTGTGGGTTTCTAAGATTGTCACTGTTCGTGGGAGTAGAAAGCTCAGTCTTTCTCCCCAGGAGTACCAGGGCTCCTTCTGAGAAAACTCGCCAATGATTAAGAAGACAAAAGAAGAACTGGTGTCTTTGAATGATCATGCTGACAAAGAACCCTAAAGATGCCATTGCTTGCCTGAAGAATGAAGAAACCTGGCTTGGGAGACGTACTCTTAGGGTGCTCCTGAGAGTGAGGGTGTTGAGATTTGGCTCACTTAGTTTGGCGTGAGTAGGGTCTTTTCCCCAGAGCAAAACTTCATGCTTGGTGAAAGAGAGGGTCAGTGAAAAGGAGGAAGACCTGCAACAAGATGGATCGACATTGTCCTTACAAGAGTGGGCTCCAACGTGGCCCCCATTGGGAGGGGGCCGCTGGACCAGGCACTGTTTTGTTCTGTTGTCCATAAATGTGCGAGGCCACACATGTATGGCCTAACAATTCATATATGTATAAGAAAGGACTTTGTTTGGAGACCAGCCTTTGAGACCCCGGAAACTATTTTATCAGAGCCGGGCACCATCTAAAGTCCACGCCACATTTTGCTATTGCACCCGTGTCTTCTGGGTGTCCTTCCTGAAGGCAAGTATGGAGCAGGTCCATCATGTCAGAACTAATTGTTCTTAAGTTGGTCCTACGATTTTATCTTTTAATTTGTTGTTACTTGGGAGCTAATGTATATGTCATATCATTCCATAGTTCAATCATGTCAGTCAGAATTGTATGATTGCTTCTATATCAGTCTCCAAACATATTTTTCCTTCCTGGACTCCTTGAAATCATCTCATTTTTATTTTCCCCACTACCCCCTATCCCCCTCCCCCCAAAACCCTTGTTCTATTTGCTGTCCCTATAAGTTCATCAATCCTGGGTTTCACTTACCGAAAAACAAATAACACAACATCAAGAGGGTGACCTCCTGAAATCCACTGTAATATGAACAAGAATAAACAAAATAAAACAGAATGACCGTCACAGGATTTCCGGAATAATCCATGTCTTAACACAGCACATAGGGTGTTGATGTAGTAAGACACTGTTTGTCTGTCAATCAACAGTACACTACTCTTGGTACAGCTGTCTTCTGCTTCCTCAGACACATTTCCAACTTAAGTCCTCAGGTTCTCAGCATGGCTGAGGTAGAGTCCAGTTCACCCAGTGGAGTTCCCACATGGGGTCTCATCCCTGCAGCTCTGGAGCCTGCTGTGTGACCTGAAGATGCAGTTTTCAGTGTCCCAGCATTCCTCGGCACCCAGCCTGGGTTCCTGGGATACCCCACCAACTGCACACCACCAGAGACACTCCCCACCTAGTGACCCCAGAGCGTCCTCAGTCACTTCAGTCCCCACTAGGAGGTCAGCCTGCCCTCCCCTCCAACCAACAGACATGCACCTACGCTTCCCCAAACATGACCTTCTCCTGCTCTGCCCCTCCCATCAGTAAGCCTCTGACAGTGCCGCCTCCTTCTCCAGGTGACCTCACCCCACATCCACATGGCACCCACTCAGCAGACAACATCTCCCCCATCCCCTGACCATTTGATCCCAGCTGAGGCACAAGTGACCTTGTCTCCACCCCAAGTAAAGGCTTCTGAGTTATCAACTAGTCCACATGGAAGAAGCACACCATCATCAGTCACCAAAGCATGGGAATCCACATCATCCGAAGTTGAAGCAGAGATGACTACAGAGCCTGAACTGTGGGGATCTGGTGTGCAGAAGGCGATGGGTGGCAGTGGGAGCCCAGGATCCATTTCTGGAACTACAATAGGAAATCAGCCTCTGGAGAACGCCCCCTGTCTAAACGGGGGGATGGGAGGAAAGGGGTCACCACCCAGAGTGCTTGGAGAGAGGAGTACAGGAGATCAAAGGCATACATCTGACTTGAACAGTTCAAACTTTGTCAGTAAATGCCCCTCCCCTCCATGATGCGTGCTGTACCTGCTCTGATTTCTAAAATTTTCTGTATTTTTGATTAATATTGCTTTGTTTGTTCATATTAGGGTGTATCTCAGAAGTGCTGTGTCATTGGAAGGCACCCTCTTGAAGTTGTGCTATATGCTTTCCCATTTTGGGGGTATATGAAACCCAGGATTGATGAACATACAGTAAGTAAAATAAGGATTTCAGGGGGGCAGGGGTACAGTGGAGGGGTGGTGTGAAAGGGAGATGAGGTCAAGGGGCCCACGTAGAAAGTATTGTCTGGAAAGTGATTGTGGTGGCAATTGTACAATTCTACTTGACATGGCTGAACTATGGAATGATAAGATATACGCATTAAATCCCAATTAGTAACAAAAAGAAAGAGCTTTGTAAAAGAAGTAATTATATTTCAAGAAAGCATTCCTACCAAGGCCACCTCAAGTCCACACATCCAATACGAGTCCTTCATCCCTCTTCAGACTCATGCAGCCACGTGCAGGGATGCAGAAGGCAGGAACATCGCAGGCCCTGTGGCTGCCGAGTCACGTGGATCCAAGGTCAGTGGCAGGAGGGCAGGGCTCCTGCCGTTGTCAGCGTCCGCGGCAGTGAGGGGGAAGGTTACCAGAACCCTCCTTATGAGAAAGCCACACACCCAAGGAGGCACCATCCGGCTGTGACCTGATTGACAGGTTGGATTCCACCCCTACACTTTTATACATGTGCAGGTTGACCTAAAATCATCGAATTACCACAAGAGGGTTGGTTGCTCTAAATCAGAACGGACACCCGAGCAGCTAGCCACAAGCTGCCCTTATTCGGATGGAAACTGAGCCAGTGGAATGGTGCCACCTGGAAGCACAAAGGGCCAGGAGGCTATGGAAATGAGGATGCTTTCTCTCCAGCTGATAAAACAGGTTGGCCAAAGAGACTGTGCTCCCAGTGGGCGGGGACTAACTCTTCCATGGGTTCATTGTTTTCCTTTCTTGAATTTTCCTAGGTTCTTTCCAAAGAGGATTGTTTTAAGTTGTTGTTGTTGTTGGTGGTGGTGTTGAGAGCCTCAAAGGATTTTTTGTTGTTTTTTTTAACCAGCAAAAATAAAATGTATCTTCTGCCCCCTTTTCAGGCAAGAGAAGAAAAATAGCAATGAACTGTCATATCTGAAATCCTATTCCTATTCTAGAAGGAGACACTGCCTAAAAAGCCCTAAGATGTTACAAGAGGGGAGACAAAGGAAGGAAGAGGGGGACTGGAGGGAGAGAGGATGAGGAAGACTTGTCATCTGACTTGCCCAGAGCCATTCCAGTGGGGTGTGCCTAGCAGCTGGACGAGGAGCTCGCTGATTGATTGTGTGCTACAGTTTGGGATTGGTTGTTTTGTTATTTTCTCACAATCTCTAACACATGTCTTATCTTTCAGAAAGAAGATGGTTTTTCAATTTTTTCCCCTTTGTTTTGTTACTAGAATTCAAATGCGCGGTGTGAGTTTCTGCCAGCCCCATTCACTGTGGTGTTTCTATAGATCAGAACTGCCTTTCTTTGAGATGGAATTTGTCAGGCAAAAGCCAGGATGGCTTGTAGATGCGAAAAGTGGTACGTTTCCTAAGAGAAGCACCCCAGGATCCCAACTTGTTTCTGAAGGGGGTGAATGCTACTCTCCCCCGCGGATTGTCACTTCTGTGTGCTCCCTTGATCACTGATAGTAGGTTCTCGCTGGCCCACACAAAACCCCCAGAGTATCATTTTCTCCTTCTCGGCATTTTCTTTTAGGCAAAGGGAGTACCTCATTTATAAAATACTAGATGCAAAATAGTGACTTACTTAGGGCCACTACAGCCCTCCCACTTGTCTGATGTCTTTAAGAAACACGGTGCTTCTCCTCACATCCTGTTTTAGTGGCCACGGTGGTGGTTCAGTGGCAGAATTCTCCCCTCCCAGGTGGGAGACCCATGCTTGATTCCCAGTGCAGGAGAGCATAAAACCAGAGGCATTTGATAAGATCGATCTGAACGCAGAGTCTTAACTCCAGCTGAAAGCCTTGACTTGGGTCTAGAATGCGTGCTGAATGTTCAAAGCTGCCTTTTCTCATAGCAGTTCTCTGGACCTACCCTTGATGCTGACCTAATGATTGACCCTAAAGAGACGTTCCACCATCTATTCCCAGAGAGTCTTTCCACTAGGAGCAGATGCAAGATGCGATCACTTTTACCCAAAGGAGCGTGATGTACCGCATTATTAATCCATCCTTACAGTGGCCCTCCAGAAACAGACAGGATAGTGGAAGGAATTTTTAGAGCAACTTTAATTTAAAAAAAACACCTGCCCAGCCCTTGCCTTGTGACCATCCTGGAAGAAACTGAAGAGCATGTTTGCAATTCATATCCTGAACCATATACTGTTATCCATCTCTCCCCACTTTTTAATGTCCTGCCTTTGCCTCTCCTTATAGTCCATCAGCCAATTTGGGTTTTGTAACCTTTAGCTCCTGCTCTAACCATACAAAATTATCTTTTCCCTCGCTATCCAGTAGTGTGGCCATGGGCACTCTGAGAATTTGGACCCCTTCCACCCCGCAAGAAACCGCCATTGATTTATGTTAAGTGGACTCTGTGATGTTGGTCTAGCACAGAAGTCAGAAAACTTTTGAGATGGAAGAGCCAATCCTGTCCCTCACACCAACTTAAAAATGATTTGAGAATCCTAAGTATGTTTTTACAGACAAATGAAATCACCATTATATAAACAATATCCTTTCATTTTTTTTCCAATGTTACCTCTGAGCCACATATATACCGACAAAGTACATATGGCTGGACACTTGAAGTTTGGCATCCCTGGTCTAGGACATCCCACCATGCACATCAAGCTACCAACCTCCCTTTTTTGTCCATAATCACCACCTGCTGTCCTGCCACCGCCAGCGTGTCATTGGAGCCTGCTCTGTTACTATGTTGATAAGCAGGTTCCAGGGGGACTTCCAGGATAAGACAGAGTAGGAAGAAAGGCCTGGCAGCAATTGCTTCCATTTGGCAGCCGCTGAGACAGCAGCAACGGTCTGGGTAGCCAAAGTTTGTCCCTGAAGCACCAAACAGATGAGATGAGTCATGCACCCCTAGCTACTGCTGCTGAAAAGTGAAGGTGCTGTAGTATTTTCTTGAGGATTTAGGATCATGAGTCCAAACACATTGTGCCTAGGACGGCGTCAAGAAGGTTGTGAAGCTTTTCCTCTTTTGTGCACATTAAAACAGTCCTAGCTGTCACTAGTGCCCAGGAGCCCTGGTGACACTGTAGCTTTCAAGCTGGGCTGCTAACGACATGGTCCACCGTTTGAACCCATCGGTCTCTCTGTGGAAACTCCAAGGGGGGAAGATAAGGCTGTCTGCTTCTGTGTTAGTCTGAGTACTTTAGAGAAACAAATCCACAGAAACTCATGTATAAGAGAGAGTTTTATATAAAGGGTAAGTGCACATTAAGAAAACATCCCAACCCAGTGCTGCCCATGCCCACAAGTCCAATATTAACTCATTAACCCATATGTCCGACACCAATCCACAAAGTCCTCCTTCATCTCATAAAACACACGCAATGATGCCGACTGCAGGAGGAAAGCTGAGTCAGTGAATGTGTAAGCATCTCAGCGCCGGCAGGGGTCTCCACACGGGTGCCCCAGCACCAGGGCTGCATTGGTGTAAGTCCATGCGGCTTCTCCTTGGGAATGGCCTGCAGGCAGTGAGTCTTGCCAGCTGAAGCAGGGAACTGGCTAATGCAGCTACACACTGGTCTGACCATCACAAATCAAGAGACCCAAGAACTAGAAAATGAGGCTCACTGAGATATTTATCTCTCTGCCCTTCAATTAGCCTCTCATATGTTTATCGGCCAGGTTGGCACAATAAGCTTTAACTGTATCAGCTTCTGTAAAGATTTACCGACTAGAAGCTGCGTGGCTATGAGTCACAGTCAGCTTGAGGACAGTAGGTTTGCTTTTGGTTTTGGTTTGAGTTGCACATCTCTGAAAAACCTGAACTTGGCAAGTTGAAAACACGCTGATTAGAATCAAGAGTATCTTTCCTTCTAGACGGATGCAGCTCCGAGCAGGGACCATCTGCCCTGGCAGCCCTGCCTGCCCTGCCCATGGGCTATCTCCTCGCTCTCATCAGGGATGCTCTCTTAGTCATGCCTAGGCTTTTTCACTCACCATTCCTTCCACCTAAAATGCCCCACACTTCCTGCCCAGGTAATCTCATGGCTGGCATCTCATTTCCTTCAGGCCCTACTCAAAGGTTCCTTCCTCATTCTTAAAGAACTATCCATTCTTGTGTCTCAACCTAGAACATTCCTGACTCATAGTAAGCTTCAACTAATATTTATTGAGTGAGTAGCAGGAAAGAATAACATTTCTGGGTATACCTCACTTCCTGTTCCTTCGAGAAGCCTCTTTCTATGTCAACCAGTTAGTTGTGAGTCACTTCTTTCTGTTAGTAAGGCTTTTATTGTCCTCCTGATCTTTGACTTTGTTGTACTTTTTCTCCTAGAATTTCTTAATTGTTCCCCCTCCAGAGTTACAACAGAACCTTATTCTTCCGGTTTCTGTGAGAGTGAAGCCATCTATATGTGCAAAGGGCTTAGACCAAGACCCCTCATACAAGAATGTTGTCATCCAAGGGGCAGGCTGAGACATCACACAGGAAGGAAGTCCGCATGGAGCTGTGAGTCACGCCGCGTGGAGGAGACAGTATGAAAGGAGATGATGTTTTAAGAAGCTTTTGTGGTTGAACTGCTGACCTCTCATGAAACCTCCATCAATTCAGGGTTAGAGACAGGACTCTAAAATTGGATCTAAATCTTGCATTTCTTATTGTTTTTGTGTATTTGGCAACCTGAATAAAGAGAGTGTTTGTTCCCTGGGTATTGTGAAGCTCACAGTAAATAAGATCATGAAGTTCAGAAAATGGTCTATTCATTTCCTCAGAGAATGGGTTATTCGCGTATGCACTTGTCCTTCAGTAAAACAGCTGGTCCTGTCCATGTAAGCATGAGAACCTTGAGCCCAATCCCCATTCTCGAAGATTCTGCCTGATAAGATTGACCTTAAGAATCTAGGATGCAAATCAAAATAATAGAAATTTACACCCATCACCTTACATGTGCTGGACCTAGAAGATCTCTTTCTCAGCAGTCAGCTGTTGGCCCCCACAAGGGAGGAGCAGGTCTGATTAGCAAATATCATCACATACACCTGAGAGGAAGACTCTGCTTTAAGAGAAGTTACTACAGGCAAAGACAAGACGCCTAGTTAACCTCGTGGTGGTGATAGGTCATGTCAGCATTGAAGGACGCAAATACTGTAGAAAGCCGTATTGAGGTATTTAATGAAGATCCATTTGAATAAATATTGGATTTCTAAATTTCCCAATAAAATATCTGTTCTCTTTTATGTGTAAATATGTGATCTTTCTGGTTTTTAAACCTACTGATTCACTCTTGAAATTTCCAGAAATGATTTTTGTCTTGTTCTCCGACGTGCCTGGATTCATCTATGCTATGGGCTGTGTTCCTGGGCAGGAAGGGGCAGCTTTTCTTATCCGTCCCTTCATAGAAAAAATATTTTGATTCACACTCAACCTCCTTGGTGATTCACATCAAACATAACACTGTTAATAAATACCTGCATTTGATATGTGAGTTTACAAGATTCTTCCATTTCTGTTAGCCTCATAATATACAATTTAAGCATTTGGGAAAACGGTAGTGATGTGATAGCAAACAGATGACGTCAGGACTTTTTTTCTTAGTAGCGTGGCTAGTATTTCTGTTAGTTCTTGATCATAGGCTGTCTTCTGAAATGGTAGAACATCAACCAAGTAATTTTGGGACAGTGAGAGTGTATTTCTTGGATGCTGTCTTTACCATTCGGTGTGTTGCCCCAAAAAAATCCTTTAAATATTGCAACGCAAGGCTTGAGCAATTCCTTCGGTTGTTTCAGCTTGGGGAATGCTGAGTGTGTGCTTCCCCTTAGGTTTTGCACATTACATTTGGCTTTTTCTTCTCAAAGAAAGAAACTCAAAGTGACACTGAAGGCACTGGTGAAAAATCAGGCCCTCGGAATTGACTTATTCATCTTGTCTAAGCCAAGAAATTTGAGTGACAGCTGCATGGTCAACCAGCTGAAAGAGCTCCATATACATGCTATTCCAAAGAAAGGCGACCCAATGGAATGTGGACATTATCACACAATAGCATCAATATCACACACAAGTAAATTTTTGCTGAAGATATTTCAAAATAGTTGTGATAGTACATCATTAAGGAACTGCAAAAAAATCAAACTGGATTCAGAAGAAGGTGTAGAATAAGAGATATGACTGCTGATGTCACGTGAATATTGGCTGAAAGAAGAGAACGCAATCATATCATCGTGTGCTCACCTTCTCAACATGATAGCTGAAGACAAATGCGTGCATAAGCAAATGTGGTGAAGAAAGCTGATGATGCTCCGCTATCAAAGGATAGGGGTCTGACAAGTTTGAAGGTAAACAAATGACCATCTAGCTCAGAAGCAAAAAAGCCCACATGAGAGAAGCACACCAGCCTGTGTGATCACGGGGTGTTGAAGGGTTCGGGTATCAAACATCAAAGAACAAACAATCAAATCATTGTGAATGAGGGGGAGTACAGATTGGAGACCTAAGACCTCTCTGTAGGCAACTGGGCATCTCGTTAGAGAAGGGCCATGGGGAGGAGACAAGCCAGTCAGGGTATAGTGTAGCAACGATGAAACATTCAACTTTCCTCTAGTTCCTAAATGCTTTGTTCCCCCCACTATCATGATCCCAATTCTACCTTACAAATCTGACTAGACCAGAGGATGGTACAGATAGGAACTGGAAACACAGGGAATCCAGAACAGGTGATCCCTTCAGGACCAGTGGTGAGAGTGGCAATACCAGGAAGGTGGAGGGAGGGTAGGGTAGAAAGGGGGAACTGATTACAAGGATCTACATATAACCTCCTCCCTGAGGGATGGACAACAGAAAAATGGGTGAAGGGAGATGTCAAACAGTGTAAGATATGATAAGATAATAATAATTTATAAATTATCAAGGGTTCATGAGGGAGGAGGAAGTGGGGAGGAAGGGGGGAAATGAGGAGCTGATAAGGACTTAAGCAGAAAGCAAATGTTTTGAGAATGATGATGGCAACAAATGTACAAATGTGCTTGACACAATGGATGGATGTATGGATTGTAATAAGAGTTGTACAACCCCCAAAAAATAATTTTAAAAAAATAAGAGAACACCAGAGAAATGTTTATCCATGTTATATTGACTACACTAAGGCATCTGGCTATGTCAATCAAATTATTGAGAACACTTCAAATAATGAGAATTCCAGAACACTTGATTGTGCCCACACAGAGCATGTACATAGAACAAGAGGCAGTCATTCAATTCACCATATTTATTCAACCTGTATGCTCAACAAATAATACAAGAAGTTTAACTGTGAGGAAGCCAGCATCAGGACTCAGGGGAAGACTCGTGAACAACTCGTAATAGGACACCATCTTGCTTGCTAAAAATGATGAGATTTGAAACACGTAATGTGAAGAGCAAAGCCTTCAGTCTTAGGCATAAAGGAAACAAAAGCCCCATGAGCGGACCAATAAGCAACATCACGAGAGATTGAGAAAATAAGGAAATTGTCAAGGGTTTCATTTTCTATGGATCCACAATCAATGTCCATGGAAGAAATCAATTGGCGCATAGAATTGGGCAAATCACTTACACAAGACCTCTTTAATATATTAAAGAGCCAAAATGTCGTTTTGAATGCTACGGTGTGCCTTATCCAAGCAGTGGCATTTTCATCAACCCTTATGCACGTACAGGCTGTACAATAAATAATGAACAGAACAGAACTGATTGGGGGGAATTTAAAAACTAAAGAATTGGTTCCTTAAATGATAGCATTGGCAACGAATAGAGCATGGCCTTCCAGAAGAGCAAACAAAACTGTCTTGGAAGAAATGCAGACAGCCTGCTTTTTAAAAGCAAGGTGTCCAGACTTCATCACACATACATTGTACATGTTATCAGGAGGGACCAGCCCTGGAGAAGGATATCAGATTGGTAAAGTAGAAAGTCTGCAAAAAAGAAGACCTTCAGTGAGATGGACACAATGACTAAGGATGGGCTCATACATGGACTCAAACATAGCATGGTGGTGACAATGGCACAGGGCCAGGCCGCGTTCCATCTTGTTGCAAATCGGATCCCCTGGAATCCCAACCTGCTCTACAGCACTGGACCAGGAGGACACAATAAGCTCTTGAAGGTCACACGCAATGGCCACACATTGAAACTTCTGTCTGCTTTGGCGAAGTGTCCCTTTATGCTGCCAGAGAGCACCAAAGACCGTGAGTGATCATCTTTGAGGCTCCGTGTCTTCCCGCTGAGCGCACTACGGGCACGCTGCAGGTACAGATGCAAGGGGGTGGAACGCAGTGCTTTATGGCGTTGCTCAGATCAAAGGACTCTGAAAGTTCTAAAATTTGGGGATAGGAGCCAGAGTAGCAGAGATTGAGTCATGATTTGAAAACGACAACTAACTTACTGGCTATCAAAAGAGATAGTATCTGGGGTGTTAAAGGCCTGAAGATAAACAAGCGGCCATCTAGCTCAGAAGCAACAAAGTCCACATGGAAGGACCTACCTGTGTGATCATGAGGTTCTGAAGGGATCAGGTATCAGGCATCAAAGAACAAAAATCATATCATTGGGTGCACACCTCCATGATATGATCGCTGAGGACAAACGGGTGCATAAGCAAATGTGGCGAAGGAAGCTGATGGTGTCCGGCTATCAAAAGGTATAGCATCTGGGGTCTTAAAGGCTTGAAGGTAAACAAGCGGCCATCTAGCCGAGAAGCCCACATGGAAGAAGCACACCAGCCTGTGCGACCACGAGGTGTTGAAGGGATCAGGTATAAGGCATCATCAGAACAAAAAAATCTTACCAGAGTGAATAAAGGGAGAAGTGCAGAGTGGAGACCCAAAGCCCATTTGTCGGCCACTGGAGATCTCCTTGCAGAGGGGTCTAGGGGAGGAGATGAGTCAGTCAGGGTGCAATGTAGCACCGATGAAGAATACAGCTTTCCTCTAGTTCTTAAATGCTTCCTCTCTCCGCTCCCCCCCCCCCCCACTATCATGATCCGAATTCTACCTTGCAAGTCTGGCTAGACCAGAGGATGTACACTGGTGCAGATAGGAGCTGGAGGCACAGGGAATCGACGGTGGACGTTACCTTCAGGACCAGTGCTGTGAGTGGCGATACTGAGAGGGTAGAGGGAGAGTGGGTTGGAAAGAGGGAACCAATTACAAGGATCTACATGTGATCTCCTCCCTGGGAGACGGACAACAGAAAAGGGGGTGAAGGGAGATGTCGGACAGGGCAAGATATGACAAAATAATAATTTATAAATTATCAAGGGCTCATGAGGGAGGAGGAAGTAGGGAGGGAGGGGAAAAAAAGAGGACCTGATGCCAAGGGCTTAAGTGGAGAGTAAATGCTTTGAAAATGTTGAGGGCAAAAAATATACAGATGTGCTTTATACAATTGATGTATGTATGGATTGTGATAAGAATTGTATGAGCTCCCAATAAAACGTTTTTTTTAAAGATTTAGATTCCTAAAACAAAGCAAAACAAAAAAACTAGCTTACCATCTCCCAGAAGATGGAATTTTAGAAATATTCCTTTCTAAGTGAGGTTGGTGAAACCTCAATACATGTCATCCAGGAGAAAAGCAAAAAAAACTGGCAAAGGGGACCATGTTTGGTAATGCATTATAAGGGCTATCAAAATGAAGGGGACCCTCAATGAGGCGATTGACACAATAGCCAAAGCATGGACTTCAACATGCCAGTGATCATGAAGTTGGCACAGCACCAGGTAACATTTCATTCTGTTATTCTTAAAGTCAGGAGTTGGGGCAACTCAACAGCAACTAACAGAGCCTTGGATTGCTTGGGGGGAAGAAACTGTCCTATCATGCTAGGAAGTTTTGAATGGGTTCTTTAGAGAAAAAATATAAAGCAATTGTCCACCCCCAGTTCTGGGAAAAAAAACTGGCCAGGAATCTGAGTGCACATATTTTGGCTGAGACACTCAAATGCTCTTTTGTAATTTATACGACTGTGTGTACAGCTACTCTGGGGAGAACCACTGCTTTTTCTTTGGCAGAGACTAGCTAGATGCATAAATGCAAGCATGATTCGTCTGTCTTGGGAGCACTGTATTTGCCAGTCTCCCTGCTCTAACCTACAGGATGTGGGCAGCAGTGCTAGGCACATCCTTCTCGGTCTGGCCACGATCATCTATTCTCTGTTGTCTCTACCTTGCTTTGAGTACAGGTCGCATGTGGAAAGCAGGAAGGCCGTGAGATGGGAGGGGCCAGGGTCCCTAGTTACTGCTTGACTGTAAGCTCCGGGAGCAGCAGGATACATATGACATTGTGACATAAGCAGAAAATAAACTTTTATTGTCTTAAGTCAACTCTAGTTGACAGTACAACTAGAGTTGATTGCTCTGAATGATGCTTTTCCCCCATAGAATTCAAATGCACAGTATTACAAACTATTGTCTACACTTTAAAAAACCAGCTTTCTTGTGGTATGATTGACTTAAAATGAACCTCACATATTTAGAGAGTACTATTTAATGAGTTTTAACATATATGTATATCTGTGAAACTATCACCACATTCAAAATACCAAGCATTTCTATCATCCTTCCTTCTTTTTTTTTTAAACATTTTATTAGGGACTCATACAACTCTTATCACAATCCATGCATATACATACATCAATTGTATAAAGCACATCTGTACATTCTTTGCCCTAATCATTTTTTTTCTTTTCTTTTTTCACATTTTATTAGGGGCTCATACAACTCTTATCACAATCCACACATATACATACATCAATTATATAAAGCACATCCGTACATTCTTTGCCCTAATCACTCTCAAAGCATTTACTCTCCACTTAAGCCCTCTGCATCAGGTCCTCTTTTTTTCCCCCTCCTTCCCCGCTCCCCCCTCCCTCATGAGCCCTTGATAATCCACAGATTGTTATTTTGTCATATCTTGCCCTATCCGGAATCTCCCTTCCCGCCCCACTTCTCTGCCGTCCATCTCCCAGAGAGGAGGTCACATAAAAGCATCCTACCTTCTTACCACTCCCTACCCTATATGTGACTTTACATTTTCTAGAAAGGTATATATAAATGGAATCATATAGTGTGTATCTTTTAGTCTGGCTTCTCTCACATAGCTTAATGATTTAGAGATTTTTCCATTTTGATGAATGCATCAAAGGTTTTGTTTTTCCTGTTCATTACTGTGTAGTATTTCATTGCATACAATTCATTTTTCCATTCACCTGCTGATGTATATTTGAGCTATGTGTAGTTTTCTGTGATCACAAAAAGAACGTTGCAAAGAACACTTCTGTACAAGTCTTTATATGGTCATTTATATATTTTTATTTTAACAAATCATTTTATTGGGGTGCTTACATATATTATAACAGTCCATGCATCCATTATATCAAGTGGACATGTACAAATGTTGCCATCAACAATTTAAAAATATTACCTTTTGGGGGGCCCTTTGTTATTAGCTCCTCTTTATCCCCTCCCTTGCTCACCCAACCACCCTTGGGAACTCTTACTATGTTGTGTATTATTGTTATTGTTATTATTATTATACATATCTTACATCACCCATTCAATCCCTACACTACTATCCTGCTGTTCATCCCCCTCGAGGGTGGTTATTCTGCTATCATTCGCTCTCTGTTCCCACATCCCCGCCTTGCCCCCTGTGGTAATCACCTAATCTGGTGTCAATTTGAGGATTAAGAGTGTAGGGGTGGAGTCTAGCCTGCCAATCTGGAGGTAGCCAATGAGACCTCTGTGTGGGCCTGGCCTTCTCCTGAGAATTCTGGGAAAGCCAGTACTTCCTCCTTGGAGGCGGGAGACACTTCTCTCTCGCTCTGACACTCCCTGGGAGACATAGCAGCTGACAAGACACATGGACCCATCCTGATGCAGAGACCCCTGCCGGTGCTGAGATGTTTCCAACACCACTGGATCCAAAGACTTTCTACCCACTGGCCTATGATCTTCTATATTTGGCATCTTTGCATGTGTTTTGTGAGTCTGAAGAGGACTTTATAGATTGGTATCAGACATATGGGCTAATATCAGTCTTATGGACTTGGTCTGGACTGGGCTGGGATGTTTTCTCAATGTTCAATTGCTCTTGTATATAAATCTCTTTCTTATACACATACGTGTGTCCATGGATTTGTTTCTCTAGTCTACCCAAATTAACACACCCCCTTTCGCTTCCCCCACCCTCCTGGAATTATTACTCCCATTACTGTTTCTGAGGATTTTGTGTATCCTGAATTCTGTTTATTGAAACCTCTTGTCTGTACCAATGTATGTACACTGGTCTAGCAGGATTTTCAAGGCAGGACTGAGATCATAATAGTGAGAGGAGGAGGGCTTAAAGAGTGTTGTGTTTCATCAGCGCTAAACTGCCCCTGGATATATGTGGCCATGTGTTTTGTGTCTCTTGAGTAAAATGCCCCAAAATGGAATGGCAGGTTTGTATGGCAAGTTTCACGCTGTAAGAAGCTGTTGGACTACTGCTATAACCCATTGTTCAACATCCTTTCCAATATGTGCATGATCATTTTAAATTTTAGTCATCTTACTGGACATGTATCCATTGGCATCCTCATTGTGATAGTAATGCATTTCCTTAATTAAGGAAATTAATTAAGGAAATTAAGGAAATTTGACATTGAACTTATTTTGGAGTTTGTTTGACATTCATACACCTTCTTTGGGGAAATACTTTCTCATTTTTTGCCCATTAAAAAAAATTAGGTTGTTTACCATCTTCAGGCAGTATTTCTTTCCTTTTGTACCTAGGATCACTATGAGGCAGAACCAACTCAAGGGGACCTAGCAACAACATCTTATTAATGAGTTGTGTGTGAGAGAGATATACTCCATATAGAAGGTATTTGTTAGATATATGTTTTTAAAGTATTTCTTCCCTATATGTGATGGAGTTGTTCATTTTATTAACAGTTTATTTTCAAGACCAAATGTTTTAAGGGTTTGATGAAGCACAATTTCTCATTTGATTGCTTTTTCTTTAATAATTTGTTCTTTCTTTCAAAACCACCAGCCCTGCTATGGAAGAAGACAGAACTTTCTACTCTTGTAAAGAGTTGCTGTCTTGGAAATTCACAGGGGCAATTCTATCCTGCCCTATAGGGTGGTTATAAAACAGCATCAAATCTATGGCAGTGAGTTTGGTTTGGTTTTTCCCCTTATTTAAGAAATCTTGGCTTAATCCAAGGGCACTAAGATTTTCTTTAATGATTCCTTTTCTGGCATTAGCTCTTAAATTTAGGCCTAGGATTCAATGGTATTATGGTTAAGTTGAGATTCAACTCAAGTGGTGATCTCACTGTTCCAGCACCACTTGATGAAAAGATAGCCATTTTTCCATGGAATTTCTTGGTACTCTTTTCCAAACTCATTTAGCCAGTTCACTATATACCAGTGCCCATCTATTTCCATTCACATCTAGCTTTATACATATACAAATACACTATGCTGTTTGTCTTTACACTGTTTTGTTTTCTAAAATGTCTTAAAACCAGGTAGAGACTTTCAGCTTGGTTCCTCTTTTTGAATATTGCTTGAGTCTTTTAATGCATGCGCACAGTCTGTCTCTCCATTTGTCTTGCTTGCTTTGCTATTGAGCTGACCCTGTTTAGGTTTTCTTTAATTTCTCAAAATGTTTTTTCGTTTTCATTGTGCAGGGTTTGTACGAGATTTGTCAAATTTAATGTTAAATGTTTCATATTTTTATGAAATTGCAAATGACATGGTTTAATTTTTACTTTCTGGCTATTCGTCGGATAGTATATAGAAATACAGTTTGAGTATGTTAGTCTTGTGCCCTGCAACCTTCTGAAAAGGATTTTTCAATTTAGATAATTATGCCATCTGTGGCTAACAATAGTTTTCTTTCTTTCATAACTGTATGCCTATTATTTCTATTGCCTGCCTGATTGCTAAGGCTAAGATTTCCAGAAAAGGTTAAATTGAAGTGGTAAATAGACTCATCTTTGTTTGTTCAATGTGAGCTATATATAGGATTATCTCCCATAGCCCATTGCCTTCAAGTCAATCCTGATTCATAGGGACCCAGTAAGACAGAGCCGAAATGCTCCATAAGATTTCCAAAGCTGTAAGCTTTATGAAAGCAGATAGCCACATTTTTCTCCTATGGAGTATCCAACCTTTCAGTTAGCAGCTGAGGCACTCACCCACTGTGCCACCAGGGTTCCTTCTTCTGAACTAGTTTTCAAAGGCTAATGGTTGGACCTGCCCCCCAGATATTCTGATTCAAACTGATCTGAGCTGTAATATCGGAATCTCCATTTCCAAAAGTTTCCAAAGCATTCTCATGACAAGCACTAGAACTGCTCTAGAGCTTCAGTGTCTTTCCTCTTGTGACCATTAGCTTTTGTGTCAACTTGACTGGGCCAGGGCACTCCATAGTTTGAAAGTAATCCCTATGATGTGATCTAATGACTCAATGTCATCAACTCCACGAGGGAATCTAACATAGCATACTCAACTCTGTGACCAGCCAGCAGTTGCGATGGGCTGCAAGCATTTTGGGTAGTTTATAGCTGTGATGCAATTAGAAGAAAGACTCTCGGGGGTGTGGCCTGCACCTGTGCCAGCAGACTACAAGGAAGAGCTTGTCACTTCTCTTGGCTCTGGATCCTTCATATACTTCGTGGACTTCTTGCCATAATGCCCACCAATCCCAGGAGCCATGAGTAGATTGCTGATGTTGGATTAGTTCGATTCTGCATTGATCAGCCTGTTTCAACTTCCAGCTTCCTGATATGTCATCACCCAGCTACATGAGTCAGAAGAAGCATCCAGCTTAACATCTGACCCACAGACTTGAACTTACTCTGTTCTACAACTGTGTTAGCCATTTCTTGAAATAAATATCTTTCTATATCCATACACATGTAAGTATCACTGGTTTTGCTTCTCTAGTGAACTCAACCTCACTTCTCTTACAGCCTTCTGGTCTTCATAGGTTGACCAACTTTTTCAGGATTTCCCAGGACTTTCCTGATTTTAGCACCCGTTCTAGGGAAATGAGATGGTTTACCACTCTAGTACCAATTGATGACTTCTTATTTGCAAGAGCTGTTTCAAGTTCATTCAGGGCTCAATTATAACTGAATCCTTGAAGGTGAAAAGGGCAGACTCCTAGATAACCAAAGTTACCATGGTGGTCGAATCTCCAGGTGATGCAAACAGTTAACATGATAGTCTGCTAGCCAAATGGTTGGAAGTTTGAAGGCACTCAGAGGTTTCTCAAGAGATGTGCCTGGTGGTCTGCTTCCCAAATACCAGCTGTTGAAAAAATCCATGGAGCGCACTTGTCCTCTGACACACTTAGAGGTTATTCAAGTCAGTGTTAACTTGAGGACAACTGGTTTAACCATGCTGGTGTGTGTGAGTTATCAGGTCTTTATGCAGGTAAATTCCTGTACTGTTATTGTTACTAGGTGCCATCAAGTGATTTCCAACTCAGCAATTCCATGCACAACAGAATGAAACATTTCCTAGTCCTGTGTCATCTTCACAATCATCACTATGTTTGAGTCTATTGCTGTAGCCACTGTGTCAATCCATTTCATTGGAAGTCTTCCTCTTTTTAAGTGACCATCTGCTTTACCAACCAGAGGCTGGTGTCTCTTAATAACATGTCCAAAGGATGTGAGATAAAGTCTTGCAATTCCTGCTTCTAAGAAGCATTCTGACTATTTTGATCAAGATAGATTTTTTTTTCATTTTTCTGACAGTCCATGCAGTATTTAATATTCTTTGCCAACAGAACAATCCAACTCATCAATTATTCTTTAGTCTTCCTTTTTCATTGTCTACATTTAACATGCATGTGAGGCCTTTGCAAAGATCTTAGAAGTCAAAGGGACCTTTCTACACTCAACACTTTTAAAAAATCTTTTGTGATAGATTTAACCAATGCAATTGGTTTTTGATATTTTGACAGCAGCTTCCGTATATGTTAATGAGTCTTCCTACAATGCTGATGCTATATTTTCCTCACATAGTGCAGTTTATTAGATTACTTTTCTCAGCATATAAATTTAGTATATATGAAGAAATGATATAACCATGATGCACAACTTTTCTGATTTTAAATCAAGTAGGAGTCCTGGTGGTGCAGTGGTTACTTGTGCTGCTATCTGCAAGATCAGCAGTTTTAAACCATCGGTCACTCCTTGGGAGAAAGACAGGGCTTTCTGTAGTCTTGGAAACTCACAGGGGGCAATTGTACCCTGTCATATAGGGTTGCTATGAGTCAGCATCAACTCAATGGCAGTGAGTTTGGTATTTTGGTTTTAATATTCTTTTGTTCTGTTGAACGACTGACTCTTGGTCTATCTATAGGTTCTCCATGGGCACAATCAGATGTTCTGGAATTCACATTTCCATCCGCAACTCCTTACCCTTGGCAGTCAATAAAATGCAGGCAAATATCCTTCTGTTACTCTCGGCTTTCCACCAAGATCCATCTGACACAGGCAATGATATCCCTTGTTCGACATCGTCTTCTGAATCCAGCTTGAATTTATGATAGTTCCCTGTTGATGTACTGCTATAACTGTTTTTGAATTATTTTTAGCAAAATTTAAGTTGCATGTAATACTAGTGATATTGTTAAATGATTTCTGCACTCTGTTGGATTGCATTGATTGGGAATAGGCACCAAAAGGGGTCTCTTCCAGTAAGTCTTGGAGCTGCTTACAGATTTCTTGGAAAAGCCAAGTAAGTAAACACTTTGCACATTGCATCTGTTGTTGAAACATCGAAATGTGTATTCTTCCTGCAGGCTTGTCATTGTCAGTGCCTTTGCTGCAGCTCACACTGCGTCCCTCATACTTGCCTGATCATATGCCGCTACCTGCTCAAGTGGTTGAACATTGTGATTGGTAGGTTGATTGTGCCAACCTGGCCGATAAACACATGTGGGATTAATTAAAGGGTGAAGAGATAAATGGCTCGGTGAGCCTTGCCTTTCTTGTCTCTTGCTCTTTGATCATCAGACCAGTGTACAGCTGCCTTGCTTGTTTTTTGTCTCAATTTGAAAGCTACATTACCTGTGGGACACCTAACCCGTGGACTGTGTTGCTGTAATTTGAGGTTCCTTCAAAACCTGCTTCACCACACCATTGGACTATACCTCTCTTGAGCTGGGGACTGTCAGACCCTGTCATCTGGCTGACTGTTGGTGACCTGCCTTGCTGTTTGCTGCCTGTGGCCAGATACCCTGAATTGCTTTACAGAGCACTACCCAGCAGCCCTCTAGACTTGTAGGACTGCCAGTGTATTAGCTGTCTCACGGAAGTGAGTTGCACTGAGCCATTTGTACTGCTCTATAGATTAATCAACTGTTGATTTCTTATGTTATCTAGCTGTGTATATATGTGTGTGTATATATATATGTGTGTGTGTGTATATATATGTGTATATATATATATGTGTGTATATATATATATATATATATATATATATATATATATAATCATCAGTGTCCTGGTTTGTTTCTCTAGAGAACCCTGTCTAACATCAACATAAACCAAATCTTTTTGGTATAGTGACTCTGTGCATTATATTTGCCATCTTTTGATGTTTCTTGCATCTTTTAATATTTTAACCACAGGATCTTTCAATATTGCAGCTCTAGGCTTCAAATTTTCTTCAGTTCTTTCAGCCTGAAAAATAGCAGTATGTTTTCCCGATTTGGGTTTTAAACTCCTCCAGGTCTTTTCACATTTTATTACAACACTTTACTTTGCCTTCTCCATCTGCCCTTGGAAATCTTCTGTTCAGCTCTTTTACTTTATCATCTCTTCCAGAGAAATTTTCAAACTCTTTCTTGACATCCATTTTGGTCTTTTCTTTCTTCTCTGTCTTTTAAATGACCATTTGCTATCTTTATATTTGATGTTCTTGATGTCATCCCGGTGCTTCTCTGGTCTTTGATCATTAGTGTTCGATGCATCAAATCTATTCTTGAACTGGTCTCTAAATACTGGTGGGATGTATTCAAGGTCATAACATGGCTCTGTTTTCATTATCTTCAACTTCAACTTGAGCTTACATAGAGGCAATTGATAGTGTACTTCACAATTAGCTCTTGGCCTTGTTCGGACAGGCAATATTAAGCTTCCTTCTCCATAATCTTCCATAGATGTAGTCAATTTGTAACCTGTGTATGCTATTCAATGAGACCACCATGTGTAGTCACTGTTTATGATGCAGAAGAAAGGTATTTTCAAGGAATAAGTCATTGGTTTTGCAAGATACTATCATATCATCTCTACCATGATTTCTATTACCAAGGTCATATTTTCCAACTACTAATCCTTTGTTTCCAACTTTCCCATCCTAATCACCATTCGTTATCAGTGCATCTTAATTGCATATTTCATCCGTTTCAGATGGCAGGAGTTGACAAAAAATCTTTAAGTTATTCATCTATGGTGTCAGTGGTTGGTACATACATTTAAATAATGGTCAGATTAACTGGTTTTCCTTGTAGGCATAAGGGTGTTATCCTATCACCAACAGTGTTGTACTGCAGGGCTGATCTTGGAATCTTCTCTTTGATAATGAATATGACAATATTCTTCCTCAATTTATCATTTCCAGCAGGGTAGACCATATGACTGTCTGATTTTAAATAGCCAGCACAGGGCCATTTCAACTTACTGATGCCTAAGATACCTATTTTCAAATGTTCCATTTCATTTTTTTCCAATTTCTAGAAGCTTTAAAAAATAATTTTATTGGGAGCTCGTACAACTCTTATCACAATCCATAGATCCATCCATTGTGTCAAACAACATTTGTACATTTGTTGCCATCATCATTTTCAAAATATCTTCTACTTGAGACCTTGGTATTAGCTTCTCATTTTCCCCCACCCTCCCTCATGAATTCTTGATAATTTATAATTTTTTTTCATGTCTTACACTAATTCTTTTCTGTTGACCATCCCCCTGGCACGGGTTTATATGTAGACTGGTTCCCCATTTCTCCCCGCACCTTCCCCTTACCATCCTGGTATGGCTAATCTCATTATTGGTCCTGAGGGGTTTATCTGTCCTGGATACCCTGTGTTTCCAGGTCTTATCTGTACCTATGTACATGCTCTGGTTTAACCAGATTTGTAAAATAGAATTGAGGTCATGATAGTGGGGTGGGGGTTGAGGGGGAGGCATTAAAGAACTATATTTTTGTATGTTTCATCGGTCATATACTGCACCATGTTCCATTTCATTTTGACAACTTCTAATAGTAAGAGTAATAGTTTCTACATTACATGTTCTAATTTTTAATGAGTATTTTAAATTATTTCTTCTCATTTTGAGTCGTGCCACACCAACAAATGAAGTTTCAAAAAACTTCATTCCATTGACATCATTAACATTGATCCTACATTTGGGATCACCTTCTGACACAATAGCAGACAATGTTCTGCTGCTGTTCGATTTTCACTGGCCAATATTCTTAGAAGTAGATGAGCAAGTTTTTCTTCCTAGTAATTAAATTCCATATTTTATTTTCAATGGTAAAATCTCTGTCAATGCGTCAGTCAAGTGCACACACAGAGTAGCATATGTGCCCAAGGCAAGAAAATGAGATGTGTAACTGCTGATCTTCGCGCTGAAGCAGTATGAGAAGATATTTTCAGAATGCGGGTTATGCATATTTGTTTGGGCTGTGGTAAAAATCATCCAAAATATACTCAAACAATAAACGTCTGTGTGCTTTATATTTTAAAACATATTGCTCACCTTTCCCTAGAAAAAACACAACACTAAGTTGATTTTCCAAAGCCAGAGATGGAGTTGGGGCTCTATTCACATTTCTCCGTCAAGCTCCACTTGGAACCAAAGCTAGAAGCCTGTCCAATAGCAAGCTATGACTGGGTGGAGTGGTGTTCACTGGTTTACACTAAAGAAGCAATAGAAGCTGGCTGGGTGAGTCTTTAAACCCTAATAGGGGAAAGTCCAACATCTGTGAGTCATCATTACTTTGTACCAGTTAAAAAACCAAAACATCAAATGCATGCACGTATCGTCAGTAGGAATATACCTAGTCCACATTTATTGATTATCTTTTTAGCTAACATTTCATCTTTATGACACGATAAAAATCTGCTGGTTGACTATTTTACACATTAATGACATATGTCTGGCAGTGACAGATGCTGCAGTGCAAGGCAAGAATAGTGCTGGTTGTGACAGTTTAGGTCATGTGTCAACTTGACTGAGCCACGCTTCTCGGTGGTGCGGCGATATGCAATGATGTAAATGGGGCAGGGCAGTTATGTGATGATGTTATTTAGCAATTTTGTAGTGATGTAGTCATTTTCCATTTTCACATAATTTGCATTCTTTTCTAACTCGCTGGTCCTTGGAAAGTAAGGGGTGAGTGTATGGATCTTTGGGTGAGTGGTTCCTCTGTACAGAGTCTTCATATAAAGAGAAACGGAGCACCACGGGAGCCCTAGATCAAGAAGAAATGGGGAAAGTGAGTGAGTGGGAAGGGAGGTGAAGTATGATATTAAATTAAGGACAAAAGGTATAGTTAAAAGAATTGGGGGAGAGTGGGCTGATGAAGAAATATGTTATCATTCAGGCTTTGGTCATAAAACTTTATGTACTTTAAAAGCCAAGCCAAGCTCACGGCCATCGAGTCAATGCCAGTGCACAGGGACCCTGCAGGGCAGGGCAGAGCTGCCCCTGTGGATTTCCAAGGCTGTCACTCTTTATGGGACTAGAAAGCCCCGTCTTTCTCCCATAGCAGCTGGGGGTTTTGAACTGCCAACCTAGAAAATTGCAACCCGTGTAGCCCCCGTGCCATCAAGGTTCCGGGGATGAAACAACAAAGGAGTTACATAAGGGTTAGCCTGGGAAGCTATAGATTAGGAAGTAAAGGAAGTCATCACAGCCTTAGGATAGAGGGACAAAAAGCAAGCTTACCTGAGTACTTGGAATTAGCTAGCAGAAACTGGGATGGCGGTGAGCCTGTATGGAAGGGGCCGATGTCATGGCAGAGACTGCCACTATCACAGGGGAGAGATAGTTTCACTGTCTCTGACTTCCGGATTTTCCAGTGCTTCTAATTGCCTGATGTGGGGAGAGGTCAAACGCTTGCAGACATCCTCCCCAGGATAGTTAAGTCACTAGACTACAGGGTAGGCCTCTAGGGCAGTTAGTCAACCAGACTATAAGGCAGGCCTCACTCCCTGCTATTAGGGACAATAAGCTATTCCTCCTTGAGGCCTGAGACCAAGCTTTCACACCCTACTGATAATGGTTCCTATGGAGATCTAGGGATAGGTCAAAGTTAGGCCACCATCCTGAACCTAGGATCCGCCCATCTTGTCACATGTATAACCCCAATCCCTCCCCTTCCTATTGCGTGTATGTCCCTAGACCACCCCTTCCCATTACTGTATTGCCTATAGTACAGCCCCTTCCAGTGACGTATATCCTCACCTGTAATTAGGGGGCTTGCACGTCCCCAGAGAATATAAAAGGAGCCGGGGCTACCATTAAACTCTCTCTCTCTCCCTCCACGTGGACCATCATGCGGGGCAGAGGTGAGCATGCTACCATGAATTGTGACTGACTCCATTTATGTCAATGCTTCACTTCTATCTCTCCTGCTCTCTGTAACTTTACTATGATCCTTACTTATTATCGCTGTACAATTGCGCCTATCAGACCCGTAATGATGTGTTAGGGGCTGGCTTCCCCTGACAGCCTGAACCTATGTCAGAGCCCAGAGACAGACACAGATCTGGGGAGGGCAGTAGTGGGTCTGAGAGCCAAAATGCTCCATACTGGAAGCTACCAAACAAATAGCTATTTGTCTGCTTCATGACCTAAACAGAGGCTGGCTTTGCCTCACTGGTGGCAGGCTCTACTCCTTGACTTCAAAACATACCACCATTCTTTCTACTCTCCAAAACTCCTAACTCTATTTGTCCAAGCTAAACATAAGTTTGTTTTGTGACTACTTTATGATTGTTGTTTCCCAGGTAATTAAGAGGTCAATTTAACCTTTTTTTTTTACTTCCTATGGCTTAACGGTGCTTCTGATAGAAACAAATATGCATTAGATTCAAGAGGCAATTACACAACTGTTTATAGTATAACACAGGCCAAAAATGAGTGTTACCTAGGAACAATAAGATTTTAGTTACCTAGTTCTTCCATCATACAAATACCACAAAAAGTTATTGTTTCAGTGCTCAGGAGACTAGAAATCTGAAAGCAGGGTGAAAAGCAGGTAGGGGAACTGAGCAGACTTACAGATATATCTCTTTCTGATGCCTGGCTTCCTTTTCCCTGTCCGTGACCCTGTGTCTGTTCTGCTCTTTGAATAACTCAGAAGTGATTAGATTTAGAACCCACCCTACTCTGGTATGGCTAAATGACAGAAAAAATAAAAACTCATTTCCAAATAGGACTGTATTTGCAGATGCAGGATCCAGAACTTGAGTACATATTTTGGGATGAACCCAATCCAAAAACAGTGACTACACGGAATGATCAGAGATAATAAATAAACAACAAACCAAAGTTCATTATTTGTGAGTATTTCCCAAGCTGGCGAGATACAGTAAGATTAAGAAGAGACTTGCTGAAACTTATTAAATGAAATTCTTTAGCCCCAAATCATTTTATTAAAATCCTAGCTCACACTAAATAAGCCCCAAATGTCTTTGGTTGGTACACAAGGCCTTCTATGATCTGACCTTGATCCCAAAGCTGTCCCTTCTCTGCTCCTAGACCCTGTGCCTGTTGATCTCTAGTACCTTCTGACAGGAGAGCAGGGGTGGTTCCATGGTAGAACTTTCACTTTCCATCAGAGAAACTGGGTTTGATTCCCAGCCAATGCACCACAAACAAACACACTGCTCGTCTCTTAGTGGAGGCTTGGGTGTTGCTATGATGCTGCATAGATTTCAGTGGCGCTTCCAGACCAAGAAGAACTAAGAAGAAAGGCTTCTACATCTGACCAGTAGACAACGAAAACCCTAAGAATCCCAATAGAATATCTTTAAAGATAGTTTTTGAAATATTTAAAGACAGCTGGAGATGAGCTCCCTAGGGTGGATGACACGAAAAATACACAGTGGCCCTACAATTGCCTTGACCAGACTAGCGATCCAGAAGATGGCACACGACCGCACAAAATTTTGTTCTGTTGCACACAGAGAAACCCTGAGGTGAAGCTGACTCAATGGCAACTAACAGCAACAAGTGATCGACAGGGGAAAACGTTTGTCGTCTGGAGTTAAGCAAGTAATCAGATAACAGCAGAGGGTAGGCAACCTGCGTGATTCTTATTAATAAACAGCAGAAGCTCCAATGACTAGTTGGACATTTTATGGTTTTCTACTTTATATCACAGTCATCTGTGTATCAGTACTGTCCTTTCTTTAAAAGGTGAACTCCCCCAGGGGAGGGCCTCCGCCAAGCTGAGCTGTGACATCCCCTGTATTCGTTTCTTAAGGCTACTGTGGCAAAATGCCACAAACCAGGTACTTATAAAAGCAAAATGTTCTTTTCCTACATTTTTGGAGGCTAGCTGTCTGAATTGGATGCATAAGATCTGTGTTCTAGGGGAAGGTTCTTCGGATGTCCTCCACTTCTGACAGCCTCAGACTTTCCTTGGTGTTGTTTGGCTTGTAGATTCATCTTCTCATGATCATCTTGTCTTTGTGTAGAAGCTGTCTTGCTCCAATCTAGGACCTACATCATGATCTGGTAAGACTTTCTAAAGCACTATTTTGAAACAACTTACCAATCACTGATGAGGACAACTTCAACCTATCCTTTGCAAAGGACACAATTCAGTCCATAACATCCTTAGGTCAAGTACAATGTCTCACAGAAGGTTGACTCAGTGGGCTTCAAGGGGACATCTAAGCTTATAGCAGTGGTCCGTAACCTTCCTAATGCATGGCCTCTTAATACAGTTCCTCATGTTGTGGTGACCCTAACCATAAAAGTCTTACATTGCTACTCCATAACTGTAATTTTGCTACTGTTATGAATTGTGTGACCCCTGTGAAATGGTCATTTGACCCCAAAACGTGTTGTGACCCACAGGTTCAGGATAAAATTTGTGGGGTTTGCTGTCAGCATGGGGCCATCTCTGGGCTTCCTTCAAGCATGAGTTCTACCCACTCTATTCTGGAAACCAAAGCAGCTCAAACTTCAGGTTAGGTTCTGGGGAAACAACTCTCTTTTCTGTCCCCTCGGATACATATGAGTTAGGAGCCCCGAAAGTACAGTGGTTAAGCACTCAGCCACTAACTAATAGCCAGTGTTTTGAACCCACCAGAGGCTCCACAAAAGAAAGATGTAAATACTGAAGCTTTGGAAACCCTACCGGGGCAATTCTACTCCATACTGGTGGCCATGAGTTAGAATCTCTGTAACAGAAATGGGTAAGCTGAGTAGTTGGTATTTACTAATGGGGGAAATTGTTGCTTGATGAGCTGTTGAGTTGAGTTGAAGCAAACAGAAGCCTTTGAAGAGGGTGGAAGAAAAGAGGAAGAGGCAGTGAGAAGCAGAGCAAGTTCACAGGCTTCTGTCAAGGCCATAGGCAGCCATCTGTGTTTATCACTGCGGTTCTCTCCCTCCGTTCGTTTGAATTAAACACCCACCGATGCTTCCCTGACACTGCTCCAGTACATCATGGCAGCCTCACTGGGACTTTTCTGCTGCTGAGTTTTCATCTGAAGAACTTACAAGTGTCCCAGTAGCTGAAACCCATGTAGAGTATGCTACATGCCAGTCATAGTCTCAACTCATTGGATCCTCAAAATAACCTTTGTGTGTGTTTTATTATTATCGCCTTTTTATATCGAAGAGATGAAGACAGAGAAATGTTGAACTTTGCATGCAGCTCAGAAGTGATAGAGCCAGAATTGAAACCCAAGCAGTAAAATGTGTATAAAAGTTAGTATTCATGTTTTCAGTCACTAGATGGGAATTTTCCACATTTCAAAAAAGCAAATTACATCTCTAATCCCATGTTAAGGAGCCTTGGTGATCTAGTGGATTATGTAGTGAACTATTAACCACCAGGTCTCAGTTCAAGTCCACCAGCTACTCCATGAAAGAAAGAGTTGGCTTTCTGCTCCTGTAATGATTTATCACTCAGAAGCTGGCCAAAATGAGGCTTATCTAGTCTGGAGATTGGTTCCTACTCTTCAGTAACAATAGAACCCACTCAAAGTTCTATAGGCAGAAAAGGAATTTAATAAAGAGGGTCATAAATCATCTTGAGGGTGAAAGATTCAGACGTTGAGGCAGGAAGCTACAAACAATACCCTAGGACCTCCCTGGGACTTCCCAACCCTGAACCCAAGGTCATCTGAGCTCTTACTGCAAGGAAGATTAGTAACACCAATTGACAAGTTATTTTCTAGTTCAAGTGACATCTCTTAAAATATGACAACTTGTTCTGTGCTCAATCATTTTCATGTATTTTTATCTTACTTCACCACTCACATGTTTCACTCTGAAGAGAGACCCTAGTGAAACCACCATAAGGCCTGGCTGAAGGAGGTTGTCTACGGTAATAGCCTTGGCAAACCTAAGGTTGCCTGAGTCCTAAACCTACCTCCGCCTTTCTGGTTTTGATTTTTAAAATAATAATTGATATACATTTGTTGTTGAGAATGTACACAGGAAAAAATACTAATTCAAGTTTCTACATGTACAGTGCCATTGAGTACATTGCTAGAGTTTCACAGTCTTTCCCACACTCTCCTGAATGGTTCTCCTTTCTTTAACTTTAGCTGTCTAAACTTCTATCCTTTCCAGGTACTATGTCAGTATGGTCCCATGTAGCTAAACCTTAAAGGCACAATGTTCAATACATTGCTTAGCATTCTTTATGAGTTAAACAGTTGTTTTTAAGGATATTTCAAGGATACTTTTGGTTTAAGGTATAAAGATTATTTCAAAGCAATAGTTTCAGGGTTCATCCTGTCACCATGGCTCCAGATGTCTGAATTCCATGAGAATTTGAAATTCTCTTCTGCATTTTCCCCCTTTTGATCTGAATTCTTGTCTAGAATCTCTGACCAAAATGGTCAGTAACAGTAACTGGTTCTTATGATATCATGGTAACCAAGGCAGTTGTCCCTGGAAGTAGTCTGTCACTTATTTCATTTCTCCTCCTCCTGACTCTCCTTCTCAGTTGTTCCAGGCAAACAGATACATACTATTATACCTGGAATGGCTGCTTGCAAACTTGCAAGACCCTGATCACAAAGCAACGAATTAGGAGGTAGAATGAAAGCATTAAACATGATATCCGGCCAACTAACTGGGCCTTCTCAATGAAACCATGACCTACACTTCCAGACAAGCAGCCAGATCCTACGAAGTCTTTGGGAATACATAACTGATGACAACAGCTACTCTTTTTAACAGTTTTATTGGCCTATAATTCACATATTATAAAACTCAATAGTTCAATCCCTCCAAGAAGAGTTGTATAATCATCACCACAGTCAGTTTTATAACATTTTCTTCATTCTTGTACTCATCGTTATTAGCTCCCTCTTTCCCCTCAACCTCTTCTGCCATATCCCTAGGAACCATTAATCCAGTTACTGGCTCTATGAATCGGCCTCTCCTGGATTTCGTATACAGAAAAACACTACCCCAAACAACCCAGACAAGAACAACAAAGTAAAACAGATAAAAACCCCAATCAATTAAAAGAAAGCAGAATATATTAAAAACTAGAGAAAATTATCAATGGATCAAGGGAGATCAAATGACAAAGTGTTAAATTTTAAACTAACTGTGTCTGGAATAGTGCACTTTCTAAAGTGGATTAACCCATTTTCTAAAGCACTCTGCAAGATAGCGAGACTGGTCACATCCCTGGTCTATGGTCAAAGGGGATTCACCAGAGACTTAACTCATGTGTATTTCCCCTTCATTTTTTTAATAAAACAACTTTAAAATGGGTCAAAGGGGAGATTAAATGATATTACCTTTGAACCTAACTATATTTCCTATAATTGGCTTTACAATGCTCTCTCTGTCTGATAACAAGTCTGTTCAATCCCTCAAGCATGATCAGGGGGATTTTCCAGAGTTCATTCATGTGTGGACCTGTAAATGGATTTTGGGCTACCACTGTCATCTATAGCCTTTGAAAACCAGGTGTTCACAATTTGAACTCTAATGCCATTCCCGTCTCCAGATTCCAATGTGATTATTTACCATCCTTGAATAACATACGCTGGTGTGTTTTTTCCACGTGGACTTAAGTTGACACCTCACTTAGATGGCTATTTTTTTGGTAAATATATCTTTCACACAATTTTCATCCATTCAATTTTTTACAGATGTCCAACTTATTGACATCAATTACACACTCAGACCATAAAGATAGTAGGACATCTGCCTCGGGACATGGGAGAAGAAGAGTTTTGCTAAGGGAAGTTTCGAGGGAGAGGAGATGTGGCTTGAATACATAAATGCGTTTATATTTCCTATGGCCTGCAGACCCGATGCTGAGATTTCACAAATCTGACCCTGCCTTTCACCCCTCAAAATATGTTTAGTAATTCAACTGTCCAAACAATTCTAGAATTATTAGGGCTTAACTCATGTTTAGGTTTTGATTTTTACCAAGCTTAGCTGTGACCCATCTACATTAGCCTGAAAATCAAATGGCTTTTTCAGGAGAAGAAAAACACCACCAATGAACTAATTTCCTTTAAAATGACCACTGGGATCAGCGACCAGAGCATATACAATTTGAACTGAACGTTCAAAGCAACAAGGAGCTCTGGAATGTTTGGCTGGCCGGGTGTCCGTGGGCAAGATTACCAGAGAAATAAAATCCTTGAGACCTTTCTCTTCATTCTAGTAGTTTCATGACTTTTGGGACACCCTCAAAAGTTTTATTAAATGACATTGAATTGAATCTCAGTTTTCTTTGGAATGGAGTGAAGTTTGTAATAAGAATACTGTAAGAATTTGAGAAGTTCATCATATCTGGTCGCCTGATCCTTAATGGTGTCTAGTCATTGTGGTAACAATTAGTAGGAAGCCCAAGTGGGAAAACACGTCACTTTTTTCAGAGTCTGAATGTGGTATGCCAACCTCTGTATCTGAGCTAATAACCTGAGCTAATAATAAAGTCGGTGTGGTGAAAATGCGGTGTGCTTTCAGAGTCCAGGGGAATGTGCCAATATCTTGGCAAGGAATCCTCTGAGGGCAGAAGATCAGATGTGGCTGATGTATGAATTGTTATATGAGCTGGAAGAGCCCCTGATAAAAGTGTGTGTGTGTGTGTGTGTGTGTGTGTATTTGTGTGTGTCACAGAGTTAGAGTCAGGAGTACTAATAGTTAGTGCACTTACTTAAAGGTTGAACATTTGCATCCACTCAAAGGCATCTTGAAAGGCAACGATGGCAATCTACTTCTGAAAACTCAACCGCCAAAAACCCTTTGGGGCACAGTCTGCTCTGAGGTCACCATGAATTAGTCAACTGTACAACAACTGCTACTGATTACCTTGACCGCAACGAGGCTCTCCCCCTCAACAGTCTGTGTACATTTGAGCTCAACTCTAGGGTCTTTGGATTTAAGAAAAGTCTCAAGCAAGAGGATAAGGGAAATGGTAATACAGAATTGGACCTACTGGAAACATATACCCCAAATTAGTTACCTCACAGTCAACCCGCGTGGTAGTTACATAATCTGTTGTCAATGTGAGACTTCAGAGTGAAGGGGTGGAGTTTACCCTGTCAATCAGGTCGCAGCTTGATGACCTCATTTGGAGATAAATCACTCTTTGGAGGCGGGACACGCACTCACTCCCTGAGAGACATTCCTGTGGAGAAGACACATGGAACTATGCTAGAGCCCTGGAGCAGAAGGAGCCACATGGAGACCCCTGCCAGAGCTGAGGTGCTTCCCCTGCCACTGGTCCACAACACTTTCCACCCACTGGCCTGTGATCTTCCTGCACTCAGCGTCATTGCATGTGTTGCGTGATTCCGAGGAGGAACTAACAGATTGGTATCAGACATATGGGGTAATATTGGACTTACGGACTTGATCTGGACTGGGCTGGGATATTTGCTCAATTTTCAATTGCTCTTGTATATAAAGCTCTTTCTTATACACATATGAGTCTCCCTGGATTTGTTTCTCTAGTCTCCCTGGGTTTACACAACTAGATAATTAAAATTCCCAGACTGGAGAAGGACATCATACTTGGTAAAATGGAGGGGAAGTGAAAGTGAGGAAGGCCTTCAATGAGGTGGGCTGACACATGGCTGCAACAGGAGGCTCAGGTACAGCAGCACTATGGGATGGCACCAGACCGGACTGTGTTTTGTTCTGTTGTGTACAGGGTTGCTATGAGTTAGAACTGACTTGATGGCACCTGACAACAACAATCTTGTGTTTATTCATTAAATGGATGTCCTAGCAATAATCTTAATATGTCCCTATGTTATTCTGGAAAGATGGTAGGATGTGGAACTTTGGTGGGATGTAGGATTTTTCTAGGATGTGTAGATGCACTGTCTTTGAAAGACAGGTCCAGAGGAGACACTTTAATAAAGATGTGAGAAGCAAACATCAAGAAAGGGATTCTCCCATAATAAATGCTATCAGAGCGAGGCTAAAGCCTGAGGGAGCTGGTGACACTCAGAAGACAGCACACCTGAAGCAATTGTCTTATATGACTACTATGAGTCAGAATTGATTCACTAGCAAGCAGTGAGTTTGGATTTTTTGTTTTTTACTTTGAAGGTTGATCATGGGACTGTTATGCATAATATCAATCACAGGCTCTAGAATCAAGTAATCTGTTGCCTTTGAGTTGATTATGATTTGCTGTCACTCTGTAGGACAGAATAGAACTACCCACAGGGCTTCTAAGACTGTGATTTTATTGAAGCCTTCTCTTTCTCCTGCGGAGATTTGGGTAGGTTTAAACCATCGACCTCTTGTTTAGCAGCCACACGCTTAAGCACTGTGCCCCTGAGAAACAAAGGAATCGGGATTGGAATCTTAATCTTTCACTCATCAAAATGTAAGACTTTGGATAGCTCTTCGTTGGTGTTCCAGAATCCAGTGGAAGTGTCCATTTATTTCTTAATTTGTAAATAGGAATAACAACAGCAGCAACAGCTGCCACTTGGAATCGCGGTGAGAATGAAGGTAGGCATCCGCCTAACACAATAGAGCAGCGCCTCACACACAGTATGCGTTCCCTACAACATCCAAACAGATTATGATTGAGTTGAGCTAGGCTCATAGTGACAGAATGGAACTGCTCCCTAGGATTGCTAAGGCTGTAAATCGTTATGGAGGCTGACTGGGAAATCTTTCTCCCAGGAGCAAATGGTGGGTTTGAGCCACTAACTTTTTGATTAGCAGCCGAGCACTCTACTACCCCTGCACCACTGGGTCCACTTATCTACTCGTTAACTGGTGGTTATTATTACCCCGCCCCATTCCTGGCCTTGGCCGACATGCCAAGAAATTGGCAAATAGTTCTATTATTTCTTAACAACTCTCTCCTTTGATCAATCTCTTGCTATTGCCATGAACTTTAAACTTTAATGTCTCATAAACTTTATGGTAATGAACAACGAAGTATTCCCTATGAGACAGAGTCATTGAAACTTCCTAGGTTGGGGACAAGCTCAATTTCCTGCAAAGGACCATCTGGCATTGCCCCAGGCTATAACTTGGAAACCAGGAACCAAGCCTGGCAGTTGGCACGCAGAGTGTTTCAGTTTCTCTTGTAAGATTCAATATTCCTATTTCTATCAAATTTAAGTTCTGCTTTCCTTTAGTGCAGGACTCAAATGTGAACGTTAAGCGAGATGCACATTCATCTTCTAAAAGGTTGGTCTCTTTGTAGCAGCAATCTCTAGGTCTTGACCAAATCCATAAATTGGGTGAAGTTTCTATTAAGCAGGCAATGTGTACCAGGGAGATTAGCAAGGAAGCTGCAGACACCCACAAGCCCCCACTGCTAAAAGAAATCACCTCAGAAAACTTACGCCTGAGAGTGTTTATTCTGGGCTGCATATACGTTCTCATTTACTTTTATTTGCCTTTGTTTGCATGAGTGAAATGAACTGTCAATGAGTTTCTTTATGTCACGCCATGGCGTTGTCCTCTCGGTTATCTGCTGCTGAGATCGTGGTTGATGACAAAATTAGCTTCTGTTGGCAAGCGTAGCAGGTTTTCACTGACAGAGCACCTCGATGTTGGCGTTATTTTAATTTCAAAAATAAATTGGGAAGCACGGTAATTGTGGAAGGAGAAAATGAGGAGACTAGATTATAGGCTGCCTTTAGGGAGAACAAAATGTCCTAGGGATATTTTAAACCCTATTTTTTAATAGTAGCTGAGGAAAATTAAGGAATCCCTCCCACCCTCTGCCCGGCTACTGGGAGGATTCACCTCCCTTCACTGAGTTGGATGTTACCATTTTGGGAGTTAAATTGCTGAATTTTAGTTCACTATCTGTGGTTTTTATTTCCTGTGGTGTTACTGTAACCTGTTGGGTTATTGAAGGTATAAACATGAAAGACCACAGGATGTTTTTTAAACTTGTCTTAGTAATAGTGGTAAGGAACATGCTTTCTTAAGAGAATGAAAATTAATGTTGAAATTGCCTTAAAAGCAAAATACAGAAACAACTATTCTTGTGCAGGATCTCATGGAGGGGACTTTCGTGCGTTCTGAAAGTGAGTTTTGTGAATTAAAATTGGCACAGTGGTGTTGACTTGGAAAACTTTGGGTATGAAGGTAAGTAAAAAATGTATTGCAACAAAAGCATAGAAAGCTTCATAAAAATACCAAAATATGAAGAAATTGTTTCTCAAGCTATCCTCCAATAAATCTATACACTTGTTAAGACAGCGTTTCTACCTCTTGGGTGAACTCAGCACTCTTTGGTGTACACCACATCAAGATGGCAGTTTTCCATCTCTCAGGGACTCATATATTGGTTCTTTTAAATGTTCTTTAAGTTTAGGGAGCAAAGGAAGTCTGAGGGGCAAGGTCAGGCTGCAGGGTGGATTGGATAAGGCTTCCCAATTAAATCCTTATAGAATGATTTTGCTACCCTTGACGAGCAGGTGAATTGATATGACAGAAAAATTTTTCTTAGCACAACTTTCTTGGCCTTTTTCTCACCAATGCAATTTTCAATTTTCTTAAAACTTTATTTATTTTTGTGTCCTGTGAGAAAATCTATCAAGATTACTCCTTTGAAATCACATAAAAATGCCATAACATTCTTAGCTGACCTTTGTGTCTTGAATTGATCTGGCCCAGCAGATCCCCTTAGAACTCATTGTTTTAATGGGATCATTTTTAAGACAGAAAAATGTCTTTTTTAAAATGTATCCTACATCCTAACCTAGAAAAATTTACCCTACATCCCTATCAAATTTCCATGCATCATCTTTCCTAAGTAACACAGGGACATCGTAACATTATTGCTAGGACACCCACTTCATGAATACACTTGAGATTGTTGTCGCTGTGAGAGGCCGCCAAGTCAGTTCTACCTCACGGCAACCCCAAACACAACAGACTGAGCCACAGCCCAGTCCTGTGCCATTCCCATCGTGTTCCCGTACCTGCGCCTACTGCTGCAGCCATGTGTCAGCCCACCTCACTGAAGGCCTTCCTCTTTTGCCCTGTCCCTCCAGTTTACCAAGTCGCTGAGCCCAGCCCCTGGAAAAGGACCTCGGGCCTGCAAAGGTAGAGAGGCAGAGAAAAAGAGAAGACCCTCAACAAGATGGATTGACAAAGCCGCGGTCACGATAGGCTCAAACATAAGAATACTTGCCAGGATGGTGACGGATGGGGCAGTGTTTTGTTCTGTTGTGCACAGGGTCACCTTGAGTCTGGAGCAACTCGACAACATCTAACAACAAAGACTCGGAGGAGCTCTGGGGGTGCTGTAGTGCTGCTAACCACAAGGTGGGTGGGCCCAACCCACCAGCCCCTCCCTCCAACCCACCAGACCCTCCCTCTGAGGTAGCAAATTGATGCTACCAACTACCCTTTACAGCCTGGAAAACCCTACCTAGGGTAGCAATGAGGCTAATAGACTCAAAGACAGTGGGTTTTAGTTTTTGTTTTGATAGTTTGTTTTTTGTTTGTTTTTTTAAACAAAATCCAAGGAATCTTTATTAAACAAGAATTTCAAAATGTGAATCTATTATTTCTTTTTTTTTCTTTTCTAGACATTTACTTTCTATTGAGCCCTTGGGATCAGCTCCTTTTTTTTCCCCTCTCCCTCCCCCCTCCCACGGTCCTTTGATAGATTATAGATTGTTATTATTTTCATATCTCACACCGACCGCTGTCTCCCTTCCCCTCTGGTTTCTGTTGTTATGTGCCATTCATTGCGATCAATAGCCTCTTCTTCCCCACCATTCCCTACCTTCCCCCTGCCTTTTCGGTATCACTATTCCCATTCCTGTTTCTGGGTTCTATGAGTCGTGAGCTTTATCCCTCGCCTATATCAACGTACATGCTCCCATCCAGTCCAGAGTGGGAAGTAGCAGGAAACATGCTTGGCTCCCACCCAAAGCCTGTGGTTTGAGCTCACTCAAACCTGGTGATCTAATTCTTTAAAAAATAAGCCATTGAAATTTGATGGAGAACATTTCTATTCTGACACACATAGCATCTGCAGGAGTCAAAATCTACTTAACAACAAATGGCTTAATGGTTTCTGTTTAACTCACTAAACCTGATCCTTGACGTCCATTCTGACTAAATTCCTTGAAAGACAGCATCCTTACTTTCTTGTTCTTTTGTGGTTCCCAAAGAAGCTAGCAGCACTGTATTCTGGGGTATGACAAATACCCTCTTGTTAGTTAGAGGAGAATTCTCTCTCTCACCCACGCTGCCTAACTCTGCTCTCAAAGAAAACCAATAGCCCCTCACCTTCTTCCTTTACTAGCGGTGCCCAGACAATACGCCAGGGCTGATCCAGTTCTTGGTTTGGTGACACTGAGATCTTTCAGCCTCAGTTGAAAGCAGGAAAAACACAGGCACTGGGCGTCCTGTGGCAGGGAAGCTGCCATTTGAGAATGTGATAGTCCCGCTATGCAAACTGGATCACTGCCTAACCTAGATGTGTCACTGTAAATCTTTAAGTGAACAACTCCAAACTTCCTTCCAAAAGTTACATCCAAACTTCCTTCTTACCATGCTCATGAAGTCAAATGTAAAACCAGTTTGCTCGGTAAACGTTCACGCAAATCACAATGTAAAAAGATTTTTTAAGAACCTCACGAGTACTACCATGTTTAATTGTGATCATTTGGAAAAAGTAAATATAAGAAAGGTAATATTCAAAATTCAGAATGTTGAATGAAATTAATGCATATAGGATTTATAGTAAAATGAGAGATTTTAGGCTTTTTTAATATCTCCAATGTGTTAGACATCCAACTGGGTTCCTTAAAACTTCATAGCCACCCTTTAAAATAAAGACAGTTCTACTTCATAGTGCAGGAAATTAACACTCAGAGAACATAGGGAAGTGGGAGGTGGGAGAGGGCACTTGGTCATTTGAAAAACACTTCATTTCATACCAATTGATATAAAAGACAGTAATCAATCAAATCATCAATAGTATGTGTTGTTTATTCCATTATGCTTCAGGTGATGCTATCTTAATGCAAACCACAGCAAAGATACCTCGTTAATAAAGAGTTCAATTATACCACGATGGAAACAGCATAGTTTTTATTATAAAAGTAGATACTCATTGGAAAAAAATACAATAGCCCAAACAAGTGTAATGAACTGAATAGAAATCCTCCAACTAGAAATAAATCTGATAGAGCAGTCTTTAACATTTTTAAATTCCTCTCCATTGTTACAGATCTGGAGTCTTCCTTCAGAAACCACTAACCCTGTAGGGCAAGCTTTTCTTTGGACCGGTTTGAGGTCACCAACAAAAGGCCACAGACTCATACACACCAGCAGCAAATGAAAAACTTGCTGTATTCACAGAGAGGAGAGGCCGCGTGAGATCATCTTCACCAATGGGCATAGTCGCCCATGGCCATCAGGCTCTTCCCTCGTTGGTTGGTGCAGGGCAGATGTTTGACATTCATCCACCTTGACCTGTTGTACAAGAGATCCTGTTCCTTTCCTGCTGTGAACAGATATCAAAGTGAGGTTGGCCAGGTACTGCTGGGTGCCCACACATGTGCAGGAGACAGAGAAAGCTCTGTGTGCTGCTCTGATAGGAAGAAGGGACTAGGAGACAAGGCAATCCAATTCCATTATCAGATAGTATTCTAAGCTGATGGCCCGGAGAGGCCATAGCAGGGCCATCTCCCAACAGTCCACACTTTCCCCGACTCCCAACTCCCACCAGGATGTCAGATAACAAAAAGAAATGCGGTTAAGAGTCCTGGTAAGCTCATCTCCCATTTCAGATGTTGAGCAGCATGTCCACAGCTCAGTGCACAGCTCTGATAGAGATTAAACCGGTGCTCAAATTGATTAATATCCGTGAACAGGAGCTGAGGAGGATCACCCGTAGTACCGCTCCCAGCAAAGTGCTCAGAGTGCTTGGAGAAGAGACTGAACCCAGCTACCCAAGTCTTTACTTAGCAAACAAACCAATTGAATAGATCAAAGGATAGGGTCTTTCTTAACTGTGAAGAATATGAACCACATTCTTTATATTATACATTGCATGTCCTGGTTCACTGATGTAGAAGCCACATTCTTCCTGCAAGTATGGCACAGACACAAAGGTTAGATGAGTATATTGTTCTTCCTAATTCAGGTTCCCAACTCCAGGGATCAGGAGACACACTGCCAGGTGGAAGGCAACGGTACGTTGCAAGAGGGCGTTATCAGCACAGTGCTGCTCTGCCACGCGGGGCTGCTGTGCATCGAGGCTTCTAAAAGGGCAACAATGTTGAAAATATTGCATGTGGTAGTATGTGAATTGGAAGCACTGTGGATCCTTGATGTCAGATAGGGAAAAAAGGATGATTCATGTCTGATGGCCACACAAAGCTAGTTAAAAGGGGGGGGAGGGTGTGGAATTAATTAAACGTAAAATTTCTACTCATAACTGCTGAAAATTTTTTATTGTTTTATTAAGTATTTTACAATTTGACTGTGTGTACTCACCGAGAGAGCGGAATGTCATTTAAAACAGGAGCAACAGGAAAAGCCTTGGAGAAAAGGTGATGTTTGGCTGACATCGACAAGGAGCTGGTCAAGTGGTAATGCTAAGGGAATGGATTATAGAGAAGCAATAACAAACATAAATGTCTTAAAGTAAGAATGACCTTGGCATGCCTGATAATGAATTCCACAGTGAATGTGGCCGGCATAGAACAAAGAGAAGGGAAAATGCAAGCGAGATGGTTGACTGCTTTGTGATGGCTACCACATGCCAAAGGCCCAGGTTAGGGATTTAGGAGGATAATATATATACTCGCCTCATTGGTGATCTCAGGGACTACACACCCCAGATCACACTGTGCTGCCAGTGTGGGGGAAAGTCCTTTGTAGATTATGTTCACATACAATGAAAACACCCATCCTTCTTATTGCCAAGGCTAAGGTAGTCCTCTTGACTTTCATCATCTGAGCCTCAGCATATTGCCAATCCCAATGATATTTAGTGAAGTCTTTTATTACATTGTAAAAACAGTATACATTTCTGTCCAAATAGAGTAGAGTCTTTTAGTGGTGCAATGGAACAAGGTGCCACCATTATCAGATCAAGGTAATCTGGACATGGCACCCAGCTATGCAGTGCCATTAATTTCTGCTCCAGGGGAACCACTCATGGAGTTTCATACTCCAGTCATACTGGTCTTCTAGTGTGTACGAGTCAGTGACTGAACCAACCGATCATATTTTGCAAGTTTGCCTGTGTTCAGAGTAAAATCGAACTCAAACTCAAAACTACCATCTTCATAGTCAAACACTGTTTGGTTACAAAAGTTGTTGGTAATTTTCCCTAAATATGACCCCCATTCCATTCAAATTTGCAACACAGAGGGTGAAATTCTCCGCTAGAGTTGGAATACTGTCCAGTACTATCCACATAGTCTGCCATTCACTAGACCCTAGAGCTAGACCATTCCTGAAAGAGATGTTCTCCAGGAGTAGTGGATTGGACCATATTCATTTACTGAGTGTTCTCCTTAGAATACCAGCTCATACAACCAGTTGGTAATCCTGGTCCACCATAATGACAACTCTGCTGGCACAATATGGAGAGATGGCTTATCATTTTGGTTCAAATGTTAATGGAACCAGCAGTTGATCTGCTTAGTAGCTTTAACAAAGATATGTATCATGGCAGCCCATTGGTGAGGGACTGTCTATTTACCCATCACTTTGAGATAATCTGGGGAGAGAGAGAGAGAGAGAGAGAGAGAGAGAGAGAGAGAGAGAGGGAGAGAGAGAATGAATTAATAAATCCTCCTTGCCTTACCCTCTTGGGTGTGGATGATCTTGCCCTATAAATTGAGGTGAAGGTTGCCTGGGTAAAAACAGGTCTCATGTGAAGAACACCAATAGCCTTCACCAGGCAGAGCTCCCTAATCAATGATTTCCCTCAGGTACACTCTGAGACCCCTGTGTTACCTTCAGAGTAGACAACTTGTCTGCAGCTCACCAGACACATTGGGACAATTATACAAATCCCACGTGTTACCATCTGGCCAGAGAGAAGCTAGAATTACCATCAGCCTCTCATTCCTGGTAGAGCAAGCTTCTACCAGAAGCTTGAGTCAACTAGCCAGCTTGTGCGTTTCCACCATGCCAGCATATCTTTTCTAGTGATCCTATAGATATAGACAATGCCAAGCTGTCATGACAACCCCCCCCCCCACACACACTTATAAACAGTGCATAAAATGATTTTCTCACCCCAGGAATATATGATCTGGTTTCCAAAATTGTCTGTGTTTTGGGTTTCTGTTTTTCCTTTGCTTTTTGTTCATTCACAGTAGAGTGTATCTCAGAGGTGTTAGTCGGCGGTGGTCTCCCTCCGGAAGCTGTGTTGGGTGTGTTTCCATATTCTGGTGTCTGAAGCCCAGGATTGATGAACCTGTGGAGACAGTGGGTAGGGTAGGGGAGGGTGCAGTGGTGGTGGTGGAGTGTAGTGGAAGCTGATTGTAGTAACAATTATACAGTTCTGCTTGATGTGATTGAAATATAGAATGATATGTGTATTAATCACCCCCCATTAAAAAACACACACAAACAAACATTTACAAAGCCTCAGAAACCCTATATAGGGTAGCTGAGTCAGAATTGATTTTTAAAAAAGCAATCAATGGGACATGCTAGCTCAAGGAAGACAATTTTAAATGTCAGAGAAACAAAACACGATTCTTCAAAGTCTAGTGAAGGCCTCTGCTCTCCATAGACAGAGGTTTTGTTTCTCAGAAATAGCAGGCTTTCTGCTAAATACTGAGGATCTAAATGCAAAAAGAAGGCAAAATATATGTACTTTATCTTTTTGCTGTTGGCCAATAGCATATATAACCCAAACTACATTATCTATATGGAAAAATGAGGCCTATTTTATCTCCTATAACACAAACTGCTATATCAGATGGATGTAGAGCCAGTCTTTATATACTCATCAGGATTCCTGGTGACACAGTGAGCCGAGCATTATACCTACACCCACCAGCCGCCTACAGGAAGAAATAAGGCCCTCAACCGCTGTGAGGAGTTTTAACCTTGGAAACCACAGTTATATGGTTCTACTGCCCATAACAGGTGTAATACGTCAGAATTAATTCAATGGCCGTGAGTTTGGTTTGGTTTGGTTTGTTGGTTAGGTTTGGTCTATATGCAGGTCCTCACTATAGATATGGCTAGATTCCAAATACCAGGTCCTTATGTGAACACCAGCACTGTGCAAAAATGAAGGATGACTACATCATTAACTGCCAGATTACATCATGGCATAACGGCTAGATCACACTATGATGTAACTGACAAACCAGTGACAATCAGGGCCCAGCGTCTAACTGTCACAGCCAACGTTTCTCTCAACTTGCAGCTACGATCTTTATTATTGTCATGAGACAAAGTATCAGGTAATGAAGTAGTCAGTAAGCAAGGGGTAGACATAAAGTTATAATCATCTAAGTACTGGGCAGAGGTGAGGGTGAAGCAGAAAGCAACAAAAGACCAGAATTAGTAAAGAAATTGTAAAACGCTTTTAAAGTTTACACTATTTTGCCTTGATAAAGTTCTCTCTTGAGCTTGGTTAAGAGCAATTTGGGCAGCCAGGTTGGTCCTAGTGGTTGTTGTTTTTGTTATTAGATGCTGTCCAGTTGGTTACGACTCACAGCCGTACACAGAACAGCAGAACAAAATGTACAACAGAACAAAATGTACAACAGAACAAAACACTGCAAGACCTGCACGATCCTCACAGTAGCTGATATGTTTGAGCCCATCGTGGCAGGCCCTGTTGTCAATCCATTTTGTTGAGGCCCTTCCTCTTTTTTTGCAGTCCCTGTACTTGACAAAGCATGATGTCCTTTTCCAGGGACGGGCCTCTCTTGAGAACATGCTCACAGTACACAAGACGAAGTCTCTCCATCCTTGCTTCTAAGGAGCATTCGGGCTGTATTTCTTCTTGGACACCTCTGTTTGTTCTTTCGGCAGTCTATAGTACTTTCAAAATTCTTCTCAAGTACCATACTTCAAATACATCAATTCAGTCTTCCTTATTCAAAGTCCAACTTTCACTTGCATGGGAGGTGACCAAATACCCTGGCTGGCGGCAGACCCACCTTCATCCTCGAGGTGGCATCTTTGACCTTGAACACTTTGCAGAGGTCTTGTGCGGCAGATTCACCCAATGCAATTTGTCCTTTGTTCTCCTGGCCACTGCTTCTGTGAGCACTGACTGTCTATCCGGCAAGATAAAATCCTTCACAACTTCAACCTTTTCTCCATTTATCAGTGTGCTACCTATTAGTCCTGTTGTGAGGATCTGGCATGTCTTTACCTTGAGTTGTCATCTAGATTGTAGGCTGCAAGCCTTGACGTTCCTCAGCAAGCGCTACCTCCTGGTGGGGGAGTGGGTTACACATTGGGCTACTGCCCTCCACTCCACAGGAGAAGATGAGGCATTCGACTCCTGTGAAAAGTTAGTCTCAGAATCCCACAGGGCAGTTCCCCTCTCTCTCATGGAGGCACTGAGTTGGAATTGACTTAATGACAGTGAGTTTTGAGTTTATCCTTGGGCATAAGAAAATAATAAAGAAAAGACAGAAAAGATTCAACTGAAACAACATTAGACATGGAGATTTCAAAGAGAACATGTATGTTTGAGATATTAGGAAGTGAGCAGATACACACATGACTAACTGCCAGTGAATTCTTTCGCCGGTATGCAGATAGGAGAATAAAATATACACAACATAGTATTTGCTAGTTAAGCATATTAAAGTGTATATTTTAAAGTCTCATCTTAATCGTAGTTTTTACTTTTGCCCCTGGGTGACAAATGAACCTGTCTGGCAGTTGGGACCCACCCAGTAGCATTGAGGAGGAACACTGCCAACCTGCTTCTGATAAGAGGACAACGACAATGGAAATCAATGGCCTAGGATAGGATGACAGCAACATATGTGCAAATATGCCCGAGACCATTGATGTGCGGGCTGTAATGAGAATTGTGAGAGCCCGCAATAAAATGATTAAAAACAAAAAAAAAAAAAAGATGACAACCCAGAAAACCTAACAGAGCAGCCCTCTTCTGGAACACCCGGGCTGCCCAACAACAAAACTGACAAGTTTTGGTTTGGATCTTCCTGATGAAGAGGGAAGAGTGGGGAAGACTGATGCCTTTGAGTCATAGTGCTGACAAAGAAGAGCCAATAAACCACCCAGTACACGACGGGGGGAAATCTGTCTGATGACGTACAATCAGAATGCTCCTGGGAAGTGAGGGTGGGGAGATGTCATCTCACTTACTTTGGATATAGAACCAGGAGGAAGCAGTCCCTGAAAAGGAGCTGCACGTGTGATAAGGCAGAGCATCCGTTGAAAAGAGAAGGCTTCCCATGAGGTGCAAGGACACAGTGACTGCAACTCTGTGCTCAGACAGCAACGCGTGTGAGGAGGACACAGAATGGGCAGCGTGTCCTTACGGTGTGGGTCACTGCGACTAAATCAACCTGGAGGAACCTAACAGAAACAAAGACTGATGATGCTGAACATCTGTTCATGTGCTTATTTGCAACTTATCTTCTTGGAAGGAATGTCTATTTAAGTCTTTTGCCCATTTTTCAACTGGGTTGTCTTTTTGTTGTTGAGTTTTATGAGTTCTTAAATATTCTGAGTATGAAACCCATATGTACAATTTCCAAGTATTTTCTCCCATAATATCGTCTTTTCAAAATTTTTGATAATATCCTTTGATAAACAAAAGTTTTGTTGTGCTGTGTTTTAATGAAGTCTAATTTATCTGATCTTTCTTTTATTGTTCATGTTTTTGGAGCCATATCCTTGAAATCTCACTCTCTGTCTCTCTCCTCTAGGGAACCCAGCCCAAGTAATTCAACCTCTTTCTTCTACATATGGAAATCTAGTTGTTCTAGACCATTTGTTGAGGACAGTATTCTTTAATCCCACTGAATGGGCTTGGCATTCTTATCAAAAATCAATTGGTCATGATATAAGTTTTATTTCCGGCTTCTCAATTTTATTTCACTGAACTGTATGTCTAATTGTACACCAGTAGTACCACATTGTTTTGATCACTGTAGCTTTGAAATACCTTTCAATTAGATTCATTAGTTCGTGGGTCTGGTTTGTTGGATTAAGTTCATTGACACTCAATTCTATTATTAATATGGATGAATATATGTCTGCCATTTTATTTTTTGCTCTCCATTTACATTAAGGCTTTTTGTAGTTGTTGTTTCTCTATTCCTCCTATATGGCTCTTTTCCATATATCTAATGTGATATTTTAATTTCTTGGGTGAATTAAAAATATGTATATATATTGAACAGTTTTATTTGATTGTACAGAGTCTCTATGACTCAGAACTGACTCCACATAACATAACAGCCTTTCATTCTATTTGAGTGTTGTTATTGTCACACATCATGCATATGAATGTTACAAATGCAGCATTAATATGGTTATTACTTCACCGTCTAGCCCATTACAGCTACCTTCCACCATATTTTAGCATTTCCAATGCTTGACACTTTTTCTTAGTTGTGATTTAGTGTAATTTCCATTTAATCTAAAGAATCAACTTAGCATTCCCTGTATGGTAGGTGTGCATGTGATGAATTCCTTCAAGTGTTTATTTGAAAATATTTAAAATTTCATTTTCATTTTTGAAGGAGAGTTTTGTTGGATAGAAAATTTCTTGTAGATCATTTTATCTTTCAGCATGTCAAATATGCCATTCCAGTGTCTCCTTTTCCCAAGTTTGTTTGTCTTTGAAGAAAACTCACTAAGTTTAACTCACTGGCATTGAGTTGATGCCAACTCATAGCAACCCTATAGGGCAGGGGGGATTTCCAAAACTTTAACTTTTTAGGGTAGTAGAAAGCCCTGTCTTTCTATTGGTGGTTTTGAATGGCTGACCTGACAGATTGTACCCCAATATGTAGACACTATTAAAGGACTCCTTTTAATGAATCTTTGATTTTTCTTCTTTTTTCCTGATGGTACTTGTTTTTCTCATTATCTGTGGCTGTCAATAGATTGATCATGATGGACCTCACATCATTTTTCTTTGCATTTATTCCACTCAGGGTTTTTTGAGCTCCTTGTAATTGCAGTTCAATGTTTTTCACACAGTAGGGGGATTTCAAGCCATTGTTTCTTAAAACAGAATTTTTTTCTAAAATTTTCTCTTTAATTTCTTCTTTGGACCCTGACTTCTTGATGTGAACTCCTTTCATTACTGTCTCTCAGGACACTGAGGTGTTATTACTTTTTCTTTAATCTGTTTTCTCTTTTGATAAGATTTGCTCATTTCTATTACACTATCTTTTAGCTTGGCCATTTCCATTCTTCTGTTAAAACCATACAATACAGTTTTCCTCTCAGTTAGTTTCTTTTTAAACTCTAAAATGACCACTTGGTTCTGTCAAAATAGTTTTCGCTCCTTTTTCCAATTTTCATCTGTTCATTTATTAAGACTAAATATTCCTTTAAATCTTTGGATATACTTTGAATATATATAAAATTTTAAATGTATTCAAGATCTAAGTTCATCTGGAGATAGTGACTATTGACTGTATCTCTTCCTGAGTCTGAAGCACACAATCATTTTTCTGATTACTAATTTTGGCTAAAAACTTAAGAAAGTATATAAAATGTGGACAAACTTCATGCTGAGATTCTGTAACTCTCGTCTATGTGACTTTCTCATTTCTGTGATTTCCTACCATCTCTGAGCTCTGTCTGTGGACACCTCAAATCAGTAAAGTGGCTTCTTCTTCTTCTCTCCTCCTCCTCCTCCTCCTCCTTCTTCTTTTGCCAACAGAGTTATTTATAGATGGGGTGGGTGGGACACATAGGAGATTTTTTTTAATAACAAAGGAGCAAACTTTAAAATATAACCTGTTAGGATGTCAGTTCTATCTTTCAAAGATTTCTTCATCTCTCATTTCTCCCTGGGTTTACATCAGCTCCCTGGTATGCTTCCTAGGCATTTGCAGTTTAATAGCCAGGCAGGAAAATAAAGAGCGTTTACCCTAAATTTAGGTTTTCGTTCCTTCTATGTCTTGATTTCAGAATTTCCCGCTAAGGTTGCAGCTGCTTTGTCAGATTTGACCTTTGCGCTCTAGCATTTCAAGTTCATAAGTGGGTGGGGAGAATTCCATCTGACAAGTAAATCACTAATTCAAAATTATTACTCTTTCTAATTATAGTCTTTTAAAGGGAAACTCTTTTGGTTGCTACCTTACCACCATGCACCTTTTAATTCATTTTCTGATACTTTCAGGTAGTTTTTGTTTTATGTTTTATAAAAATGTTATATACATGAGGTTGTACTAAAAGAATTCACTTCACTTTTACTAGAAACTAGATCTCGATAACTAAAGAGTGTAAATTTTCTTTTTATTTAATATACATGCAGTAAAAGTTACTCTTTTTGATGGGTAATTGTATGTATTGAAAAATGCCAACAGACCTGTAACTACCACCATAATCAAGACACAGAGAAGTTTTATCACTTCCTCAAAATCTGTTCGGCTGCCCCCTTGTATCCAGGCCATTTTCCTGACTCAACCCCTGCCAGAGATGCTGGTCTGTTTTTGCACCTACTGTATAGTTTTGTGTTTTCTGTGTGCAATTTAAATTAAATGCAACAGTATGCCTATCAGTTTTACATACTGTGGTGGCTGGCTGTGATGCTGGAAACTCTGTCACTGGTATTTCAAGTGCCAGCTTGGTCACCCAAAGTGACAGGACTTCAGACTAAGAACAGACTACCAAGAATGAACAGAAATTAGCCACTGAAAAATCTTATGGACAGTATCAAAACATTGTTAAATACTGTAAACCTCATGAACGGAAGCAGACCATGGTCAGAGATCGTGCCAGAAGATGAGCAGATGAGCCCATTAAGCCAGGAGGCACTGAAAATAAGACTGCGGAGGAGCTGCCTTCTCCAAGTAGAGTCAACCCTACTGGTGCAGCTGGAGTAAACCTGCAAGAGTAACCTTGGAGGGACCTGCATTGACTGATGGGACATGACTCAAAGGGAGAAGAAACAGCTGCAGACATTAATTAATAATTGGAACTTGGAATGTATGAAGTATGAACATTGAAAGTTGTCAAAAATGTAATTGAACACATAAAGATCAACATTCCGAGCATTAGTGAGCTGAAATGGGCTGGTATCGGACATTGTGAATCAGAAAATCATATGATTTACTATGCCGAGGATGACAGACTCAAGGGAATGGTGTTGCATTCATGATCAAAAAGAACATTTCAAGATCTATTCTGAAGTACAATGCTGTCGGTGATAGGATTATATCTATCCAATCAATACAACTATTGTTCAAATGTATGCACCAATCACTTAAGCTCGCACTCAAGATCTGAGAGATGGAGCTGACATTGGATTGGCACCTCTGACTTCCAACGGGTTGGCATTCTTTCCTTTGTGTTATGCCTGGCTCCTAATTACTTTGTCCTTGTTCTGGGAGACTCAGGTCATGTGCTACCTCTTCCCTGAATGTCCCTCAACCTTTGTGTTGATTTAAGTGCATCTCTCATATATTGCTCTTGTGCTTTATGTCTCTCTCTGCTAAAGATAGCATCTATCAAATAGTACTGTTGTTAGATATCAATAATATAGTGTGGTGACTAAGCACGTGAGAACTGCGTCAGAATTTAACTGGGGTTCAATTCTGTCTGTATTACTTACAAGTCATGCGACTTAGCACAAGTCTGAGAGCAGACTACCCAGAATGAACAGGCTTTCCATATCTCAGAAATTAGCCACTAGAATATTAATATAGTAATACCAATATAATTTTAATTATATTCCCCAATTATTTAAGTGGGAGAATTAAATAATTTGTATAATGCCCTTGGAATTATGCATTTGGCACATAATAAATGACCAGTACCTGTTGGCTCTTATTGCTGTTTTCCTTGCTAGTTTATATAGGGATAAACATTTTCTTGAGAGTGGAGAGAGCCTCCAGCATTGTTAATATGTGTGTCTGGCATACAGTAGGTGTTCAATAAATGTCTTGTTCCTTTTTCTTATAAATAGTACAAAAGTTATTTGTCTCGTGGGGAGAGCTAAAATAAAAACAAAAGTCATCTGTCTCTAAAGAGCACCTCAGGTGGCGCAGCATTTCAGCATTCACCTGATAAGCCACCAGCTGCTCTGTGAGACAAAGGTGTGGCCGGCAGCTTCCATGAAGATGCCAGCTCTGGAAACCCTCAGGGGGCACTTCTAAGCCGCCCATTAGGATTGTTATGAGTCAGAACTGACTTGATAGCAGTGGGTTTAGAGTCAGCATCCCAAGCATCCGTTGGGTACTCTCCATGGTGCTGACCGTTGGTGAATCTACCTAACCATTTCGTGACTCTCGGGCCATATATTTCCCACCACCATTTTTGGCCTCTGAAGTGTCTTGAAAAGTGGCTATCCCAGTTGTACTTCATGCTGCCACCTGATGGAATATAACTGCCTGAACCCGAAGAAACTGTCCTCACTCCACCAATTCCACCACCAGTTTACCAGGGAAATATATGTCCCATATAATTGTATCACAACCATAGCTCCAAAAAATTGACCTTGATTTCAGTATGCCTTCCATTACTGAAAATACATGCCATCAATAGAAAAATCAAAACAGAAAATTATTTGGTCATGAAAAGGTAAGTAACCAGGGCCTCTTTGTGTCTGCCAGTGAACCTTCATTTCCTAAACCCTATCCAATTCAACTTGTTTCTTATGCCACCGACCACAAAAGTATCAAACTCACACTCACTCACTTTCTCACTCACTCTCTCACTCACTCTCACTCACTCTCTCACTCACTCACTCTCTCACTCACTCACTCACTAACTCACTCTCTAAAGAAAAAAAAAAGTATCAAACTCCCTTCTCTGCTTCCACCCACTCTTTCTTTTTCTAACAACCCTTCTGATTTGTTTCCCATTGTTTTGTTACACTTGAATTATTCCACAATTTCTTTCTTCCCCAGTCATGTTGGAAAAATATCACATTCTGTGTCCACTTTATTATTGGTGGCTGTATTAGACTGGGCTGTCTAGAGACACAAAACCAGTGACACTCTTATTTGTATAAAAACAAGTTTTATATAAAAGAGTAATCTTATATCAAGAAAGCATCCTATCCCAGTCCACCTTAAGTCCATGGGCCCAATGCTAGCCAGCGCCCTCTTCAGACCCATATAGCTGCAGCCAATGCTGCAGAAAGGTGAAGCGGGATACAGGAAGATCACCGGCTGGTAGGTGCAGAGTCACTTGGATCCAAAGTGAGTGGAAACTTAGCAGGGCACTGGCAGCTCTCAAGGGCGGGTGGCCCACATCTAGCTTTCCTGAAGGCAGGCACAGAGTCCCAGCAAGGAGGAAGGCAAAGGGGCATAGAGAGGGGTGGTCCCCATCAGGCTGTATGACCAGATTGATAGGTTGGACTCCACCCCTATACTTTCATATAAATTTAAGTTGACATAAAATCTAACTTCTTCAATTACAAAACAAAACAAAAACCATCCTCTGGAGTTAGATGTGTGGCATGCTTTGTGTAAATGAGAAAAAGAGACAGTCTGATGAGCCTCATACAGAACAGCAAGGGGCAGGCTGACTGAAACAATGGGATGCGCCACGGACCTCTAAGATGTACTTAAAAACAATAAAATAAAACCAAATATTTATTTTCCTTTAGCCAGAACTGAGAAATAGAGTGGGTAGGAGGTGTGTGTGGGACTAAGCTGTGGATGAAATCCAGGTGGGCAATGCCCCAAAGATAAACTCTGCTTACATCACGGGCAGTGTGTGGCCAGATCTGGATGAAGAAACTGGCTTTGTGTTCCAGATAGACTCGGCTTGAAAGAAAGCCCTCCAAAGAAAAACAGGAAAAGCTTCGAACTTGTTTTCTCCCTTCCATGAATTCACTGAAAAGGAATGCCCTGCATGCGAAGCATTCATCTACACAGTTGCTAACATTGCTAGAAGAAAGTGCAACTTGCACACTCTGTCCTAGCTCCAGTTGGGAAGTCAACCAAGCTCAGAGGCAGCGGTCTTAAGAGATCCTCTGGCAGCTTCTGCTTGGGACGGCCTCGGCCGAAGGGGCCAGGTCAGCTTCTCAACATTTTCCCGATGGTGAGCAGTTACTAGAAAGTTTCTGAAAGCAAATGAGGGTTGATGCAGCAAAGTTGGATGTTTTTCATGAATATAAATAATGGGTGTAGAATTTTTTTAAGCTATGTACCCCTAAACCCATGACCATCGAGTCTAAACTCATGTGGTTTATTGAACTGTATGGATGACCTGACAATTTTTAAAAGAATGTAATGTATTCGTCTACTAACCCATACAATCCTCAGAGAAATTCCGTGAACTAGGCACTATTACCATATGCATTTTACATAGGAAGTCGTTGGGACCCGAAGAAGATCAGCCAGGAAAGGATGATGTCATCTGAGTCATGATTCAAGTGCAGGCATCTGGCTCGACACCTGTGCTCTTGTTCTCTGGGCACTTCTGACTCTGTAAAGAGCGTGTTGGGGCCATCTCTCTAGAGAGGCAACAAATACCCAAGTCGAGCTGGTGATGCTGCTTTAAATGTTTAAAACAAAGTCTAGGACTCTGTAGAGTGGGGATGATGTATCACCAAAAATAAATGCCATTCGAGGAAACTGTCATGGAATAAGCAAGTTCTTAGGTGGTACCGTCAGCTCCTACCTACCCTATGGAGCAGCGTTTCTCAACCTGTGGGTTGCAACCCCTTTGGGGCTCAAACGACCCCCAAATGACAGAGGTCACTCGATTCATAACAGTAGCGAAATTACAGTAATGAAGTGGCAACAAAAATAATGTTATGGTCGGGGGTCACCACAACATGAGGAACTGTGTGAAAGGGTCGCGGCATGAGGAAGAGTGAGGGTCTGACTTATTTATTCCCTCATTGCCTCCTAGAGTACCAGATTACTTCGCTCTTTTCAACCCTGCTCCTCCTTAATCCCTTAATATATTAGACAATATGTTAGTGCACACCATCACATGATAACAAAAAGTAAAATGGCATTGTATATTGAAGAAAATGATCTGAATGGAACCTTCTAGACATTTTTCAAATAATCCCTTCTGATTCATCCTTTGGAACCTGGAATTTATCTCAGCAAACTCTCTGCCCAACCAGTCAAGCACCTACCTGCACTTCCTAAAGTGTACACCACCTACATTGCCAAATCATCCTGACACTGGCTCTCTGCCCTTTCTTGCTCTTCTCACTACCAGGCTATTTAGGAGTGAACAGAGCCACCCCTCTGCCTGATCCATTTTATCTTCTTCCCTAACCCCTTTCCCTCCATGCACTCTAGCATGAGGCTGGCACAGTGTTTGAGTTTGTTGGGCACAGGGTCGCTATGTGTTAGAACCACCTAACTCAATGGCTCGCACCTAGAGGCCACAACAAGCCCCCTCCCTTCCCTGCACCAAGTCCAACACTCTGCAGTTACTGTCCCCCCTTTCCTATCTCACTTCCAGCACGGTTCAGGAGACTGCTTTGCTCTATATACATCTTTAGTAATTGCTTTTTGTGTTCTCTGCTCCATTTCCACAGGAACATACCCCCATGGACATTCTGCATTCTCTCTATTAACCAACCGGGCAACAACCAACCAACCCGCCAGATTTTTGTCTCTTTTGCTCACAGCTGTATCCCCAGAGTTTAGAGAAGTGCCTGTCACTTGCCAGACACTCAATATGCATCTGTACGATTAAAGAAAGGCTTGGAGGAGACTAAAGCCATGACTCCTAGACTGAATAAACTTGAGATGCAACTTTTACAAGCTAGACGAAAATCATGATTTTTTAAAATTTCTTATAATATCCTTTTAATGCCTAGCATCTTTTTCCTGGTTTTAAAGTGATAATACTTACTGAATAAAACTTCAAAAATATGCCAAGCTGTTTATTAAAACTAAACAAATAAACAAAAATGACAAATGCCATTTTTTCTTCCCTTGTCCCTGATGCAATTTAAAGGAGAGCATCTTTTCTAGTTAAATTTGTTTGCCCTTGACAATCAGCATTTAGTGTGCGTGTTTAAGCTTATTTCTTATTCAATTGTGTTGTTTTTCTTGCCACTTAAAAGTTACAAGTATTACAACAGTACTCAGCTCTTATTCACTGTACAGAATTTTTAGTTATATTCTAGTTTATTATATAAACTAGGCTCTTATGATCTAACCTAGAAGCCTAAGTGCCCCTCATAACCTTGTTTCCATGGGGAAATGCATTTCAAATAACCAGCTGACACATAGCTGCACAAGTTGTTTGTACACCAGTGACTGCCTGGAACATTGGGAGCCCATGGCTTGCATTTGCCACATGACATGAAGCAACAAAGCAGTTAAATGAGCTTTTCACTCTCATGGAAGAACCTTCTCCCAAGCACATATGTTTCAAGACTTTTGAGAATTGATGGAAGAATGGAAATGCTCTGACAAAAGAACCACAATAAATCAACAAGGTGAAATAACCAAGAAGCTCCTTAAGAACTCAGTGCTTTAGTCCATCCAAAGAAAATTTTATGGGGCAGTGTGCAGAAACAATTTTTTTGTGTGTAAAGCCCTTCTGATTCAAGGCATAAATCTAAGAAAGAATGCTAATAAATCACAAGTGCTAAGTAGCATCAATAATTGACCCAAGAGCCATCTCACTATAACATGCAGGAAATCTAGAATACAGACCAACTGCAGATATCTCATAGTAAATTGCTACCTCATTATACTAAGCACAACAAATTACAAACAGAAAGCCATTCCACTATGATGCTCAGTCTTCATTCAGGTTTCAGTAATTCCTCTCGGTTTACATTGCCCTTGATCAAGCCCTACTAGGCATCCTACACCCTCCTTGCCATCGATTTTAGATCATTTGTTCTTCCTTTGTCCCTAGGTTTGCTAACACCCACTTCCTTTCCCCAGCTTCCCCCTCTCCTGCATCCACCCCCACCCCATGCCCAGAACCGTCAGTCCCATTGTTTTCTCCTCCGGATTGTTTATCCCGTCTATCTTATCTAGATAGACATATAGAGACCAATAAGCACAAAAAAAAGACAGAGCAAACCTGAATGAAGGCCGAACATGATAGTGGGATAAGTGGCAAGTACAAGGAAATAGAGGAAAGAACTAGAACTAGGAGACAAAGGGCATTTATAGAGGTCTAAATACAGGCATGCACATATGTAAGTATATTTTCCTATAACGATAGCAAAATAGATCTTTGTACATATATTTATAGGTTTAGTATTAAGGTAGCAGACAGACATTGGGCCTCTACTCAAGTACTCCCTCAATGCAAGAACACTTTGTTCTAATAATCTTGAATTCCATGATGCTCACCTTCCCAACAAGATCACTGAACAAAAAATGGGTGCATAAGCAAATGTTGTGAAGAAAACTGAAGGTGCCCGGCTATCAAAAGATATAGCATCTGAGGTCTTAAAGGCTTGAAGATAAACAAGTGGTCATCTAGCTGAGAAGCAACAAAGCCCACATGGAAGAAGGACACCTGCCTGTGTGATCATGAGGTGTCGAAGGGATCAGGTATCAGACATCAAAGAACAAAAGATCATATCACTGTGAATGACAGGGAATGCAGAGCAGAGACCCAAAGCCCATCTGTAGACAATTGGACATCCCATTACAGAGGGCTCAGGAAGAGATGAGCCAGTCAGGGTGTAGTATAGCACCAATGACATGTACAACATTCATCTAGTTCTTTAATATTTCCTCCCTACCATTAACATGACTCCAGTTCTACCTTAAAAATCTGGCTAGACAAGAGCATGTACAAGGGTACAGATAAGAGTTGGAAACTCAGGGAATCCAGAACAGATGAACCCCTCAGGACTGATATTGAGAGTAGCGATACCAGGAGGGGAAGAGGGGGAACCGATCACAATGATCTACTATAACCCCCTCCCAGGGAAATTGACAACATAAAAATGGGTGAAGGGAGACATCAGGCAGTGTAAGAAATGAAAACAATAATATTTTATAAATTATCAAGGGTTCATGAGGGAGGGAGCGGGGAATGAGAAACTGATACCAAGGGCTCAAGTAGAAAGAAAATGTTTTGAAAATGATGATAGCAACAAATGTACAAATGTGCTTGACATAATGGATGGATGTATGGATTGTGATACGTGTTGTAGGAGCCACCAATAAAATGATCTTTTTTTATATTTTTGAAAGTAAAATAAAACAATGTGTAGACTTAAAAAGTAGGAAGTTATTTTTGATGTCGATCAATGTGTACTTTTCAGGGTACAAGACCTGAATCATCTTGACTGCAATTTAATTATTGGAAACACCTACTAAGATTGAAGGAAATCTGATGACATCACAGGTTACAACTGCAAGGTTGGCAGTTTGGAGCCACCAGCTGTGTGCAAGAGAAAGATGAGGCTTCCTACACTTACAGAGCTTCAGTCTCAGAAACCCACCGGGCAGTGCTCTTCTGTGACTCAGAATCAACCCAAATGGCTGCAGGCTTTGCACCAGAATTGACTAAAATAACCATAGAATATACATTTTGTATATTTCTCTATATGCAAAGTAAAAAGAACAGGTGATAGATTTTCAATCCAGCATCAAAATAGCATCCTTGATAAAATAAAGTAAAATTGAGATAAAAAATCAGTAGCGCTAGAGTAACTGATATATTTGCTAAGTGTTTCCTGAAGCCTGAACTGAAGGTGATGCACTCACATCCCACATTGCTATGACAACAAGGTGAAAGTGAAAGCTAGAAATGCTAAAGGAGTCCAGTGAAAGCTGGGGACTGCGTAAGGCGGAAACTGCCCAAGAAAGAAAACTCAAAAGAGTTCCCGCTGAAACCAGCAAAAGAAAGTGGTCAGGCTGCATCTGGCCAAAGACACAAAGTCCGTGAGACTCAGAAGGCAAGGGAGCCTTTGAGCTCTGCTTCTCACAAGTTTCACTAGTTTTCTAAGGCTATTCTTCTGAGGTCTTGTCTAGGACACACAAAATTTTAAAAGATTAAAAAGTAACAAACCATGGTTTTGTGAAATAGAAAACTAAAGAAAAAATAAGGATCATGTGGAAACAATGGAGGACAACAGAATGCCAAAATGGAGACAGGTCCAAACACCATGAAGAAGACCAAGCTTGGTTGAGAAAGCCGAGGCCAGGCCTCTTTGCCTAGATCCCTGGTTCACTCTGTAGTGGATGTAAAGAGTAAGGAGATGCCTTTGCTTTGAAGGAATTCCTTTATGCCGCAGCTTTAGGATCTAATACTCGTATAAGAAAGAGCAAACTCAAGACAGTACCATTGGCAGCTTCTCTTGCGTGGCTGTCTTTTGTTGGAAAAGTCACATATTGGGAAGAGAGCTAGAGAAAACCCCTAGATGGTTTCTAGGACAACATGGAGATATAGGACCTTATATCTAATGGTCTAAGAGCCCTGGTGACATAGTGGATCATGCGTTGGGCTGCTAACCAGAAGTCAGCAGTTCAAAACAAGCAGATGCTCAGTAAAAATTACAATATGTATATATACACACACATATAAATATACCTATCTTTCTATATTAATATATTTACACATGTACATAACTATATTTATACCTATATATAATTTTTACTTATTTTTTCCTCTTTTTGTTTCTTCTTTCTTCCTGCCCCACTGTCATGATTACTCATCGTTCACCTCTCAGTCATTCCTCTAGGATACATTCAATTAATCAAACACAACCAGGAGTGCTACACCCTCCTTACCATCAATTTTTAAATCCCTTGTTATTCCCCTGTCCCTGTCATTCTTGGCTCATTATCCCCTTCTCCCCCACCTTTCCTCACCCATGCCCACTGGAACCATGGGTCCATTGCTTGGAATTGCTTATCCTGCCTATCTTAAATAGATAGACAGGAGGAGAGGACAAAAGGACCATACAAATAGTCCCAATTCCAACCATTGTTCTGTCCCAGAGTTGATCCTATCCCTCTGTTAAATAGCCAGAAGGCCCTGTTCTAATCCACCAGTCTAATGACCTTTTCGTTCGGGGATCCATATCCCAGGACCTGCTTACCTAACAGCACTTAGACCCTTTTAGTTCACAGCGTTCATGTCTGAGGGGGGTGTGTTTTACAAGACACCATTGCTCTTCCTGCAGTCAATGATGCAATAAGGAAGCAGATGGACTCAGGGACTCTATTTAAATCTCACCTCGGTAGAAGAATGATTTGTTCTAATAATATGGCAATGTATGATGCTCACCTTCCTGACCCAATCACTGAAGACAAATCAGTGCATAACCAAATGTGGTGCAAAAAGCTGATGGTGTCTGCTATTAAAAGATATAGTGTCTGGTGTCTTAAAGGCTTGAAGTTAAACAAGCGGCCATCTAGCAGGGAAGCAACACAGCACACCAGCCTGTGTGATCATTAGGTGTTGATAGGAATAGGTACCAGAAATTCAAATACAAGTAATCAAATTGATGTGAAAGGGCGTAGACAAAATGGAGACCCACCTGTAAGATAATTGGACAGTTTCTCACAGAAGGGTCACCTGGAATGGATGATCTATCCAGGGCGCAGGAGAGTACTGATGAAACACATAGCTATCCTCTAGTTCTTTAATATTTCCTCCCCTTACTACTATGGTCCTAGTTTAACATCATTAATCTTGTGAGACCTGTGTATGTTCATTTGTATAATTAAGATCATTCGATGAATGAAATCCAAGATAGACAACGCCTTCAGAAACAGTAATGGGAGAAACGAATCCCTGAGAGTGTGGGAAGAGAGGAGTGGGGAGGAAATGAGAGCAATGAATACTGTATAACCCCACTCTAAGGGAATGAATAACAGAATTGAAGGTGAATGGATATGTTGGATGGTGTAAGATATGCCTAATAATAATAATATATAATATAGTAATAAGGGTTCCTGAGGGGGTAGAGTAGGGGGGGGGGATAAAGGTGAGCATCGTGATATCAAAGAGTTCAGAAAGAAAGAAAATGTCTTGAAAATGATGAGAGCAGCAATTGTACAATTATGCTTGCTGTAATTGAATTATGGATTGATATAACATCTGTAAAAGCTCCCAATAAAATGATTTTTAAAAAAGAATTACAGTCTTGAAAACCCACAGGAGCAGTTCTACCCTGTCCTACAGTTGCTGTGAGTCAGAACCGACTTGACAGTGAGTGTGCGTTTTGTTTGTTTGCTTGAGATGTGAAATGGTCACAGGGAGATCAGTTTCTTTCATTGCAAACAGCAGCAAGGATTTCTTTTATTAGGCTGGAGTCACACGTTATCATTATTGTTAGTTGCTGGCCAGTGGACTCTGACTCTTGGGACCTTCAATACAACAGAATGAAGCATTGCCTGGTCCTGTGCCATCTGCAGGACTGCTGGTTCACTGGAGTCTATTGTTGCCGCGATCATGTCACTCCATCTCATGGAGGGTTTCCTTCATTTTCATTGATCCTTTTCCCTCTAGTGATTGGTTTCTCCTGATGGCATGTCGAAAGCAGGTCAAACAGACATCTCATCGTCCTTGCTTCTAAGGGGGACTCTGGTTACAATTCTTCTGAGAATGATTTATTTGTTCTTTTGGCAGTCCAGGGTATATTCAGTGTTTTTTTCCAAGATACAATTCAATCGCATCAATTTTTCTTCTTTCTTCCTTTTTCATTTGAATTGTCAAATCAAGTAAAACTCCCAAATTCCTTTGATTCCCATTGCTTTGTTTTGTTTTTACAAAAACCTGGTGAGTCCCAGGCCATGTAAAGTAGCCATGAAGAAAAACCATTTTGAAACACACGAAGCAAGCATGTTTTGGACAAATTTATCCACACATGTTGTATTCGTTAGAATGCTTTTGGCCCCGTGCAACAGTAAACCAGACCATGTGACTTAAACTATCAGGACATCAATAGTTCACTGAACTAGTCCAAGTAGGTGGTTCCAAATTTGGCTTGGTAGATAATTATATCATCAAGAACCTGAGTTCTTCTGTCCTTGGCTCCTTCTGCTTCTCTCAGCACATTGGTGTTTATTCTCAGAATTTCTTACTTCATGGTCAAGTTCCAGGATTCACATTTTACAACACCGCTTTCAAAGCTGAAAGGCAAGGGGAGGGGGCATAAAAAGGCATTCTTTGTTACCTCTCTGATCAAAGAACAAAACTTTCTCCTTAATTCTCCAGCAGGATTAAGGCATATGTCCACCATAGACCAATTACTTTCAAGGGAAAGCTGATGGCTATTCTTGGCTTACATTAATCAAAATATTAGTTGGGCACATTGCAACTAGAATCAATTTGGGATTCATATGCCACAGAAGGAAGAGAAAATTGCATAAATGCAGCCCTTGGGAAAGAGTAAATAGGGAAATAAGATGTCTAAACAAAAAGATTAAACAAGTGTTTGTGTTGCTGTAGTTATTTGGATGGAAAAATTTAACAGTCAGGATAGGCTACATAACGGTGCAGGACAAACACCTCCAAGTGAACAGAGGTTTGTGTGCACGTCACATGTCTGCTGCAGGTCAGCAGCAACTCTGTTCCATGTACAGACACGGGCTCACGGAGCAGCCCTATCCATCCCAAATCTCGCTGCTCTTGCAGCAGAGGAATAAAAGACATGACAAACCCATGCTAGCTCCTAATGGTTTTGCTCAGGCCACGCCACTTCTGCTCACAATTTTTTGCTCAAACTTCCCTAGTGGCATAGTAGTTAAGCACTTGACTGCTAATGCAAAGGTCAGCAGTTCAAACTCACGAACCATCCTACTGGAGAAAGATGAGGCAGTCTGCTTCCATATAGACTTATATCACTGGAAATCCTGTTCTAGTTGGTTGCTATGGGTTTGAAAGTTGGAAGCAACTCAACGGCAATCGGTAAATGCAGCCCTCAGGGAGATATGGTCCTCCTACTGGGAGAGGGCTCAGCGAGGGCAGCAACAGTTTGAATAATAGTTCAACCTATCAGGAAGATGGAAGTGTCGAGTTGCACTTCACTGAGGTCCTGTACACTGTGACCCCACACTAAGCTTTTGTGACCCTGGAATTTTTCTGGCTTGACATGAAAAGCACAGCAACCAGACCACCTGAAGAAACTAGATAAATGGATAATATCATTTGTTCTCTATTAAATCTAAAATATTTGGAGACAGTAAACAATGTAATGATTCTAGAAACAATGTAAAGCAGCCCTGTCCATTTCTTGACCTCCATTCCACACCACCCTGAGCTTTAAACTTTTCTACAGAGCATACTTGTAAGTCAACTCTCAAGTCCGCAGGCCCTCATTTTCAGCTAGAATTGAACTGAGTGACGGCAGGAGTCTACTCTTTCAAAGCTCAGATAGGACATAGTTGAAAAAGCACAGAGTTCTTGTTGAGAGCTAGCCAACATGATGGGGGGAGACAAACGTCATCCCTAGTAAAGCTCTGTTCTGGGCCTTCGCGGAGTCACCCTGGTGATGCCTTTGTGAAGCTCTTCTTTCCTTCACCTATAACTCCTGTGCACCCCGATGGGAACAGGGGCAATTATGTAACGACATCTGTGGTTTCCCGGCAAGTACTTATGGGAGGGAATGGTGTTTTACTTGCTGTCTAGGGTTTTGCAGAAGCATTTGAAGCGAGCCTGTTTTGTATTTAGTTTAATTTGACTTGTTTTGTGATTAGCACTAATCTGTGCCAACATAGTATATCAATAGCAATAGGACTTATTTGACATAGTTATTTGATGAACTTCTTTGTTCTTTAATGAACTCAATGTGAACTTTAATGGGGGAGTACACAGAGACATCTTTTTTTAGCATTTTAAAATCAAGATCTGCGTATAAGCAATATTATGCGATCTATTAACTTTTGAACTGACATAGATGATAACGTGTCAAGAAATGATCTCACTACTTTTTAATATTACATTCTTGGTTTCTTTATCATTTGTGTAAACACTCATATTACCACCATCACCTTCTGTATGTGTGTGTGTCTCTGTGTGTACAATTCTGTGCTTCAATGCGTGTGAAGGTTTGTGTAGCCACAAACACAATCAGGACCCTGCTGGCCCTCACCCCAGGCAAGTGTTGAGCTAGTCTTCTTCCATATAGTGTGACTTTTCCAGAATGTCATACAAATGGTATTACAAAGTATGTAAACTTTGATTGTTTTGCTTAGCAGAATATATTTGAGATTATTCGTGTTATTGTGTATATCAGTAGTTGGTGCCATCTAATTGCTGAAAATATTCATTTCATTATAGCACAGTTTGTTTATCCAATCACCACTTGAAGGGCCTTTGAGTTGTTTCTAATTATAGGCCATTACTATATTCTGCTATAAACATTTATGTTCAGGGATTTGTATCAACATAAACTTTGTTTCTCTAAGATAAATAGCTAGGAGAGCAAGTACTAAGCTGAATGGCAACGGTGAATTTTACTTTAATAGAATTTGTCAAACTGTTTTCCAAACCAATGACACCTTTTTGCACTCTCGTGAGCAAGGTGTGAGTTTCATTTGTTCTACAACCTTGTCAGCACTTGGTATTGTCAGTTGTTTCGGTCTTTTGCTTGTTCCCTTGGTCGGCAGCAGGTCGAAGCTGTCAGTCACTGCTTGGCAGAAAGCTGGGGCTTTCTGCTCCTGTGAAGAGGGACAGCCTGGGAAGCGCACAGCGGCAGTTCTACCCCATCCCATAGGGCACTATGAGTTTGGTTTGGGGCCTTTCTACTCTGAAACAGTGCTTAGGGGCTTTTGGGGTAATAATTGTGCAGTAATCTCTCCTTGTAGGGCTAATGTGTATTTCTCTAATAACCAATGATAGTTTGTCTTTTCATGTTCAATTCTGTTACTTATTCTTTGGTTGATTTGTTTACCTCCTTGTGCTTGAGAATTCTTTGAATATCATGGTTATAATCCGTTTGTTGGTTATTTTCTTTGCAAACATTTTCCCCTAAGCGTGCAACTAAGCTTTGAACGTATAGTGTAAGTTAAAGAGAAAACTTTAACATGTTGATAGATCAGCGTAACCACTTTTTCATTTGTTGCATATACACAGCACATTTGACCACTTAATTTTTTCACATGTGCAATTGAGTGGCATAATTACATGGATTATGTTGTGTAACTATCACCGATACCATATTTTTGGTTTTCATGGGTAGTACTTTGGGTGTCATATCTGAACACTTTTTGCCTAGCCCAAGCTCACACCGTCTTGATGGCCAGGCCATTAATTAGTCTTAAAATAGGGTTTTCCGGCTTTGCTTGGCCTTTTCATACTCGCCTACTCTGGTGTCTTTGCATACCCATAGAAATTAGAGAAAATTTTGTCTATACCTTCAAAAATACCAGCTTCAATCTGGGTTAGCAATTGTTAAAACCACAATTTGAGAGAGATGACATCTTATGATAGGAGGGTAATTAAAAATGTGTTTCAATTCATACATGCATGCTTTTATTTCAAGTAAAACATGTCTCTGTAATCAGCACATATTTACAAACAACTTTTCATTAATATGCTTATCTTCATCTAATTAGGGTGTCTTAAAAAGACAATCAGTCCGTATTTGTACATATGTTGCTATCATCATTTCTAAACATTTACTTTCTATTTGAGCCCTAAGTATCAGTTCTTCACTTTTCCCTCCATCTCCCCACCCCCACCCTTGTGACCCCTTGATAAATTATCAATTACTATTATTTTCAAATCTTATACCAACTGCTGTCTCCATTCACCCACGTTTCTGCTGTTTGTGCCCCTGGAGGGAGGGGGTAGTTATATGCTGATCCTTGTGATCAGTTCCCCCCTTCTTCCCTGCCTTCCCCCACCCTCCCTCTACTCTCCTGGTATCGTTACTCCCATTTCTGTTCCTGAGGGGTGTATCTGACCTGGATTCTGTGTGTTGTGAGCTCTTATCTGTACCAGGGCACCTGCTCTGGTCTAGCCAGAACTGAAAGGCAGAACTGGGTCACGATAGTGCGGGCGAGGAAGCCTCAAAGAACCAGAGGGGGAGAAAAAAAAGAACCAGAGGAATATTGTGTGTTCCTATACTGCACCCTGGTTGACTCATTTGCCTTGTGACCCTTCTGTGAGAGAATGTCCTATTGTCTACAGATGGGGTTGGGGTCTCTGCTCTGACCCACCTCATTCTCAACAATATGTTTTTTGTTGTTGTTGTTTTGGGTCTTCTGGTACCTGTTACCTGATTCTGCCCACACCTCATGATCACACAGGCTGGTGTGCTTCTTCCATGTGAGCTTGTTGCTTCTCTTCTAGATGGCTGCTTGTTTAACTACAAGCCTTTAAGACCCCAGACACTATCTCTTTTGATAGCCGGGCACCATCAGCTTTCTTCTCCACATTTGCTTATGAACCCATTTTGTCTTCAGCAATTGCATCAGGAGGGTGAGCATCACAGAGCACTGGGTTGTTGGAACAAAATGTTCTTGAGTTGAGGGAAGGCTTGAGTAGAGGCCCAAAGTCTGTCCACTTCCTCAATGTATTGATATATAAATACATGTACATAGGTCAATACCTCTATTTTTATGAATTAATATATTAACATAAGCATACTCCTAGGTTTGTACCTCTATCCATAGTTTTGCTTACTGAATCGTTCCTGTTTCCTTTTACTTTCCTCCTGTCCCACTATCACACTTGCCCTTCTTCTGCCTTTTAGTAATTCCTCTCAGCTTGATTGCTGTTGCTCCCACACCCCCAGGATCTCTACATCCTCTTTATTGCTGATTTTAATTTCCTAGTTGTTCCTCTGTCTATGGCATTGTTTGCTCACTGCTCCCCTTGGCTCATTCTCCCCACAAGTCTCTCCAGAACCATCAGTCCCATTGCGTTCTCCTTGGGCTTGCTTCCCATGACTGTCTTATATAGGTAGGCAAAACAACAAAAATTTTTTAAAAACTTAAAGACCTCTAAATGACCAATATTCACAAATGGGTTAAATCGACAATGCAGATATACAATGTTATATTGTTAATAATAAATAGCATTTATTGTCTTTGGAAAAAAACAACAAAAATAGAGACAAAACCAAAAGAAAACAAATATTGAATAAAAAGGGGAGAAATCACACAGAGAAAAACTAGCAAACAAAACAAAAAGTGAAAAAGCATACAAAATTCCAGGTTTGTCCACTGACCTTTATGACTATCTCCCCACGGGTCTTGGGGACTTCCAGAAACTGCCCCTCCTAGCCTGAAGTCTATTTTGGGAACTCCTCAGGGGCATTGTGGCTTGGCTTTCCTCCCATTGCTGATCTGTTGTGTTTCCTTCTTGGTTCGCCCCACTGAGGGGGTGGTCAGACTGGGCTCAATCCCCGCTGTGTGTCCCCAGTGTTGTCCTCTGCTGCAGTGTGCTCCAGGGAGGGGACATCATGTCATGAGTTGGTGGTCCTGAAGTCCTCATCCTTACTCTGCATCAGTTTTCTGCATTTCTAGTTTGCTGAGATTTTGTTTGTTGGTTCATTTGTTTGTTCGTTTTTTATTTTGTTTTAAATCAACAATAGATGTTGAATCTTGCCAAATGCACTTTCTGCATCTACTAGTCATATGGCCATTATACTTCAGCTTGTTTATAGATGGATTGCAGTAATTGATTTTCAAATGTGGAGCCAACATTGCATTGCTGGTACAAACCCCATTTGATCTTGAGGCAATTTTCTATTTAAATATTCATGGATTCAATTTGTGAATATTTGTTGACAATTTTTTGTGCTCAAAGTCTTTGAAATGGCCTTCTCGTGTTTGTGTCTGGGAAGAATGATGCCTCATAAAAGTAGTTGGGGAGCATGGACTTCTCTTCTATTTGCTGAAAGAACTTATATAATTTATGTTATTTCTGTCATAAATATCGGTGAGAACTTCCTAGTGAAATCATCCTAGCCTGGAGTTTTCCTTGTTGGAAGGTTTATTACTACAAATTCATTTTCTTTCATGGCTATAGGGCTATTTTGGTACCAATTTATCCTTTGGAGATATTTGGTAACTTTTATTTTTCAAGAAAATGATCTATTTTATCTAAAATATTAAAAGTATGTACATAAATCTGGTCATAGCAGTCCCTTATCCGTTTAGTGTTTGCAGGGTCTGAAATGTTATAAAACCTTCCATGCCTGGTGTTGTTGTTGTTATTGTTGTTGTCCGGTGCTATCGAGTCTGCTCTGACCCGTAGGGACCCTAAGACAAGGGAATGAAACACTGTCCTTCACCGTCCTCACAACGGTCCCTGTGCTTGAGCCCATTGTTGCAGCCCCACTGTCAGTCCATCTCCTCAAGGACCTTCCTCTTCTCTCTGCCCTTCCACTTGACCAAGCATGATGTCCTTCTCCAGGGACTGGTCTCTTCGCCCACAAGGTGTCCAAAGTATGTAAGACGCGGTCTTGCCATCCTTGCCTCTAAGGACCACGCTGGACATACTTCTTCCAGCACAGCTGTTTGTCCTTTTAGCAGTCCATGGTATTTTCAATATTCTTTGCCACCATCACAATTGAATCATCATTACTTTTTTTCTGAATCTGGCTAGAGGTTTATCAGTTTTACTAATCTTTTTGAAGAACCAGCTTTGGGTTTTATCAATGTTCTCTATTGTTGCCTTCTTTCTGCTTGCTTTGTTTTTTTTTTTGGTGGCTTTTCTTCTTAAAAGGTTTTTGTCTCTTTTCCCCCCCTAATTTCTTACAATAGAAGCTTAATATTATTGACTTGAAACATGTTTTGTTTTCTGTTATAAGTATTTGATATGATTTTCCCCTGGAGATACTGCTTTAGTTGCATCCCACAAATTTTGATACATTGCATTTTCATTTATTTAAAAATATTTTCCTAATTTATCTTGAGATTTTCTCTTTAGCTTATGGTTTATTTAGAAGTACATTGGTTAATATCCATTTATATATATATTCTCTCAGATTTTTTCTGGAAAACATTCTGCTGCTGAGTCTTAGTTTAATTTTACATAGTAAGAGTACATATTTTATTTATTTCATTTTTTTAAAGTTAAGGTTTAATTTTTTTTTTGACTAAGGGTATGATCTGTGTTGATCAGGCATTATGTTGATGCACACTGTGATTCCAACACATAGTCCCTATGTCATAGGACAAAGTAGAACTGCCTCACAGACTTTCCAAGGCTGAAATTGTTCCTGGAGCAGATTACCAGATCTTTTCCTATAATGTGACTAGTGGGTTCACACCTATGATTTTTCAGTTAGCAGAAAGCACTCAACCACGGAGCCACCAAGACTCCTTGGTGATATTATGTAAGCACTTAGAATGAATGCATCTTCTGTGTGTGTGTGTGTGTGTGTGTTGGAATGTTCTACAAATGTTAATTACATTGCTGATTGTCTATAGACGCCTATTAAATAATGAGAGAAGTGCTGAAGTTTACATTTATGATTTTGGATTTATTGATTTATCTCTTATGTTCTATCAGTTTTTGCTGTATATATTTTCTAGCTCTGTGGCTAGTTGTATATATATTCACAATTGTTATGTCTTCTTATTTAACTGACCACTTTGTTATTATGTCACCTGTTTCTTTTTTCTTGGTAACTTTCCTTATTCAGAAGTCTGGCATAGCTTTCTTTGATTAATCTTTAGCCATATTTTTTCATTTTTTTTACTTTAATAGATTGCATCATTATATTATTATAATTAACATATAATTGAGCTTTGCTTTTTCTTATGACCAAAATGACACCTCTGTTGCTTAATTGATGTTTCTAGAAAATGTATATTTGTGTATTTATTGATAGGGTTGGGCCTGTCATTTTCTGTTTATTCCTTTTCTGTCTTGTTTTTGAATATTCTGCATGTCTTTTGGTTATTTTAATGTATCTCTTGGATTTTTTATCATAACCATTCATGATAACTATTATCATCTTAAAGAACATAAGAGGGCAAAAAGGTATTTACCTATATGTTTGCAATTTCTGTTGTGCAGCCTTCATTCCTGAACATTCGCTTCCATCCTCCTGAAAATTTTCCTGCAGTATTTCTTTTAGAGCAGGTTAAGTGACAACAAATTGCCTCCGTTTCCCAACCTCTGAGAACGTCTTCATGTTTGCTTCATTCTAGCAGTTTGTTTTCACTGAATACAGTATTCTAGGTTGTTGTTTTTCTCTTTCACACTTCAAAAATGCTGCCTTGTTGCTTTCTGGTTTCCATGACTTCTGCTGAGAAATATCGTCATATGAATCATGTTGCCTTCATATGTAATTTGCCATTGTTTTCTGACTGTTTTAAGATTTCTTTGTCTCCAATTTTCAGCAATTTGATTATTATGCATCTAAACAAGATTTTTCATGAAAAACTTATTTCTAATTACAAACAACCGAAATTGTGTCTTGAAGCATGGTGTAGCGTGGGTAACAGTCTTCACACTGGGTACATCTGTGTGGGCGTATCTGCATGTGGGTGGACTGGGATACAGATAGAGGAACAGTGTCTCCGTACCCAAGACCACGGGAAATATGTGTTTTCCGATGTTCTTACATGACTCACAGATTGAGAACAGCTGTCTTAGGCAGTGATGCTTGTAGAGAAAATTTCTCTCAGTATTCTCACATACATATTTTTATGGTTCAGTGCTCTTTAATTCAGAGACACAAGCTCAAAGGAGTCTGAGAAATAAAGGAAGGACAAGATGTATCAACCCAAGGTTGGGGGCCCAGGAGGAAGTTAGAAACAGCGTGAAAATGTTCTTACAGGATAAAAACTGAATGTGGAGGGGGATCTGGTGAACCACGATGAATGTAGGGGCTACCCACTCACTCCTCAGTGTCCACGGGGTGCTGGGCACTGGTAAAGCCTAGAACCAGCTCTGGAACATTCAGCCTGAACAGCCAGTAGCCCCACTTTACAGTTGGAAAACTGTTCAAAGGTCATTCCCAAGGACATCCAGTTCATAAGAGGTGGATTGTACTCCTTCCTCATGGCCTGTGCTGTCAGCAAGGTCAGCAGTCTCCCGTTCCCTTAAGTCCCTTCAGATTTGACTGGACTGCAAGGTGGCTCCTCACTTTGGGACATTTAATATGGGAAGAAACTGCTTCCCCAACCGTGGCTGGGGTACCCCCTCTGAACCCGTTCCCCATGAAAATACTGGGCACCTTGTAAAGGGGTTAACCAAGTGCTGGTGAAAGCTTGAACAAGCTTATTTCAGTCCATTTTATTTTTCAGTCCATCTTGTTTCATTTCCTGAGTTCTGCAAACTTGCAGGTTCTTTTTTTAAGCTTTGGCCAAATTTGGTAGGTTTGGGATCTTTATTTATTGTGTACCAATATATTTCCTATTGTTTTGGAATTCGAAGAACATGAATACTAGAACCCAAAAGTCAAGCCCATTACTGTCTAATTGATTCACTGTTATCCTATAGACAGGGTCAAAGTACTTGGTGGGGCTTTAAAAATTCGAAGGCCCGGTTGTTTCTATAGGATTATCTCATCGTGATCTCTAAACTAATTGACTCTCTCATTTCCATTCTGTCAGCCTAACAAGTGTTTTTTTTTTCATTTTATTTATCATAGTTTTAATTTTCATATGGCAATGTAATTCTCCCTACAGTTTCTAATATTTCTGTGCATAATTCCTATCTTTCCATTCCTTTCTAGAGCATCCTCCTTTGCTTCTTGGACGTTAGCTCTCTGCTAGTCCTTTAATGCCATTATCTGGTAAACTCAACATCCAGTTCTTCTGGGGGATGGCTTTTTCCAGCTAATGCTTCCCATATTATATACTGAGTAATCTGTACTTGAATTTTTTAATTTATTTGTGAATATTTTGCATATTAAATTATAAATTTTATGTTCTGCTCAAGTCTTTTAGCCAATGTTTGTTTTATTTTTTTAGCCCTAAATTAACACAGTTGGGCACCAGTCATAAGCTCAGACTTTCTTTCATTGGGCTATGGTTTTAATGTCACGTTAGTCTTCAAGAACTTTATGCTGCTATTCAGGTCTGCCCCGTGTGGGCATCACCCAAGTGTTCAAGAGTGGATCTGGTGGTGGTCTGCACTAGAGTTGGGTCCACAAGCCTTTGATATATTGTTTGGTGTCACTTCCATTCAAGCACAACTTGAACTTGAGCTAGGACTTTATCCCCAGCTCTATGAGATCTTTTTCTTAAGCTCTCTCTTTTCCATGGCTTTTCCGATATGTCCACTGCCAAGAGCTTCTTTACCTGGTTTTCTGGCTAAAAAACTAGAAAGCCAAGGTTTTATTACCCCAAGTTCAGCACCACAGCCCCTGAACTTCAGTGCACGTCTCATAACTGGGTCGCCCCCTGCATGAAACGTGGAGGGTATGATTTTCTGTCTATGAAGTCCAGGAGAGGGAGTAGTAGACAGTAACCGGATTGATAATTGCCTCGAGGCATGACAGGGAAGTAGGGGGAGACAGGGAGCTGATAACAGTGAGTTCAAGAAGAAAATGTTCTGAAATTGATTGTGGAGCTGATTGCATAAATCTTCTCAATATGATTCAATGATTAAATTTGTATGTTACGTGAAGTATAGTCCAATCAAAATATAACAAAATATACTAATAGGTAAAACGTGAAAATCAACACACACAATCCAAATGGGTTTCCCCACCTCCTTGGAACTGCAGGGACCCCTGACATTACTTGCTGCCGTAAGAAGAATTTCAATCCCTCGCTGTAGGTGCCCCTGCACCTGCTGTCCCTGCTGCCCACACCACCTCTGCCATGGCGGGAGTACAACTTCAGGACTGAGGGCTGACTTGAAGCAGCCTTGGGAGAGAACAAAAGTATCCTAAAGCATTTCCCCAGTTATATCCATCCTGTAGGGGGCTCACTTCCTGATCCCGTGCCAAGTAAGATTCCTCCTGGAATTTACTCTATTGCCACGCTTGGTGCACTTCTCCCCTTTCGTCCAGGCCGGGATGCATGAGAGGAACGAACTAACCGACGAAACACAACATTGCATCAGTCACACTTTGAGTTTTACTTTCCTTGCCAATCTGACAGCTATTAGCCCCAATATTTGTATTTTTTTTCTCTTTTAAAAAATATATTTTATTGGATTTTTTGTTTTGTTTTTTTTTAATTGGGGGCTCGTACCGCTCTTATCACAATCCATGCATACATCCATTGTGTCAAGCACGTTTATACATATGTTGCCATCATCGTTTTCAAAGCAATATTTGTAATTTTTACAAGGAGAATATTCTAGGAACCTGGAAGGAAATAGACGGGCAAACTCATCTCCCAGAAACCAAGGAATAGTAAACAAGGCCACGCATTGAGAAGAAAATGTAATGAAATGAGGGCAACTGCTATTCTACTGAATAGACCTTGAGAAATACAATGAAACTGGCAACAAAACCAAAAACAACAACAACTGTCGGCTGCTGAGATTTGACCAATATTAATCTGATCTGAAGAAAAACGCAATTGTTCAGAGAAAGGGTGAGGTTTATCGGAGCCCCCTCCACAATGCTTACTCTGGATATGAAGTGACTTGGTGCATGGATAAACAGAGCAGTAAATGTCCCTGTCCACAAACCCCCGTAAGGGAAACACCCCGCAAAGACAACTTGTTGCAATGTCACTTTAAAACTCAGCTTTCCCTTAAGTTTACTACAGGTACAAGAATGCAAAAGAGGACATACCCATGGAGTGAGCAGCCCACCAAGAAATGACATTCACACCACCGAGGAGTCCTTCCACTCCCCCAGCAAGGGTCGATTGGCGTTGCCGCTGCTTCTTTCTCCAAAACCCTTTTTTCGGAGCTCATTCAGATGTCCCGTCGTTCCACAGCTCAGTCTCGTCGAGCAGGAATGGACACTTGCCCACGGTCAGTTCCAAAGCACTCTCTTCTCCTTGAACACCGACGCTGGAGGAAGAGTGGGAAAGGGGAATTGCTGTCGCCCCACTGAAGCCCAGGAACCCTTATTCTACTTGCTGTCTCGATAGGTTCATACCCAAAATAGAAAAACCTATAACAAAAATTTAAGAGGGCTACCCACAATGACAAAATGCATCAGAGATAAACACCAATATTGAAAACAAACAAATAAACAAAACAGAAAGTGTTGAAACCCAGATCGGGTCCAACATGTATGGGGGTGGGGGAGGGATCGACTGACAAAGTTTTAACTATTCAAGCCAGGTTTATCATTTTGATCTCCTTTAGTCATCTCTCCAATGCACTCTGTTTGGTAACCACTTTATTCCCATCCCTCCATGATATAGAGGGAAATCGCCAGAGACTTATTTCCAATGTAGATCTCACAATGTATCTTGGGTTTCCACTGTCCCCCATAGCCTTCTGCAAACCAGAATCGCACAGTGCAGACTTATATTAATCCCTCCTTCGACTTTGGATTCTATGTTTTATAATCCTCAGACACTGATGTAGGTGTGCTTCTTCCATGTGGACTTAGTTGACATCTCACTTAGATGGCTGCTAGTTTGGAAACAAGACTTTGCTTCTTTTTATAGTTGATATACATGGAACCATACAATATGCAGACTTAACACTGCCAGACATGTCAACTTTTACTCCCCTTTTGTGATTCTCTAGCCATGAGGGAAGCACAAGAGAAGAGATGCAGAGAAAACCAACTCCATAGCCTCAGGACCAAGATGATTGCCCAGAAATAATAAAAGAGAGTCCTGGGGATCTTTGGGCAAAGTATTGGGCTGCTAAACTTAAGGTTATGTGTTCTAGCCAAACAGCTACTAAGAAGGAGAAGAATGAGACTGTCTACTCCCATAAAGTCTTGGAAACCCTTTATAGGGATATTATAAGTCAAAATTGACTTGATAGCAGTTAGTGGGACCTTATAAATAATGGGCCTATCTCTTCCCAGGATTACCTATTTCCTGCAGAGCTATGAAATTTTGGGGTTGTTTACCCCCCTCCCCTTAGAACAAACTAGAAATTCCATGATGATGTATAATGTAACAGATTAGGTGATTATGTGCTTGGTGATAACATACCAGATGTTTGTCAATTGACTTCCAGCTGCCCAATCCCTATCTTCCTCTCCTGAAAGTAATTGAAAAACTGTATGGTGGTTATAAAATGAATATATAGGGTAAAGGAGATGAGAATGAATATTTACCTTTACTGCTCTGTGTTGCTGTGAGTGGAAATCGACTCAATGGCAGTGATTTTGGTTCCCTTTACTCTGTGAAAATAAAAGACCTAAAAAGAATTGCCCTCAGTCAAAGACAGGAAAACAGTTGCAGACTTCTAGCAAGGTGGCATCCTAGGCAGATGCATGACCCAGAACTTTCGACAGTGATGACGTGGAAGAAATACTATAAATGAAAGCCTTGAAATCTTGAGTCTCTCGGGAAATTATAGATGGTGAACAAGTACCAACTGAAAGAAAGAAAAGCTGAGCCCATACCCGGAAGAAACAGATGGGTAAATTCTTGGCTGGCCAGCTATAGGCCGCAATCAAAATTGGCTCCACCCACTGTGCAGGGTGCTCTCTCGTGGCTGACAGCACAAAAGGTGTGATCCCGCTTTGCCTCCAGGCCCTCCTAGCGAACAGTGTTGTGACCAGTCCCCGGATTCACACACTCAGCGCACTCTTAAATACTGACTGAGAAAAATAAGCAGAGTGGTAGGAAACTGCAGCAGAGTGTGGCCTTGACAAAGTGATGATAGGCCAGAGCTACTCTGACTTGAGAAGGGTAGGATCCCTCTCGGCTCCCCCGAATCCCTTGGTAGCCAGAAGGATGGCCAGTGCTCACCTTCATACACCACAGCTGTCTGTCTGTACTCTCCTTTCCCTGCAAGGGGTTGGCGATTATACAGACTAAGGGAAAGGGCAGATCTGGAGTGCCCCGTTGCTGGGCATGGTCAGCACATGCCAGCATCTGACAAAGAGAAAGTAGTTACTTGTTCTTGCCTGGTGGGTGTTTTTTGTTTGCTTATTCTTGGTGTTTTGTTTGTTCATTTGTTTCTTTTCTTGTCCCACTTGACCGGAGACAACTCTCCCATACAACCCAAGTACCCTTGTCCTTCCAACAGTTATATCTACTGGGTCATCACCCCTCCCATATGGCCTGATTGTCAGATAAGAAACACAAATACAGCAACATCACATTGTCCCAGTCAACAGACAACTCCAGTTCATCTCCCCAAGGAAGAAAAAAATGCTAGAACTACCAATAAGAAATTCAGAAGTTTGGATTAGGAGAAAGATTCGGAAAGTACATGATGATGGCAACAAATGTATAAATGTACTTGACACAGTGGATGGATGGATGGATTGTGATAAGAATTATACGAGCCCCCAATAAAATGATTTTTAAATGATTTTTTTTAAAAGATCATATTCGTTGAGCATGAAGAAAAAGATCTCAGTGACAATTCAGAAGAACAGTTTTAAAAAAATTAAAGACCAGGGGGATGAAAAACAGAAAGGTGGGTGAAGGGAGACAACAGACAGTATAAAACAAAAATTAACAATAATAATATATAATTGATCAAGGATGCATGATGGTGGGAGGGTGGGAAAGGGAGGGGAAAAAAATAGAAGCTGATACCAAGGGCTCAAGTAGAAAGAAAATGTTTTGTAAATGTTGATGGCAACATATGTACAAGGGTGCTTAACACAATTGAATGATGGGTTGTCATGAGATTTGTAAGAGCCCCTCATTAAAAAGATTAATTAAAAATAATAATGAGTAACCACCCCCCAAAAAATTAATCTTAAGAGTTATGTGGGAGGGTGTAGGAGGCCTGGTAAGGCGTGCTCAAAGGTAATGTAACCAAGAGGAATTACTGAAACTCAAATGAAGACTGAGCTTGATAGTGAGGCAAGAGGAAAGCCAAGAGAAATAGAGGAAAGAGCTAGGAGGGAAAGGGCATTTATAGAGGTCTAAATAAAGGAATATACATGTGTAAATATATTTATATCTGAGGATGGGGAAATAGATCTTGTGCATATATTTATAGGTTTAATATTAAGGTAACAGATGGACATTGGGCCTCCACTCAAGTCTTTCAATGCAAGAATACTTTGTTCTATTAAACTGACATTCTATGACGCTCACCTTCCCAATACAATCGCTGAAGACAAATGTGTGCATAAGGAAATGTGGTGAAGAAAGTTTATGGTGCCCGGCTAGCAAAAGATACAGCATCTGGGGTCTTAAAGACTTGAAGATAAGCAAGCAGCCATGTAGCTCAGAAGCAACAATGCCCACAGGGAAGAAGCACACCAGCCTGTGTGATCATGAGGTGCTGAAGGGATCAGTTATCAGGCATCAAAGAGCAAAAAAATCATATTATTGTGTGCTCACCTCCATGATATGATCGCTGAAGACAAATGGGTACATAAGCAAATGTGGCAAAGAAAGCTGATGGTGCCGGGCCATCAAAAGATACAGCATCTGGAGTCTTAAAGGATTAAAGGTAAGTAAACAAGTGGCCATCTAGCTCAGAAGCAACAAAGCCCTCATGAAAAAAGCACACCAGCCTGTGTGATCACGAGGTGTTGAAGGCATCAGGTATCAGGCATCATCAGAGCAAAAAATCATATCGTTATGAATGAGGCGGGGAGTGAGAAGTGGAGACCCAAAGCCCATTGTAATCCACTGGAGATCCCCTTACAGAAGGGTCTCAGGGAGGAGACGAGCCAGTCAGGGCGCAATGTATCAATGATGAAACATACAACTTTCCTCTGGTTCCTGAATGCTTCCTCCCTCTTCCACTATCATGATCACAATTCTACCTTGTAAATCTGACTAGACCAGAGCATGTACACTGGTACAGATGGGAACTGGAGACACAGGGAATCCAGGGCGGATGATCCCTTCAGGACCAGTGTGTGAGTGGTGATACTAGGAGGATGGAGGGAGAGTGGGTTGGAAAGGGGGAACCAATTACAAGGACCTACATATAATCTCCTCCCTGGGGGATGGACAACAGAAAAGTGGGTGAAGGGAGACGCTGGACAGTGAAAGATATGATAATTTATCAATTGCCAAGGTTTCATGAGGGAGGGGGGCCCAGGGAGGGAGGGGAAAAATGAAAATGAGTTGATTCCAAGAGCCCAAGTGGAAAGCAAATGTTTTGAGAATGATGAGGACAATGAATGTACAAATGTGCTTTTCCAATTGATGTATGTATGGATTGTGATAAACGTTGTATGAGCCCTTAATAAAATGATTTAAAATAAATAAGTAAATAAATTTTAAAAAATAATTATGTGGGATATTAACAAAGGAGTAACATGCATATGAAAGGAATTCCAGTACAGGAAAATAAATAAGTAATAAAGAGGGCATAGAGAAAACTATTGTTTAATAGTTTTGGAAAGAAATATCCCCTAGCCTGAAAGATTAGAAGGTAAGCATTCAAGAAGCTGAAATGACTCTGAACTAGGTAAATCCCGAAAGAAAGTCATCATTTGGTGAGGAGAATTTCCTTAAAAATGGCTCTTCAGTCCACTCTCTATTGTGGGACCAAGAAATGAGGGTTTGTGATACACTAATAGAGAGGATTGCCTTCTCTCGCCATTTCAAAGCCATCACAGAAGCAGGAAGCGAAAGAATCCCATGACCATTAAGCAAAAACAGCCACCAGCAAAGTGTGTGCAATACCCCTGTATGAAGTGATGGAGGCAGCAGAGATCCCTGCATGGGGGTCATGAAACCAAGAAAAAAAAGACACACCAAGGTAGAGGCACCAGGGAGGCAAAAATCAAGATTCTGAGACAGTGAAACAGAGCAGGAGGCAGGCTTCCGAGACCAACGTGGACATGACTAAGAAACTGAGAACCAGAGAGAGACCTGGTTGCTGCTGAGAGAGGCACTGCTGTGGGCCAATGACTGTATCCTTTATGTCTGCGGAGGCTGGCTTGTGATACTCTGTTAACTTCCCTGGTAAATGCCCATAAATGTGAGTACTGTTTGTGAGTTCTGCGTGGCCATTGCAGTGGATTACTGAACCTAGCAGATGAGAGTGCCATGGAAGGAACACCAAGGTATATCAAACTTTCCAAAATCAAAGACCAGGAAAGAAACCTGAGGGCACATTTGGAACAAATGTAAAGTTACTTTCAAAGAGGACCCAACAAGATTAAGCTCTGATTTCTCAGCAGAAACCATGTAAGCAAAAAGGCAATGCGATGTTATATATGAAACTCTGTGTAAATAGCATCTGGCTATGTAAGGATTTATTCTGTACAAGTCAGTAATCCATGTACTGTGATTTGTAGTTAGCCAACACTTGTGAAATTTCCCTTTCTCAATAGAGTTTAAAAATTATTACCATGGGCTAATCAATGATGCTATAAACAGAAGTTCCCTATGATCCAATCCAGGGAGGTGATTGAAAAGATTCTCTACCATAAAATAACATCTATGTCTCTAAAGTGAACCAGAGGCAGATTGAAAAACAAAACAAAATATAGATTCAGGAATAAATTGTGGGCTCACACTTAATCCTAGCCTCAGTCTGAGAACAATTAGATTTAGCCCTGCTCGACATTTTCCCTCATGAAGGAAACAAGGAAGATGTGGGTGCTGTAGCAAAGTGTGGTGAAGAAGTTAGATGATGCCTGGCTACCAGAAATAATAGCATCTGGGGTCTTAAAGGCTTGTTTTCAAACAAGCAGCCATCTAAGTGAGACATTAACTAAACTCACATGGAAGAAGCACACTAACATCTGTGACCAAAGGATTGTAAATTTTATCATCAAAAACCAAAGGAAGGAACAATATGAGAACTTAAATTGTAAGATTCCGAGGCGCAGAAGGCTGCGGACGGCCGCGGAGCCCAAAAGACATTTGCAGGAGCCACACAGGGAATAAGGCTCCAGTGATTTCCCTCCGACCATAATTGAGGGATGGGAGTAAGATGGTCATTAAACAGCGACTATTGTACATATGAGTATGCTAGATTAAAATGATGAATCTGACTTGAATAGTAAATAATCTTGTCATTTGACCTCTCGTTTGATATACTTTATGCTTGGTTGGGTTTTTAATATTTTCTGTGGGTATTTTTATATTGGGTTTTATTTCTGTTGTATTTTGTCATTGCTGGCAGCCTTCGTGACTCTCTGTTGTGTACTTTTTTATGATTTTTGGTCTATGATCTCCAGAATAGATGACTCTGTAGAGACAATAACTAACTAGAAGAGTTGCTGGAGGATATGGATGAAGAGGTGGTGGGGGGAGGGATGGTACAGGGGACAGTTGTTAAGAGGGAGCTGGCATCAAGAAGCATAAGAAGGAAGAAAGTGTTTTGAAACTGATTGTGGTAGTGATTGTACAACACTGCTTGACATGATTAAACTATGGGGTGTTATGATGTCTGGATTCGCTCCTAGTAAAATGGTTTGAAAGAACAAAGCTCTAGAAGAAAAATATTGCCCACCAAGAATCACATACTCTGCTAAATTGTCCTTCATATATGAAAGTGAAATAAACATATTTCTAGATAAGCAGAAATTAGAGGAATTTGTAAAAACAAAACCAACCTTACATAAAGCTCTAGGGGAGTTCTTTGGACAGAGAATCCATAACAATTGACATAAACTTGAGAGAGACATACATGACAACACTACCCAGAAGTCAACCCTCTTATAGAAGTATACAAATACAAACAAGTTTACAAGACTGAAAATAGAGATATTAATTCTCAGTGAGGACAATTCCAAGGTAAGTAGAGAGAATACAATAAACACACAACATTCAAATAAAGAGGAAGTCAAGTAGATTTCAAGAAAGAATGGACTATTTTAAACTTGGGAAGAAAATAATAAATAATAAGGCAAACTCAAAGAAAATGGATCAACCTCATCAAAATAAAAAAGAAAATAATAAAAGCTTCATAAATACTAAATATCAAAGCAACATAATAGAAAAAATGACAAGGAAATTAATTCAACACAGAAAATTATAAAGAATAAACACCACACACACACACAAACCACAGCAAAATGACAGCAATATACTCATACCTACCGATACTTATACTGATTGTAAATAGAATTAATCCACTTGTGAAGAGATAGAGACTAGAAGAATGGATAAGAAAACAGGCCCCATCAATGTGCTGCTTGCAACAAACACACTTTTTATACAAAAACAAAAATGGACGAGAAATCAAAGGATGGAAAAGTATATTGAGCTAATGGCATTCAAAGAAGAGCATGAGTGGCAATATTAATTTCTTTTTTTTTTGGCAATATTAATTTCTGATGAAGTAGACTTCAAGGAAACATCCAGCATAAGAGACAAAGAGGGGAATTATGTAATGATTAAAGGTCCAATTAAACCAGAAGACATAACCATAATAAATATCAATATACCCAATGAGAGACCCCCAAAAGACATTAATCAAACTCTCATAGAATTGAAGAGAGAAACAGACAATTATATAATATAATTATAGAAGGTGTGTTCAGCTGAGTTCTCTTGAGAAGCAAAAACAAAAAGACAAAACCAGATTCATTGCCATCAAGTCAATTTATAACTCCTAGCACTCCTGTGGGACAGAATAGAACCACTGCTGTGAGTTTCTAAGACTAAACATTCACAGGAGTAAAAAGCCTTCTTTCCCCACAGGAGCAGCTGGTGTTTTTGAATGGCTAACATCCCAGTTAGCAGTCAGTGTGTAACACGCTGTGCCACCAGGGTACTGAAGCAAAGCCAGTGGAGCTTATGCTCTATAAAGAGAGAATTTTCTATCAAGAAACTGTCTTGTTCGGTTGGAGAGCAGGTATAGTCCAGCTCACCACGGGTTAACAGCACGATGATTACTGACAGTGAAAGACTTATTCACAGTGTTATCAGTGCCTTGAGGACTAATCAGACTTGAGATGAGTTTTAAAAACTCATCCGTATGATTTTGTATCTCTAGACTCATTCCTGGTACTAAATGTGTTAGGCTGGGTTCTCAAAAGAAGCAAAAACAATGACTCTTATATGTATATAGAAAAAAAGAAATTTAGTTCAAGGAAGTGGCTCACACAATTGTGGAAGGGGTTAAGTTCAGTCCAGTTCAAAACCCTGGGTTAGCTGTTAAGCTGGAGGCTTTTGACTCATGTAGCTCCTGAGGCTGAGCACCCAGGAAGCAGGACAATGACTCTGGAAGCAGGAAACCACAGGTTGGTGGAGGGAGAGGCAGATGAATTCAAGTTCAGCATGTCAGACTTGTGGTTCCAGAGTCAAATGGATCCAAGGTGAGCAAGAAATATGGCAGGCTGATGACAGTACTCAGGATGTACAGGAGATATGGCAGGCCATTGGCTCAAGTCCAAAGAGCTGGAGTTCCATGAGACAGATGCAGGATCCAGATCAGAAAAAAAAAAAAGACAAAGCTTAATTAAGAGTGTACCAGAACCCTAAGGAAATGCCCTTTCGATTGTGTTAAGGCTGTGACCTGATTAAGCGGGTAGAACTACACCCTAATCTTCCAAAACCTGAGTGGCTCCTCACAACGGAGCTCAACATGGAGTGGATTACAATTGGCTAGGACAGACAGGTCACGTTAGGGAGGAGGCCTCACCTACCAAACGACTGAGAACACTGACCCAGCCAAGTTAACACAAAGCCTATCATAGTGATGACTTGCTCCATAAAACTTCACCTAATTCACAATAAAAAGTGTTTTTAAAAGAACAACAATTGCATGCAACATAGGCAAAAATAAAAGTTTGAATTTAAAAAATAATTATAACACAAAAAGGTAAAGTATATACCTTTGAAGAATTCATTGTGAAAGCATTTTGATTTAAAAAGAAAAACAAAGTATTTCCTGCTTTGTATTAGAAATGAAGAACAACGGTTAACTGCTGAACTGCTGTACAAAAGTCCAGTCGCTTCTCTGGAGAAAAGATGGAGCAGTCTGCTTCCAGAAATATTACAGCAAGGAAAACCTCCGTGCTATCGAGTCACTATGAGTTCAAATTGACAGCACAAAGCAATTACATCATCTTAGGACCAGAAAAGAATTAGTGGAGAGAAACAGGGAGAGGGAGAGAGAGTAACAGCTGGAGAGAGGAAAGTTCTTACTGAACGGTAGCAGATACAGAGTTCAACTAATAGAGTCACATATGGTGACTGAGGTGTTTTTAAAGAAAAGAACAATGAAACAGAACAAGTTTACATGGAAATACACACAAGAGGAAAGTTTCTGTATAAACGAAAGGCTAGCATATGCAGAATGAAGGGGTTAACCATCAAGAATGGTTATGATTGAAACTAATTCTGGTTATATTGTTGAACTTCAAGAATAAAGGATATGCATATCTACACAGAGGAAAAATTTCATTTCAAAGAACAAGAAATCAGACTGACTTTACATTCTTTTTCAGCAACATCAAATGCCAAAATGCAATGAAGCGAAGTTTGTAGTGTCTGAGTGAAATAACTTCCATTTATATGTATGTGCAGAAGATGGTCCTGCTCACATAGGCAAGGATTCAGGAAATACATCTGGAAGCCTCTCTAAAAAATATTGCTAAAGATGTAATCTAGCTAACCCAAATGCATCAAAATAAAGAACCACAGATAGAAAGCTTGGTACAAAAAGGCTGGAGATAGGCATCACTTTCGGTTAAACATAAAAATAAAGACAAATATACTAAGGTCTTCTAAAAGGTCATGGAAAAGTTTCATTGTCTGTTCATTCCACGTTTCCGTGACCTTGTGGAAGCTCCGGTACATGTTAAATGCTAATACCAAGCAGAGCATATGCTTAGCAGATGTTGCAGAATGGCTCAAGCTACACCTCTCCAATTCATTTGTAGCTTCCCTCCTCTAGACAAGAGCTGGAAGGCAAATCTCTCCAGTGCCCCGGATGCTGACCTTCTCTCCAGATGGCTTCTCACTAAATAGATTTGTGTAAAACTGGTCAGGCAGAAATTAATTTTGTAAAGTGACTAACGCTTGGCTTCTCAAGCAACTACACTTTTGAAGTACTCTGTTTTCCCTGTAGATGATATAGACTCTCTGGTGGCACTGTGGGATAGGTGTTAGGCTGCTAACCACAAGGTCAGTGGTTCAAATCCACCAGCTTCTCCATGAGAGAAAGATGAGGCAGTTTGTTCCCATGAAGATATGCAGCTTTGGAAGCCTACTGGAGGGCTACTGTGAGTCAGAATCAGCTGCATGGCAGTGGGTTGGTGCAGGAGAGCATCTCATATTCAGTCATTAGCCTTGTTCATAGCAAAGAAGAGCTAGCAGCGCTCTGTGGTACAGTCGACCTTCCCTCCCAGCTGACTATAAACATCTAGGCCTGGCTTGTTTGTTTGCTTTCCCCTAGGCCTCGTTTTTAACCTTCTCAGGAATTCTGGAAGCTAAGTACACTGTAGAAGAAGCATTTTTCTGCTCTAACTACCAATAGTGGCAGCTACTGTCTGCATCTCAGAACTCAACCAAAGCAGCCGTAAGCACTCGGAAACTTTGAAATTTCAAACCAAACTGCATTCAGTGTTGAATATTGAAGCTATTATTTACTCAGCGCTCATAGTTTAGTTCTGTATACTCTTGGAGAAATCGCTTCCTTGTTTTCTCTAAGCCTGTATGTATTTATTTCTCTGGAAAATGGAGATAATGTCTCAGAGGTTCCAACTCACAGAACCGAACAAGTATTTTGATGAGGCAGCTCTTTCCCTGCCATATATTGATTGTGTTCTACTGTTATTCAAAAAGTTCCAGTCAGTTCTTTTTCTAAAACCATTTAATTGGTATATATTACACATATCATACAATTCACGTTAATGAAAGTTGTACAATCATTTTCACAATCAATTTTAGAACATATACCTCTTTCCTGTACTCATGCTCATCAGCTCCCCCAAGATGCACCCCAAGAAATGATCTATGCAGTCATGGCTCTATCTACCCTGGGTTTCATATGCAGAAAGCATAGAAAACAAAATCCAGGAAAAAAAAAAGTCAATATACTCTGCAAAATAGCAAGACTATTCACATCCCTGGTCTGTGGTTAGAAGGAATTCACTGGAGGCTTAATCTATGTGTGGACCCTGTGACTAGATTTGGTGCTCCCACTGCCATCCATAGCCATCTTCAAACTGGGTGCTCACATTTTAAGCTCTGATACCATTCCCTCCTTCGGATTTGGAACGCACAGGCTGGTGTGCTTCTTCAGTGAGGCCCATTGATGCCTCACTCAGATGAGTGCTTATTTGAGTACACACCTTTAAGACCCCAGATGGTGTCCTTTCTTTTTTTTTCTTCTTTTTTTTGCATTTTATTAGGGACTCATACAACTCTTATCACAATCCATACATATACATACATCAATTGTACAAAGCACATCCATACATTCCCTGCCCCAATCATTCTCAAAGCATTTGCTCTCCACTTAAGCCCCCTGCATCAGGTCCTCTTTTTTTTCCCCTCCCTCCCCTTCCCCCCCTCCCTCATGTGCCCCTAGTAATTTATACATTGTTATTTTGTCATATCTTGCCCTATCCGGAGTCTCCCTTCCCCCCCTTCTCTGCTGTCCCTCACCCAGGGAAGAGGTCACATGTGGATCCCTGCAATCAGTTCCCCCTTTCTGACCCACTCACCCTACACTCTCCCAGCATCGCCCCTCACACCTTGGTCCTGAAGGTATCATCCACCCTGATTCCCTGTACCTCCAGCCCTCATATGTAACATTGTACAGCCTCTGCCCTATCCAGCCCTGCAAGGTAGAATTTGGATCATGGTAGGTGGGGGGAGGAAGCATACAGGATCTGGGGGAAAGCTGTGTTCTTCATCGGTACTACCTCGCACCCTAATTAACCTATCTCCTCTCCTAAACCCCTCTATGAGGGAATCTCCATTGGCCGACACTTGGGCCTTGGGTCTCCACTCTGCACTTCCCCCTTCATTTAATATGGTATATATATACACATATATATATACACATATACACATACATACACACACACATATATCTTTTTTTTTTTGCATGATGCCTTATACCTGGTCCCTTGGCACCTCGTGATCGCACTGGCCGGTGTGCTTCTTCCATGTGGGCTTTTTTGCTTCTGAGCTAGATGGCCGCTTGTTCACCTTCAAGCCTTTAAGACCCCAGACACTATCTCTTTTGATAACCGGGCACCATCAGCTTTCTTCACCACATTTGCTTATGCACCCATTTGTCTTCAGCGATCCTATCATGGAGGTGTGCAGTCCATGATATGATTTTTTGTTCTTTGATGCCTGGTAATTGATCCCTTCGGAACCATGTGATCACACAGGCTGGTGTGTTCTTCCTTGTAGGCTTTGTTGCTTCTGAGCTAGATGGCTGCTTGTTTATCTTCAAGCCTTTAAGACCCCAGTCACTATCTCTTTTGATAGCCGGGCACCATCAGCTTTCTTCACCACATTTACTTGTTCACCCACTTAGGCTCCAGCAGTTGTGTCGGGAGAGTGAGCATCATAGAGTTCCAATTTAATAAAAGAAAGTATTCATGCATTGAGGGAGTGTTTGAGTAGAGGCCCAAGGTCCTTCCGCCACCTTAATACTTAACCTATAAATATAGACACATAGATCTATTTCCCCATCCTCCTATTTATATTTGCATGTACATGTCTTTGTCTAGACCTCCATAAATGCCCTGATTGTGTCTTTTCTAAGAGGTGGCATCATCTACTTTCTTTGTCACATTTTGCTATAGCATTCATACCTTCAGTGATCTCGTATGAAAGTGAGCATCAGCAGGGTTGTGGTATTCAGGGTTGATTAGAGAATCAAACCCAGAGACACTCATATATGTATAAGAAAGAGCTCGATATCAAGGAATAATTGCATATCAAGAAATTATACCAGCCCTATACAAGTCAAGTTCATAAGTCCGGTATTCGTCCATAAGTTACTCTTCACGCAGCCACACACAATGATGCAGAATGAAGGAAGATCGTAGGCCAGTGAGTGCAAAGTCACATGGACTTTGGTCAGTGGAAACATCTCGGTGAAGGCAGCGACCCTCCTGATGAGAAGGTCACAGCAAAAGGAGGCACCATCAGGCTGTGACCTGATTGACAGGTTGGAAATCACGCTTACACTTTTATATAGCTACAAGTTGACATAAATTGATGTAACTTCCAGAAGGGCCATGTCATAAAAACTAGTTTTTCTCAGATGAGTTCTAGAATAAAGTGTGAACCCCAAATCCATTTATATACCGATGTATTACATGTGTCTCTGGTTCACTTTAGAGACATCATTATCACTTTATGTTAGAAAGCATGTAATTCTATCAATAGATATTGCTATTACAAGAGTCATTAAGTTAGCCAATGGTGTAGAATTTAAAACACTGCAGTCTCTTCTTAATCTGGACTGCTGACACATATTCACCATGGGTGACCACGCTGGCATGTGAAATGCCCCTGGCAGAGTTTCCAAAATCACAGCAAAACATACACCACCACAGTACAATAAATGAACAGGTGAGTAGTGGGTTAATTAAGTCTTCCAGATATATATGTAAATTCAAAACAACTTCAATATCAGTGTTGTTAAATTTCTAACAGGCTATTTAGTCATCACTAGCAGTCTGTTCCAAGTTAAAAACATATCATTGCAAAACATAAGCGCTTATATGTTTACATGGAATTTTATAGTTTATGGAGGCCTTTCCATTACTTTTCTTATAGTTTTGTGTAAGTGTTGAAAAAGGTAGTGACTTTGTCTTACTTCTTCAATCATAGATTATTCTAGGTCTATTCTGTTCCTTATAAACATCAGAATCATTTAGTCATTGTCTGCAAAATAACAGTGGAATTTTCACTGGAAGTATCTTGAATATAAAGGTCAATTTAGGAAGGCCGGTCACTGGGTGGACCCATCTTTGAGAGTCTTCCTCAGGGTAGGGTCAACCTTACTGATGTGGATGGAGTAAACGTCTGGAGGCTTTCTTTGCAATGGGGCACAACTCAAAATGACACGAAATGGCTGCAAACATCTGCCACTATTCAGCAATAAGTATGAATAATACAATAAATTTGAGCAGAATGCATGAAAGTATCACAGGAAAAATTAAAATTAACCAACAGGAGAACCAGTGTGACTAAGCTCTGATTTCTTGGCAGAAACAATCCCCACAAGATGGCAAGGGCATGACATACATAAAATTCTGGAAGAAAAACATTGTCAACCAAGAACCATACAGCTAGAAAATTTGTTCCTTCAAATATGATGGTGATATTAGGATATTTCTAGGTAAACAGAAATTAATTACTTAAATAAAAAAACCTTATAAGAAATGCTTTAAAAATTCATGGGAAAGAGAACCAACAACAGCAGAAAAGAACATGCCATTTACATGTATGACAAAACCTCTCAGACGTCAACCCAGATATAAAAATTCCAAAGTAAAGCAAATCAGTAAGACTGAAATTAAGGAGCCAGAGATTTCAATTGGTAAATGAAAACAACTTCAAAGTTCAAAAAGGGACTAAATTACGTAATTACCTAATTTCCAAATGAAGAAAAAGTCAAGTGAATTTAAAGATAGAAGTTTGTTTTAATCTTTGGATTAGAGATAACCTCTAATAAAACCTCATATAAAATTAGTAAACCACATCAAAATATAAAAAGAGGAAAATCATGAAAATTCAGTAAACATTGAAAAAAAGAGGAAAATCATGAAAATTCAGTAAACATTGAAACACCGGCAATGAAGAAAATTACAAGAAAACTCACAAGCAAAATAAGCTCAGCACAGAAATTTATATGGAACAAAGAAACTGGCAGCACTACCAAAACAAAACATACAATAAAATAGCAGCAATAAATTAATACCTCTTGATAATTATGAGTATAAATCAATCAAATGCACCAGTTGAAAGAGGTAGTAGTAATAGTAGTAGTAGTAGTAGTAGTAGTAGTAGTAGTAGTAGTAGTAGTAGTAGTAGTAATATAGAAATAGAACCGAGGGGAAAACAGGAACCATCAATATGCTGTCTAAAAAACTCTTTAGACACAAAGACAAAATAGACTAAAAATCAAAAGATGGGGGGAAATATATCAAGCCAATGGCAACTTTAAAAGAGCCAAACCAAAGCACCAAAACACACTCGTGACTTACTGTGAGCTTACATGAGAGAACAACACCCCCCCGGGTCTCCAAGGCAAACATCTTTCAGGGAGCAGAAAGCCTCTTCTTTCCGCTGTGGAGCGGCTGGTGCTTTCAAACTGCAGAACTTGCAGTTAACAACCCAGTGCATAATTCACCAGGAGCCTTCGAAATCAAAAGAAATAATTTGTGATAAGATAGATTGTATGGCAAAAACCAGCATAAGAGATGAGGCAGGGTTTTATATAATGATTAAAGGGTCAATTGAACAAAAGAATAGAGTCATAATAAATATCCATGTACCCAATGAAAGAGCCTTAAAATACATAGATTAATCTCTTCAGATTGGAAGAGATGAATAGACAATTCCAAAATAACAGTTGGAGATTTTAATACAACCCTTCTCAATGAAGGAAAGAACTGCTCACATTGCTCGTGGGATTGTAAAACGGTGACACCCCTACTTGATGGATATTCTAGAGAAGTGAGGGATAAAGCACGAATATGCACATTCATGTTCATTGGAGCACTATTCACAATATAAAAATATACAAGCCCCTTAAATGCCCACCGATGGAAGAATGGATACACAAAATATGGCATGTACTGTGCAGACTGATGTAATAACAGTGAATCTGTGGAAAACCCACAACCTGGATGAACCTAGAGGACAATGTGCTGAGTGAAGTAAATCAAATATTACATTGTATGAAACCATTATTATAAAAAAATCAAGGAAAAGTTTTTACACTATAAGAAACATTCTTTGGTGTTTACCAGGGTATAAAAGGAGTGGAAATTAAATTCCTGGCTATAGGATAGACAAATATTCACATGGAGGAAGGTTAATATGATATAATAAGAGATTGGTGGGTAAAAAATAATGGAGTCAGGGGAAGACACTGGGAGGAGTGCAAGAGTTAAAGGCAACATAGGGAAACCCTGTTACACACAATCCTGCAATAAAAGTGAGCCATGAGTAGATGCATGGTGGATGCATAGTAGAAGCAAGCCAAATAGGTGTGAAAGGAAGGGTGGGGGTATACTTATAAATATATATAGCCTTGACAAATATATTTATCTCGTCCATAAAACCTGAAACTAACACACTAAAAGGAGTATTGACAGAGGATATTTGTACCTTCAAAGGAGAACAAATAAATCTATGTTTTGCTTTCTCAGCAGAAACCACGCAGGCAAGATTGCAAAGGAGAACCCACAGAAAACTTTGGGTGGGAAAACTTGCCAACCAAGAATCATATACCCAGAAAACCTGTATCTAAAATACAAAGGTGAAGTTAAAACACTTACAGACAAATAGAAATAAAAAGAATTTGTAAAGACCAGTCAAAACTTAGAAGAAATGCTAAATGGAGTTCTTTGGAGAATGAGGAATTGAGATTAACATACATGACAATACCTTTAGACAGTACCTAAAACCTGAAATTAACATACATTACAGCACTGTGGCAGGTACATAATCGGTCAACTTGTGAAGGGGTGGGGCCTAGCCTGTCAATCAGGTCACAGCCAATGAGGCCTCTGTGTGGATATGACCTTCTGAGGATTCTGGGAACCCCTATCTTCTTCCTAGAAGGTGGGACACACACTCACCCTGCAAGACATTCCTGTCAACAAGCCACATGGAGCTAAGCTGATGGAGCCAGACTCCTGGAGCTGGAGGAGCCACATGGAAACCAACACCAGCGCTGAGATGCTTCCACCACCCACTGGCCTGTGATCTGCCTGCATCCATTGTCATTGCATGTGCTGTGTGAGTCTGTAGAGGAATTTATAGACTGCTATTGGACATATGGGTCAATATCAGATTTATGGACTTGATCTGGACTGGGCTGGGATGTTTTCTTAATCTACAATTACTCTTTAATATAAAGTTCTCTATTACACACATGAGTATCTCTGGATTTGTTTCTCTAGCTAACCCAGACTAAAACAAGCACCACCCAAGAGTTAACTCAGACATAGAAGTAGCCAAAGTAAAACAAAAACTGAAACTAAAGGACCAGAAATATCAATTTGTGATGAAGACAATTACAAAGTAAAAAGAATAGTATAGTGAAGAACTTCCGAATATAGAGGAAGTCGAGTACATTTATACCTGCTAATTTGGGGGATGGAAAAAGCAATATAAAATGAAAGGGGGGTTAGCAAAGACTGATGGAGGTAGAGGAAGACTCTGGGAGGAGTGCAAGGGTTAGAGGCAACATAGGTGAGTCCTGTTACACACAATCCTGCAACCTAGGAGGGGACGCATGGATAAGCCTACAGGCTAAACAAGTATGTCCAGGAACATATATGAGCTTGACAGGCGATATTCTACGTGTGTGTGTGTGTGTGTGTGTGTGTGTGTGTGTGTGAAGGTCTAAAAGTTTGTGAGCAGCCAACTATGGTGCAACTGCTGGTCTCTCCCTTTCCAGAGAAGAAAGAGTAAAGAAAAGTGAAGACACATGGAAAGAACTCGGCCAATATATTTATAAATGGACATGGGACATCAGGGTTATGACCCTGAGACCAGATGAACCAGATGGTGCCTTGCTACCACTATGAACTGCTCTGGAAAGGGTCGCATTAGAGGATCCTAGGGAGAGTGAGAGAAAAATACGGAACAAAACTCGAAATAAACAACAACAAAGGCTTACTATCAGATAAAGACTGGAATCAAGACGATGCCCTTAGTCATCCTCTAGGACCCTAGAGAGTTCCCAAGATCAGGAATCTTTCTGGAAGCAGATCGCCTCATCTTTCTCCTGGTGGGTTTGAACTGCCAATTTCAGGTCAGCATTCCAATGTACCATTAGGGCATCTTCTAATATGCTGAAAAATCAAGCTCACTGCCAGTGAGTCCATTCAGACTCACAGTGACCTTGTAGGGCACTGTAGAAATGCCGCCTGTGGGTTTCAGAAGTATAAGCCTCATCTTTCTCCCTTGGAGGGCTGGTGGTTTTGAACTGCTCACCTTGACGTTAGCAGACCAATGCATAACCCACTACACCACAAGGGCTCCTTCTAAGGCTCCCTCTAGTGTCCTTCTAAGATGGTAGTAAACCTATAAATTGATATCTTTACACTGTTTTATATTTGGGTATTTAATAATTTAGACCCAAGGAGACTGGGCCAACGAGGTTCTTTGCTTCTAGAAGGCTGTGCTATGGGGCATGCACACACGGCACAAACTTTCAGCAAAACAGATGAATCATTGTACTTGTGCTCAGAGTTGCCGCCAAACTCACAGTTCCTTCCGAGTATAGTGAAGCTGCAACTGGACAGAGCCGGTTGGATTGAATGACTAACGGACCTAACGCTTACTGTTTTCCAGACGCCCAGCTGCTCATGAGGTAAGCTGAGATCAATATTGCCCAGCAGAACAACACTGATTACTTGATCCAATCAGGCCTGCCTTAGAAAAGTTGAAAGCTAAAGGAATAAAAAAATCGATAGTAGGGGAAGAAACTGTTGTGTTGTTGTTGTTGTTGTTGTTGTTAGGTGCCATTGAGTCAGCTCTGACCCATAGCAACGCTAGGCACATAAGAACCAAACATCACCTGGTTCGGCCCTATTCTCACATTGTTCCTCTGTCTGAGCCCATTGGTGCAGCCACTGTGCAAGCCACTCCACAAGGGCTTTCTCTTATTTACTGCCCCTCCGCTTCAGTAGCATGATGTTCTCTCCTGACAACATGTCCAACTTATGTGAGATGAACTTTCACCAATCTTGCCTCTAAGGCGCACTCTGGGCATACTTCCAAGACAGATCTGTTTGTCCTCTTGAAAGTCCACGGTACTTTCAATATTTTTTCAGCAGCACCACAACTAAAATACATTGATTCTTCTTCAGTCTCCTTTATTCAGTGTTCAACTTTCACATACTTACAAGGAAATAGAAAACAATATGGCTTGGGTCAGGCACAAAGTGATCAGTTCGAAATCACAAACTACGCCTCCGGAGAAAGATGGGTCTTTCTATTCCCATGAACAGTTACATGGCAGTTCTACCCTGTCCTACAGGGTCACTATGAGTTCATATACCCTTGATGGCAATTAGTTTGATTTGTTTTGGGGGGGTCAGGTGCGCCTTAGTCCTCAAAGTAACCCCCCTGCTTTACAATACAAAAAAAGTCTTATGCAGCAGATTTACTAAATGCAATGCACCTGTATTAGTCCAGATTGACTGGAGAAACAAATCCAGAGACACTCATATGTGTATGAGAGAGCTTTACATTTAATATAATATCTTGTATATCAAGCGCAATTATATGTCAAGAAAACATTCCAGCCCAATCCAGATCAAGTCCGTAAGTCTGAGAATTGCCCATTTGTCTGACACTAGTCTATAAATTCCTCTTCAGGTTCACACAGCACATGCAATGATGCGCAATTCAGGAAGCTCACAGGCCAGTGGGTGAAATGTCTCGTAGATTCAGTGGCAGTAGGAGCATTTCATCACTGACTGGTGAGGGTCTCCACATAGATCCTCAATGGAAAGGTGAAGCAGAGAGGGAGAGAGCCCAACCTCTTCTGATGGTAGAATCGAGAGGAAGTTCCCAGAATCCTCATGAGAAGGCCATGCCCACCAGGAGGCATCATCAGGCTGTGACCTGATTAACAGACTAGATTCCACCCCTTCACTCTTAATATCCTCAAGTTGACATAAGATTATGTAACGACCACAGCATCAGTTGATCTCTTGGCTGCTGCCTCCATGAGCATTGATTGTAGATTCAAGCCAGGCTGTTACCTGGAGAAACAAAAACAAAAAAACAGATTCACTGCCATCAAGTCAGTGCGGACTCAGAGAGACCATATAGGGCATGGTAGAACTGCCCGGGTGAGCTTCTGCGACAGTAACTCTTCATGGGGGTAGAAAGCCTAGTGTTTTTCCCGAGGATAGTTTTGAACTGCTGACATTGAGGTAGCAGCACAATTCGCAATCACCACGCAGAGGCCAGGGAACAGACAGAAAGCAGAGCAGGAAGTCCTTAGTGGCAGAAACAGCAAAAAGAAATGCAGAGACAAGCTAATTTGCCATTCCGGTGGAGTAGCTGCCCAGTCATGAAATCTCTTGGCAATGAAGTTAAAAAGATATATCATAGAAACAGAACTAGTTGTATTCTGAAAATGCTAGCAATTTCTTTTCTTCATACTTAGGTTGGACTGCTGTTTCGGTTTTCATTTCAAACCACTCGCTAGTGTCTTTCTGTTCTTTGCAACAGAACAGCATTAGCAGTGGTGACTAAGTTTGCATGTGTTCGTTTAAACACAGATCAATGTGCTTATGAGAATGCAATGCTAGAGGGGTCCCGGCTATTCCTAGCTGTGGGTGGGCATGTACGCAGCATTTCATCTTTCTGTTGTGAGGCCTGTAGCTTAATTGCCAGAATAAAGCAATAACAGGTCTTATAATCGACTACCTACATTGCTGCCACTTAGAAATATATTTTTACATTTAAGCTCAGAGGCTTTAAAGTCTCTGGCACTTTTTAAAAAAAATCATTTTATTGGGGCTTATACAACTCTTATCACAATCCACACATACATCAATTGTGTGAAGCACATTTATACATTCTTTGCCCTCATCATTCTCAAAACTCTCCCTTTCCATTTGGGCCTCTGAAATCAGCTACTCATTTTTCTCTCCACTCCCCCTCCGTCTCTGGTATTTAATCTGTAAAAAAGTTAATATTTCAGGTTACATCTTTCTTATAAACAATTGCATTTTCTTTCTTCCAGAGAACACTCACTTCATGTTTTACCCCTCCTCTTCCCCCCTCCCCCCACCAAACCTCAGTCCATGGTTTCTTTCCAGGGCAGCGCAGGGGGTCCTGGAAGCTGCTAAAACTGCAAGCATAAGTGAGACCACTGAAGACCAGATGTCCTTGTAGAGCGATCTGCTTGTTGCATGTGAAAAACAACTCACTGCACAGAGTCCATTCCGGATCATAGCAACCCACAGGACAGGCTAGAACTGCCTCTTTGAGTTCCTGAGACTCATCTTTGTCCCATGGGGCAGCTGGGGGTTTTGAACTGCTGACACTGTAGATTGGCTCATGGTATAACCACTATGCCACCATGGCTCCTACTTGCTTATAAAGTATAAGTTAATTCTTGGGTTCATCAACAACTATTTTCTAACCAAATTCATCATGTTTTTGTATCTACAGTGAAAGAAAAACAGACAGTAATTAAAGTTATTGATTGCGAGTAACAGGATTAGTGCTGGGGATTGTTTTTATTATCTCTTTTCTGCATAATGCTTTATACATTGATTTGAATATTACTTCAAATATAATACATAGCAGAGCAGAGTCTAAGACCAATGTGAGACCAAATAAATGCTTTATACAGACACTCTGATCAATCTCAACACAAAGACGGAAGTGTTAATGCTTGTTTCTGCCTGATAATCGTTAAATCTAAAGAGCGTGGAGAAATTGACAGCCCATGATTGTATGTGGAAGTGGCTTCTTCTGATGGATGAGTATTTGAAGGTATTACTGTTCTGTTTCTCAAGCATGATTGTTTGTTTTTAAAATCATTTTATTAGGGGCTCATACAACTCTTATCACAAGTCATACATACATCTATTGTGTAAAGCACATTTGTACATTCATTGCTCTCATTATTCTCAAAACATTTACTCTCCACTTAAGCCCCTGGCATCAGGTCCTCATTTCCCCCCTCCCTTCCCGCTCCCTCCTCCCTCATGAACACTGGATAATTTATAATTATTTTGTCATATCTTGCCCTGTCTGATGTCTCTCTTCACCCACTTTCCTGTTGTCCATCCTCCAGGGAGGAGGTCACATGTAGATCCTTATAATCGGTTCCCCCTTTCCAACCCACCTTCCCTCTGCGTTCCCAGTATCGCCACTCACACCGCTGGTCCTGAAGGGATCATCCGCCCTGGATTCCCTGAATATCTTGTTCCTATCTGTACCAGTATCCATCCTCTGGTCTAGCCAGACTTGCAAGGGAAAATTTGGATGGTGATAGTAGTGGAGGGGGGGAGGAAGCATTTAGGAACTAGAGGAAAGTTGTATTTTTCATCATTGCTACATCGCACCCTGTCTGGCTCATCTCCTCCCCGAGACCCCTCTGCAAGGGGATCTCCACTGGCCAACAAATGGGCTTTGGGTCTCCACTCTGCCCTTCCCCCTTTATTCACTCTGGTAAGATTTTTTTTTTCTGATGATGCCTTATACCTGATCCCTTCGACACTTCGTGATCACACAGGCTGGTGTGCTTCTTCCATGTGGGCTTTGTTGCTTCTGAGCTAGATGGCTGCTTGTTTATCTTCAAGCCTTTAAGACTCAAGACACTATACCGCTTGATAGCCAGGCACCATCAGATTTCTTCGCCACATTTGCTTATGCACTCATTTGTCTCAAGTCGGCTCTAAGTGTTTTTGTGGTTTACGGCTATGGCTGGAAGGATTTGAGCCGTGGAGCAGGGAATTGTCTGAATGTAGTTCTTCTATCCATCTGTTTTGTAAGTACTGCCTAACGGCCTTCTCCTAGTAGACGTAGCTAAGAGAAGGTGGGTGACAGCATTATATGATTCAATGGTAAGTGATTGTTCACAGGGTTCAGGGTTCATAGTGATTGTGAAAACCTGGAACCCTAATGAGGGGATTGGCCAGTTTTAGTATCCTGCTGAGTTTAAAAGGAGGCATCTCCAAAACAGGAGGGGGGGGGCCCATAAAGAAAGAAATTCCAGGAATGCAGTGCCTCCTCTGGATCTGAAGACCCAAGCTGAACCTCCTTGACTGAGGAGACAGCTGTACACAGAGGAGCTACAGAAGAGTGACAGCAACAGACGCAAGCGTAGAACGTGAGAACGAGCGGTGGACTTGCCAATTCAGAGCAGTCAAAGTGGCTGCCTTGTGGAGTGTGGTGTTTCCAGTCACTTTATTAGGGGAGCTACGTTTGTTGACCCTCAAGTTGGAGCTGAATGCCTTTGGTTTATGGTGGAGTGGTGTTCTCTGTGGGCACTTATTGGAAGTCCTAAAAGAGCTCTAATATTGCTTGAGAAGGGCAGAGACCAGGCTAAAAGGCTGAGGGCCAGAGATAAACCTAGCAAGTGGGCATGGCAGAGAAGAGGCTACTCTGATTGAACTGAATGCTGAGCATTCCTCACTTAAACTGCCACCTGGTAACTTCCCCAATAAATCCCATAATTATGAATATTGTCTGTGATGTGTGGGGGGCCATTGCAATGAATTGTCCCATCCAGGCGAGAATTAGAGAATGCTGTGAAACAGGCCATTCGTTTTAGAACGGGAAGAAGACTAGCAGGTAGGGGCATGTCTGACCTTGGCTTCCTAAGAGTCAGCTTTGGGTAGTTAATGGCAGTGAATTTCCTACCCAACTGTGAATTAAGAGGAAGTCAAACACCATTCTCACTCCATTAAATTTTTTTTTCTTTTACATGAGCCCAAGAACTACAGGAGACGATTTTTACTCAGCAACTATTTCTGTAAGAAAATAGCCATGCTATTTGAATTGCGGTGCCGGAGAAGAATATTGAAAGCACCATGGACTGCTAAAAGGACCAACAAATCTATCTTGGAGGAAGTAGAGCCAGAGTGCTCTTCAGAGGCAAGGATGATGAGACGTCATGTACTTTGGACAAGTCAGAGGAGACCAGTTCCTGGAGAAGGCCACAGTGCTTGGTAGAGGGGCAGTGCAAGAAGTCCCTCAAAGTGCTGGACTGACACCGTGGCTGCAAGAGTAGACTCGAGTCCAGGACCAATTGTGAGGATGGTGCAGGGCCGGGCAGTGTTTCGTTCTGCTGTGCATAAGGTCACTATGGGTTGGAACTGACTCAATGGAACCTTACAACAGCATGTTTCTCACAAAGTTATGTAGATGTGCACCATTCTTCACCACGATTTCATGGAAACAAAATGGATGACAGTTATCTTCAGGGATTTTGCCTCAAAACCAAAGTAGGCACTGAAGGTCTAACACACCAATCAGCAGAGAGAGACAGTTTCTAAATGCCACCGTACAAATTACTGAAAACAAGAAAAAACAGGTTTCTGGGGTAAAAATCAGTTTTTGGAATGAGTAACATAAAGATAGATTTTTAAAAGATGACATTCAAATCTCTCAAGTCTGTCACTGCGCCCATGAAATAAGACCCATAATTGGCATTATGTGTTTTATTATCTAAAATAGGATGCTTGAGTGAGCAAGAATGTTAGTAAACAGGTCAGGAAAACAGGTATAGACCTAAAGAGGAACTGAATTTAATGACAAAATTGGAAATTATAGTTAGTATTGATTCAATTTTTTTTCTCTTTCCACCCACATACTTGGTGTAGAACATCAAATGGAACTTTTATAATTACATTGCACAGCAGTAATTAATATTGATCTTAGAACTTAGTAAAGGTCAACATTAATTGTAGACCCCATTGGATCCAATTCAGACTTTAGCCTGGAATTCATGCTCTGGTCACTGTTTTACCAACCTCATTACCAAACTATCACCACAGCTCACATTTGGAATATATATATACACATATATACACACACACATACATACATACATATATACACACACATATATATAAATACATACATATACACACATATACATACACATAAGCACATCCATATATACATACACACACACAGTTCCATGTGTTAAAATACAGATTTCTGTATGGGTCTTGATCCTGAACACAAGATGGGCTGATGTAATGGCTGTAACAATGGGATTTAACACAATAGCTTTGACTGGTATAGGCTGGAGCAATGTTTTCTTCTCCTCCTGTAAAGAGTGATGGTCTCAGAAACCCACTGGGGGAGGTCTATCCTGTCTTACAGGGTGGTTATGAAGTGGAATTGACTCAATGACAGTGAGTTTGGTTTTTAGCAGGGTCTGTCAGAACTGAATCAAAACACCTAACAACATGCTTCAGTTAGAGCTGTTACTGCCCAATTACAGCAATGCTTAATCAGCTGGTTTCATCTGTACACACTATTGCAATTTGAAAGTGTAATGCTCATTTTTGCAAGTTGTTTATGCCATTACATTCAGTAATTCATAAGATCTACATATGGAAATTACAATTTATGATCAACATGAATAAAAACAAACACTATTCATTCTATATGGTCTGGTATGGGAAGATGTCCAAATGGGGGCTGGGGTGGTGTTGACACCATGAGATACCACAGTAGATGACCCTAACCCTCGTGATGTCACTGATTCCATCAAGCTGTCTGGGAATGAGCCTCAGTTAGAAATACAGCCTGGTCTTCCTCCCACCTTGACTTGCCTTCATCCAAGCTGACTGGCATCCTGCTCCATGCAAACTCCACACTGCAACATACTGTCACTTCCTGGACATTTTATTCCTGGAAGAGACACCTGTATAGATATCAATGCTGCTCTAGATTAAACCAGAGATAGCACTGAATATTCATTGGACATTGCCATTGACTGCTGATCCTCGTAGTTGCTCAGGCATGGGAATGCCAATCCTGGATTCATCGCCTTTCCTCGGTGATCAGTAGGCTATAGCACTACCCTTGAAGCCATTTAAGAAAAAATTTTTCATTGGTGTAAAAATTTAAATGATATAATTATTAAATTAGGCCCTATTTTAAGATGTATACAAACATTATTCAGTGATATTGTTACATTTTAAATATTATGTTATCATCCTCATCCATTACATAATGGTTGTATTATCTCCAGTACTCACATTTCTTTATTTTCTCATCTTTGATTTAGAGTAATTTTTGAGCACTTTATCTCATAGAGTTTGTTAAAGGAGCTCATTACTCACAGGTGATATTCTTTATTTAATGAGCCAATCTATTATTTAGCTAAAAGGTTATCTCCAGCTATAATTCTGATTTAATGTTTAAAGAATCCCTCATGGTAATAGTCTTGGAAAGTCCTCTAGTCTCAACTGGTCCAGTAAGTTTGGACTTTTAAAAAGAACTTTAGTTCTGTTCTTTCCCAGCTCACAGAGCAAGTAAAGCTTAGTGCTTTGTGGAAGGAGACTGGCTTATGGAATGGGGTGCCCCTGTGCACATAATTAGGGGAACTAGGCTTGCCGATTAATAGAAGTGGAGTGAAAGCTTTTAGGCTGAAGCTTACTGGAACGAGGTGCCCTAGGCATTGAATGTGGGGAGCTGGTTTCACTGACCCACTGAGCTTGAACTGAATGCCTTCAAGTTGAGGCTTTCTGTAAAGCGACACGCTCTTTAGGCCTTCTCAGAAGCCCTGACAAAATTTTGTAATAACTTGGTGAATAACTGTATGCCGAGCATTTCTCACTTGCATTAAAATATGTTGACTTCAATGGATGGATGGATGGATTGTTATATAAGAGGTAAAATAATTTTAAAGTATTAATTTTCTTAATAAACCATTTAATCATGAATATAACCTACGAGTTTATTAAGGAGGAATAATGACCAATGAATGCATATATTAGAATGTCTTTTGGTCAGTAGGCTTAGGATTTTTAGCTCTAAGAACTACTCACACAAAAAAGACACACGGCTTTATCCCTTTTGGCACTCAGCCTGGACTTACTTTCTTTTTCTCATTGCCTAAACTATGTACTAGCTTACATTCTCCACCTACCTCACCCACCATTACCTCAAGACCCCACTCCCCCTTTCCTCATGAAACATACTTCTACATAAACTAACAAGTATTCGCACACCTCTTAAAATCCCTTGTTCCAATATATAAAGCATTACTATTATTAATCCTGAAGATCACCTATTATTACTATCACTTAAACCCTACTCTTGTGCTCCTACCTCATCACTTCTTCCTCAACGTTGCACAATACGATTTCCAGCCCCTACTACACTTCTCTCCTCTAACGCAAAAACTGACCCCCCCCCCCACGACACAACCCAGGACCCTACCCATCACTTACAGCTGGAACACTATGCCACACAAACAACAGCCAACAGCAAGAACCACAACAAAACAAATAAAGAAAGAAAGAAAAGAAAGATCTAACAACTAAGATCACCCAAACCCAATGGAATAAACTGAAAAAGAAGGCCTGGAGCTATCAGAAAGACAATATCAGAGAATGGTGTTTAGGACCATGTGAGAGATCTGAGGATCAATCCTGAAAACAAAGGAAGAAAATGAGGTACTAAAAACCTCACACTCTAAAGAAACTCAGAAGTTGAAAAATGAGATAACAGAAATAAAAAACATGGGGTAAGAACTGTAGAATATAATGGAAGAAAGGGAAAACAGAATCAGTGAACTCAAATACAACTATGCAGACTTTAGCAAAGAGAAAACAACCAACCAAAAAAGCAAAAGATCCCAAAGGAAGCTTGAGGATGGTATGGGACGCCATGAAGAAAAGTAACCTACATCTCACTGGACTCCTGGAATAGGAAGAAACAAACAAATCAACAGATAAAATAGTAAGGGATTTTGATAGCTATTCAGAAGTAGAGAGAACTCCAAATAGGTTTTACCCCAGAAAACAAAACAAACAAAAAATCATCAGGACGTATAAAATTACCCAACCTCAAGGAAAACGACAAAATCTTGAAAGTGGCTAGAGGAAAAACAGCCCAGTCACCTACAAAGGTATAACAATAAAATTAAGCCCTGACCTCTCATCAGAACCCATACAGGTAAGAAGGAAATAGAGCAACATATACCAAATTTGTAAAGAAAAAAACCCTGCCAACCAAGAATCCTACATCCAGCCAAACTACCTATCAAACATAAAGGAGAAATAAAGTATTCCCAAACACAGAAAAAAAATAATGAATTCATAAAAACAAAACCAGCCTTATAAAAAAGATTAACTAAATCTCTATTGTCAGAAAATCAACAACAGCAGCAGCACACAAACATGAGACACCATCCAAAAATTTTTTCAGTATTTCAACACACTGAAAACACCACCCAAAATAATGCACAACTATAGAAGGGATGAGAACATGAATAATTCCCTTCCCCTCCCCCCAAAAAGAACCAAATGTAAATACCATGAAATGGCAATAACCTACATTTATAAAGACCATATTACTTCAATATAAGCCGATCTGAATATTAGCCAAGGCACTTAATTTTACAACAGTAGTTGCATTCAAAATGTGCTGGAAAAACTTGGTTTATACAAGAGTACATATGGTAATAACATTGAATGTCAGTGAACTAAATGCATCAATCAAAAGACAAATAGCAGCAGATTAGACTAGGAAACAAGACCCACCTATTACTGCCTTCGAGAGACACACCTCAAACTCACAGACTAAGAGTCATATGATTAGCAAAAAATTTACCAAGCAAATGGCGATCAAAAAAGGTAGGAGTGGCAATATTCATCTCTGACAAAATAGACTTCAAAGTAAATGACATAAAGTGTGCTAGTCTGGGTAGACTAGAGAAACGAATTCATAGACACTCATATATGTATAATAGAGAGTAATTGTACATTAAGAAACCATCCCAGCCCAGTCCAGATCAAGTGCATAAGTCTGATATTAGCCCATATGTCTGATACCAATCTATAAAGACCTCTTCAGACTCACAAAACATATGCAATGATGCCGAATGCAGGAAGATCACAGACCAGTAGCAGGGAATTCTTGTGGATTGTAAGTAACTCAGCATTGGTGGGCAGACAATAATGTCCCATGGCACCTCCAGCTCAGGACCCTAGCGTAGTTTCCTGTATTATCAGTTACAATATCTGTCAGGAACTCAGTGTGTGTCTCACCTCCAGCAAGCTATTTATCTCTTTAGCGTCTCCAAATAAGGTAATCAAGATGGGACCTCATTGACAGCCTAAACTCCACCCCTTCACTCATAAGTCTCAAATTGACAACAGATTATATAACTATCACATAATGAGAAAGACAAAAATAGACACTACAAAATGATCAAAGGATCAACAGACTAAGAACATATAACCATAATAAACATTTATGCATCCAATGAAAGACCCGCAGAATATATCACCCAAGTCCTCAGAGATGAAGAGAAATCACCAGATCAACAATAATAGTAGGAGACTTGAAGATCCCACTCCCAAGGAAAAATAGATCAACTGGAAAGTAACTCAATAAAGAAACAGAAGAGCTGAACAACACAATCAAACAGCTTGACCTCACAAATATTTACAGAGTACTCTAACAGCAAAAAATACACCTTCTCTCCAACGCTCATGGTACATATTCTAAAATAGACCACATGCTAGGCCCCCAAGGCAATTCTTAACTAATTCAAACATACAGAGATCATATAAGCCATCTTCTCAGACAATAATGCCATACAACTGGAACTCAACAATAGAAAGAACAAGAGCACAAAGGCAAACAAATGGAGATTCAACAACACACCACTTCAAAAAGCCCACTTTTAAAAACAATAGAACAAATTCTGTTCAGGGTGTGGAGAAACTGGAACTCTTATACATTGCTGCTAGGCATCTAAATACAACTGTTATAGAAATTGATGTGGTGATACCTGAAACAACTGGCAATAGAAATATCATACAACCCATCCACACCATTGCTGAGCATATACCCAAAGAAATGAGACCGATCAAGAACAGAAGTATGCTCTCCCATGTTCATTGTAGCACATTTCACAATAGCAAGAAGCTGATAACAGTCGAAATTCCAATCTGTAGAATGGATTTTTAAAACTTTGGTGTATATATACACACAATGGAAAAGTATGCATCCCTTAAAAAACAGTGAAAAAACCATGAAACAGCTCAGACACAGAGGGATCTGGAAGACATTATCTGAACGAAGTTAGTAAATCACAAAAGGGCAAATACTGTCTGAGTCCACTAAACACCAAGACGAAGGGAAACTCATGCTTCCAGACCATGCAACTGCTAACCCAGTCTGCCAAACAAAGTGGTAGGGAGCCTGCCTACTGCTTAGGAAGCACCGAGCACCATCTCTACATGTATATCCTCAAAACTTTGACAGAAGAGACCTCACTGAAATTAGGATCAGATTTTCACTATGAGGGGGAGATGACCATTTCATTGCTACCATACAAAATTGTGCTAAGGTCACTCCAAACCAACAGACATTCCTGCCAGAGCAAAGTGATCCTGTTGGGAAAATCAAGTCAGAGGCAGGGAGCAAGCAAACACAGCTCAGAGAAGGTAAGTGAGTGGGGAAGACCAACCCCCCAAATGGGAAAAAATAATTAACAACACTTAAATTATGAATCGATGCTCCTAATAGGGCACATTAGCTCTAGTTTCTATACAGCCCCTGGGCATGTAGGCCATGCGCCAGACTGCTGACCTGTCTCTGAGGCGTACAACATACTTCACAGGTCACACCAGGACTTGACGTGGAAACCCCACTACGTGAAGCAGGCTCTCCTCAAATGCACTGTAGCCCTTGGACTGAAGGCCAAAACTACATGGTATGTGAACAGAAAGTAGCTATACCAAGAGCAGAGAACTGGTGGCAGCAGACTACCATCACCTTACTACTTCAATCCCCTACTTGCTTTAGTAAGAAATGACTAATCTGATAGACTGAGTTCCGCCACCGTCATTAAATATTATTATACATTGTGCCTCGCCCTTAAACCCCACTGTGTGTGTGAATAGTGCCTGGTAACAGGATTTAATTGGTGACAAGTCAATATACCATGGATTGCAATTTGTAATCTGCTGAAACTTGTTTCATCTCCTTTCTCGATTTTTTTAAATATATTATTGAGAGCTAAATTAATAAAACTATTATCAGAATGGCCTTATGCTCCAAGAAGATTATTGATAATGTTCTCTTACATGAAATCACAAAGATATCTCTAAAGTGAACCAGAGGTACATAGAAACCATAGATATATATGAATGGATTTGGGGGCTTGCATTTAATCATAGCCCCAATCTAAGAACAATTAGTTCTTATGATATGGCTCTGTTTGATAAGAGTCCTCATTAAGAGACCACAGAAGATATGAGTGCTACAGCAAAATGGTGTAAAGAAACTAGATGGTTAGTCTAGGTTGACTAGAGAAACAAATTCATATACACTCATATGTGTGTAATAGAGAACTTTATATCAAAGAGTAATTGTATATTAAGAAAATATTCCAGCCCAGTCCAGATCAAGTCCATAAGTCTGATATTAGCCCATGTCTGATACCAATCTATAAATTACTCTTCACTCACACAACACATGCAATGAAGATTATATGTAATGAGTGAAAAATCTTGGGGAAGCATCTTAGCACTGGTGTGGGTCTCCATATGGGTCCTCTAGCTCTAAGGCTCTGGCTGCCATCAGCATGGCTCCATGTGGGTTGTCAACAGGAATGCTTTCAGGGAGACAAGCAAAGAAAGTCTGTATGGGTTGGCCTCCAATGAGCTATTTATCTTCATAGCAACTCCAAATGAGGTCATCAAGCTGCGACCTGATTGACAGGTTAAACTCCACCCTTTCGTACGCTGACAGATTATGTAACTGCCACACTGACTATTAGAAAGAATGGTATCTGGGGTCTTAAAGGCTTGTCTTCAAACAAGCAGCCATCTAAGTGAGACATTAACTACGCCCACATGGAAGAAGCACACCACCCTGTGTGACCCAAAGATTGTAAATAATATAATTCAAATCCAAGGAAAGGAATGGTATTGGAGTTTAAAATGTGGACACTCAGTTTGCAAAGGGCTCTGGATGACAGGGGAAGTCCAAAATCCATCTGCAGGGTCCCCACGTGGATGAAGCTCCAGTGAATCCCCTCTGACCATAAGTAAGGGGGGCGAATAGCCCCGTTATCAGACAGAGACCATTGCAAAGTCAATTATGATAGAGTGTAATCATTTGGTTTCCTTTATGACCCATTTAAAAAAATGTTTTACAAAGAAAGCAAAGTGTGGATTAAGCCTATGGTGAATCCTGTTTGACCAGAGCTCAGGGATGTGAACAGTCCTGCTACCACTGGAAAGTTGATTTCTGCAGATATAGTTAGATTGAAATTTCACACACTATCATTTTATTTCCCTTTTGACGCATTGTAAAGGTGCTGTAGTTTTTAATGTTTTCTACGTTTTCAAGTGAGGATTTTCTGTTTTGTTATTGTAGCTATTTTTGTTTGTTTGTGTCTGTCTTAAGAATATGAAATGCAGGATAGGTAAATCTACAGAGACACTGACTGGACCCGTGACTTCTTGGGGTGATGGCAAAGGAGGTCGGGAGTGGTGGTGGTGGAATGGGCAGCTAATGATAATGAGGTTCAGACAAAAGAAAATGTTTGAAAGTTGATTGTGGTAATAATTATATAACTCTTATTATTATAAATGAACTATTTTGTATGACATGTAGATTATATGCCAATAAAACTGTTTTAAAAGATCAAAAAGCAAACCAAATGAAAAAAAAAGAAGACTCTATGTGGTTATATATATATGACTATATATGCATTCACACATATACTGGTATGTACATATATCTATAGATAATAGTTACTTGTGCATACATAGGTACCCACATACTCATACCATGCATGTCTATAAATGTGTATTTATGTAACCACATACTTTTTGATGCTGTTCTGCAAAATTACATTTGTCACATCCTTTTCCAAAGAAATTTTTTGTCTTGTGCACTTTTTATGGTCCAGCTGTGTGTACTTCCCCCACCTTCCAAGCCACCTTTCCCATCACCACAAATAACAAGTGTCTACTACCTGCAAGGTCACTGGTTAAAACCCAAAGTCAATCTGTGGAAATAAGATTCTACTACCATAATGAATTAGTCTTGGAAATCCTAGAGAGTAATTGACTCTTTCCTACATGCGTCAGAACAAGCTTGATGGTAGGGGTTTTACTGTCTCGAGTGTGATACTTCCATTCCCTATCCTCCACTGGTAATCATAAACAAGCATTAATCTTTGTGCATATCATATATTGATTTCTCTTGTTTTCCTGTAGAAGAGCTATTATACGATATTTTCCATCTGTAGCTGACGTAGTTTACTCAGGATAATGTCCTTCAGATTCATCCATAATAGAAGACATTTTTGGACCTTAGGGAAAATGGCGCAGAGGTAAGGGTACCTTGTGTTGGGAGAGCCATGGCAATTGCTAGGTTCAGCCTCTGGGAGGATGAGTTCGGGGTCCAGGATGTACTATTAGACTTTTCGGAAGCCCAGGGACCTGCTCTGGCCTGAGAGCCAGACCTACCTGCGCCATTGATATGCCCTGCTCCCGCCATATACACCACGGAGCTGTGGCAACCTGTGGTCTGGTGCCAGGGTCACCTCAGCCTGCATCAACTGGGACAGGGGCGGCTTCTCCCGCCATTACCCAACACCTCCATCTGTGGCAGCAGGGCTTTTGGGGCCTTCAGGTGGCACATCCACCCACAGCAATGGGGCGTCCCCTTCTTAGGCAGCACCCGCATCCACAGCAGGAGGACTTTCCCAACCTTTGCCCAGCATCTCCACTTTCGGCAGCATATCTTCTCCAGCCATCGCGCAGCATCCCCTCCTGTGGCAGCAGAGCTGTCCCTGCCTTTGCCCAGCACCTCAACCCAAAGCAGGGGCTTTGCTGTGGTAGGATCAGAACACCCACGCGGAGTAGTGGGGCGTTTCTCTCCTCTGCCCAGCAACTACACCCCCAATACAATTATTTTTTTAAAAACACCCCCCCCCCAAGAAAAAAAAAACCAAGGGCAAGCAATTTATCTGCCCTAGATCAGAGATGAAATTAGGAAGGTCTTAGAAACCAATGAGAATGAGAACACAACATACCAAAACCTCTGGGACACATAAAAAGAAGTTTTCAGAGGAAGTTTGATAGCAATAAATGCACACATGAAAAAGGAAGAGAGACTTATGATTGATAAGCTTGCATAATAACTCCAGCAATTAGAATGGACAATCCTATTAACAGCAAAAAAATTTTTTAAAGAAATAATAAAAACCAGGGCAGGCCTCCCCCCAGAAGAATTTATTTCAAAGGATGACACTGAATCTACAGCTCCGGGAGAGGGCCATATCTGATTGGAGCACACGGGAGCAGATGAAGATGGAGTAGGAGAGAGTAGAACACATCTTGGCTCACCAGGCCATGAAGACGATGTTCCCAATTAGAGCAGCCAGTCCACAGAGAAGACCACATGGCCAGCCCCACTATGAGACATGACGCCTCTCACTGACCCATGGTCCTGAAGGGGACAGCACCAGAGACACAGGGTGGGAATTGCGCCTGATCTGATCCCGCCACACCGAGGCAAAGCACTGGGGGAGTGTAGCGAAACAGCAAGGGAATGGAGCAGCAAGGTCCCTAGGGAATGCTGAAGGTGGACTTTGGGCCAGGGCGTGGTGCCCCAACAGACTGGACTGGAAAACACTCCTAAAGACTAACAAACAATCCTTGAACTAACTATAAGCTTTTCTTTCTTGTTGTGTTTTGTTTCGTTCTTTGTCAGTGATTTGTTGTTGTTGTTTTGTTGTATATTGTTGCTTGGTTTTGCTCTGTCATGTTTTTGTGCAGGTTATTATGTCTGTAGGTCTGTCTAAATAAGATAGGCTGGATGAACAATCTGGAGGAGAAAACAACGGGACCAACAGGTCTGGGGGTACATGGGATAGGGGGAGGTGGGGGCAAAGGAAGTGGTATAAACAAACCCAGGGACAAGGGAACAAGTGATCCAAACTGGTTGTGAGGTGGGTGTGGGAGGCCTGGTAGGGCATGATCAAGGGTAATGTAACCAAGAGGAATTGCTGAAACCCAGGTGGAGACTGAGCATGATAGTGAGACAGGAGGAAAGTCAAGGGAAAGAGCTGGGAGGCAAAGGGCACTTATAGAGGTCTAGATAAAGACATGTACATATGCAAATATATTTATATATGAGGATGGGGAAATAGATCTATGTGCATATATTTATAGGTTTGGTATTAAGGTAGCAGAAGGACATTGGGCCTCCAATCAAGTACTCCCTCAATGCAATATTAATTTCTTCTATTAAATTGGCATTCTATGATGCTCACCTTCCCTACAGAACCGCCGAAGACAAAGAGGATGAATAAGCAAATATGCTGAAAAAAGCTGATGGTGCCCGGCTATCAAAAGATATACCATCTGGGGGTCTTAAATGTTTGAGGGTAAACAAGTGGCCATCTAGCTCAGAAGCAACAAAGCCCACATGGAAGAACACACCAGCCTGTGTGATCACGTGGTTCCGAAGGGATCAGTTATCAGGCATCAAAGAACAAAAAATCATATCATTGGGTGCACACCTCCATGATATGATTGCTTTAAGACAGATGGGTGTGTAAGGAAATGTGGTAAAGAAAGTTGATGGTGTCCGGTTATCAAAAGGTATAGTGTCTGGGGTCTTAAAGGCTTGAAGGTAAACAAACAGCCATCTAGATCAGAAGCAACAAAGCCCACATGGTAGAAGCACACCAGCCTGTGTGATCACGAGGTGTCGAAGGGATCAGGTATAAGGCATCATCAGAACAAAAATCTTACCATAGTGAAAAAGGGGGAAGTGCAGAGTGGAGACCCAAAGCCCATTTGTTGGCCACTGGAGATCCCCTTGCAGAGGGGCCCCAAGGAGAGATGAGTCAGTCAAGGTGCGATGTAGCAATGATGAAAAATACAACTTTCCTCTATTTCCTAAAAGCTTCCTCCCCCACCTCTACCCCCCACTATCATGATCCGAATTCTACCTTACAAGTCTGGATAGAGCAGAGGATGTACACTGGTATAGATAGGAAACAGAGACACAGGGAATCCAGGGCAATGATACCTTCAGGACCAGGGGTGTGAGGGGCGATACTGGGAGGGTAGAGGGAGAGTGGGTTAGAAAGAGGGAACCGATTACAAGGATCTACAAGTGACCTCCTCCGTGGGGGATGGAAAACAGAAAAGTGGGTGAAGGGAGACGTCGGACAGGACAAGATATTACAAAATAATAATTTATAAATTATCAAGGGCTCATGAGGGAAGGGAAGCGGGGAGGGAGGGGAAAAAATCAGGGCAGATATAAATGATTTGGAAACCAAGAAAACAATGCAAAAAATCAATGCAACAAAAATCTGGTTCTTTGAAAGGATAACAGAATTGACAGACCATTGGCAAAACTAATGAAGGAAAGAAGTAACATATATCAGTAACCAGGATGAGGGATGAAACAGGGGAAATTACAATGGACTCTAAGGGAATTGAAAGGCTAATTACACAGTACTTTGAAGGCCTATACTTTAATGTATTCAACAACTTGTAAGGCATGGACACATTCTTGGAAAAGCAAACCCTCCCTAGACTATCCCAGATGGATGTCATGAACCTCAACAGACCCATAACAATAGAAGAAATATACCCAACCCAAATATGCGTATAGCAGCCAACTAAAAAGGAGTGAAAAAAGAAGACGAGGGTTAAGGGGGACGCTAACACAGCCATGGGGATGCTATTATATTTATGTCTGCAGAGAAAAGGAGGCACAAGTCTTCCAGGTGCGCCACGCCTTGAGGGCAACATACCAGCATGGAGCAGTGAACCATCAGAGGGCTGCTGGGCTAGCTCCAATCCAAGCTACAAGGCGACCAAGCTACATTGACCCCCTCCCAGAAGGCACTACAGAGGACAGCACTGAAGATATAGCCTGGGGAAAGGGGCGGGTCTACCCAGACCACACTGGAGCAAACTAAGAGGGAAAGAGAGAAAAGGGAGAAAGAGGAGAGGAGAGGAGAGGAGGAGAGAGGAGGGGAGGAGAAAGTGAGAACTGCACTCTTGTTCACAAAGCCTTGAGGATGATACTCCAGCCCGGAGTCGTCAATGCACAGAGAGGACCGTAGGTCTTGACCCATCCAAGACATATGACGTTCTCCTCACTGGCCCACAGTGCCATGAGGACAGCACTGGAGAGCCAATGCAGGAATTGTGCTCAGTCTGCCCCACCCACCCTGGGGCGAAACATGAAGGGAGTGCAACAAAAGGGAACAGAGCAACAAAGTCCCCTGGGGAATCCTGAAAACAGACTTCTTACTCAGGGGGCAGGGCTTGGAACCTCATCAGACCCAATCAGAAAACACTAATAAGGGTCAGCAGACAGATCTGGAACTATTTTCAAGTTTTTTTCTTTTCTAATTTATGTGTATCTATATAAGATAAGCAATTGTGTATCTATATAAGATAGGCAAGATAAACAGTCTAGAGAAGAAAACAATAGGACAGACAGTTCAGGGGTGGGGGGTTGGATTTGTCATTGGAAAGGAGGAGACAGGGGAAAGGGAGAGGGAGGCCAACAAACTCAGGGACAAGGGTAAAACAAGGATTCTAAAGTCAATGACGAGTAGGGTGTAGAAGCCTGGTGAGGTTAGATCAAGTGCAATGTAGCTGCGAGGAATTACTGATAGCTGAATGAAGGTTGAACATGATAGTGGGGCAGAAAGAAAGTAAAAGAAAATAGAGGACAGTGAACTCCAGCACCAGTACAGAGGTGGGAACTGACACCTGCCGTTGGTAGGATCTTGCCTTCAAGAGTAATCCCACCCTGCATCTGTGGAACCGTACATGAAGAGAGCACACCATTCCACTACCTTGAGGAAGAGCTAGAACTCCTCCAGCCCCGTGGACAGCTGATCAAGTCTCAGTTATCTCCTTACTTACCACTCTCTTCTTTCTTTACTCGCTTGCCCTTCTATCTTTCCAACCGTAGTCGGTCTCAACGAGCTCAGGTTTGTGTTGGCTTTCCCCCCCTCTTTCTTTGTCTCCCCCACCCCCAATTTTCCCTCATTCTCCTCTTCTCTCCCTCTCTTTTCTATCATACACCACTACTGGCCTCCAGGTCACTACCCTCCGCCTAGGGCAAATCAACCCAAATAGCAGGGGGAACTCCAGCCTGCCCTTTGTGAGAGTGCTGTACACCACAAGGCAGCTGTGACAGCCATCTACAGCATGCTGCACTGCTGAGGAAACCTCCTTCGGACCTCTAAGGTGATCTTGCCAACTAGTGCAATTCCGCCAAGCACCACTGGGTGCCTACATTAAAAGGGCACACCAACCTGCCACTGTGGGGAGGGCTTAAACCTATCGTGGGTCAGGGTTTAAAAGATGGAAAACTCCCAAACTCTTTCTATAAAGCTAGTATAACTCTGATACCTAAAGCAGGCAAAGATCCCACAAGAACTGAGAACTATAGACCAATATCCCTAATGAACATTGATGCAAACATCCTTAACAAAAAACTGCCTGCGATTCATACCAGGGATGCAGGGATGGTTCAACATATGAAAGACCATCAGCATTATTCACCACATTGGCAGGAAAAATGATAAGAACCACATGATAATATCGATAGATGCAGAAAAAGCATTTGACCACATCCAACACGCATTCCTTTTTAAGACACTCAAGAAGACATGAATAGAAGGAAAATTCCTCAATATTATACAAGCCATATATGAAAAACCAACAGCTAACAAGGTAGTTTACGGAGAAAAGATGAAAACAATTCCAATGAACAAGGGGACCACACAAGGATGTCCCTTGTCCCCACTCCTATTTAACATCATACTGGAGGTCCTAACTAAAAACATAAGACAAAGAAAAGATATTAAAGGTATCCATCTGGTGAAGAAAGAGGCAAAATTATTATTCACAGACAATATGATTCAATACATCAAAGATCCCCTAAACTCCACAAGTGGAGTGTTGGAAGCAACAGAGGAATATGGCAGAGTGGCAGGATACAAATTAGACAGAAGTCTATCGGATTGCTCTACCCATCAGATAGGATCACAGAAGAGATGATTAAAAAGGTAGTACCCTTTATAATAATAGCCAAGCACAAACTGAAATACCTAGGGATATACATGACTAAAAAACTAAAAATTTGTATGAGAAAAATTATAAAACACTACTACGAGAAACCAAGACTGACCTCAATAAATGGAAGAACATCCCATGCTCATGGATTGGCAGACTCAATATAATAAAGATGTCAGTTCTGCCCAATGCACTATACAAGTTCAATGCTATCCCAATACAAATACCACCATCCTTTTCAAAGAATTGGAAAAACTGATTACCAGCTTCATATAGAGGGGGAAGAAGCCAAGAATTAGCAGAGAACTCATTAAGAAGAAGGGCAAAGTGGGAAGGTTTGCTCTACCTGACTTCAGCACGTACTATATGGCCCCAGTAGTCAAAACAATGTGGTACTGGTATAACGGCAGATGCTCAGACCAATGGAAAAGAGCTGAAGACCCAGAAATAAAAACATCAGCATTCAGGCAACTGATCTTTGATAAGGGCCCAAAAACATTAAATGGGAAGCAGATGCCATCTTCAATAAATGGTGCTGGAAAAAATGGATATCTACCTGCAGAAAAATGAAGCAAGACCCTTACGTCACTCCATGCAAAAGAATAAACTCAAGGTGGATCACAGACCTTGAGACAAAATCCCAAACAATTAGTGCCATTAATGAGGGAATTGGGACAAACCTGAGAACCTTGGCACAGGGACTACATAGGCTATCAGAAATAGGGAAGGATACAAATATAGAGGAGTCCCAAATAGACAAGTGGTATATACTGAAGATAAGACACCTGTGCACATTGAAAGAATTCACTGAGAGTAATAAGAGAGCCCACCAACTGGAAAAACATCTTTAGCAATGACACCTCAGACAAAGGCCTTATTACTAAAATCTACAATACTTTACAAGCTTACAATAAGAGAAAAACTAACTGCCCACTGAGGAGGTGGGCAAAGGACCTGATTAGAAGTTTCACAGAGTCTTAAATCTAAATGGCCAATAAACATATGAGAAAATGCTCCTGATCTTTAGCCATAAGAGAAATGCACATTAAAACAACCATAAGATACCACCTAACACCCTCAAAGGTAGCCCAATTCAAAAAATCAGAAAGCAACAAGTGTTGGCGGGGCTGTGGTGAGACAGGAACTCTCATCCACTGCTGGTGGGACTGTAAGTACGTACAGCCACTATGGAAATCAATCTGGTGATACCTAAAACAGATGGAAATAGAGCTACCATATGACCCAGCAATCCCCCTACTGGGCATATACCCAGAAGAGGCAAGAAACAAACCATGGCCAGACATCTGTGCTCCAATGTTCACTGTGGCACAGTTCACAATCACAAGGAGTTGGAAACAACCCAAATTTCCGTGAACAGACGAATGGATTAAAAAACTGTGGTACATACATACAATGGAGTACTATGCATCGCTAAAAAGCAGTGATGAACGCATGAAGCATATCGCCGCATGGGAAGAACTGGAGGAAATTATGCTAAGTGAAGTGAGCCAAGCATAAAAGGACAAGTACAACATGAGTCCGCTGAGGTAAGTTTATAAAATAAAAAAAAGAAAAATGCAAAAGGGACACGGGGAAAAAAAGCTGCTGTATACAAACACTCCAGGGGAAAGGTTCAGGTAGTATAGCAACATGCAGCGAACTAAAAAGGAGGAGTGGGGAGGAAAGGGAAAAAAAGGATGTGTGGCCGGGGAATAGAGCACTGGCCCATCCAAGGGAAGGGTATTGTTTGTGTCTCCAGTGTTCCCAGATGCAAATGCAGTGTGCCAGCATGGAGAGGGGAGCCAGGGGAGGGGCCTGAGGGCTCTGCCTCCATACCAGCTATGTGGACACCAGCCCCTCCCCTGAGAGGACTTTACTTTAGAGCTGAAGCTGCAGCTCAGGGAGAGGGACTTGTTTGATCAGAGCACACAGGAGCAAATGAATGGAGAGGGAGACTGGAGCACATCCTGGCCCACCAGGCCTGGAGGACAATATACTCTCTCTGAGCAGCCAATGCAGAGTGGACCATATGGCTGATCCCACTATGAGACACAACGTCCCTGACACTGGAGACTCAGTGTCAGGACTAGTCCAGACTCACCCTACAACACTGAGACAAAACACTAAAGGTGTGCAGCAAAGCAACGGGGTGGAGGTGGGGGTGTGGGGAAGCAGAGCAGGGAGCGGGTGCCAAGGGAGTGCAAAGGACAGGCTCTGGAGTCAGAGCTTGGCACCCCATCTGACTTGACTGGAGGACACGCCTAGAGGTCAAAAATCAGACCTTGATCTATTTACAGGTCTTTCTTTCTTTTGTAAAATCAAAAATCTTGTTTTTCTTTTAATTCATTCATTCTTTTATGGGTCGTTGGTTTTCTTTTTTGTTGTCATAATTGTATTTTCGTTTGTCGCTTTGTCTTGCTATGCCATGTTTTGGTGCATATTATCATCTCTACAGATGTATCTAGATAAGATAGGCCGGATAAACAGTCTGGAGGAGAAAACAGGACCAATGGTTCCAGGGGGACATGGGAGAGGGGGAGCCTGGGGTAAGGAGGTGGTGCTGATCAACCCAGGGATAGGGGAGCAACAAGTGATCCAATACTAGTGGCAAGGAGGGTGTGAGAGGCCTGGTAGGGATTCAGCAATGGCAATGTAACCTAGAGAAATTACTGATAGCCAAAGGAAAGTAAAAGGAAATAGAGGAAAGAAATAGGAGGCAAAGGGTATTTACAGAGGTCTAAATACAGGCATGTACATATATAACTATATTTATATAGGATGGTGAGGAAATAGATCTATGTACATAAATTTATAGGTTTAGTATTAAGGCAGAAGATGGACATTGGACCTCCACTCAAGTACTTACTCAATGCAAGAACACGTTCTATTAAATTGGCATTCCATGATGCACACCTTCCCGACACGAATGCTGAAGACAAATGTGTGCAAAAGCAAATGTGGTGAAGAAAGCTCATGGTGCCTGGCTATCAAAAGATATAGTGTCTGGGGTCTTAAAGGCTTGCAGATAGACAAGCAGCCATGTAGCTCAGAAGTATCAAATCCCACATGGAAGGAGCACACCAGCTTGTGTGACCATCAGGTGTTGAAGGGATCAGGTATCAGGCATCAAAGAACAAAACATCTTATCATTGTAAATGACGGTGAGTGGAGTGGAGACCCAAAGCCCATCTGTAGGCAACTGGACACCCCCTTACTGAAGGGTTGTGAGGAGGAGATGTGCCAGTCAGGGTGCAGGGTAGCAATGATGAAACATACAACTTTCCTCTAGTTCTTAAATGCTTCCTCCTCATACTATCATGATCCCAATTCTACCTTACAAATCTGGCTATACCAGAGGATGTACACTGGTAAAGATAATAACTGGAAACACAGGGAATCCAGGTCAGATGACCCCTTCTGGACCAGTGGCGAGGGTGGCGATACCTGGAGGGTGATGGGAAGATGAGGTAGAAAGGGGGAACCGATTACAAGGATCTACAAATAACCTTCTCCCTGGGGGGTGGACAACAGAAAAGTGGGTGAAGGGAGACATTGGACAGTGTAAGATATGACAAAACAATAATAATTTATAAATTATCAAAGGTTCATGAGGGATGGGGGAACGGAGAGGGAGAGGGAAAAATGAGGACCTGATATCAAGGGCTCACGTAGAAAGCAAATGTTTTGAGAATGATGATGGCAACAAATGTACAAATGTGCTTGACACAATGGATGGATGGGTGGATTGTGATAAGAATTGTATGAGCCCCTAATAAAATGACTTATAAAAAAAAGAAAGAAAATAGAGGAACTAGGAGACAAAATACATCATAGAGGTACAAATGTAGGCATGTACATGTTGATATATTAATATATAATGATAAGAGATATAGGTTTATGACTTATATGCTAAGTAGCAGATGGACTTTGGGCCTCTGTTCAAGCCGTCCTTCAACACAAGAATGCTTTGTTCTAATAACCTGGCATTCTGTGATGCTCACCTTCCTGACACAATCACTGAAGACAAAATGGGTGTATAAGCAAATGTAGTAAAGAAGCCGACAACCACCACCACCCCACCCACCACCACCACCACCACCACCACCACCACCACCACCACCAAGAAAAAAAAAAAAAAGCCGACAGCACCCGGCTATTAAAAGATATAGTGTCTAGGGTCTTAAAGGTTTGAAGTTAAACAAGTGGACATCTAGCAAGGAAGCAACAAAGCCCACATGGAAGAAGCACACCAGCATGTGTGATCATGAGGTGTCAATGGGATCAGGTATTAGGGACCAGAAGATCCCAAACAAACAAATCATACCTATGTGAACGAGGGGGATCAGAGTGGGGACCCAAAGTCCATCTATACACAATTGGGCATCACCTCACTGAAGGGCCACAAAGAAGGGACAAGCCACCCAGGGGGCAGTATAACACTGAGGAAACACACAACTTTCCTCTAGTTCTTTAATGCTACCCCCACCACTATCATGACCCCAGGTCTACCTTACAAACACGGCTAGACTGGAGCATCTACATTGGTACAGATAAGAGCTCTACACACAGAATCTAGGGCAGATACATCCCCCAGGAAGAGTAAGGATACCATGAGAGTGGAGGGAAGGTGCAGGGAGAAGGGGGAGAAAGGGAAACCGATTGCAATGATTGACGTATAATCACCACCCCCCACCAGGGGAATGAACAAAAGAAACGTGGGTGATGGGAGACAATGGATGGTGTAAGATATAAAGATAATAATAATCTATAATGTTTCAAGGGTTCACGAGGGAGAGAGGGTGGGGGAGGGAGGGAACAAGGAGGAGTTAATACTAAAGGCTCAAGTAGGAAGAAAATGTGTTGAAAAGGATGATGGCAACATAGGTACAAATGTGATTGATACAATTGATGCAAGGATTGTCATAAGACCCACAATAAATGTATTTTTAAAAACAAAGATATTTTGAGGGCTCATTATGATATTTATGGCGGTGTCGTTTTTCCACTGTTTGCATGAACCACACAGCTTATCTATTCATCCACTGTTGGGCACTGAGGCCTGTCCTATCTTTTTGCTATTGTGAATGATGCTGTAATGCCCATCCATGTCCCTTATAAGATCTCTGGGCTGTACCTGAGTAAGATTACCTCTGAAATGTTGATGGGAAAAACACAAGACACCATACTGTTTTGCTCTTCCTAAAAATGTTTAAAGAATCTTTTTCAACTAAGTCTATTTTGAGAACATTTTGAATATTTCATTAGACCTTACTATTTCTGGGATAGTGAAGGAAGCAATCAAAGCACATTATACTTTAACTGCCCAAACCCATGGGAATCAGAGGGCTAACCTAAGTGACTGAGAAGTGTAGTAACCACTCACTCTTCACCTTCTGGTGAAGACTGCACAGACTCCGGTGGTCAATGGGAGGCCACTCACATGCCCATCAAATGTGAGCACAGGATTCAGCTGAGCAAAGAAAGGAACAGGGTAGGAAATAAGACGAGAGTCTTGGTGCTAGATCCCATGATTAAAAACAAGGGGAGCACGTGGCTATGAGAGTCCAGTGTAAGTCGTGTAGAAACCGGGGGACACAGCTGAGCACAATTCACCAGGAACGTGGAGGAGGAGCGTGGCTGTGAGTCTTTAAAGTGCCAGCGTTCCATACGGGGAAATCGTCCATTTCCGATGGTCGTTAACAGAAAGATCCGAAATTGGTAAGTTCAATTCTAGGCATTGCTATGGTACATGCACCTTGATTCTGTAATTAAACCTAAGAACCCGAAAACTATTTTTTTCAAAATATATTTGAATATTTCAAAAAGTTCAAAAGGATATACCATAATTTCTAACAGGTATTCAGTAGTTAGAGAACCTTGCTGGCACAAACAGTTAAGTGCTTAGCTGCTAACCCAAAGTCGGAGGTTTGAGCCCTCACCGTGGAGAAGGGCCTGGCAGGCGACCTTCTTTTGTACTGGGAGCCCAGGTCCCTGTGGATCACTTCTGCTCGTCACGTGGGGTTGCCATCAGCCTTCCGGAATGGCTGTGCTGGAGCGTAACAGCGTTCACTCACTGTTTACCAACTGAAGAAATAACAACTCACTGAATCCAACTGCCTACAACTGGGACAATATTTAACGTGCACATTTTATATGAGTTTATTACGGCTGGGCTCTTATTGCGAAAAGCTAGGTAATGCTATTTCTCATCTAAAATTCTTATGCTCATGGTGAATAGCTTTTGGCTTAATACAATTATTTTAGTTAAAATAGAAGGGTAGGTTTTTGCCAGGTGTTCCACCGTCTTCCAAGTGATCTGAACTAAAACAAATAAAAATGTGAATTTATTTTTGTTTCTCTCTAAAAGTTCATGAATTATATAACACCACTCCAAGTTTTCCTGAGAGGTTTTGATTTTATATGAAGCTTACTGTCCATTAAATTGTCTAAGGACATGCAGAGGTCTTAACAGTCAAAGGAATTTATACTTCTAAAAGTCAGGAAGACAAGGACCTATAAAATGGGCTCTCAAGACACAAGGCCTCGGGGTAACCAGTGGTGCTATTCCAACGGGGACGTTCCAGAGGTCATAATTCTGCAGTGCTTCCATGTCCCACGAAGACGGGCTAGTCCTGGAGCGCTGTTCCATCCAAAAAATGTCGTCTTCGTTTAAATCAAGAAGAGACGTCTGTAATTTCCTCTAAGGCAAACTCACTTGTCCACTTTTGGAGGTCTTCTGCTTCATCTATTGTCCACAACTTTGCAAAATATTTTAGCCTTTTCCTGGAGAGAAAATAAAACAGTATGTATTTTATAAATGACATTGGTGGGGGAGAACACATCTCACGGAAAGTTATGAAAATGCTTAGGGCATTGGGAAGGACACTGTTGTCAGGAAGCTCTGTCGGCATCACCGTCTGTGAGTGGGGTTTACAACGCTGCAGCAGGAATCAAGGGACCAAAGCTGCTGGTGACCACTACTGCTGTCTCCAACTCCCCAAACCAAACACACTGCCACCAAGTTGATTCCAACTCACAGTGACCCTATAGGACAGGGTAGAACTGCCGCTATGAGTTCCCAAGATTGCAACTCTTTATGGGCATATAAAGCCTCATCTTTCTCCAGCAGATTGGCTGGTGGTTTAGAACTGCTGACCTTCCAGTCAGCAGGCCAATGTGTCACCAATATACCACCAGGCCTCCTACTGTCTCCAGAGGGGAGAATATTGATTTTTATTCCCCTCTAGTTCATACAGACGCCATCTGAGTATCTGATGACAAAATTACTTCCACTGATTGTGTAAATGAGTCCCATAAAGCCAGTTAATGAAACAGTACAATTAAAGACAATGGAAAGTTAAGCTTTCGAGGTCTGGAATCCAAGTATCTGAATTCCAATGACTACCCTGCCAACAAATAGTGACTATTCTGTCTGACCTCTTTTGGACATCCTCTTTTGGACATCCTCTCATGGTTCCCAACTAGAACCTGGAATTAACAGGTCCTTGCATACAGGTTGTCATAAAGATTAAGTGAGTTAATGCATGGGAAGCAACGAGAACAGTTACAGGCATGTATCAGGGGAGCTTGCAAGCCCCCTAAGGATATCTAAGTCTTGGTCAGAAACATATTTGCCCTCCTGCTCTCTACATGGACCTGGCTGCTGAGATCATGGCCGTCTTGGAGGTGAACATGTTACCATAGCATGTATCTGACACCTTTATTTGATCTTCTCTCTTCTTCTCTATGACTTTACTAAGATCTTTATATATCATCGTTGTACAATTGCGCCTATGGACCCCACTCGATGATTAGAGGCTGGTTTACTCTAACAGTAGGTTTAAACACTGAAGGTTTCTTTCAATGACTTTTTGTTAATTACTGTTTTAGACAACATATTAAGAATTTAACTTAAAACCCACCAGATACTCTGTGAGAGAAAAATGAAGCTTTCTGTTCCTATAAAGATTTATAGCCTCAGAAACCCACAGTGGCCGTTCTGCTCTGTCTTATAGGGTCATTAGGAGTCATTATCAATCAACTGTAGTAAGCTTGGTTTGGTCTTTAACTGAATAGGGAAGATGGAGAAAATTCACATGAGCTCTGCCAAAAGCTATTTTCCTTTTGTCACAATTTGATGTTTCAGAATATTTGTCAACGTATAACTAACATCACTTAGAAAGTTCCCTACATGTGGACCATTGGAAGCTTTCAACATATACCGAAAAATGAAACACAATCATTCTGACCTTTTCATATTTACTAGTCCTTCAAGGTCTTTGGATTTGCAAGCAGCTGTCTTTAAAATTTCTGCAGGAATATCTGCTAGTTTAGCCACATTGAGTCCATAACTCCTTGCTGCAATTCCTCTGGTTATTTGATAAAGAAATGTGACAAAGTCGGGGACTTGTTCTCCTTCAGTGCCTATAAAAACAAAAAAAGATTTTTAGTGATAAAAAGCTTAAAAGGTATTTTGTATTGAAGACAAAGGTTAGGGCACATGGTATAGTATTCTCTTTAAAAAGTGGTAAGGAAATATTACATGTTGCACGACTTAAACAAGATGGAGAAATTCTGGTTTGCTAAATATTCTAGTTAAATGCGAGTTGTACATATTGAAATACATGCTGTGAGTCCCCCTCCTGGAGCCACCTTTTGGGACTGAAGGATTTATGGTGACAGCTGAGGAATGTGGGATACCACTGCTTACACAGTGAGAAACTCACCCTCAGCAGTACACGCTCTTTGGGAACATGCATCTAGTGACTGGTAACTGAGAGGCTTCGTTAGCTGGCAGCCTTTACGGTGGACACCAAGGCCCCCCCCCCTGGGAATTTATGCCCGCTGTTATCCCTACTTTTCAGTTCAGACCCAGTGACTTGCTTCTGACAAATGAAATAAATGTGAATGGATTGTTTTCCTTAAAAAAAAAAAAAAAAGGGTGGGGAGGAGGGGACATGTGAATGAATTCTCCAGGGAATTCCCTCTGGCCAGAGACCAGGGATGTGGGTAACCTTGCTATCATGGACACGGAGAGTGCTCTGGAAAGTGGATTGTATGGCAGATGTAGTTAGGTTTACCTTCTCATTTTGTCTCCCCTTTGACTCATTTTTAGGTAATTTTAGTTTTTAGTATTGTCTGCTTCTTTTTTATTGAGGTTTTCTCCATTTTGGGGTTGTTAGCTTTTGAAGGTACCTTTCTTTTTGGCTTGTGTATGTCTTCCAGTATATGAAATCCAGGAGGAGCGAATCTATAAAGGCAGTAACTGGATGAATTGTTTCTTGGGGAAATGGCAGGAGAGGTTGGGGGAAATTGGGAGCTAATAACGAGGAAGAAGGAAATATTCTAAAATTGATTGTGCCAATGATTCTACACTCTTCTTGATATAACTGAACTACTGAATTGTATGATATGTGGATTTTGTTCCAATAAAAGTGTCAAAAACCAAATTTTTTATAAATTATCAAGGGTTCATGAGGGAGGGGGAGGGGAGGAATGAGGAGCTGATATCAAAAGCTCAAGTAGAAAGAAAATGTTTTCAAAATGATGATGGCAACATATGTGCAAATGTGCTTGACACAAGGATGTATGTGTGATAAAATTGTGATAAGAGCTGTAAGAGCCACTAATAAAATGATTTTTTTTAATTAACAACAAAAAAAGGGAATGGATGTTCTTTCTTAGATTAGGCTACACAAGACAAGGTTGTCTTCCTTGTTTGCTTCCTCGGAGGGAAGTCAAGTAGCATGTGGTGCGGATGCTGAAGAGAGAGGTTCGTATGGAAAGAAACTTGACTCTCTAACGGTCAGCAGGGTCTGAGGAGAGCCAGCAACCACCCGAGTGAACTTGGCAGCAGAGATGCTGAAGCAGGCCAACAGCCGTGTCAATGGAGAGTCTGGAAGTAGATTGCTTCAGTTAAGTTGTAAAGAGATTGCTTGCCTTGCCCAGAGCCTTGATTGCAGTCTGTAAGAACCTGAGCTAGAGATGTCTAGTTTAGCTGCTTTGCATTCCTAACCCACAGTAACTAAGAAGTAATAAATATATGTTGTTTTAACATTTGGATTTTGGAGTATTTATTATGCCTTAATAGAACCCTAGCCTTTCCCAGCCCAAATTGAAGCAGCTCTGAATCCCATCCTCAGAGCTCTAGTTCGGGTTGTTTGATGCCTTGTGATGGCTGCAACACAGCTAATGTCTTCCTTGGCCGTCTGGCCCTCAGACGTTGACCTCTGGAACAGTCTCCAATAAACCTCTTACGCACACACCCAAGCATCTACTTCCTAGGGAACTCAGCTTTTAAAGAATTAGCCGGGCGATCATGAGGTGCCAAGGGACCAGGTATAAGGCATCATGCAAAAAAAAAAAAAAAGATATATGTGTGTGTATGTATGTGTATATGTATGTATATATATACCATATTAAATGAAGGGGGAAGTGCAGAGTGGAGACCCAAGGCCCAAGTGTCGGCCAATGGAGATCCCCTTATAGAGGGGTTTAGGAGAGGAGATGGGTTAATTAGGGTGCGAGGTAGTACCGATGAAGAACACAGCTTTCCCCCAGATCCTAGATGCTTCCTCTCCCCAACTACCATGATCTGAATTCTACCTTGCAGGGCTGGATAGGGCAGAGGCTGTACACTGGTGCATATGAGGGCTGGAGGTACAGGGAATCCAGGGTGGATGATACCTTCAGGACCAAGGGTGTGAGGGGCGATGCTGGGAGAGTGTAGGGCGAGTGGGTTGGAAAGGGGGAACTGATTACAAGGATCCACATGTGACCTCTTCCCTGGGAGAGGGACAGCAGAGAAGGGGGGAAGGGAGACTCCGGATAGGGCAAGATATGACAAAATAACGATGTATAAATTACCAAGGGCACATGAGGGAGGTGGGAGAGGGGAGGGAGGGGAAAAAAAAAAGAGGACCTGATGCAAAGGGTTTAAGTGGAGAGCAAATGCTTTGAGAATGATTGGGGCAGGGAATATATGGATGTGCCTTTATACAATTGATGTATGTATATGTATGGATTGTGATAAGAGTTGTATGAGTCCCTAATAAAATGTACAAAAAGAAAAGAGGAGAAAAAAAATGATTAGGGCAAAGACTGTACAGATGTGCTTTATGAACTGTGTTAAGAGTTGTATGAGCCCCTAATAAATTGTTAAAAAAAAAAAAAAGAATTAGCCGGGGCCCTGGTGGTGTGTGGGAAACAGAACCAGGAAGACAGTAATTGAAGACAAACTCTCAACATTCATACTTTCCAGAGTCTGGGTTCCCGTGGAGGGAGCCTTCACGTTAATGGGTTGGAGATGTGTCCTACTCACATGCTCCTAAGTAAACGTTACTCCCCTCAAAGTCCCCCTAAAATAAGGCCAATTTTAAAGTGCTACTTGCAAGCACATGGCTGCTCCTACATACAACTGAAGGCCACCTGCTTAAAGGCTATCCGCCTGAAGGTTGTCTGCCATCAAAATCAATCAGACCCTATTGTCTGCCCCACCCTCAGAAGGGCCCCCTCCCTTTGGATAAGGATCATAGATTATTCCCCTGGAGAAGAGCTCAAAGATACCCAAGGTCAAGCCAACTCAAGGACAACCAAGGTTAGGCTGCCATCTTGACTCAAAAACCCGCCCATCTTGTTTCTTATGTGCTTTCCTGTCACATGTATGCCTTCTGTTCCACCCCTTCCTGCATGCACACCCCTAGCTTGTTCCCCTCCTGTCACATGCATGCCTCTTGTAGCACCCCTTCTTGTCGTGTAAATGCTTTCCGTGGCTTGCTTGCCCGCCCGAGAGTATGTCTGTGAGTCCATAAAGAACAGTCTCACTCTGGTGCAGGTCATCATGGAGAGGTGAGCCCTTGATGCATTATCTTGTCTGATGGCTCCTTAATTTACCCCTCAATTACACAACTGCCCCTGGACCCGTTCAGTGGGGGGAGGCTGCCTCCCACAGGGGTGCAATGGTTAAGTGCTCAGCTGTTAACCACCAAGTCAGTAATAAGAGCTGATCTGCACCCGTACAGACAAAAACAAAACCCCCACATGCGGCCAGTAAGCGACTCCTAACTCATGGCAACCTTACAGGGCAGAGTAGAACTGACTGTTAGCATTTCCAAGGTTGGAAATCCCCCCCCCCCAACAGGTTTATGGGCATATCATTCACATACCATACAAATAAATGGTTTAAATATATGAAAGAGTTGTTCCATCAGCACCACAGTAATTTCAGACTATTTAGACGGAAGCTTCTTGAACTTACTATGACTAGCTCCCCATTTCCCGAGAGGAGCCCTGGTGGCACAGCAGCCAGGCACTGGGCTGCAAGCGCTGCGTCATCACTGGGCTCCTCCCTAGGAAACACTGCTGCCTAGGAAACCTGGGGAACCCGAGAGAGCCCTTCTGCCCTGTCCTGTAAGGTTGATGTGAACGGCACTCCATTCAAGGGCGCACCACAGCAAGACAGAACGAGAATATACTCCAGTGTGCTAACACTGTGAAATGTTGCCAACAGTGTGTCTTTGATAAACCTAACGTACTGCAAGGTCCTGTAGCTTTATTATGAAATTCAATATAATTGCACTGTGTTGCAAAAATACTCTTGATGAACCATATTTATAATGATTTCTGAGATTCTAATAAAATTATTTTCAACTTATCAAGAGTTTTTCCTTACACATTATGTCACTTGATAAAATGTGTTGCTTTTGTCCTTGTAGCAGCTAATAGCTGAAATGCCCAAACATAGACTGCAATAGAGAACCAAGATAATGGTGTTTTCCTTAGCCTACGTGTCTGAGAATTCAGCCACAGACAACCAATACTCTTCCACAGATAGGTGCAAGCAGTGGGGTGAGAAACGAAGGCTGACTCTGAGAAATACACAGACTGAATCCCCTCACAAAGCACTCAGGATACTTTATGCCTTCACATGGAACTCACGAAACCTAAAGCGCAGGAGGAAGTGGGCGGAAACGGAGTCACACAGGCGCTCGCTCCCCTCACTGCCAGCGTCCCAAGGACCCCGTAAGACAGGGTAGAACTGCCCCCAGGGGGTTCCAAGACCGTAACTCTTACTAGAGTAGAAAGCCTCCTCTTTCTCCCACATAACAATTGGTGGTTTTGAACTGCTGAATTTTTGGTTAGCAGCCCAACACCTACCCCATTATGTCCCAGAGCTCCTCATATATAGATACCACTGCCAGCTACCTAGAGCTCTGTTGGTGTAGTGCTTATGTGTTGGGCTGCTAACTTCAAGGTCAGTAGTATGAAAGGACCAGCTGCCTGAGAAACACGAAGCTTTTCCCTCCTGTAAACACAGTTGTGGAAACCTGAAGGGGCAGTTCTGCCCAGTCCTATAGAGTCACTATGAGTGAGTTTGGTTTGAGTTTTGGCCTGTTACTTGGATAATCCATGGTTAACTCTTTGGTGTTCACAAGTCCAAGAGTAAAGAAAGTGGCAGTAGAAAATCAAAACCATAAACTCTAATTGTTAAGATAAAAAGATGGCTTTTTCACTTCAGCTGATTTAGTCTTTCAGCCTCCTTCCACTCCACTGTGTTTGATTCTCCAGGATGGTCTTTTTAATAAACGATTTACCTATCCTTCTTTCCACCCATCATCCCTCCACCATCTTTACCTGTATCACCTAACTACCCACCACCGAATCTTCCATGCGTGCATACATGCACACGCCCACACGCCCACTCATGCATCCATCCACCCACAAGCATTTTCTGAGTCTATTAAATACGACCAAAAATGTTTTAACTCCCTTGGCTTAAAATGTGCTTTCTTCGTAGCATTCTTTTTCCGTTTTAAAAATGCTTGTGGTATCACTAAATGATAAAATCTTATATTGCTGTGACCACAAGAACATACCTCAGACCAAACTATTACTGAATGTGTCATCATAAGCTAATCTCCACACCAGTATTAATTTCAGTCATTCTCATACCATCAAGATAACAAATATGATGGCGACTTTATGGATTATGTATACATAAATGGGTAGGTGGGCTAATCATGTGTGGAAGCTCTTTCAAAATTATATTCTGCCCCATACCTGTTTTTCACCACTCTTTGCAACACACACTCGAGTGAGGGAGGGAGTGTGTCTGTGCGTAAGGGAGGGGGAGGATATGAAGGGGGAGAGAAAACATCTGTTTGTTTTACTCCAGTCACACAACAAAAGTTCTTAGAGCAAACTATTTATAAGCCTTTACTGTGGGGGGAGGCCAGATGCTCAGACATCCCCCCCAGAGCTGGATCAGTTGCCAGACAGCAGCAGGCCCCACTCCCTGCTGTTAAAGACAATGGATGCCTGCTGACATCTATTTGGTTCCAGAAGGTGGGGTTTACACCCTACTGATAATGGTTCCTATGGAGATCTAGGGAATAGGTTAAAGTTAAGCCGCCATCCTAAACCTAGGATCTGCCCATCTTGTCACATGTATAACCCCAAACCCTCCCCTTCTTATTGCGTGTATATCCCTAGACCACCCACCTCTCATTACTGTATTCCCTATAGGACAGCCCCTTCCAGTGATGTATGTCCTCACCTGTAACTAGGGGGCTTGCATGTCCCCAGAGAATATAAAAGGCATGGGCTAGCATTAAATCACTATCTCTCTCTCCATGTGGACCATCATGCGGGGTAGAGGTGAGCATGCTACCATGAATTGTGACTGACTCCAATTATTTCAATATTTCACTTCTATCTCTCATGCTCTCTATAACTTTACTATGATCTTTACCTATTATCGCTGTACAATGGCGCCTACCGGACCCGTAATGATGTGTTAGGGGCTGGCTTCCCCTGACACTTTACTACTTCTTAACTAGATAATATTGGAAAGTTTATCTGACATAATTTAAATTCTATTATTTAAAAGTACCATGGACTGCTAAAAGAAAAATCAATCTGTCTTGGAAGAAGCAAAGTCAGTATGTTCCTTCGAAGCAAGGATGGAGACATTTTGTCTCATGAATTTTAACATGTTGTCAGGAGAAACCAGTCCTGGCAAAGGACAGCATGCTTGGCAAAGTGGAGGACCAGCAAAACAGAAGGCCCTCAACGGGCTGGACGGACACAGTGGCTGCAACAATGGGCTCAAGCACAGGGACAATGTGAGGACGGTGCAGGACTTGGTAGTGTCTCCTCCTATTACACATAAGGTCGCTCTGAGTCCGAACCAACCTGACAGCACATAATGGCAACAACAACAGCGGTTAAAGTCGGGAAGAGTAATAATTCACATTTCTGCTTGTTTCGGGGAAACTCGGAAATTCTTATCTTAAAGCCTAACTTCTTTGAGCAGGTATAAAAGAGATGTGTGCTGATCATATAATTTTAAATAATCATTTGAAAAACAAATTCATTCACGGGAGCAAATGAATGGGGAGGAAAAGAGAGTGGAGCACATCCTGCCCCACCAGGCCTGGAGGACAATATCCACACTCTGAACAGCCAACGCATAGAGTGGACCATATGGCTGATCCCACTATGAGACACGCCGTTCCTCGCTGGCCCAGGGCCCTATGGGGGACAACACTGCAGACTCAGTGTCTGGACTGGCCCTGTCTGACCCCATGGCTCTGAGACAAAACAATAAAGGCGTGTGGCAGAGCAACAGGGGGAGCAGAGCAGGGAGCTCCCGAGGGAGTGCAAAGGATAGACTCTGGGGCCAGAACGTGGCACCCCAACAGACTTGACTGGAGGACACGCCTAGAGTTCAAAAATCGGACCTTGATCTACTTACAGGTTTTTATTTCTTTTTAAATTTTTTTCCTTTTAATTAACGTACTCTTTTATGGGTCATTGGTTTTCTTTTTTGTTGTCATCGCTGTGTTCTCATCCGTCGCCTCTCTTGCTATGGCTTGTTTTTTGTGCATATCATTATGTCTACAGATCTATCTAGATAAGAGAGGCTGAATGAACAGTATGGAGAAGAAAACAATGGGACCAATGGTTCCGAGGGGGGGCAAGGGAGAGGGGGAGGCAGGAGTAAGGAGGTGGTGTTGACCAACCCAGGGACAGGGGAGCAACAAGTGATCCAAAATTAGTGGCAAAGAGGGTGTGAGAGGCCTGGTAGGAATTCAGCAAGGGCAATGTAACCGAGAGAAATTACTGAAACCCAAATGAAAGCTGAGCATGATAGTGGGACAAGAGGAAAGTAAAAGGAAATAGAGGAAAGAAATAGGTGTCAAAGGGTATTTATAGAGGTCCAAAGACTGGAATGTACATATGTAAATATATTTATATAGGATGTGAGGATATAGATCTATGTACATATATTTATAGGTTTAGTGTATTAAGGCAGCAGATGGACATTGGACCTCCACTCAAGTACTTACTCAATGCAAGAACACGTTGTTCTATCAAAATGGCATTCCATGATGGACACCTTCCCAACACGATCGCTGAAGACAAATGTGTGCATAAGCAAATGTGGTGAAGAAAGCTGATGGTGCCTGGCTATCAAAAGATATAGCACCTGAGATCTTAAAGGCTTGCAGATAAACAAGCAGCCATCTAGCTCAGAAGCATCAAAGCCTACAGGGAAGGAGCACACCAGCCTGCGTGACCATGAGGTGTAGAAGGGACCAGGTATCAGATATCAAAGATCAAAAAGTCATTATCAGTGGGTGCCCACCTTCCCGATATAATCACTGAAGACAAAATGTGTGCATATGCAAATGTGGTGAAGAAAACTCATGATGCCCGGCTATCAAAAGATATAGTGTCTGGGGCCTTAAAGGCTTGAAGATAAACAAGTGGCCATGTAGCTCAGAAGCAACAAAGCTCACATGGAAGGAGCACACCAGCCTGTGTGACCACGAGGTGTCGAAGGGATCGGGTATCAGGCATCAAATAACAAAAAAATCTTATCATTGTAAATGAGGGTGAGTGCAGAATGGAGACCCAAAGCTCATCTGTAGGCAACTGGACACCCCCTTATAGAAGGGTTGCGGGGAGGAGATGAGCCAGTCAGGTTGCAGGGTAGCAACGATGAAACATATAACTTTCCTCTAATTCTTAAATGCTTCTTCCCCCCACTATCATGATCCCAATTCTATCTTACAAATGTGGCTAGACTAGAGGAAGTAAACTGGTACAGATAGGAATTGGAAACACAGGGAATCCAGGTCAGATGACCCCTTCAGAACCAGTGGTGAGAGTGGTGATGCTGGATGGTGGAAGGAAAGTGGGTTGGAAAGGGGGAACCAATTACAAGACTCTACATATAACCTCCTCCCTGGGGGATGGACAACAGAAAAGTGGGTGAAAGGAGACATCAGACAGTGTAAGATATGACAAAATAATAATAATTTATATGAATTATGGTGGGTTCATGGGGGGGATTGGGGTCAAAGGGGGAAAAAATGAAGAGCTGATATCAAGGGCTCAAGTAGAAAGCAAATGTTTGAGAATGATGATGGCAACAAATGTACAAATGTGCTTCACATAATGGATATATGTATGGATTGTGATAAGAATTGTACGGGAAAAAAAAAAGAAAAACAAATTCATTAAAGTTTAGAGTTTAAAGGTATCCCCATGAGGTTCAGCAACTTGTTCAAGGCCTTATAGATGGGAACTGAGAAAAGCATGGATCACTGTTTCACTGACTACATTCTGGGATAAACACAGCATTGTAGGAGCCACCCCAAAGGCCTTGGGATACTATTCCTTCAACAAGAAATAACCTGCATCTGAAAAGAGAAAGAGGAATGTTAAGGGAATGCGTGTAGCCAGAATGAATGACACAGAAGTGAGCAAATGATGAAGCTAGGCTTTACCTTCTGAGTGAAAATTATTGTAAACTAAAATTCTAGCCGTATCTGAATTATCAATCAAGTATGATTGAATTATCAGTCAAGACATTTTTATTCACGTAAAACCTCAAAAAATTGCCTCTTTCGGTTGATATTAGCTGTAGTTAAGGACACCCTAATTTTGTTAAGAAATCAACTCTCTCACCATTTAACTCAAGGACTTGTATCCTCACATAAACTATAAAAGGAGATCCCGATTAACCCAGGCCAATCAGTGTCATCTAGTCATTTGTGCTTCTAGAGAGGGTTTAACAATGAGCATGTGATTCGATTTTGACAATGAGATGGGACAATGTGATCATCATGGGCATCTACAAAAGACTGTTTAGTCCTCTAAAGTCACGAGAAATGCTGATCCCCTTTTTACGTCTGGCTATTTTCATTTCTGGATATGATGCATGAAAGCGTTATCTTGCACCTAGCTGGAAAATTAAAACAGCAGAGAGCAGCAAGACAGCCTGGACAAATGCAAAGGAGATGAGAGGCAGCAAACCCTTGTACGGGTGATAGACAGGCAGGCAGGCAGACAGATAGGCAGATGGACAGATAAGGTCATCCAAGGTGGACAAGTCTCAGCAGAGTTCCAGACTGAGGACAAACTAAGAAGAAGGACTAAGTTGTCCACTTCTCTGAGGAATGTGCGAACAGAACATGGGAATGTTTTAAAGTTTTAAACCATACTGCATGGTTTAAAAGCAGGATAGATGTATGGCAGGGTTGTATCCTTTCACAATACCCATTCGATCTGTATGTTGAGGAAACCATCAAAGAAGCTGGATTATATGAAGGAGAATAAGGCAACTGGATTGGAGGAAGGCTCCTTAGCATCCTTTGATATGCAGATGACGCAGCCTTGCTTGCTGAGAGTGAGGAGGACTTGCAGCACTTGCTGTGATGAGGATCAAGGACTGCAGCCTTCAGTATGGATTACAACTCACTGCAAAAACCAATAACCTCACAAATGGATCAATAGATAAAATCATGATAAATGGGGAATCCTGAAGTTATCAAGTATTTCATCTTGCTTAGACCCACAATCAGTGCTCATGGAAGTAGCAGTCAAGAGACAAATGGCATACTGATTCCAACTCATAGTGACTCAACATGATAGAGAAACAGCACCCGCCCCAACACCGCTGTGGATTTCTGAAGCTGTAAATCTTTACAGCGCAGAGATCCCCATCCTTCTTTGTAGAGGAGCCGATGGTTTTGAGCTGCCGACTCTGAGGTTAGCAGGCCAACCCTTACCAGGAGGGCTCCTTATACAAGGAGGTTCAACTACCGACAAAACAGAAAAAGGAAAACAAGACTAACCTGACCTAAAACAGGGAAATTATTATCTTCAAGAAAATAGAAAAAGTTGTAATAGAAAGAAAATGCACGATCTTAACAAATGGCCCTTCAGTAAGCATTATATACAAACTAATAAAAGTAAAAACAGGGAATATGAATAAAGAAAAAATGTGAAACAATTACATTGTAAAGACAGAGGAAGGAAAAAGTATGAAGGAGGCTGAAGACTCCCATCTGACACATTGAGGTGTCAACCAATAACGTCTCATGTTGAATCAAGAGCAGAAGACAGTGTGTATTACTTAGAAGATGGAAGAATTAAATTACTTGCCATGGGATTAGGATGAGGGTGTGGCATGGAGGAAAAGAATCAGAGAACTATTAGTCCAAACCTTTCAGCATCATTTTGTGTTTATAGTATGTCCATGGATAAATATTTGAATCAATAAAATGTCAGCAGACTTACGAGAAAGATGTAATGTTTTGGAGAGCCATTGCTCAAACCAATGTCGACAAGCAAGAATGCTTCCACTTCCTGTTGGGGAACTCTGTTGTGCTTATTCCACTAGTTTCAGTTTACAAGTGTTCCCTTGCCACTTGGATGCAGACTAGCAGATTCAGAATTGCTTTGATGAGAGAATTTATGATGTGTTTTTTGAGACGGCCTAGTGGTGATAGGCAGGAATTGCCTAGTATTAAATTTATCTTGAGGCGAAGTGCTTTATTTTATTTGGACCACACGTCTGATTTCTTTATTTCTTTTCCAAAATAAAATGTTGACTCTGGAGTGGCTTGGACTATGGATTTTCCATTGTCGTGTACCAACTGCTTACACTGTCATGGGAACCATGATGGGAAGTTTAGAAAAAATTACTCCAAACCAAAAACCAAACTCTCTGCCATCAAGTCAATGCCAACTCAGAGCAACCGGACAGTTCAGGGTAGAAATGTCCCAGGGAGTTTCTGAGATTGTAACTCTTCACAGGAGTGGAACGCCCCATCTTCTTCCTGTGGAGTGGCTGGTCGTTTCTCACTGCTGATCACTTAGATCACAGCTCACCTATGACCACTATGCCACCAGGGATCTTCCAATGACTACTGAGTAGAAATTATGCTAAAGGCTACTACATTATTTGTTGGTAACCAAACTCCCTTCTCTTGGCTATGGGTGTTTTCGTGAAAGATTTCATTTCATTTCAGTGACACTATTAATCTCTAGAAAGGCTAGAAAATCATCACTTTAGCTGTCTGAGACAATTTCTTCTGAAATTAATCTAAAACACATAAAGTGCTCAGTATCGTGTATGGCCTTTGTGGTTGTCTGCTGTGGAGTCAGTGCATGAATATTACTGAGTGAGCTTATGTGAAAGAGTTGGTGGCGCTGTGGTTAGGCATTAACTATGAACAACTTCAAGGTCAGTGGTTCAAGCCCACCAGCTACTGAGTTGGAGAAAGATGAGCTACCACAGTCTTGCTCTGACTTGGAGGCGGATCGGCGGCTGTGGGTAGAATCTTTACGGGGGCAGAGTCTTTCCCACAGTGGCTGAGAAAAGCCTTTTGGCTTGCAGCCAAGTGCTTAATTACACATTGTGCCACCGAGGCTGTTAAGGCTGTCATGGCTGCTAGTGGTAAGTAATGCTTCATGAGATTTGGATAAACATACTGGGCATTTGAAAAGATTCATCATAATCTTTGGACAAGGCATCTTTCCTGAGATGAACTGTGCAAAAATGTAAGATGCTAAAGAAAAATCCAAGTGTCCCCTCTCTCCCCTTGTAGGAAAAGGGTTGGCATTTCAAATGGATAAGGAAGACGGGAGAAGGACCTACAGGGGCAAAGATAAATTCAAATTCTACCTGAATTAGAGAAAATGAATTTAGACAGACTTTATTTATAACTGAAATCCACAGCTCTTATTATTAAACAATATGTTCAAATACTTGTACACTTCAAATGATCAACACAAAGATCAACAGCATTCTAATTGTCCCTCTACAAGGCTACGTCATACCTGAATCCTGTTTGTTTTCATCTTCCGTGACCAAGAAGCCCATGTGGTAATTCCCCACCTGCTGTGAATAACTTTTCTCTAGTTCACAGACTGGTGGATAATGGGTCACAAACAGAGTTAAGGATTTCACCTAAGGCAATAAAACATACAACAAAAATGAATTTGTTTTTATGTTAATTACAACTTTCTATTTTGAATAAATAAAAAATACATAAAAGTTTAAAAAATAGTGCAGTGAACATTCAACAAAATTCTTTATTTAGAAAACCAGTTGCTAATATTTTGCTATGCTCCTCTCTTCCTTGCTCTCATCCTCTACATACACACACACCCCAAAATTTCTTTCTGGACCCATTTTAAAGTTAGTTGCAGACATTATGATACTTCAGCATCAATCTTTAAGAACAAAAGCTTTCTTCTACCTATCCCGAATAAAATAACTTAAGGAATTTATCGTCAACATCATTACTATTATCTGATACACAGCTATTTAAATTTCAACTGGTTCATAATGTTCTTTATAACATTTGGTAAAAGTCAAGGATCATGAATCCGCTTAGTCATATTTCTGTGGTTTCCATTAATCTAGAAGAGCTCTCCAGCCTTCTCTCTCACCCCCTCTCTTCTCTTCCTCCCTCTCCCCCTCCCTGTCATCCTTCCTCTCCCTTCCCCCTCACTCTCTCCCTTTTGTCTTTTTAGGGCATTCACATGTTCTGAGCATTAGGTAGAGTTATTTTACACAATATCCCTCAGTTTGGATTTGTCTGGTTACTCCTCATGATTTTATTCAGATTAAATATTTTTTCAGGAATATCACGTGTACAACTATGGGTAACTGATATGCCCTTTTTGGTGCCTTACATCAGGAGCCATTAGGCCCAATATTGGCGATGCTAAGGTTAATTGCTTGGTTTAAGCTGGTGTCTATGAAATTTGTTCATTGTACTGGCACCTTTTATCCTTTGTAAGTAATAAAGAAACTTACAAAGTGATACTTTGTATAAATATCCTATTCTCCAACAATCTTTCTTCTAATGGTTTTATTGATTGACATTGTCTCTGTTGTTATGGTAGTTATTAAATGTTGTTTTATAAAACATCCTTTCTACAATTATTCATTGACATTCTGACATTTTCCCTACCATACCTTCATCATTTTAGTTTATTTATTGTTTTCTTAACATCTGTATGATTTGTGAATTCTTTAATCTCTATAATGTAAAATAACCAATCATTATATCTTCTATAAACCTCTATGTTAAGGAATGTTAACACCAAGTCTAGGTCTAAAAATTAATTTCTAAAGTTGTATCATGGAAACAATGAAATCAAACTCAAAGGTAGCCAGCTCAGTTCTCTCACAATTTGTTGCAGACGTTCTTAATGAATGTATAAAATGTGTTTGGAGGTAGTAATGTGTTTACTCACATTCCTTGACATGTAGTTTCCATAATGATTAAAGCCAAGTTGCTGAGTTCTATGAGTTTACAAATACCTGGATCCAATTTATTTTCATCTTTACTGACCAAAACTCCCATGCGATAATTCCATATACACATATACATACATACATACATACATACATACATACATACATACATACATATACAGAGTAGGATATATATAATCATTAATGTATTTACATATTATGAATTTATTTAATAAGCACAAATAATTGTAAATTTATATTCAGCAAACAAACCTGAGGGTCATTAAATTTAATGAAAAAGGAATTTTGCTTTTGTGCTTTATGTTTTGTGGAAAATATAAGCTTTTACTGACCACGTAAAGAGTAACAAAATGAAAAAAAGAAAAGTAGCCACAGCCCCCAAAGCTAGGGGCAGGTACTAAGAGGGAGAGAAAGGGAAAGACGTTAATGGTGAAGATGAAGTAAACAAGAGCAGATTTTACGGTGAGTGACACAGAGAGGGGAAATCTGACACAAAAGCTTTCTACCTGACTGAGATGCTTACATACACCAAACAGTGAACCAGGCAGAGGTACCAGCCAGTGGTGTAATAGAAACAGACAGTGACGATGAGGTCTTTTAGGAAACTGCCGAAGCCGACTCCACAGGGTAAAAATGATACCATTTCCTGTTCGTTCTTTTCCCAAGGACAGGAGAGGAAGTGGGTTATACCTGCTCTTGATGTAGCGTTTGCCAAGAGTGATCAGACAGCTTTGGGGTGGCTCCGTTGCCACGGAGACCCAGCTCCAGCAGCCCAGGTTTATCTTCCTTCAATTTGTAAACATCACTCAGGACCCATGGTCAATGACAGGGATAGGGGCAATCATAGCAATTAAACATCGTTTTAAACACTGGGCTGCTCGGGTCAGGAAACCTAGTTGCGCAGCCGGTCCCACCAAGCACTCAAAGACATGCAGGGCACTTACATCTCTAATAAAATGCTCCAGCGTAGCATAAGCAATGGCGATGCCATCGTGCGTGCTTGTCCCTCGGCCCAGTTCATCCAAGATAACCAAGGACTGGGATGTTGCTTTCCTCAGTATTTCCGCTGTGTCTGTCAGCTCTTCCATAAATGTGCTCTGTCCCTTATATATGTTATCGGCGGCACCCATCCTACACAGAAACATGAAGACACCTTGATTTTTCATCTCAACCCCCATATGAAAAAGCACAGCATCAGTTTATGAAGAATAAATATAAAAGAACTCCTACGGGTCTATTTAGTTTGCACCCATAACACCTGACGTCATACTAAACAGAAGACAGCAGATGGTGGAAGTAATGATTGTTTAACGTCAAATTGCACCCTATAGCGAGCCTGAGCGTTAGACGGAGTTTCTGCAGAGTAGGGAAACCTTTTTTTTTTTTAACAATTTATTGGGGCTCATACAATTCTTATCACAGTTCATACATATACATACATCAATTGTATAAAGCACATCTGTACAGTCTTTGCCCTAATCATTTTTTTCTCCTCTTTTCTTTTTTTACATTTTATTAGGGACTCATACAACTCTTATCACAATCCATACATATACATACATCAATTGTATAAAGCACATCCATACATTCCCTGCCCCAATCATTCTCAAGGCATTTGCTCTCCACTTAAGCCCCTTGCATCAGGTCCTCTTTTTTTTTCCCCTCCCTCCCCTTTCCCCCCTCCCTCATGTGCCCTTGGTAATTTATACATCGTTATTTTGTCATATCTTGCCCTATCAGGAGTCTCCCTTCCCCCCTTCTCTGCTGTCCCTCTCGCAGGGAAGAGGTCACATGTGGATCCTTGTAATCAGTTCCCCCTTTCCAACTCACTCACCCTTCACTCTCCCAGCATCGTCCCTCACACCCTTGGTCCTGAAGGTATCATCCACCCTGGATTCCCCGTACCTCCAGCCCTCATATATACCAGTGTACAGCCTCTGTCCTATCCAGCCCTGCAAGCTAGAATTCGGATCATGGTAGTTGGGGGGAGGAAGCATCCAGGATCTGGGGGAAAGCTGTGTTCTTCATCGGTACTACCTCGCACCCTAATTAACCCATCTCCTCTCCTAAACCCCTCTATGAGGGGATCTCCATTGGCCGACACTTGGGCCTTGGGTCTCCACTCTGCACTTCCCCCTTCATTCAATATGGTATATATATACATATATACATATACACACATATACACATACATACACACACTTATATCTTTTTTTTTTTGTGCATGATGCCTTATACCTGGTCCCTTGGCACCTTGTGATCGCACTGGCCGGTGTGCTTCTTCCATGTGGGCTTTTTTGCTTCTGAGCTAGATGGCCGCTTGTTCACCTTCAAGCCTTTAAGACCCCAGACACTATCTCTTTTGATAGCCGGGCACCATCAGCTTTCTTCACCACATTTGCTTATGCACCCATTTGTCTTCAGCGATCCTATCATGGAGGTGTGCAGTCAATGATATGATTTTTTGTTCTTTGATGCCTGGTAACTGATCCCTTCGGGACCACTCGATCACACAGGCTGGTGTGTTCTTCCATGTGGACTTTGTTGCTTCTGAGCCAGATGGCCGCTTGTTTATCTTCAAGCCTTTAAGACCCCAGTCACTATCTCTTTTGATAGCCGGGCACCATCAGCTTTCTTCACCACATTTACTTGTTCACCCACTTTGGCTCCAGCCGTTGTGTCGGGAGAGTGAGCATCATAGAGTTCCAATTTAATAAAAGAAGGTATTCATGCATTGAGGGAGTGTTTGAGTAGAGGCCCGAGGTCCTTCCGCCACCTTAATACTTGACCTATAAATATCGACACAAAGATCTATTTCCTCATCCTCCTATATATATTTGCATGTACATGCCTTTGTCTAGACCTCCACGAATGCCCTTTGACTCCTAGCTCTTTCCTCCATCTCCCTTGACTTTCCTCCTGCAGTAGGGAAACCTTTTATCAGGCCTTTATCTCCCTTTCCAAACCAAACACTTCTTACTCAGAGTGAAAACGCAATGCATCACTATTTCAAATATCCATGAATATGAGGACCCTGCCCAAAGGGGAGGGCAAACACAAGAATGAAAAAAATGTTATAAAACTGATTTGGGTGATGATTGTGCAATCATTCTTGATTTGATGAATGATTGAATTGTATTATGTATACCATATTGTATGAGATATGCCAATCAAACTGTGGAAAAGCAAAACAAAACAAAAAATCAAAACAAGATTCTTTCAGTGTTTAAGATTTTACATTGACATCAAAGTATCACATATGAAACAGAGTACTTATAAAACATAAGCTTTTTTACCAGAACTAAAATGATCTATTTTAATGACTTCTGACAGCAGCTAATACAGGCTCCCAACGCGGGCTTCACTGAGCATGAGTTCTGCCCAGGGCTGCCGAGAGATGGGTCCAGAAGAAGTAAGGTGGTTTTATACCAGTGCTCTTATTCTCATTGAGGAGCCCTGTTGGCATCGTCGTTTTGTGAGGTCAGCAGTTTGAAAACCCCAGTCATCCCTCTGGAGAAAGAGGAAACTTTCCACTCTTGAAAAGAGTTACAATCTCGAAAACTCAGGGGCAGTTCTACCCCTTCCTATGGGGTTGTTGACTCAGAATCTAGTCGATGGCAGTGAGTTTGGCTTTTTGGTTTTGTTCTTATTACTTTTAAATGCTGCTGAATCTGGCTGATGGTGACCGCAACCCACCTGTTACAAAAGAGAACTGCAGTAGAGGAAGGACTTTCTTAGCTGCAGTATTTTTAGAGGTAGTTCTCCAGGATTGTTTCATGGAGCCACTAGGTGGGTTTGAACTGCCAACCGCTGGGGCAGCAGCCAATTGCAAATTGCATGCCGCACCTAGGCTCCTTGTATGCGCTCTACTACACTTTAGTTTTCCACTACTCCCTGCATTTCTTGGAGGAGGATCATGTCTCCAACATGTCTTTCTTAATTTAGGTGGCCATGGAGCATGACTCCTGACAGTTCTCACTGAGCCCCTTGCAGCAATAATGTTCCACTGAGGCAAATTTGGAGGCAAATTCCCATTTTATTACGAATAGAAACAAAACAAAAAGGGGGAGGGGGATAATTAGGTACTACTCAAAGTCACACTATTAACTTAATAGCTCAATCCAGATTTCAGGGTTTCTACTCACTAATCAGCTCTGTGATTGCTTCTCTTTTCTCAGAAACGAGACCTCCATCAATTTAGTTTTGCTACAATAATTCAGAAAGTAGACCATGCCCTACACCAGCATGATGCATCTTTTATTTCGGGAGACACGTGCGGTGAAAGCGTGCCTTTCCCAGCTCTGTGGCTGTGTGTAACGCTTCCCTCCATGGACTGGACGAGCTTAGGGAAGCTGTCCTAATAACCACTGGCGATTAAAGACTCTGTAACGAGTCCAGCTATCATTCCACTCAGTGCTGTCCATTTCTAAAATGCTGGTAAACATTCTGGCTGCCTTTTCAAAATCCCAATATGCTCACATACCTTCATTTTCAGTGTTTACTAGTGAAGCACGTAGAAGATGAAACTTCTGTACCTCTACACTGCCCTGAATTCTTTAGCAAGACAATGGCAAAGTCACTCAGCCTTTACCCTGGCAAGTTGTGAGCTGACCCAAAGAGAAAAATCTCTCGCTGATAATGCAAAGACCCTGATAAGATAAAAATTAAGTTCTATTTCATTTTCAAGAAATAGAGTAACAAGCAAGCACTGGATACAATCTTTATACTTTCTTTCTTTTTAAAGCCGATAAGATCTTTTAATAGTTTGTTTAAAAATTGTTATTAAGAGCATTCTAGAAACAGTAAGGTAGCACTCATGTTGGGAACTTTAGGAATCTTAGCATGCTCCTGGGGAAGATATTTTCAGGCAAACACACACAGTATTTCGAAATAATAAGATTTCAAATAGTAAACAAATAGCTGAAGGATTAATCAACAAAAATCAAACCACATGACCACTGAGTCGATTACGGCTTTTAGCGACACTCGCAACCCCTAGGACAGCAGGGAGAGCAGCCTGGAGTTTCTGAGAGCGTATGTGTTTACAAGAGTGGCCAGCCTCGGCTTCCTCCCTGGAAACTGGTGGTTTGAACTGCTGACTTTGTGGGTGGCAGCCATTTCATGAGGGATCCTACAGTCACAGGGGTTGGTAGCCAATTTGTTTTTTCAGGGAAAACAAAGATGTGTTTCCGTCCCTGCCTGGTTTGAAATCCGGAAAGGTGTGCATCAAGATTTTATCCCTTTACGATGTTTATTCAATCCACGTCCTGAACAAACAATCAGAGAAGCTAAACTATATGAGCAAGGACACAACATTGACAGGAGAGGTAGACTCGTCGTCCTGTGACATGCAGGTGACACAGCCTTGCTGGCTGACAGTGAAGAGGACTTGAAGCACTCGCTGATGAAGGTCAAGGACTCTCCGTGTGGATTATTCCTCAACGTAAAACAAAATCCTCACAATTGAATTAATAAGCAACAATGTGATAAAGGGGGGAAAGAATGAAGTCAAGGATTACATGTTACTAGGATCCATACCCAAAGAAACAGCACTCAAGAAAGCAAAGGTATGTTGCATTAGGCAAATCTACCCAACAAGGCCGCTTTAAAATTATTAAAGAGTAAAGATGTCAGTGTGGGAACCTGAGCTGCGCCATTTTCAACTGCCTTTTACGCGTGGGAAAGTAGGACAGTGAATAAAGAAGATGGTCGAAGAAGTGACACATTTGAACTATGGTGTTGGCAAAGACTATTGGAAGGTCCATGGGCAGCCAGCGGAAAAAACGAATCTGCCTTCAGCCAAGTAACAAACCAGAATGATCCTCTGAATTGAGGAGACGGAGACTCCTTCTCATTCCCTGGAGAAGGACATCGTGTTTGGTAACTGGGTTATTATGAGTCCTAAGAGACTTGACAGCACCTAACGTGTGGATTTAAGGTTTAATGTAAAAATAAAAAGCATAAACATACTCCCAACCACTGGAACCAGGTCGATTCTGACGCATAGCAGCCCTATATAGGGTTGATGAGGCTTAGCAAATCTTTAAAAGCAGCTAGTGAGTTTGAACCTCAGACCTTGAAGATAGCAGCTCGATGCTTGACTAATTGTGTTATCTGTGGGCAATAGCTGGGTTGCTTTATGTACTTAACAACAAAAACAGAAACTGGAAAGTAGTTTAAGTGGAATTAACTACTCAAAATGTTCAATTTTCTGTGTAGCAAAAACATATCAAGGAAAAGTTAAAAGGCAAAGGATACACTGAGAAAAATATTTTCAATACATGACCAAAGGCTAGTATCTGTAAAATAAGATGGTAAATTTCAACAGAAAGGCAAAAATGTTAAATCACAAAAGGGCAAACTCATCAAAATGTTCAATCTCATTCATGAATATACAAATCCGAGCAAGGGTGAAGTACGGGTTTTCGTCTGTTAGCAAGGAGCTATGAGCAGCTGCAAATGGCCTCCACTGTAAGAACAACTGGGAGGCGAGCACAGGCCCAGGAAGTGCTCTGTTCTGCTGTACAGAACCTTGTAACAACACCAGCAGAGGCTCCTCAGAGACCTAAGAGTGCTTCCCACGCCCCGCACCCCCCCCCCCCGCCCACTGCTGACAACCAGGAAAAGGTAGGACCTCGGGCCTCCCACTCAGGAGATGAATCCTGCCAACAACCAGGACAAGCCTGGCACTAGCACCATGCCCAGTTCACGTCCCGGTAAGTACCAGGCATGGTCAGTACCTTGACTGTAGCCTCGCACAGGACCCAGCTAAGCCATGCCTGAGCTACAGACTCACAGAATATTTAAATGGAAAAAAAAAGTGAGATTGTGGTAATTTATTATGTAGCACAGAAGACTAATATCATACTCTCATTCTATAAATGTGAAAAACGAGAAGTTCAGGGGCTTTCCTTTCTTCTTCTTGCTCCCTTACTCTTCCATGTCCAGTCATTAACAATCATTTCCATCGCACTATTGCTTCACTTTGATCAACATTATTCCAATAGCCTTACTTTCTCTCTCTACTCTCACTTTCACTAATAGCGAATCCATCTTTCAGCTTGCTCGCAGATTCATATATTAAAATCAATTGAGCCATATAGATTTTCAGGCTTAAAAAACTAAAATGGTTTCCCACGGCCCAGTGAACAAAATCCATAAATCCTAGCACAGTTTTTAAAACATTCTGAGGATTTGGGCCCCAAACCTTTCTCTAATCTCATCTCCTTCTGTGCTCCCCAGGAATCCTGTTATTGCCACAACAATTTATACTTCCCACCCCTAGCAAGTATCAGCTCAGTATATAACTGCTTTTAAAACGCAATTCACATACCATAAACTTAATTATTTAAAACTCAGTTCACCGCCATGAAGTCAATTCCAATTCATAGCAACCCTGCAGGACAGGGGCAACTTGCCGCTGTGGGTTTCGGAGACTGTAACTCCTTATGGGAATCCAAAGCCTGGTCTTTCTCCCAGAGAAAGAGCATTTGGTGGTTTTGAACTGTTTAACTAGAGGCAAACAACCCAACACAGAACCACTCTGTCATCTGGGTGTCTGATCCTTTAAAAGTACATGGAAATTCAGTGGACTTTAAGCGAATCCCCAAAGTTGATGACACCCCCATAAATCTCCGCTTATCCTCATTTTTCTGGAAAAACATCCATCTCTCTCTTTCCTGTTGACTAAAAGTCTTCTTTTCTTTCAAGCTACTTCTACATAGCTGTCCCGGATGCCCCACTTGGAATTTGTCAGGCGTCATTTTTCTTTGTCTTCTTCCTATTTGAGAGCAGGCCTGGCTGATTTACCTCTGCATTCCCCTCAGATGTCAAGCAGAGTGTCTGGAACATAAAATGTTCAATACAGGTTAAAATGAATTACTTCTTTACAAGACTGTACTATAACCTAGCCATCCAAAACTACTCGAGGAAACAATCTGTGAATGTCCTAAGTTAAAATAAATTTTACAACAACCACAAAAAGAGAGGAAGAATTGGCAGAAGAATTTGTGGGAGTGAAAAAAGGTAATTGACTATGGAGATGAGATAAAGGATTGATGAGCTGGCCAGGAACTGGCACAAAACGGCCTTTCTCCTCAGCTAGGGAGGTTTTGTGGTGGCGTAGTGGTTAGGTATTGGCCTGGTAACCACAAGGTCAGCAGTTCCAAACCATGAGCCACTCTGAGGGAGAAAGACAGGGCTCTCTACTCCCATAAAGAGTTGTAGTCTTTCACACTCACAGGGGAAGGCAGGGTCACTGAGCAGGCATCGCCTCATCGGCAGTGAGTTTGGTTTTGGACAGGGCTTTTATACACTTAAGTGCCCTTACGGGACGCTTTGAAAGCCACTACATTAGGAGCCAGCACACTTTCTACTTTTTCAGAACGCCTGATGACAGATTGTCAATTTGCCGAAATGCCACCAGGCTCATTATATATCCCGGCTCATCTACCAGTCATAAGGCTTCTCCTCTGGGACACTATTTGTCTCAACTATGAGACCTATTTATTGATTAACAAACAAAATAAAAATATATTGTCTATTGACTTCTCTTGAGAAATAGTCTATTTTTAAACAAATTCCAGCAACACAATGACTTTGTATCACTCTTAAAACACAGACATTTATAAACACACTTTTCTTCTTGGCTATTAGAAAGCAACTACACAAAACCAACAACAACAAATAGCAACCATGATTTCATCTTATGTTTCTATGCTTTCTCTTTGCCACATTGCCTTTAGATACGATCCTCCTCTCTCATTGTCCAGTGAGGTTATTGCTCCCAGTAAATTGCCTAAAGTAAAATTTTGCAGCAAAGTATAAATAATTTAACAACAAAAATTGTTTACATACTTTTTATTAAAGCAGTATGCATTTACAAGATACTCGTTCTGGATAATTATCCTGAAATTTCCAGATGCTGAAATGGTTTAGGTATTGGAGGCCTTTGGACACATGCATTATTGTCCTTCTGTCTGCAGTTACGCTCAAATGTCGTGAAGAACGAAGAATGCAGCCCTAGATTTCATCTTAAAGTCACACTTGCTCTGGGCAGGCTCAAAGTTGTAGTTATGTGATTAAGAAAAAAAATCACGGAGATATTTTTAGGTGTGATGGAAGACTAATCTTCGTAATCCCCCAACTCTCTCTGTGACCTTTATGTAGGTCAGCAAAGCTTAATAAAGCACTACGGGGGGGGGGTTACTTTTTGAGTCAGTTTCTAAAGTGCCTAACACTTTTGTGACAATGTGAGCAAGAGTTTTTTAATGCTAACTCAATATTGTGAGGTGACATTCTAAGTATTTTACAATTATAGCCAATGGGGTGGGCTTCTGACACGGCCGATCACACTCTCTTGGCCCCCAGCAAGTAACGCGCTGCATGAAGGCAAAGATACTGTAAGTAACTACAAAAAGGATTTTTCGATATAGGATGGTAATTAGAGTATAGATATTAAAACTGTTAAATAGAGGCAATGATTGTTTATACTGCATTGGGACTCCTTGACATATTTTCGGTGTTTTTCCATATAAGGGTTTTTATGTTACTTAATTTGGCTTTTTCCTTAACAAAAGTTAATGCTATTCACTTCACGTTGCTAAAATGTTTGCAGAATTAATGTTTATGCCTCTTTTCGGGGGGATGGGGCTGGGGGGATGGGGATATTTTATATAAATTTTACAGAAGCACCCTAACTCTGGGATTTACAAATCATTTAGATTCTTCTGAAATCCAGAAATCTATGGGTCCATGGAGTTGAGGTGACCCACCCAGGTGATCTGACTGTAGGTGTTCTTACAGCTCCAGAGGCACTGGCTCCTGGGAGTCACCTTCGGGTCAAACAATAGCTTAGTAAGCAGCCTAGTGGAGTTTTACCATAGTCACTGGTTCTCTTGAAAATGATCAGTTTGGGGAAGCAGAAACTCCAAGGTCTGACGGGATACTGGGTGTCAGGATGTCTCGTGTGTTCTGCGTGATTTGCTCATACCTTTGTTACAACTCACTCCCACTGTCTTCTCTTTGGAGCACTTTCCTAATTTTGGTGGATGTTGTCCAATTTGACTCTTATCTACTCATAATAAATAAATTCTGTTACACTAATTTTTGGTGTTTCTTTGGGCATTTAAGGTTTTGACAATCCAGATGAGTAAAAGTAAGAAGAAGAAAAAAGAGAGAGAGGAAAAATTAAATTCCGTAAGAGGAAAAAAATGGTAGAATACCAATTGTATTATGCTGGATCGTCTAGACAAACAAATCCAGGGACACTCATATGTATAAGAAAGAATTCTGTATCGAGAAGGCAGCTCAGCCCAGGTCAAGACAAAACCATAGGATCCAATCAGGGCCTCTTTAAGGCTCACAGCTGCAGGCTGATGATGCAGAAAGGTGAAGGGGGATAGAGAAGCTCAGAGGCCTGAGGGTGCAGAGTCATGTGGGTCCAAGTCGGTGGAAACGAGGCTGGGCATTAACACCTCTCAGGGTTGGAGCGTCACATGGAGCAGAGGCAGACAGAGTCCCAGCAAGCAGGAGAGAGAAGTTTGCAGTTGCTCCCTTACAGAAAGGCCACACCACCAAGGAGTCTTCCCAGGCGGCGGCCTGATCGACAGGTTGGACTCTGCCCCTACACTCTCACAGAGTCCGCTTTGACTGACATAGCATCTAACTGCTACATCATTTATTAAAAACACATGCAGATATAACAAAACTGCTAGGCAGGAAATTTGTGTTCCTTTTACTTAGTATATAAGTACATAACGTCATTTACTTCTACATGTATATATTTTAAAAATTAACATGGCCACCGACCTAACCATAGATTCCAAAACTTATTTAGCCAATTGCCCCCATTTCAGGAAAATAAAAATTACTCAGTACCCACCTGGAAATTAATTTTATAGTCCAGAATCCTGGAGTTAGGTATCTGCTTTCTCAACCCCTCTGTCTCATTCCAGGGCGCAGTATCACCCACTTTGGGAAACACTGACCTAAAACAATCATTTCTAGGTAGTAGAATTACAGATGATTTCAAAATTTTTCTTCTTTAGGGTTCTCTATAGTTTTAAATTTTGAATGCTGGGGTAGTTACACAATTTCATGTCAACTTGATAAATAGAGTAAAGGGGTGGAGTTTAGCCTATCAATCAGGTCACAGTCTGATTATGCCTCCTGGTGGATGCAACACTCTCATGTGGATTCTGGGAACTTCATCTCGTTCTCCCTGGAGGTGGGACACACGTTGTCTCTGCTTGAAATTCGTGTTGACAAGCAACATGGGACAAGACTGATGGTAGCCAAAGTCCTGGAGATGCTCCCAACACCACTGACCCCACAGGACTTTCCACCCACTGGCCTGTAATCTTCTTGAATTCAGCATCATAGCACGTGCTATGTACGTTCAAAGAGGGGTTTATGGGCTAATATTGGACTTGATCTAGACTGGGCTGGGATGTTTTCTTATTACATGATTACTCTTTGATATAAAGCTTTTCCTTATACATATATGAGGCTCCATGGATTTCTTTCTCTAGTCTACCCAGACTAACACAAATGGTGAACAAAATGTTATTTCTTTTTAATTGTTATTAAATGCTTTTACTGGGGCTCTTACATGTCTTATCACAGTCCACACATTCATCCAGTGTCAAGTACATGTGCACATATGCTGCCATCATTATTTCCAAAGCATTCTTTTCCTGCTGAGCCGCTGATATCAGCTCCCGATTTTGTCTACCTCCCTTCCCCGCCTACCCTCCCTCATGAACTCTTGATAAGTTATACATTATTACTTTCACATCTTACATCATCCCCCATCACCCTTCATCCACTTTTCCATTGTTTGTCCCCTTGAGAGGGGGATATAGGTTGATCCTTGTGATCAATTTCCCCTTTCTCCCCCCACCCTTCCCTGATCCTCCTGGTATCACTACTCTCATTGTTGGCCCTGAGGGGTTTATCTATCCTGGATTCCCTATGTTGTGGGCTCTTATCTGTAGCAGTATGCATGTTCTGGTCTAATCTGATTTGTAAGGTCAAATGTTATTTCTATAATCAGAAAATAAGGTGATATATACTGAAAATCATACATTAAGTACACTACACAATATTATAACATTAGGTTAAGACATACCAGACTGATGGTGTGGTAGTTACATAATCTGTTGTCAATTTGAGACTATTAAGTTTGAAGGAGTGGCGTTTAGCCTGTCAAACAGGTCGCAACTTTATGACCTCATTTGGAGGCACCACAGAGAAAAATAGCTCGCTGGAGGCAGGATTCTCTCTCTCTCTTCTCTCTCCTTCTCTCTCCTTCTCTCTCCCTCTCTCTCCCTCTCTCTCCCTCTCTCTCCCTCTCTCTCCCTCTCTCTCCCTCTCTCTCCCTCTCTCTCCCTCTCTCTCCCTCTCTCTCCCTCTCTCTCCCTCTCTCTCCCTCTCTCTCCCTCTCTCTCCCTCTCTCTCCCTCTCTCTCCCTCTCTCTCCCTCTCTCTCCCTCTCTCTCCCTCTCTCTCCCTCTCTCTCCCTCTCTCTCCCTCTCTCTCCCTCTCTCTCCCTCTCTCTCCCTCTCTCTCCCTCTCTCTCCCTCTCTCTCCCTCTCTCTCCCTCTCTCTCCCTCTCTCTCCCTCTCTCTCCCTCTCTCTCCCTCTCTCTCCCTCTCTCTCCCTCTCTCTCCCTCTCTCTCCCTCCTCTCTCTCCCTCTCTCTCTCTCCCTCTCTCTCCCTCTCTCTCCCTCTCTCTCCCTCTCTCTCTCTCTCTCTCTCTCTCTCTCTCTCTCTCTCTCTCTCTCTCTCTCTCTCTCTCTCTCTCTCTCTCTCTCTCTCTCTCTCTCTAAGACATTCCTGTTGAGAAGATACATGGAGCTAAGCTAGAGCCCCGGAGATGAAGGAGCCATGTGGAGACAACTGTCAGCATTGAGATGCTTCAACTGCCACCGGATCCACAAGACTTTTCACCCACTGGCCTGTGATCTTCCTGCATTAGGCGTCATTGTATGTGTTGCAATGGGATAATACTGGACTCACGGATCTGATCTGGACTGGGCTGGGCTGTTTTCTTAATGTACAATTACTCTCTGATATACGTTTCTCTCATACACACGTGAGTGTCCATGTATTTATTTCTCTAGTCAACTCGGACTAACACAGATGGCAATTACCAAGTTAATTACTGAGCTTTTTTTCTACCAAAATTCAACTAAATTACTTCAATACATACAAAAAGGGTTATTTCTTCTGTTAAACTTAGTAATGGCCACATTCAGATCACATTGCAATATTAAAAGTCAAACATAACCGAACAAAAACCACTGTAGCAATCATCTAATTCCAATGAAAACATTTCTGAAACTCAAGATCTTAATCTAGGTCAATGCCAAACTTGCATTGGCTCATAAAAACAACACTTGCTGGAATGTTCTATAGCAGGGACCACATGGCCAAGGACCATTTGGATATTTATAATATCAATCAAGTGTCATACTGGTCAGCATTTAATCAATCATCCCTAATTTGATGGGTGGAACTGCTTCTCTTTGGAGAGGTCTGCGATCAGCAAGAATTGATGATTTTGTGTGCCTTTCATGGTCCAAGAACTAGATAGTCCTTACCCTTCGTCTACAGAGCACCTGCAGGTAACTTATGAAGGACACAGATGGTCTCGTATCAAAGACGCTTTCCATGTGCTATGTGGGCAAGCCATTCTCTAACACACCAAGTAGTCTATTCTTTTGGGAAAGTCCAAAGAATTTCAAAGGAAACTAATTAACAGAGCAAATATTCAACCTCAGTTCTATCTGTGAAAAACATAATTAAACCCATCAAAAGATAGATAAGATTAATCGGCCATCAGGTCATCAAACCAGGAGCCTAGGTGGTAGAGAGGGTTACATGTTGGGCTAGAAACCACCAAGGCAGTAGTTTGAAACTACCGGCCACTCTGCAGGAGTGAGCTGAGGGTTTCTACTTCCCTAGAAAGCTACAGTCTCAGAAACTCACAGGGGCAGCGCTAACTCTACCCTAGAGGGTCACCATGAGCCGAAACTGACTCAATGTTCACGAGAGGTCAGCAAAGGAAAAATAAATCTGAGCAGCTCTGGAAAAAAAAGTCAACACCTATAAAGGATACCTCCTTGATCAAGGAACAAACTTTACAACCTTGCAGCATCTTTGACACTCAGTCCTTTATCTCATAAACTATCAGTTCTATCATCTTTTAAAAATGGTTCTAAATGTGAATATAGCTTAGAGTTCCTTGGCGAAGGCCTTAAAATAGGGCCCCAAACCCACTGCCATGAAGTATATTCCTGCTCAGAGCAACTCTAATGCACTTCCGAGGTTGGAAATCTTTACAAGTAGCAGAGAGTCGCTTCTTTTTTCCCCGAGGAAGCACTGGTGGGTTTGAACTTACAACCTCGTGGTTAGCAGTCCAATACTTACCTGACAGTGCTGCCACTGTGATATCTGCAAAGCCAAGCCTAGTGTTTGTATTCAAAACCAAACCAAATGAAACCCTCAGGTATTCAATTCATAAACCACTCCTAGTCAGAAAGATATAATGAGATCTCGTTTTTGTAAGACACAGCTATACTAAATAATCACACACAACTCATTGCCCTTAAGTCAATTCTAGCTCATAGTGACTCTACAGGACACCACAGAACTGCCTCATAAAGTTTCTATGGTTGAAATGTTACGGAAGCAGATTGCCCTATCTTTCTCCCAGGGAGCAGTCAAGTGCTTAACCTCTGTGGAAGCTAAATAAACCACAGAGACATTTATAAGACAACACTTACATTGTAACGACCTACTCATTTAGCAAAATGCCATTTACCATGTGGTTTTACATGCTGGTATTTATTACCAGCCGGAAGATCCACACTTGATTCAAGATGCTTTCTTTCTGTCCAAGGGGAATATATTTTATTATAGTGTGTAAATATTCCACAGTGGGTGCACAATAAATCTCTGCTGAATTAAATTAAAGTGGGCAAACAAATCAGTTATCCACATGATCAAAAGCAAACATTTAAAACAATTTAATTTCAGCATTTAGTGCTCACTCCCTTTCAATTCTCCTTCGAACAGAGGACACTGGTGCTATTCTGACGACACGGCCATCCTCGCAGCTGGGTGCCACGAGAGGGGGTTTCCATGGAAGCCCTGGCACAAAATCATTAGCTGGGGATACTTAGGTGCAAATATTCTTTTCAACCAACATTTAATTGACATGCTCAACTCAACTCACTGCCATCAAGTGACCGTATAGGATAGAGTACAACCGCCTGATCTGGGTTTATGAGCCTGCTCTTTTTTTAATTTTTAAAAGTCATTTTATTTGGGGCTCTTATACTTCTTATCACAATCCATGTATACATCCATTGTGTCAAGGACATCTGTACATATGTGGCCATCATTTTCAAAACCTTCTTTCTACTTGAGCCTTTGCTATCAGCTCATTTTTCCCTCTCCCCCATCCTTCCTTGATAACTTATAAAAAATTTTTTCATGTCTTACACCAACTGCTGTCTCCCTTCACTCACTTTTCTGTTGTCCATCCCCCTGGGAGGGGGTTATATGTAGATCATTGTGATTTGTTCTCCCTTTCTCCCCCCACCTTCCCCTACCCTCCTGGTATCTCTATTCTCATTATTGGTCCTGAGGGGTTTATCGGTCCTGGGTTCCCTGTTTTCAGCTCTTATCTGTACCCGTGTACATGCTCTGGTCGAGCTGGATGTGTAAGGTAGAATTGGGGTCATGATGGTGGGGGGAGGAAGCATTAAAGAACTAGAGGAAAGTTGTGTGTTTCATCGGTGCTCTACTGCACCCTGACTGGCTTGAGACTGGAACTCTTTAGGGGAGTCAAAAGCCTCGTTTTCTGGTTTACATCTGCGGACCCTGTGAACAGCCCACAGCTCTCATGGCACAAAGAGAAACACACTATGTTGAGACAAGAGACCGATTGTTTTGCTTTTTCTCAATCAAGCTGTTTTCTAGCCACACTTTAGAATTCATTGCTTTCTTAAAACTTAATCCTCACTCACTGCCATAACTTGATTCTAACTCACAGCAACCCCATAGGGCTGGGTAGAACTGCCCCTGTGGGTTTCCAAGACTCTAACTCTTTCCAGGAGCAGAAAGCCCCATCTTTCTCCTGAAAACTTAAATGTTGCATCTAAAAAAGTTGAATGCAAGTTTGCAATTGTCAGCATACTAAGCAGCAAATCTTATCTCAGTGACGTACACTAAAATCCTTAGAAATAGGTGCAGAAATGTTTCACTGAAGAGTACATTTCTCACAACATGCTGACCTAAGTATACCACTTAAGAGTTAATTTTATACATTTGCCAAAACTTTACTGAAAAATCAATCTGCTTCTTGTTCAGGAAAAGGTTCATGTATGGTTCCAAGGAAAATTCCTGAAGCCTCCTGGCTGCTTACAGATTTTTACCAATTAATGTGACCTTCTTAAAGCACGGTGCCTGACACAAAGTAGGGTCTCTATGCATATTTGCGGAAAGTGTCGATTTCAACCTCGTATGTTCTATGTCCAATTTAAAGCTAAAGTTTGAAGTCAACATTATGCAAATATTCCATTCTGTTAAATTTTATTGTTTTTAGCCCCACTGAGTATAAAATGGCTTTGAAGTGATTTGGATTAATAGAATATTTATAGTATAAGAATTATCCGATGACTATGGCACTAAGACTACACAGTAATTGCCAGGGCGGTGGGCTATTTAATGAGGCCCTCCCAGCCAAAGTCTCTACGTGCCACGCAATGACCTCTCCGTGTACGGGTCTGGGGAGAAGGTAGGAAGGTCCACACAGGATTCGCTCGCGAGTAACTGTGACCAGGATTCCCTGGAATCCAGCCATCCTGCTGGGGATACAACGAGCCCTCGGAGAAGCAGGAAGAGGGTTCTCATGACCAGGTGAGACAAGGAATGGAGCACGTCCTCTGGACCTGAGATCTCTGTGCAGTGAACCTGGATCCAAATGACAGCTACGCCATCCGAGGAGCAGCAGCAGAGCGAGGAGCCAGAGCATGAAACAGGATGATGGACTTCCCAACCCAAGGAACAAGCAAAGCCGAGTGCCTTTGTGCAGGAGGCTGGCTGGTGAGTGGGGAACCGGATTTGCTGACCGATGGAAGTGGAACTGAGTGTGTTTGGATGGAAGTGGAGCTGAGTGTGTTTGGGCTAAGGCTTACTAGAGTAGGGTGTCCCTGGGCTCTTAATTCAGGGAGCTGGGTTTGCTGACCCAGGGAGCTTGCGTCAAATGCCTTCAGACTGAGGTTTACAGAGAAGTGGTATATATGCCCCTTTGGGCATTTATTAGCAGACCTGAAATAACTTTGTAACATGTGCTGGTTAACGACTCAACCCTGTGCATTTCTCATTGGCATTAATTACAATTTCTTAGCTTTCTTAATAATCCCTTGAGTCATTAATTTTGTTTGTAGTGAATATTAGAACTTAGAGATCAAGTAAGAGAATACTAGTGTGAAAATAGCACAGTAATGAGTCTGTAGCTTGAGTAGTAAATTTAACAAGAACCTTTAAAATGCAGTCTCTGGGGTCTCACATTGGAGATTTCAATTCAATAGATGTGTAGCATGGCTCAGGAAATAGCATTTAAATATATATTTATATATAATATATAAATTATATACTACATCTAATATATATTTTAATACTATATATTCACACCCACTATGTTTTGGTGAAGGCTTAGCTAGCAGTTCAGGTTCTCATTTACCAATTTCCATCCATCCAAGTTGTTCTGGGCCAATGGCTCCATGCTTCCTAAGGTGGGAGTAAGCATTCTCATTACGTCCCTCTGGCTGTTACACTTCCATAAATCCAATCCTCTGGCTGTTCACATGCTCATCTTTGTTTTAAACTAATTGCTGATTACTTCGTCCCATATAGGTGGTTTTTCACAGGAGAATAGTATTTATGGGTGATTGTAATTATTCTGTCAAGCTAATCTGTTACTTAGCTACACAGTGACAGGGGTTTGGGGTTCAAGGTTTGAAGAGATTATCAAGTATCAGGTAGTCCTCTAGTGTCAGAAGTCTGTTTTGCTGTTGTTTTTATAAAGAATCTGTGATTCTATTCCATATTGTTCTCCCACTCTGTCAGAGTTAATTAACTGTGTCCCTAATTAGAATGGTCAGTAGTAGCAGCCAGGTACCGACTAGCTCTACACTTGGAGTAGGCGAGGTCAGGGGTTGTGCAGGCTAGTTGTCCTGCAGAGAAAGTGGCATTTGTAAGGGCATCCCTGTGACTCAGAGGCAGTTGTTAAGATTTGGTCCTCATGTGCCTGTCCCTCACCAAGAAAGTTTCGTTTGGATTTCAAGAAGTCCAAGTCTCCTCTCACTCAGCATCACAGGGGAAGCACATTGAATACTGCCAGAGAAAGACTAACTTCCAGGCCACAGGAACTGTCAACTCCACATCAAGACAATTTATTCTGTCTACACCTCTACTTAACTGTTTGCCCCGTATGATGAAATCTCACAGAAACATTTGATTACTTGTTGAGACATATGGACAAACGTGATTAAGCTCCAGTGTCCTATTTCAGATAGTTTTAATTCTAGGGACTGTTTTAGACAGATTCCAGAAATCTAGACTATGAAACAAGTCCAGACTATGGCAAACATTATTTATTTTCTATTTATATTAAGAATTCTACTGCTGGGTTTTCAAGTGCACACTTAACTATGGATTAGGCATGGGAGGAGGGGAGTGGATACAGAAGTGCACAGAACAGATAATTTTTGTCCTAGTAGAACCTGTAGTCCAAGAATGGAAAAACATCTGTTGGCTGCTGTGGTAGTTACATAATCTGTTGTCAATTTGAGACTTACGAGTGAAGGGGTGGAGTTTAGCCTTACAATCAGCGTTGCTTGATGACCTCATTTGGAGATGCTAAGGAGATAAATAGCTCTCTGGAGGCAAGACACATGCTCATTCCCTGGGAGACATTGCAGCTGCGAAGACACGTGGAACTACGCTAGTGCCCCGAGCTGGAGAAACCACATGGAGACCACTGCCAGCGCTGAGATGCTTACAACATCACTAGATCCACAAGACTTCCCACCCACTTGCCTGTGATCTTCCTACATTCAGCATCATCTTCTCCATTAAACAAATTTCACATGAACAGGAGCTGTACCTGCTTTGTGATTCCAGTGGGTTTATTAAATTTAGCATAACTTAATAAATTAAAGATTCAATTAGCATAAATTAGGTGAATAAGTAGATAAATGCTTTCTTTCCTTTTCCATTTTTGTCCAATGTACTTTACTTATTTATTAATCCTTGCATATCTAAAATCTTTACTTTGGAACAAAATATGGCATGGTGGGCTGAATTTTATGCCTTAACTAAGGTGAGATTTTTTTTATTGTTTTTTATGTTGCTTCCATAACTACCACTTCATTTTCTAAAACTTTTTATTGGCCTATAATTCCATATCATACAATACAATAGTCCAATTATATTAAGAGTTGTACAATCACCTGCACAATCAATTTTAGAAAATTTTCTTCTTTCTTGTAATCATTGTTATTATTTCCCCATTTCTCCTCAACCTCTGCTTCCATGCCCCTGAGTAATTTTTAAGTCACCTAATGTCTCTATAGACTTACTTATCTTGGTTTTCTTATACAGAAAAGCATGCAAAGTCAGAACAAGAAACAAAACAAAATAACCCAATAACAATGACAAAATAAAACAAAGAAACACTTCTATGGAAAAGAAAGCAGAAAACATTAAAAACTAGAACTTTAAAATGTGTCAAAGGGGAGATCAAATGATAAGATGTTACATTTTAACCTAATTCCATGTGCCATTACTGACTTGACAAGCCCTCTGTCTGATAGGAAGGCTATCACATCCCTGGGCTGTGGTCAAAGGGGATTCACCTGAGGCTTAATCCATGTGGGCACCCTGAAAACGAGTTGTGGGCTTCCATGTCAAACTGGGTGCCCAGAATTTAAGTTCTGATACTGTCCCTCCTACAGATTTGGATTTTATTGTTTAAAATCCTTGGATCACACAGGCTGGTGTGCTTTGTCCATGTATACTCAGTTGCTGCTTTATATAGATGGCTGCTTATTTTAAAACAAGTCTTTCAAATGGGTGCATAAGCAAATGTGAAGAAAGCTGATGGTGCCCGGCTATCAAAAGAGATAGTGTCTGGGGTCTTAAAGGCTTGAAGGTGAACAAGCGGCCATCTAGCTCAGAAGCAAATAAGCCCACATGGAAGAAGCACACCGGCCAGTGCAATCACGAGGTGCCCAAGGGACCAGGTATAAGGCATCATGCAAAAAAAAAAAAGATATAAGTGTGTGTATGTATGTGTATATGTATATATATATATATATATATATATATATATATCAATCAAACTAAATGAAGGGGGAAGTGCAAAGTGGAGACCCAAGGCCCAAGTGTCGACCAATGGAGATCCCCTCATAGAGGGGTTTAGGAGAGGAGATGGGTTAATTAGGGTGTGAGGTAGTATCGATGAAGAACACAGCTTTCCCCCAGATCCTGGATGCTTCCTCCCCCCAACTACCATGATCCGAATTCTACCTTGCAGGCCTGGATAGGACAGAGGCTGTACACTGGTGCATATGAGGGTTGGAGGTACAGGGAATCCAGGGTGGATGATACCTTCAGGACCAAGGGTGTGAGGGACGATGCTGGGAGAGTGGAGGGTGAGTGGGTTGGAAAGGGGGAACTGATCACAAGGATCCACATGTGACCTCTTCCCTGGGAGAGGGACAGCAGAGAAGGGGGGAAGGGAGGCTCCGGATAGGGCAAGATATGACAAAATAACGAGGTATAAATTACCAAGGGCATATGAGGGAGGGGGGAATGGGGAGGGAGGGGGGAAAAAAAGAGGACCTGATGCAAGGGGCTTAAGTGGAGAGCAAATGCCTTGAGAATGATTGGGGCAGGGAATGTATGGATGTGCTTTATACAATTGATGTATGTATATGTATGGATTGTGGTAAGAGTTGTATGAGTCCCTAATAAAATGTAAAAGAAGAAAAGAGAAAAAAATGATTAGGGCAAAGACTGTACAGATGTGCTTTATACAATTGATGTATGTATATGTATGAACTGTGAAAAGAATTGTATGAGCCCCAATAAATTGTTAAAATAAATTTTAAAAATAAATAAAAAATAAATAAAACAAGTCTTTAAGATCCCAGACACTATTCTTTCTGATAACTGGGCACCATCTGATATCTTCACCACACTTTGTTATAGCAACCATATCCTCAATGATCTCTTTATGAGAGCGAGTATTAAGTAGGGCCATGTCATAAGAATAACTCTCCTTGATTAAGGCTATGATTACGTGCAAGCCCCAAATCCATTCATATATCTATGGTTTATATATGTCCCTGATTCACTTTAAAGACACCATTATATTTTTATCGGAAAACATTATGCATCATCCTCATAGGACAAAAGGTAATTCTACTGGATGATGTTGTTGTTAGCCACTGTTGAGTCAGTTGCCACTCATAGAGACTATGTACAACAAAATATCCTGTGCCATCCTCCATTGATAGTATCATTAATTTAGCTGACAGTATAGAATTTAAAACACTTGAGAAATGGAAATTACACATGTATTTTAGAGTGCATTACATACATTGCTGTAGAGATTAAAGACTTGAGTTGTGAGACATTATTTTTACAGGCAAATTTTATTAACAGTCATTCACAAAGGCAGACACATGCCTGCTAGACTAACCAATGTCATAAGAAAGCAAGGAGAGCATTAAAATAGTAAATATATGGTAGTCTCAGGCCACCAATCACTAAGCACTCCCAATGCACAAGATGCAGACCAAAGGCAACGACCACCAATTCTGTTACCTTGGGAAGGCAGCATCTGTTCTTACACTAGGGCATTCCAGTCTTAAGTCCATAGGAAAACGCCTGGCTTTCTTGACATTAATCCTTCTCTAGAAGGCTTACACATATACTCTTTTTATGGTCTTTACCTACAGGGCATAGAATAATGTCTCTATATTTATAACAATAATATCACTACTATTGTTGCAAACAGGACTATCAGAAAGGTCAGCTGCTATCGTTATTATTGCTGAATTTATTTGTTGTGACAGAAACTGCCTTCTGGTTACTTCTACATCTACTCACCTTGTTCCTTGCCTAACTCTATTATAGATGCTGGACAAAACAAACTCATATCCTTCCTACAAGCAAAGCTGGCTATAAAAGCTCTAAGGAGCTGATGCCAGGGGCTTAGGTGGAGCAAATGTTTTGAGAATGATGAGGGCAGTGAATGTACAAATGTGCTTTACACAGTTGATGTATGTAGGGATTGTGGTAAGAGTTGTATGAGCCCCTAATAAAATGATTTTTTTAAAGCTCTAAGGTATTAAAAAAAGCAAAGCTACAGCATTTACTTCTCCCATTTTCTTCATGTAATATGAATGTGATATCCAGAGATGCAGCAACCACCCTGCAGCGTGAGTGAATCACCACCGGTGGTAGTCACCTAATCTGGTGTCAATTTAAGGATTAAGAGTAGGGGTGGAGTCTAGACTGTCAATCTGGAGATAGCCAATGAGACTTCTGTGGGCATGGCCTTCTCCTGAGCATTCTGGGAAGTCTGGAACTTCCTCCTTGGAGGCGGAAGACACCTCTCTCTCTCTCCTACTCCCTGGGAGACATGGCAGAAGACAAGCCACCTGGACTCAACCAGACCTCTGGAGCCAGAGAAGCCACAGAGAGACCCTGCCAGCACTGAGATACTGCCAACACCACTGGACCCAAAGACTTTCTAACCACTGGCTTGTGATCATCCTGCATTTGGCTTCATTGTATGTGTTTCATGAGTCTGAAGAGGGCTTTATCGATTGATATCAGGAATATGGGCTAATAGCGGATGTAAGGTCTTGATCTGGACTGGGCTGGGATATTTTCTCAATGTTCAATTGCTCTTGTATATAAATCTCTTTCTTACACACATGTGTGTCCATGGATTTATTTCTCTAGTCCACCCAGACTGACACACACCCCCAAATCGGAAACACTGCCACCATGTTTATTCGGACTCAGAGTGATCCTACACAGTTTCTGATGCTTTTGAAGCCTTTCTGGGAACAAACAGCCAAATCTTTCTTCTAAGAAGGAGCTGGTGGGTTTGAACTTTGTACAATGCTTACCTGACTGCTACCAATGTTCTTTCCATGAGTGAATGTATGTACAATGATATTACAGGGCCATTCAAACATCAGAACAAGCTGCCTATCTTACAACTTGATATTAAAAGAGAGAAATAAACTTATGCTTTATTTTATATTACCATACTGTTACACAAATAACAGTTCCATGTTTATTTATTTGATTTTCCAATCATGCAATCCCACCTGTATTATTTTTCTAAATGCACAATATATACAGTATTTGCATCTAAAAATATTCCTAATACTCTACTCAATCAACAAAGTTTTTGTTTTCACTCTTTTTTCTGTTTTTCTCTCTCTCTGTTTCTCTTTATTAAGTTTGTTGTTCTCTCTAATTACTTAACCAAAATTAAGAATCTTAGAAACTGGAAAGATAATCCTAATTTTTAGAAAAAATGTAAAGAAAGATTCTTAAAAATTCCTTGTACTCTTCAACTCTTAAAAATATATGGGGATCAGAAATATAGTAGATTTCAGGCTGCTTTGCTTTGTTTGCTCTCAGATGAGGAACTACGCGCTAGTAGTAGAGTGCGCTAAAATGTCCCTAGTGTGGGTTCCCTAAGAGACGAACTGACTACATGGCAGTGAGATTGGGTGTTTTAACATACATCAAGATTAGCGTGTGACACATTCTGATGTGCTTCTACAGAAAATTTTATATAAATGTGAGCCTGGATACTATATCAGACACTCTATGTATGAAGTGACTATATAAGTATAGGCTTTTAAAAACATAAACCTGCAAGAGATATAAGTAAAACATAAAGAATTGATAAGCTTGAAGGCTTCAAATAGATTAAATTCCAGCTAGTGAGAGGAAGATATTTCACCCATATACCTAATATGACATAAAAACAGATTTTTGTGGATAGACTGAGCCTTAGAACCAAGAGAGTTATATATAATCGATTCAGAGTTAAAAAAATTAAAAGTATAAAAACAAAACAAAAAACCCCCCACAGAATTAAATTCTCATGAGCCAGGCCTTTTTCCAGGTTGGCCCCAATTCCTCACCTATAAAGTGGGGGGGTGAACGAGTTTCCAGACTCTCTCGACAGAGCTTAGCAGTCACGTCTCCAAACCTTCTTTCCACCTCTGATTCAGGGAAAGCAGCTGTGCTTTTATCCCTTTAAACAGGATTCTTCCACACACGGTTTCATTTAAAGTTAAGTACTCAGTGACTCCGTATCTCTCGAAAACAACCGGGCTAGATGCGCATCTAGGTTTCATCTAACACACTGATAACCATGATTTCTTTGAACTTCTATGCTTCAAAAATTTTAAGAGGGTATCTATTCACCTAAATATGCACATAAAAAGAAAACGCATGACACAACGGGGACTTGATGTATTTTCAAAAATGTATTCAAATGGAACGAATGCTTTTACCTCGTGAAAATGCCATCCACAACCCCAATTGTGGCTTCTTGCGCAGGAACGTAGGAGCCAATCTGAGCCATAATGGTGATGAGTGCCACCTGTTTTATGTAGGAGCTCTTTCCACCCATGTTGGGGCCGGTAATTATCATCACTCTCTCTGAATCCCCCTGGAAAATTAAACAGCAGTTTCACGTCTTTGTGTAATATCTACAATGTTGCCATAAATGAGACCACAATATGCCAAAAGACTGCCTGGCGGCATACTCAAATATGACATCAATCAGTATCACAAAGGAAAAGAAGTGCCCTGTGTCTTAGACACAGAAGCGTTGTTTTTGTTTTTTTTTGCAGAAAAGTAAATACTTAGCAGTATTCAATTTTCTGCAATAGCAATTTGAATAAGAAATGAAGTAAGAAGAAATAGGCTGTAGTAGATAACTATTAGTACTTTCTTATTAAATTGTTATCAATTTGCCTGTGTGCTTAATGCTGTTTCCATTCAATCTTTCCATTTCCACTGTTCAGCTTAACACTTGTCGACAATAAGTACTGTTGAGTTCATTTCCACTTAAAGTGTCCCCATGGGACAGGACACAGAACAGGAATGTCTCCATGGGAATTGTTTTTAGGTTGTAATTTTTACAGGGGGAGGAAAAATTTCTCTGTGGGGCTGCTGGATGGGATCGTTCCCTTAATAAGCTAGAACTTAATCTTTGCACTACTATGGGCCCTTATCAGCTCCTATGTATCTAATGGCCCACGGCTCTATTTTCTATAGTTAGCACATATTTTCCCCCAACTTACACACAGATGACTACTGAAAAAGTTTTATAATAATACCAAATTCTATTTTTTTTTGTTTTTGTACCACCCTTCTCTGGCATTTCAGCAGAACATGGAAATGAGGCAGAAAAGCTAAAGTTCCTGTAATTCTTGAAATCACTATGTACTGATTCATTTTAGTACTTGACACGGGCTGACCTCTTCTAAGGCAAATTGTCTGATTGCCAGCCCCGGCACAGGAGTCACCCCCGACATGCATGTTCTGTGCTCTGAAGCCAGTATCCTGGCCACGTAGCCAAGCCATAACTGACCAACAGCCTCTGCAGCAGTCTCGTCTGAAAGACACCTCTCTAACTGGACCAATCAGATACTCTCCTGGGAGATGAAAAGGAATCCCGAGGACATTCAATCAGTGGATAATGGAGCGCAGTTGAAAGCAAACCTAGAACTGCACCAGAAGGCACTGGAGGCCACGAGTACGATGCTCCGGGGAAGCAAAGTACGACAAAGAAAAGCTACAGAGAAGGGGGTTAAAGAAGGCAGGCAGAGAAAGAAAAGATAAAACAGCCAAGAACCGAGCTGAGAAACTTCATCTGTCAGAGTAAAAATTAGAAAGTTTTACTATTTAGGGGATTCAAAGAAAGCTCGTTCACTCTCTAAAGTTGTTTCATATCCTGAACAACTGCAAGGCACATTACCAGTCTTGAGAAAGCACAATTGGTTACAACCCTGCTTTTCCTCTGCGACTGCTCTCTTTTTAATGAAAAGTGACTTTCTAACGAATCTAATGAATGCCCTTTACTCAAAGGAACTTGAGAAAACTCACTGCCATTGAGTTGAAGGAACTTAAGGGAAACAGTATTTCTTGCAACGGAAAGAGGCTGACACAAGTATTAGCCGAAAGAGAAGTGTGTTACAAGAAGAAGGATGAAACTAATACTTAAAATAAGAATTCTCCTAAAGATATTTTTAAAATAAAAGTCTATTATAAACCACCAAATGTTTGATATAAGCAGATATTTTGAAATTTTAAATAAAACTCCTTAAAAATGAAAAAATCTGAGAAACCCTATATTTATTCAAGAAATTAAATCTGTAAAAGTTTCCCACATGAAAAACTCCAAGTTCAGATTCTTCTCCTACTGTACTTTTTCAAATATTTAAAAAAGAAAATGCACCAATCTTACAAAAACTTTTGTAATTCATAGACTAAAGGGAAACTCTTACTGTCACGAACAATAACAGGACTTTGATTCCTAAACCTGACAAGAACACTGTAAGAAGTAGAAATTACAGACTAATCACACTCACAGTATACATGCAAAACTCCCTAATAAATGCTGACAAACCAAAACAAGGATCTATAAAGCCATTTACAACTTTTAGGGAACACAAGGTTGGTTTAATATTTAAAAGCCAAACAATGTAATTTATAGAATAAAAAAGTAAAATTTAAAAGTGACTTCAAATAACTAGCAGAAAATATTTGATAAAATCTAATATCATTCCATGAGGCAGTGGCTGGGGGTAAATGGGAAAAGGAAAGAACAGGTATACTGATTGACAAGAAGAGGAAAACGCCACTCTTTGTTCTTACATGCATGAGCCAGCCGATCAGTAGAAGAATGGCTAAAGAAACTCTGGAACATACATGCACTGGAATACTGTTGTTGTTGTTGTTGTTAGGTACCATCAAGCAAGTTAGCGACCCTGTGAACAACAGAATGAAACACTACCCAGTCCTAGGCCATCTTCCTAATTGTTCCTTTGCTTGAGCCCACTTGCATGTCTCATTGAGGCCCTTCCTCATTTTTGCTGCCTATCTACTTTACCAAGTGTCCATTCCTCTACTTTGCCAAGCCTATCCAGTTAGTCATGATCCACACAGTCAAATGCCTTGGCACAGTCAATGAAGCACAAGTCAACATCTTTCTGGGAGTCTCTGCTTTGAGTCAAGATCCATCTGACATCAGCAGTGATATCCGTTGTTCCATGTCTTTTTCAGAATTCAGTCTTCATTTCTGGCAGCTTCCTGTCAATATACTACTGCAACCATTGTTGGAAGATCGTCATATCAATAATACTGTTCAACAATTCTCACACCCTGTTGGGTCACTTTTCTTTGGAATGAGCACAAACGTGGACCTCCTCTAGGCAGCGGGTCAAGTCGTCATCTTCCAGATTTCCTAGCACAGACCAGGGAGCGCTGCCAGTGCGTCCTCAGCTTGCTGAGCCATTTCCGTTGGTGTCCCCCGTTCCTGGAGCCTTCCTTTGCACCAGCGCCTTCCGTGCAGCTTGCACCTTCTCCTTTGGTGCAACACTTCATGCAATATGCTATTTTTTCTAACAGTTCGACGCTGACAAGTTCTTCTTGTGAGTGTATGTATTCTTTTCATGCTTTCTGCATCACTCAATATTTTACCCATAGAATCCTTTAAGAATGGGACTCAGACCTTGATTTTTTTTTTTTTTTTTAGTTCTTTCAAGTTGAGATGTGCTGATTGTCTTGTTCCTATATGGCTTTTTAGGCCAGGTTCATTTAGGCACATTTCATTATAATACTTCACTTTGTTTTTCAAGCTGTCCTTTGAAATGTTCTATTTAACTATTTTATTTCATTTCTTCCCTTTGTTCTAGCTACTTTACATTCAAGAGCAAGCTTCAAAAGACCAACTCGCATGAGGAAATGCTTTAATAGAATAGCCAGCTGCTGAAAGTTGTCAAAAAATACCCCCTTGACATACTTGGAGATATATGAGATTACTGAGATGGCATCACATTGAATGGGCCCAAACAGTGCCCCAAACCCATGAGGTCATGCACACAGCAGGTGCTCAAGACCACAGATAAATTAATGAATGATAACTAACAAAAACTTGCATCACTGCATCAAAGAAACTATGTTGCTGGATGGAACCGTAAGAGTACCGCTTAGATAAACCCCAAGACCATAAACATAATCATCAGAGTCGTCAACATGTGCACAGCATCAGCCAGTGAGATCAACAGTAAGACTGTTGTCAAGCATACAAATAGCAAATCTAAGCAGCGAAGTTTCAGGAGAGCTAAGCAATATCTTAATGTCATTGATATAGTGTCTGAGGTCTTAAAGGCTTGAAGGGAAACAAGCGACCATCTAGCTCAGAAGCAACAAAGTCTACATGGAAGAAGCACACCAGCCTGTGCAATCACGAGGTGTCGAAAAGATCAGGTATCAGGCATCATCAGAACAAAAATTCTTAGCATAGTGAATGAGAAGGGGAGTGTGGAGTGAGACCCCAAGTCCACTTGTAGGCCACTGGATATCCCCTTACAGAAGGGTCTTGGGGAGGAGACAAACCAGTCAGGGTGCGATGTAGCAATGATGAAAAATACAACTTTCCTCTAGTTCCTAAATGCTTTCCAATCCGCCCGCCCCCCCACTGTCATGATCCCAATTCTACCTGGCAAGTCTGGCTAGACCGGGGGATCCACACTTGTACAGAAGGGAACTGGAAACACAGGGAATCCAGGATGGATGATACCTTCAGGACAAGTGGTGTGAGTGGCGACACTGGGAGGGTAGAGAGAGGGTGAGTTGGAAAGGGGGAACCGATTACAAAGATCTATATGTGACCTCCTCCCTGGGGGGTGGACAAGAGAAAAATGGGTGAAGGGAGATATCGGACAGGGAAAGAGATGACAAAATAATAATTTATAAATTATCAAGGGTTCATGAGGGAGGAGGGAGCGGGGATTGAGGGGCAAGAATGAGGAGCTGATGCCAGGGGCTTAAGTAGAGAGTAAATGTTTTGAGAATGATGAGGGCAATGAATGTACATATGTGCTTTACACAATTGATGTATGTATGGATTGTGATAAGAGTTGTGTGAGCCCCTAATAAAACAATTTTTAAAAAAGGAGAAAATTTACTTTTTATGAAAAAGAGATCAATTTTAAAATGTGTGTTAATCTGGGTGGACAAGAGAAACAAATTCGTAGACACTCATATGTGTATAAAAAAAGACTTTATATAAAAGAGAAATTGTGTATTCAAAACATCCCAGTCCAGATCAAGTCCATAAGCCCAATATTAGCCAATATGTCCAATACCAGTCTATAAAGTCATCTTCAGACTCACGCACATATGCAATGACACCAAATTCAGGAAGATCACAGGCCAGTGGTGGAAAGTCTTGTGGATCCAGTGGCAGTGGAAGTATCTGAGTGCTGGCAGGGGTCTCCACATGACTCCTCCAGCTCCAGGGATCTGCCTCCATCCGTGTAGCTCCATGTGGCTTGCCAAAAGGAATGTCTCACAGGGAGACCAGCAGACAAAGTGTGCATTTGGCCTCCATGAGCTATTTATTTCTGTCACGCCTACAAATGAGATCATCAAGCTGCGACCTGATTGATAGGCTAGACTCCACCCGTTCACAAGTTGACAGGAGGTTATGTAATTGTCACAAAATGTCATAGGAAAATCATGGATAATAATGCCAGATATTGTGCTAATGACATTATATGAATCATCGTCTTTAGCTACCTCTACATTTTCATAGTAGTACTATGAGTATATTCCCATTTTACAGGTGGAAACTGAGTCTTGGAGAAACGAAGGATCTTGTTCAGAAATGCAGAACTAGCAAGCAGCGGAACAGGGTTGGTAAGTCAGTTCAACTTCTAACAGAGGTCTCAGACGAGAAACTTGTTTAATGAGGTAGCAGGGTACTAGAACCCCTTGTACGTAAGAGAATGGCCACTCTAGTAGGACCAGGGTTCTTGAGTCTATTATTCTATGAATAAATTAACATACATTATCACATGCTAATTTGCAAGACTTGGGCATCAGCTAATTTTCTGCACAAAATTCTATCTTTTTTGACAGGTACACTGACATCTCTCTTTAAAATGAAACCACGGTAGAGCTATTTTTATAACAGCTGTAGACTGCTGAAAAAGTTTCAAAGTGTCTTATTCCCCCTAAATGGCAAGGTATAGTCAGCGACTCCGTAGCAAAGCCTCCACCAGACAAACTCTCAGCCAAATCTTGGCACTTTTAACCCAAAGTGAACTAGAAAGAGGGGCTGGAGAAGAACAAAGCCTCTAAGCCAAGAGGCAGGTGCAATGGTCCCAAGGCTTCTGAAATCCAGGTGCGACTCAATTCACATTTCACTGAGGGTAACAGTGCCGGGGGTCTGGGGAGTACAGTGACCCACACAAGAGGACAGTAGTTAACAGCAGTGTAAGATGGCAAATATGTCTCCTATCACCTCCAGGAAAGTTCCTGTTATTACCTACATACTAAAAATTATATAGAAAATAATTTGACAAGAACGGTTCAAATGAACAGAGGAAGGTCTGGAATGGACAGAGAGTGTTTCTGACGGAGTCATGCGCAGACGTGAGGCAGCAGTATCTTGTTGGGCAGTGGAGGGCAGAAATGAGTTGACTCTATGGAGATGAGCAGGAGCAGGAAGAGAACAGAGATATTCTGGTGAAGCCACAGTAGCAACATTAAAATAATTTAATCAGTTATCACCAAATGTCCTCCAGCTCAGTATTTCAGATGCAGGAAGGGAGAGGCACCAGAAGAGAGAAGTAACAGAAAAGAATGTTCACCTCCCATTAACATTTCCTCTTTATTTTTAATGATAGGGTCCAGTGATCACAAACCATGGAATTGAACTATGCTTAAAACATAGGCATATTTTATGATCTGCGTGCTTTATTATTATTTATTAGCAAATTAGTGTAGTTAACAGTTTTAAAACATTATTGTAAGTAGTTTTACTTTTCTATAGCCAAAAGATGCCTTTTGAAGATCAGCTAGAAGTATGTATCATGGGAGAACAGAGAAATATAAGGAGGCTCATGGTCTTTGGCCTCTTCTCACAGTCCCTCATCTTCATCAATTTTAAATACTCATTTATACACCAAGTGTGTAAGTACCTACTGTGAACTATCTGTCAACCATGAGGGTAGGGATGGGCACAACTGAGGTCTCCTCCCAATCTCGGAAGAGAGAGTGACCAGGACCCAGTGACAGGACAGGTTAGCTCTGCACTCAGATGAAGCCTGGGGGAGGGGAAAGGAGTGGACAAGGCAGAAGGGGGAAGACACGGTGATTGTCGGGCCTACAAATAGTCTGGACCATGTAGTGAATCTGGAGAGGATAAAGCAAGAAGGTTTCAAAGAATATTCTTAAAACTAGAGAGTAAAAGGAAATGAGGGCAGAGAGTTGGCTTGCTCAGAAACACTATTTCAAGTTGGTACAATAAAGAATCCAGAAAAGTACACTCGTGATTGCATGTACAAAAGACCATTTCTTACAAAAACAGGATTATCAAAAGCAACAAAGCCACTGACTTTGGGAAATTATTTTTAGGGTATATTTTATAATTAACATCTATAAAATATTTTAAATTGAGTTCTGCATAGTAAGCTTTGTCTCAGCCCCATCCCTGTATATAAATTTATATCTACAGAAGAAAATGCACTTCACCATAGCAACAATTCTATATCAACTCCTACACAAGTTAGAAAAAGCATATATAAAAGAAATGAATATACGGGAATATCCTAAAGTGCCTGCTGTAATAAATCACTCCATTTTTGGGGTAAAAATTCAAATATAAGAGTTCAATTTTTTGTTTTTAATGTTCTCATAATTAGCAGAATGCTATTTAAGTTTGTTAGGGTTTGCTTTATTAAACAGTATAACTGCTTTTTAAAAAGGAAAAAATTTAAATAACAAATTAATGTTAAAAACATATTTAGTATCAAGTTGGTGAGCATAGTGGGGGATATGAGCAATAACAAGAAACGATGCTTAGGTGATGCATTAAAGCAAGTACTAACTGGGCTACTAACTGTCCCCATGCTATTTCTGTCTCAAGAGCAGATATACTCCATTGATACTCGGCTCTTTTCAAAACTCCGTTCCTTGAAGTCCTATCTCCAACGACTTTCTCCATTTCTAACACCCATTTCCAGGACTATGCCCATACTTTTGCCATCAATGAGAATCTTAAATTGAAGGGTCACTTTCGCTGAAACAAACTCACTCCCTACATATCAATTCTTTGATTTCATACTATTTCAATCAATGTAACACTCCTTCCATGACCAGATTCACGGTTTTCCCCAGCTTACCTCACTCTCTAGTTAGTATTCCTAATCCTGAAGGAACAAAACCTAATTTTCTTAATACAATATGTCAATGAATTGTCCTCCTCCTTATCTCTGAATACTTTTGTATACTCTATGCTTCAATCTCACTCAACATCTTTCAGTTCCTTGAGTTCATCCTGCTCTGTCTCCTGTCAAACCTCTGTCATGCTGCTTCCCCTACCTGCAATATCCCCTTCCACTCACCTGGCTGGAGCTTATTCATTTTTCACTCAATACATCACAATTCTGGGAAATAGTCCATATGCTCTACCTACATTGGATGAGGTCAACCTATCACATGCTCCCACACTTAATTCCCTCTATCACTGCTCTTACAACAAACAAACAAACAAACAAATTGTATTTAATTGCTTATCTTCTGTGCTAGACTACTAGCTCTTTGAAGCCAAGAAACGTATCTGTGTTGCTTACTATTATTTGTTGTTTTGGTGCCTGAGGTTTAAAATCACTTTTGCTACCTTAGGTTTAAAAGAATTTGTATCAATCAGCCACATATTGTAACCTGTACAATAATATTCTGTGAAAGAGTTCTAGTACATAAGACAAAAATTCTTATCACTTCAATCAGCTTTTATAGGACATTGGAAAACAGTGGGGCATAAGGTAAAGTAAATAACACTATGTGTTATTAGGAATCTGTAAAACCATCTTATGATTCTAACTCTCTTAGCACAAGTGGGCCATATAAACTACTTCATGGAGCTACCAAAGATATGTAATCATGACTTTATTTAGCAGTTATTCCATCTATGGGAAAATCTTTCATTAGAAAAAGAAAAAAACTATTGCATCCATGTAAATATGAAAGTATTATCTTGAGGTGGTCTGTTTAAAGTAGAGTTAAAACCTGGGTAAAAGCATTCATTGGGTATTTAAATGCCTAGGATCAATATTACCCCTGTTATCATTTTGCCATAATATGGTACTTACTGATAGACTGGTACTGTTGGGAACATACTGTTCTCCCAAGAGCACGTCAATCACAGGGTGCCGGCCGCTTTTGATAATAATTTTCCTTCCTTCTTGTAGGGTTGGCCTGTAGAAAGAAGTTTCGTTTTACTAGTCATGGAAACAACCTTAAAATAAAATTTCCCGAGAGCATGAAAAATTTCAGTAGTCAGACTGCAAGAATGACAACAAAACGCAGATTTTTTCAAACATATATCCAGAATAAGTCTTTGAGTGTACAAGCTGTATTTTAATTTTCAATTAAGAATAGGGAAGCAATTACCCAACAATACTCTGTAACATAAACTTAAGCAGATTCTTGCTTTGACCCGTGTGTCTATCATGGCTCCATTAGAGGAAAGGCTTTTACCAGACCTTTCATTTTTTATTATTCTCTAAGCACCCTTAAATATTTTCACTAGTAATGATTACAATCCACATCGTTGCTATGGAAATAATAACCAGCATAATGAAGGAAATCAACCACATAATCATTTCTAGGCTTAACTATTACATTCATATAAATTAAGTGACATATAAGTATGAATTTAGTAAAATTGGAAGTGGCTAAAAATGAAATAGAACACATGAAGATTGATATCCTAGGCATTCATGAGCTGAAATGGACTGGTCTTGGCCATTTGAATCAAAAACACAAGTGATTTACTAGCTGAGAATAACACAATCAAGAGGAATGGCGTGGCATTCCTTGTCAGAAGGCTCTGGCACATCCAACATGAAGAACAAGCTGTGAGATGGGACTATGTGGATCCACCTTCGAGGAAAAGCAACCAGGGCAACTAGTACTCAGCTTTGTGCATGAACTACAAATTCTAGTCATGAAATTAAATGACCTGAAGAATTCCACCAACAACTTCGGTCAGAAACTGATCAAAGATGCAATTAAGGTGCACTGACAGTTATTGGTGACTGGAATGCAACAGTTGGAAACAAAAAGGAAGGAGCAGTTCTTGGAAATTATAGACCTAATGATAGAAATGAAGCAGGAGATCACGTGACAGAATTTTGCAAATGCCTTTTTTCAAGAACACAAAAGGCAGATCAAGAGAAGATGGAAAGAACACACTGTACCAAAAATAGCTACACAGCATTTGTTACACTATTTCAGGAGGAAGCATCTGAGCAAGGACCAATGAATACATTAGGCAAAACAAAGCTTCAGGAGTTGATGGAATGCCAATTGAACTGCACTGAATGCATTAACCAAAAACAAAGCTTCAGGAATTGATGGATTATAAATTGAAATGTCTCAGCAAGCGGAAGCAGCACTGGAAACACTCAACTCCTCATGTCAGGAAATTTGGAAGACAGCTACCTGGCCAAGTGACTGGAAAAGATCCATATGGGTGCCCATTCCAAAGAAAGGAGACCCAACAGAATGTTCAAACTATAGAACAATATCACTATGCTTAAGATCACCCAACAACAGCTGCTGCAGTCCACTGACAGGGAGCTGCCAGAAGTTCAGGCTGAATTCAGAAGAGGATGTGGAACAATGGATATCATTGCTGATGTCAGGTCAGATGGATCTTGGCTCAAAGAAGGGAACATCAGAGAGATGTTTACTTGTGCCTTACATCCTTTGAGCATATTTCCCGGAGAGACCAGCGCCTATAGAAGGCATCATTTTAGTAAAGCGGAAGAGCAGCGAAGAAGAAGAATGTGCTTAACAAGATGGCGTGACACAGTGGCTACGTTCAACGGTCTCAGGCAAAGGAGCAATTCTGAGGACGACACAGGACGGTGCACTGTTTTGTGCATAATGTCGCTCTGGGTTGGAGCCAACTGAATGGCACCTCACAACAACAACGTGACATGTGAGATTTGGAAACAACTCAATAAACACTCTTTGTCATCAAGTCAATTCAGACTCAGAGCAACCCTGCAGGACAGAGTGGAACTGGCCCTGTGGGTTTGTTTCCGAGACTAGAAACCTTTACAGGAGTAGCAAGTCTCATCTTTCTCGCGTGGAACAGGTAGTGATTTCAAGCTGCTGAACTTGCAGCTAGCAGTCCAACTTGTAACACACTCACTCTGTGGTTATACTGTGCTCAATGGGAACATCTCTGTGGTCTTTGCAATCTTCCATTATTCAATACAAAAATCATTATTACCATTTCTCTTGCTGGCCTATCATTCTCTCTTTAAAGGCTTTATAGTTCTCTGCTTTAATCTGTAGTTACCGTATATATTCGAGTAAAAGCTGGCCAGATTATCAGCCGAGGCACCTAATTCTACCACAAAAACTGGTTTAAAAGTGAGCTTAAAAAGTTGGCTTGTCTGGGAGGCTGGCCCCAGCACCATAAATAAAGTGGATTCCTGCCCCTCCCCCGAAAAGAATTTGTTCCAAAGGACGACATTGACTCTGCAGCTCTGGGAGATGGACATATCTGATCAGAGCACATGGGAGCAGATCAAGGGGCAGGAGGAGAGAGTGGAGCACAGCCTAGCCCACCAGGCCGTGATGATGATGTTCCTGAGTAGAGCAGCCAGTCCACAGAGAGAACAACATGGCTAGCCCCACTATGAGACATGATGCCCCTCAGTGACTAAGGGCGATACAGGGGACAGCACCGGAGAAACAGTGTGGGAATTGCACCTGACCTGATCCCACCACACCGAGGCAAATCACTGGGGGAGTGCAGTGGAACAGCAAGGGAATGGAGTGGCAAGGTCCCCAGCGAATGCTGAAAGTGGACTTTGGTGCCAGGGCGTGGTGCCCCAACAGACTGGACTGGAAAACGCTCCTAAGGGCCAGCAAACGATCCCTGAACTAACTACAAGCTTTTCTCTTGTGAACTGTTTTGTTCTGTTCTTTGTCAGTGGTTTGTTTTTGTTGTTTTGTTGTCTGGTTGTATACTGTTGCTTTGTTTTCCTCTGTCTTGTTTTCGTGCATGTTAGTGACTCCACAGGTCTGTCTGAATAGGACAGGCTGGATGAACTATCTGGAGGAAAAACAACGGGACCGACAGTTCCGGGAGGACTTGGGGTGGGGGCATAGGGGGGGTAAGGAAGTGGTGTTAACAAACCCAGGGACAAGGGAAAAACATGGGACCCCAAATGGTAGAGAAGGGGGAGTGGCAGGCATGGTGGGAAATGATCAAGGGTAAGGTTGCTTAGAGAAGAGGTATACTCTAGCCCAGGTGGCGATGAAGCATGGTAGTAGGGCAGGAGGAAAGTCAAGGGAGATGGAGGAAAGAGCTAGGAGTCAAAGGGCATTCATGGAGGTCTAGACAAAGACATGTACATGCAAATATATATAGGAGGATGGGGAAATAGATCTATGTGCCTATATTTATAGGTCAAGTATTAAGGTGGCGGAAGGACCTTGGGCCTCTACTCAAACACTCCCTCAATGCATGAATACCTTCTTTAATTAAATTGGAACTCTATGATGCTCACTCTCCCGACACAACGGCTGGAGCCAAAGTGGGTGAACAAGTAAATGTGGTGAAGAAAGCTGATGGCGCCCGGCTATCAAAAGAGATAGTGACTGGGGTCTTAAAGGCTTGAAGATAAACAAGCGGCCATCTAGCTCAGAAGCAACAAAGTCCACATGGAAGAACACACCAGCCTGTGTGATCGAGTGGTCCCAAAGGGATCAGTTACCAGACATCAAAGAACAAAAAATCATATCATTGACTGCACACCTCCATGATAGGATTGCTGAAGACAAATGGGTGCACAAGCAAATGTGGTGAAGAAAGCTGATGGTGCCCGGGTATCAAAAGAGATAGTGTCTGGGGTCTTAAAGGCTTGAAGGTGAACAAGCGGCCATCTAGCTCAGAAGCAAAAAAGCCCACATGGAAGAAGCACACCGGCCAGTGCGATCACGAGGTGCCAAGGGACCAGGTATAAGGCATCATGCAAAAAAAACAAACAACGATATAAGTGTGTATATGTATGTGTATATGTATATGTGTATATATATACTATATTAAATGAAGGGGGAAGTGCAGAGTGGAGACCCAAGGCCCAAGTGTCGGCCAATGGAAATCCCCTCATAGAGGAGTTTAGGAGAGGAGATGGGTCAGTCAGGGTGCAAGGTAGTACCGACGAAGAACACAGCTTTCCCCCAGATCCTGGATGCTTCCTCCCCCCAACTACCATGATCCGAATTCTACCTTGCAGGCCTGGATAGGACAGAGGCTGTACACTGGTACATATGAGGACTGGAGGTACAGGGAATCCAGGCTGGAGGGACGATGCTGGGAGAGTAGAGGGTGAGTGGGTTGGAAAGGGGGAACTGATTACAGGGATCCACATGTGACCTCTTCCCTGGGAGAGGGACAGCAGAGAAGGGGGGAAGGGAGACTCCGGATAGGGCAAGATATGACAAAATAACGAGGTATAAATTACCAAGGGCATATGAGGGAGGGGGGAAAGGGGAGGGAGGGGAAAAAAAAAGAGGACCTGATGCAAGGGGCTTAAGTGGAGAGCAAATGCCTTGAGAATGATTGGGGCAGGGAATGTATGGATGTGCTTTATACAATCGATGTATGTATATGTATGGATGGTGATAAGAGTTGTATGAGTCCCTAATAAAATGTAAAAAAAGAAAAGAGGAGAAAAAAATGATTAGGGCAAAGACTGTACAGATGTGCTTTATACAACTGATGTATGTATATGTATGAACTGTGATAAGAATTGTATGAGCCCCTAATAAATTGTTAAAATTAAAAAAAAAGTTGGCTTGTACACTAGTATATACGGTACATCTATTTATCAAGGCTCCCTTGAGTACTGCCCTATTGTCACAGGCTCCTCCCTGGCAGTGGGCATTCTGATCATTTTGGTTTCTGTCCTTCTCAAATGGCTTCTCTGCCTCAACACTTTTATTCTCACCAGATTGGCTGGTGGTTTTCTTTCAAAGCCAACAGAATTGCACTGTAACATATGCTGCACTGGTTTTCCTTTGTGCTGCTGCTTCACTCGACACTAAGTACAAATGAAAAACACATTTCATCATTGACCATCTGGGCACGATAGATACTCTTATTGAATTATTTTTAATATTTGATAGTTATTTTACAAATAATTTTCCAACCAACAGTAATGTGTAGTGAAAAGGCAAAATTTACTGAGAATTTAAACACAGCAAACTCATATTTTTATTCCATATTTTCCTGGTTTTGTAGACAGATATACATGGGATGGCAAAACACGCAACTTACAGTAATTATCTGCTCATCAGATGCAGCACGTGACGCTGAAGCAAACTCACTATGTCAATATTGATTCGAGTTTTCAGTATATTTCCAACAGTTCTATATTCTCATTAATTCTGGTTATTCTACTTGCCCTTGAATTAACCAAAAAACTCAATACTTGGAGAATTTTTAAAAAAACCTTTTAAATCTTATCATTTTGAAGAGGACAGCCATTTTCCTTGCTCAAATGTTAATTGCAAAACATTTTCATTTTTAGACTTGCAAAAACCAATTATAATCATCAATCAAAGAAACACTCTTATTTCTACTTTATCTAACTTTAACTGCCTGCCTCCCTGTGGATTGCGTCATATAAATTTAGAGCACACACGACATAAAAGATGAAAGAATACAGTTCCATGCTCTTCTAACAAAATAGGATGGTCCAGATTCTTGTCATCCAATAGTGCAAGAAGAGGGAGTACCATGGGATGGCTAAATGGATAAAAATACTTCATTTCATTTTATCTTTAGAAATATAATATCCATGCATTGATCCTTGAATCTGAAACAAATTCACCTCAGAAGTGAAGATGACAAGACTTCAGCTCTGAAGAAAGCCTGATGGTAGAGGGCACCACATTTGGAAAAGAAGAGGGTCCGGGAACACTCTCCCAGAAATGGACCAACGCCAGACCCTCAGCAGAGGACTCAAGGTGACAATGGCACAGAGATCATGACAATGGCACAGCACGGGGCCATGTTTCACCATGAGTTGCAGCTGACTCATTAACTTTCTAATTTTAGACAATCTGATTGGTAAACAAGGATAGCTCATTGTTTTTAGCAGTCAATGATTACGAAGGCTGAACATCTCTTCAACACTTCGCTGGACATTTGCTAGTCTTCTTTGTTATAATATCCTACCAGCGATCACCTTAATACAGAACCATTATACAGAAACACTATTCTGAACTCACACCACCAAAAAGTACTACTTTTTACACCTTTAAGTCTTTTTCTTGAATATATCTGGCTAACAAAACGCTAAGAATTCACATTTTCCAAAGAAGATAACTGACAATAACTAAAGTATCTTCTTCCTTTAAAAAAAAAAAAGTGCACTTCAGGTGAAGGCTTAGAGAGCAAAGGATTTTCCCATTCAATAATTTACACGCATTTTGTTTCCTAACATTGGTTGCAATTCCTTCAATGTAACAGCACTGAATGTAATCTTCTCTCTTCCTTCCTGGGTGCTCCATATCCATTCATCCTTCTTTCATGCCACTTCCTACCTTCTGCGTTTTATTCTGGAGTAACTGTCATTGTTTTGCTCTCACCGACTTAATTGCTCTAAGGCAGTGATTCTCAACCTTCCTAATGCGTGACCCTTTAATACAGCTCCTCATGTTGTCGTGACACCCAACTGTAAGATTATTTTTGTTGCTACTTCATAACTAAGTTTGCTACTGCTATGAATTATAATGTAAATATCTGATATGCAAGATGTGTTTTCATTGTTACAAATTGAACATAATTAAAGCATAGTGATAAATCACAAAAACAATATGCAATTATATACTGTGAAATGATTATTTCTAATTACAAATAAACGAAATTTTGTCTTGAAGCTTGGCGTAGCATGGGTAACAGTCTTAATATAACATTAGTAAACTACATTGCTACATTTTGCAACGGTATGCATAAAAAGTCAGTGTTGGTGCAGGTTGAGAGAGCCACTTTCTCACCAGATCAGCATATCTGAGTGTGGGTGGACCCGCCTGGAAACGGATGGAGGAGCCATGTCTCGGTTCCTAAGACCCCCAAAGGGGTTGCCACCACAGGTTGAGAACGCCACTCTAAGGAGTACTTTCCCTCTCTTTTGCTATTGTTCCCTTTACAGCACTGTAATTTGTTTCCCTCCAAGGTGCTCTGCAGGGTTTGGTTCAGTTCCAGGTTTGAAAGATATCTGAGAGTCTAAGATGTGGGGTCGGGGGGTTCCACCAGTCTCTATCACACCAGTAAGTTTGATCATTTTATGAGTCTAAATCTTGTCCTCTCTTTCTCCTTCTATTCTGGACCGCCTATGGTCCCTAACCGAGCAGTCAGTTTTAGTGGCAGGGCACCAGAAAGTTCTTCTAGTCTCAAGGAAGTGGAGGCTGTGGTTCACATGCTTTATTAACCCTTTGGAGTAATTGTTTCCAGGAATCTTAGTATTTCTTCACCCATTTTTCCCTTTAGGCAGGAAAATACCTACAGCAACATCTTAGATGGCCACGTAGAGCGCCTTCTGAGGAAACAATGTGAAACCATCATTGAGAGAGAGAATTCAAATGGCCCAAAGGGTAGTATTGGGATTTTAGGTATTAGTTCTACAGATAGTTTTTTAACTAGGTGTATAATGAATGTACTGTGGAAGTTGAAAGATTAAAAAGTGAAAATAACTGCAACTGATATTGAACTTAAAGTGAAATCAATCTATCATATTCATGACATTGATTTGACTTCCCGGGAAGGTTTTCAATTTAAAATAAAATTTTGAGTGATTTGTTCTGCTCTAAAATCAACCCTGACATATTCTGTTGATACCAAAATTATATAATGACAAAACACTTCCTGGTAGAGTAAAAAACAAATGATAATTCTCAGGGCTGAGAGGAGATCGTGGGATTAGGAGACCGGTAACAAGATAGACATGAAAATAACACTGATAGCTTATGGAAATGAAGGAGTTGGAACTGAAAAAGAAATCTGAATGCTTCCTGGAAAGAATGAAGTATTTGAATATGAAAAAATTGTTTATTTTATAGTTATAAAATTGCATCTTTCTTTAACTCCCCTACAAAGCCGGAACATAATCTTTATTAGCAAAATAGTCTAATATCCAGAATACAAATTTGATAGAAAAATGATAAAGAAATTTTTCCCAAAGGTTTGGTCTATCGTAAATAAACAGCCTTATTAACATTTAGAAAGAAGGACTGCAATTATGAAGCCAAATAACCAATATGAACTAACTGCAAGACCTCAAATATACTAATGTCTTTAAATGAACTGGATATCTAGAGAAATATATAAATATCAGATCTGTAAATACTGGCTTAAAATATCTACTTATATTTGATTTTACTTTTTGTAAAAGAAAATATTGATTCTATTACTAAAATGGCTATAGTATGAATTTTTACTGAAATTGTTTTCAGACAAATTTTTCTCATTATAAAATTCTGTGGTGTCCAACTTAGTAAGCTTTTTAGCAGGTGAAGTAAGTCCTAAGATTGTCTTACTGATATAAAATAGCTGCTACTTTGTTGGTTCTGAGCAACTTAAATCTGCCAACATACTCCCCAGCACTGCAAAAGTAATTGATAAGTTGTTCATAGTACCTGTCCAATTATGTGTCCTTCATAGGACAAAAGAAAAAAGTTGAACAAAGCAAACAGCTGCTTAGCAGTATGTCATAGATAATAAAGCAGCAAGGAATCACCAGGCCAGGCATCACCAGAGGGCTCCGTTTTCCCTGAAGCTGTTTGCCGATTTCTGAATAGCCCTGAGCGTTTTGGGCTGGATTGAAAAGAACTGTAGTTCTCCTTTGTATTGATTGTCTCAACTGCTGAAACTGAGTTAAAGTAATGCTGGACCTTTAATATCCTGTAAAGTCTGGTAGAAGCAGAGGTAACTGTTTCAGAAGGACCATAACATCAACTTATTTTTACAAGTTATTTTGTAAGCATAATGCCCAGAAAATAAAAATAGCCAGGCATTCAAGAAGACAGTAGTATATGATTAAAAAACAGCAGAAATAACAGAGCATAGAAACAGACACACAGGGACTTCATGTGTGAAGGGACTTCATGTGTGAAGGGGCTTCACGTGTGAAGGCACTTCCATAGAAAAATCACATTATTGGGGGCTCATACATCTCTTATCACAATCCATACATCCACCCATTGTTTCAAGCACATCTGTTGCCCTCATCATTCTCAAAACATTTTCTTTCTCCCTGAGCCCTTGGTATCAGCTCCTCATCTCCCCCTCCCTCCCTCCCCACCAGCCCCCCCCCCCCTTCACAAATGCTTGATAATAATGGCTTTAAAAGAACTATTGTTAACACGTTGAAAGAGACAAGATTGAGAACTGATAGAGAATTTAAAAATATTTTAAAGAGTAAAATATGTGCGATAAGTACTACTAATTTTTAGCTTTATTAAAAACAAACATTTTTATAATGTTTAATTCCTCCTAAATTTTAAATAGTTAAACGTACACTGTAAAATGTCAAAGGAGCCAGTTGTAGCATATGCTTCTAACTGCACCAGGGGTTATGCACGGGGCTTCTAACTGCAAGGTCAGTAATTCAACATCACCAGCTGCTCCAGCTTTCTACTCCTATAATGGGCTACAGTCTCGGAAACCCATCGGAGTAGTTCTATCATGATGTACAGGGCTGCAATGAGTTCAAATCAGCACCAGGCAGTGAGCTTGGTTTTGGTTTATGGCAAAATGTCCAAGGAACAAGGGGAAGTCCCAAACTGAAAACACAACCTACGACAGCTTTGCATGCAGCAAATGCTCCGGGACAGTTTAAGACACTGATAAGTCTAGAATTAAATATGTAATTTTTACATTGATGGCATGACAGACACGTGTAATAAAAGATTTTGATGTTGGCAAAGAATGTTGAATATCCTGTGAATTGCCAGAAAATAAAAAGAATGTATCAGTCTTAGAAGAAAGACAACTAGAACGTTTCTTGAAGCTAGGATGGTGGAGCTTTGGTTCACCTTGGGCATATCCTCAGGAAAGATCAATGACTAGAAACGGCTACCAGCAGGTTGAATTCAGTAGAGAGTCAACAAAAATGGGGAAACTCTCAATGGGATTAACCAAGCCACAGTCACAACAGGGGCTTAACTCTGCTAACAATCAACAACAAAAGAGAGGTATATACATTACGTATATATGTTCTCTTCAGATAAGAGTTTTTGCCACAACTACTTCTCTATAGAAGTACTCAACTTGGAAATGTATCTCATTTATCAATTCATGACTTGACTTCCCCAATTCCAGATAGCTGAAACTTAAGAGTATCAAACTCATTAAACAGCAGAGGATGAAAGAGAACCAAGACATCTGATGTTAAAGTCAGATTCTAACATTATACCACACTGAAAGTTATGTGTGAAATTATATATTAAGTTCATATAGATTTATCATTTACAAATTTTCATACATTTTAATTTGATGTAAATGAATACACCACATACTCCTATGTGTCCTTTTTTCACTAACAGCAGCAGCAAATGCCAAAAGGCCTCTTAAAGAAGTATGTTGTTGCTGTATGTTTTCCAGTTAAAGAGGAGGAAAAGATTAAGGAATTTCCAAAGGCAAGAGTTTTCACTGCTTAATTCTAGCAGAGACTCCATTAGGAAAAGTTGGTTTCACAAATGATGTACAACTAGAAAGAACTAATAAGATAGCACATAAATAAGAAATCAAATAACTTAAACATAAATTCTTAGTCTTATAAAACTTGATTTAATTAGATTAAATTTCTACATATCATTTTTAAAGATAAAACTTTTTTCCATTTACTTCACTGTAAAATTTTACTTCTAAAATACTTATAATTGACCAACTGCCAAATTTGCCTATATTCAAATCCCTGTGCTGTGAAAATAAATTGAGTAATAAATAAAAATGAGGCCGTCCTTGTTAATATCATGGTAAGTATCCCCACCTGTCACCGGAGAGACCAGGGTTTGATTTCCTGACAGGGAGCTACATCCCTTTCAAGCTATGCTGACCCTTCCCCAGAAGAATGTAAAATAGAGGACACCACTGAAGCTATAGCCCAGGGAACTAGGAGGGGAGGGGGGGGAGAGAAAGAGTGGGAGGGAGAGAGAGAGATCTCATCATGGCCCACCAAGCCCCGGGAACAAAGTCCCTGCTCGGAGGAGCCAATGCACAGAGAGGATCGGATCACAGGGCCACAGTGCCACCACGCAACAGGACATTCCCTCACTGACCTACAGTGGCATGGGGCAGGCACAGCACGAGAGACATAGTAGTCCAACACAACCATCGCCACTATACCAGGATGATGGGATGTATTTGGATTCTCAACAAAAAGAACAGAAAAAAATATGATAGATGATGTTTCACTCCTGTTAAATTTTGCCTAATCGTGCTTTTATGGTTATAAAGTTAAGCATACTACCACTAATCAAGGGAAAACTAGTAGACAAAAGGATTGCTGAAGCTTAAAAAAAAAGTTGCCACATAAATTTAAAATATATAACACTAATCTTTATAGTTATACTCAACATCTGCTTCCACGGTACTTAGTGATAGAACATACACAAAGGAAATTACACTCAGCTTTACCAAGATTCCAACGCATTTGAGTAATTTGCTGTTACAATAAAAACATTAAAATGATTGAATAATGCCATATGATGTACTAAAGAAACATAACTCTACTTTACCTGCAGTAATCTCCTTGCTTAGCGACCTTGGCCAGGGAGAAAATGCAGTCCACAGTTGCTAGGTGATGAACTGCTTTACACAAGGAGTGATAATGTTCATTGAAATTCCTACAGAAGCAACAACAGGAACACACGGGTGAGCAAATGGATAGTTTACACTTAAAAAGGCTGTAAAACAAACAATCACTTTATTAGCTGATACAACGCATAGACAAACTAATTCGGCACATCCAGCAGCTGAAGGCAATACAAATTGAGTTTTCATTCTTTTGAATATGACATGATTATTATTACGGTTTCTTTTTGTTTTAGTTATATATATAATGTAAACAGCTTTTATACAAAGATGTCTAGTACTATTACCATGTTATATACACATAAGCATAACATTTCAATGTATATATTACTGATAGCAAGATAGCAATACTTCTCACATAACTTAAAGAACATCATGGCCTACTCAAATGGTCAGCTTCCCTCTGCTTCTTCATGGCATCATTCATACGTGGAATAACTGTCTCCACGGCTTTCTCTCCCACTGATCCAGAAGCTTCTAGAAGACAGTGTCTGTGTCGGGCTGCGACCCTAGCATCTAACCCCAGACCTTGGCATAGGGTGGATATTGTAGTAATGTTTGTTGAATACAAACAGGCAAAGAAAGCACTTTCTTTTCCTTAATAATACAGATAGATATTAAACTTTATTTTGTTTAAAGGATAGTGATCATTGCCTAAAATTTCTGGCTAACTACCTGAGCTCTAAAAGCTGAACAAGACTCCTTTTCATAAGACAAACAAACAAAGTACAGGAATGTACACAGATTTTTTTCTTCTTTTCTTATCCTTTTAATTTACTTGCACAAGTTATTCTAAATATTTCGTATCATAGTACTTTAACTTAATATGGCTAATACTTTATAAATTGCAGACATCTGCACACAGTGACCAATTGAACGGATACAAAATTCAATTCTAAAAAATGTCCCAGTATTACAAATCTTTCTTGGTCAAGAGAGAATATGTAACCGCCACAATGCTTGCAGCGACGACTCTGTTCCAAGGGGGCTGGTTCAAGTTAGGACTTAGACATTCTTCTGAGACTGCAAAACGAGGGAACGTAATGACAAGTTTATTAACTATAAGGAGGTCCCGAAGAAAGCTAAGGAACTAGCATTGACTAACTACAGGCCACGGGCGGGCATTGTTATCACTTCTTCATAACAACGCCCAGCATCGGTCTTCTTTACGTACATTTTAAAAATAAAATTTAGAGTAATCAATTAGCCTACAACCATACAGCTATTTAACAGCAGTACCTAGATTACAACTATGCTCCTTGGACCCTTCTGCCCACATTGCAATTTCATGGACTCCTACTGAGAGCTTCCTTTATTTCTTTTCCCTTTTATCTGTGTGGAGACCCTGGTAGCATAGTGGTTACACATTGGGCTGTGATGTGCAAGGTCAGCAGGTCAGGACCAGAAGCCACTGCATGGGGCTTTCTAACCCTACCGAGTTACAGTCTCGGAAACTCACAGGGCAGTTCTACCCCACTCCAGAGGGTCTTTATGAGTCAGCATTGACTCAATGGCAGTGAGTTTGGGTTTTGGTATTTCTGTGTATACAAAGATCAGAAACAGAAATAAGATAAGTTGCTTGTTTTCTGCATAAAATCATCATGTAATTCAGGCATCCTTTAAATCCTATAATGAATAATCAAATAAAGAGGGTATTACACTGAATGCCTCTCAAAATATATTTCTCTATCACAGTATGAGTTTTAAAAACTGAGATTTCTTCTATTTGCTTCTGAAATCCAGATGTGTTTAGAACCTTCCCTCTGTGAAAACAGCATCCAGACTGAGTCTCTGTGGTGAGCAGCTATTTCTCTATTGGCATCACCTTTGTTTTTGTTTTAGTTTCTCTTTTAAAACTAATTTCTGGGCTTTTTTCTAACATTAACAGAATAAGGTATACTTCTTCAGGAACTTGAAACATAACATGCTAAGGACCCAGCTTTATTTTTGTGTTAAATATTTGTGAATTAAATATATATATACTTATTCAGACATAGTTTTATTCTTTTATGTCAGAGTTGACAGAATAAGCCTTTTCCTCATTTCATTAAAATTCATCAAAATAAGTGATATGAATTCCAATACCAGTGAGAGAATCTGTGGAAAATCCCAGACATGAAGGAGAATGGCCTGGTCTTCAGCTGCCACCATCAGAATGCTTCCTCAGTATTTCGATGCCATTATTTTTCCATTCCATTGAGGTAAATACAATGCAGTTTCGTGTGCATGCAGATATGCGAAGGGGGTTCACAGAGTTGGTAGAAAAAACATCATCTTTTAATTCCACTTTCCCATGAACTTTTTGAAGCTCCTTTGTTATATGACTTAAGAAATTCAAAGTGTGAACTGGTAATTATTGGTGATATGTATTTCGTTTACTTGGTCAATGAATAATTTCAGAAGTCTCCACAATGTCTACATTATCATTTTCAAAATATGAAACACATATTAAAAATGTTTTTTAAGGAAAAAGACCAGCTGAAATTTTGCTAGAGAATTTGTAGCAAGTGCCCCTCGTTGAGAGCAGTTTTAATGGTTATGCCTATTTACTGAGGCACCAGATGGTGTGAATATGATGTCACTGGCAAAAATGATTAACCTCCGTGAACCCAACATCAAAAGATTGAATGCCAGCCATACAAGTGTATTTATCACTCACCGAGGTACCCACTGCTTTGCATTAGTCATATTACTTTTGATCAAAATATGTTGCAAGAAATTAAAGCTGGAGAAACAATGTGAACGGAGCCTCCCTTCACTAAAAGCATATCATTTCTTTTGCATAAGGTGAAGCTCTAGATATTGAATCTTCTTCTCCACTGAAAATTCTTTTAAAGTTGAATCACAGTATCTGCCTTAAAGGGGTTCAAATATTTTAGAAATGCATTTTCAAAGGAAAGTTAAATATATATTTTCTTCCGTTCTTTCCCTCGTTCGTTCTTCAGTTAACTTCATGTAGCAGCATCTAATGCAGCTTTGCTGACCCTCCTGACAGTTTTGAAGCTGGAAGGTATTCATCTGCTTCCACGGACCCAGCAACATCTCGTTGGCAGAGAACACAGCCCTTAGAATTCATGCTTACATTTCTCGAAAGGTGTAAGTGGCCAATAAGCAGATAAATGATAGGATCATAAGCATATATGAAATATATGAAAGCCATATGATTATATTTGCGAATGAATAGGGACACAGAATTGTACTATACTTTAAATTTCGTGTAATAAACTGCATTATATTTTTCATTGCTATTCATTTCACAATGTATTAGGAATTTTATCAAGGCAGTATCATTTTATCAAGGCAGTATCATTCTGAATGTTAGCTAACTCTTTCTAGACTGTTGCTGTTGGGGGTCACATAGTTGGCTCCGGTTCATAGTGACCCCTGGATAACTGAATGAAACTTTGCCCCTCCTGCATCATCCAGCCAACTCTTATCAACTCTTAACAAAGGGATGGCACGATGCACCCGGAGTGTTCCTGGATTGATTTCTTAGTTGGGCCTAGTTAGAAGGCTGATGTAGATGTAAGCATGATTGGAGTGCTGAATTAGTGCATGCTAGAAGTAGGCAATCAAAAAGGGGAAAAAGACAACCAGAAATATAAAGGGAGAAAAATATCAAAGGGAAGAGAGCATCAAGCATGATATCAAGGTTTTTAGCGTGGGAGAACAGAACATCCTTTTATCTGGAAATCTGACAGAGAGCATAACTCACAGTTACAAACTCATGAATGTTATGAATAGAGTGAGCATGGTAACACCAGTCCAAATCCCAAGACTCTCTCTGTCCTTTGAAGTTTGAAAGAAGTAGCTTTGGTTAAATCTTCATGTTCTTAGTGACATTACTAAGGAAAACAGCAGAAGAACCAAGAGACGCTAGGACCATGCAAAGCATCAGAAGGGGAAACACACGTGAACTGTGAAAGGAATAGAACACAAAAGCGTTCCAATTCTTGATTCAGGAGTTTCAGTCACGATTATCTCAAAAGCTTTAAGCTGTGTAAACGTAAGCTGAAATCTGTTTCTGAGCCTATCATTCCTGACTACAACGAACAAAAATATATTAGCATCTACTTACTACTTTAAAAATTTCTCACAAAGTATATGGTTGGGGCCTCCCCCACCCCTACTTGTTATTTAACATGGAAATAAAGTTTCCTGAAGATATCACAGAACATTTACTATTTAAGAGTTTAAGAAGAAAGACTAATAGTAAAATTTCTGTTTAGAGAGGTGTTAGGGAGTCAGCGTGGACACACAACCAGATGGCCTGGATCGAATCTTGTCTCGGTTCCTTATTTTTCTCATAGGAAACTCAATTCATATTTCTGCATCACACATAATTCATTTGTATATTGAGATGGTAATAATACTTCATGAGGAATGAGTTAATACATATACAAAAGGGTACCCAACTCTCCCCAAAAAAGTTCCACTGGGCCGAGCTTTTATAGTGTGCACTTTTCCTGCTAGGCAAGCAAGAACAGACTCGCAGATTTGACAAATGTATTAATGGAATGGAGAGTACTTTGAAGGTGATAAGATTGTTTGGTAAAATTATATACAAAGCTGAGGATGGGGTATAGTTCCGTTTTGTGGGGATACCCCCTCATGTAGAATGTATAAACCAATGGTGGACTTGAGCAGCCTCCCACATAGCTAATGAAGTCTTCTCCCAAATCCAGTACAATGACATGGCCAAAGACATTATGTTTCCCTTCCCCGAAATCCGACTGTCCCCCAGGGATGGAGTCTCATATTCTGTGGGACGTTATATGGACAGCACCAGAGCTGGTGTCACACAGAGGTATGCCAGGGCTATAAAGCCTGTTTAGTTGTAATAAAAGTTTAAATTAAAATTTAAAAAGCTGATTGTTTCCCAGCATACAGCCAGCCTTAGACCATAGTGTGAGTTAAGAAAATGCTTATGATTTTTACTACTGTATTTGTGTTCAAGTTGTTATTACTATAGCTTATTAAATGGACCTAATTTTCCTAAGAATTTATTAGTCTTCATTCCTCTAGTGGAAACCAGTCAATATGAACTCAAATGTTCACAGAAGGCAGGGCACTGAGATCTCCAACGACGACCTCCTGGAGCAAAGAATATCAAACTCACACCAGTCCAAGGGCCACTGCTACAAGGTTGAGGTCAGACATGCTTGTATCTTCCATGGCACTCTATTTCTCTGACAGATCACTAATACATTGCAGGAGCCACACAGAACCCCCAAAACAATACTCAAAATTATAGCGGTTTACAAGGAAATCCCCACCACTTGTTGCACTTGGCCATACTGTAATGGCATGCATGTTACTGGTCTGCTGGATCCCACTGCCCCGGCATTTCAAACACTAGCAGGGTAATCCAATGTGAACAGGTTTCAATGGCTCTTCAAGATTAAGAACAGATTATGAAGAAGGAAAAGGTTATCCACATCTTAAGGATTGGCTGTTGAGAAGCTGAAGAATCACAGTAGAATATTGTCAGAAAAACTGCCAGAAGATGAGGCCTTCAGTGTGGAAGACACTGAAAATACAACCGAGGAAGAGGTAGCTCTTCAAAGTAGAGTGGACCATAATGATGTGCACAGAACAAAGCATTCCAGCTTTGCTTGGGTCATGACTGTTCTGTCTGTGACAGGATAATATCTATAAGCATACAAGAAAATCCAGTGAATACAACTATTATTCAATTTATACACCAACCACTATAGCTAGTGATGGCAAAACTGAAGAATTCTAACACCTTTTCAATCTGACATTGATGAAGCATGAAATCAAGATGCATTGATAACTAGTGATGACAGCAATGCAAAAGTTGGAAACAAAGAGAAATTAACAGTATTTGGAAAAATTTTTCCTGACAAACAACTTTTTCATAGCAAATGCTTTTTTTCAACAACATAAATGGTAACGACATACAGAACCTTGCCAGATGGAATGCATAAGAATCATACTGACTACATCTGTGGAAAGACATGATGGATAAGGTCGATTTTAACAACCAATACCAGTCCAAGGGCTAACTGTGAAATATACCATCAATTGCTCATATGTAAATTCAGGTTGAAGTGGAAGAAGACTGAAGCACATTCACAATAGTTGACATACAACCTTGACCAATGAACACAAATGATAAAGAATACCTATGGAGCTGTAGGACGACAAGAACATCACACATGAAGAATACAAAAGGCCATTAAGAAGTTGAAAGATTCTCACCACCACCCCACCTTTGTTGTTGGAGACCTGGTCTCCTCTGTCCTTGACGGTCACCTATGTTGGTGTGCTGCTTCCGTGTGGGCTCGGTTGCTTCTGGGCTAGATGGCCGCTTGTTTGCTTTCAAGCCTTTAAGTCCCCAGACGCTATATCTCTCAGTAGCCGGGCACCATCAGCCTTCTTCACCACACTTGCTTATGCACACTTTCGTCTTCAGCGATTATGCGAGGAAGGTGATCACACAATGATTGTTTTTGTTCCTTTGTATCTGCTACATGGTCCATTCAACACCTTGTATTCGCTTAGGCCGTGTGCTTCTTCTCTGTGGGCTTTGTTGCTTCTGAGCTAGATGGCCGCTTATTTGCCTTCAAGCCTTTAAGACCCCAGACGCTATATCTTTTTGATAGCCGGGCACCATCAGCTTTCTTCACCACATTTGCTTACACACACGTCTGTCTTCAGTGATCATGTCGGGAAGATGGGTCTCCTGCAATGACTGTTTAGCAGGGCGAGGTGCTATTGTATTGGGGGATTATGCATGAGGAGGCCCAATGTCCATCTGCTACCCTACTACTGAACCTATAAATATATGCATATAAATCTATTGCCCCCATAATCATAAATATATTTACATATGTACATGTCTGTATTTAGGCTTCTCTGTATGCACTTTGCCTCCTACTCCTTTCCTCTATTTCCTTTCACTTTCCTCCCGACCCATTACCTTGTTTAGCCTTCATTCTGGTTTCAGTAATTCCTCACAGTTACCTTGCTCTTGGTCACTCCCTACCAGTCCTCCCCTCCCCTCCCTCCTCTGGTTTTGAACCACTCGCTGTTCCCTTGTCCCTGTGTTGGGCGACACCTCCTCCCTTCCCCTACCTCCCACGCTCTCATGTCCCTCCAGGACCGTTGGTCCTGGTGTTTTCTTCTCTCATTATTTGTCCAGCCTATCTTGTCTAGGTGGACCTGCTGACATAGTAATATGTGCATACAAATGCATATGACTTTGACTGCGCCCAAGTGGCACATAAGAACATGGCTTTGACAGAAGCAACATCGACACGCTGATAAGCAGAAAAGCCACTAACATACAAAATTTACAAGGTAAAAAACAAAACAAATTTAAAAAAGGTGGGGTGGTGGTGAGAATCATATCACCGTGAAAGAGGGGGAGTGTGTGATGGGGACCCAATGCCCATCTGTAGACAGCTGGACACTCCTTCCAGAGGGGTAGCGAGGAGGAGATGGGTCACTCAGGGTTCAGTGTAGCAACAATGAAACTCAAAACCTTCCTCTAGTTCCTGAACGCTTCCTCCCCTCCCAATCATCATGACCCCAATTCTACCTTGCCTTGCGGACCTGGTTGTACCAGAGGATGTACAGGGGTGCAGTGGGGATCTGGAGGCACAGGGAATCTAGGACAGACGAACCCCTCAACACCAGCGGTGGGAGTGGCGACACCAGGAGGGAAGGGGGTGTAGAAAGGGAGAACCTATCTTGGAGATCTATGTGTAACCTCTCTGGGAGATGGGCAATGGGGAGGCGGGTGAGGGGAGACGCCGGGGAGTGTAAGATAAGATATAATAATTATTTATAAACTATCAAGGGACCAGGGGTAGGATCGGCAAGGGAGGGGGATGGGGGGAAAAAGGGAAACCGAGCTGATTCCAGGAACCCAAGTGGAAGGTGAATTATGAGAGTGACGAGTGCAACGAATGTATAAGGGTGCTTTGCTCAATTGATGTATGTACAGACTGTGATAAGAGCCTTATGAGCCCCAATAAAAAGATTTAAAAAAAAAGAAGTTGAAAGAATGAAAAGACCAAAGTGGATGTCAGAAGACACTCTAAAACATGTTCTTGAATGTCGAGTAAAGCAAATGAAAGAAATGATAAATTAGGAGAGTCAAACAGAAATTTTCAAAGGGCAGCTCAAGAGGGCAAAGCAAAATACTACAATGAAATGTGAAAATATATAGAGTTGGAAAGCCAAACAGAACATGATGAGCATATCTCAATCTGAAATTACTGAAGAAAAATTTCAAGCCTGGAGTTGCAATACTGAAGGATTCTACACAAAATAATGATGCTGGAAGCCTCAAAAGAAGATGGAAAAATTCAGAGTCACTGCACCAAAAATAACTGGTAAGCATTCCATCAGTTTAAGAGGCAGCATATGACCAAGAACTGACGGTATTGAAGGAAGAAGTCCAAACTGCACTGACGGCAGTAGCACAGCAGTTCTCAACCTGTGGGTCGTGACCCCCTTGAGATCGAATGACCCTTTCACAGGGGTCGCCTAAGACCACATTTCTGATGGTCTTAGGAACCGAGACGCAGCTCCTCCCTCTATCCATCTCCAGGCGGGCCCACCCACATGCAGATACGCCCACATACGGGGTCACCATAACAGGAGGAACTGTGTAAAGGGTCGCAGTGTTAGGAAGGTTGAGAACCACTGCATTAGCAAAATACAAAGCTCCAGGAATTGAGGGAATACCAACGCAAGTGTGTTCAACAAGTCAATCAAACACTGGAAGCGTTCATTTCTGTAAGCCAAGGTATTTGGAAGACAGCTACCTGGCCCAACGGCAGGAAGAGGTCCATATGTGTGCCCATTCCAAACAAAAATGACCCAACAGAATGTAGAAATTATTGATCAGTATCATTAATATCAACATACAAGCAACAATTTAGCTGAATGTAGCAACAATTGCAGCAGTAAACTGACAGGTAGCTGCTAGAAATTCAAACTTCATTCAGAAGAAGACATGGCACAAGGAGTATCACTGCTGATATCAGAATGCTAGAATGATGTTTACTTGTGTTTTACCGACTAGGCAGAAGCATCCAACTGTGTGGATCATAAGAAATTAGGGAGAGCACTGAGAATAATGGGAATTCCAGAATACTTCAAAACTTGTACATGAACCAAGAGGCTCTTGTTCAAATGGAGCAAGTGAATTCTTTTTTTTTGAACAAGGGAATACTACATGGTTTAAGATCAGGAAAGTTGTATCTTTTTGCCAAACTTATTCAAGCTGTGTGCTCAGCAAGTTAGCCAAGCAATGGAGCTGTCTGGAAAAGAACATGACATCAGGGTTGAAGGAAGGCTTACTAGCCTGTGATAAGCAGTTGACACAACCTTACTCACAAATCCGGCTGGACCAGAGGATGTACACTGGTAGAGATAGGAACTGGAAACACAGGGAATCCAGGACAGATGATCCCTTCAGGATGAGTAGTGAGAGTGGCGATACCAGGATAGGGGAGGGAAGTTGAGGGAGGAAAGGGAAACAGATTACAAGGATATATAACCTCTTCCCTGGGGGACAGACAGCAGAGAAGTAGGTGAAGGGAGACATCGGATGGTGTAAGCTATGACAAAATAATAATAAATTAAATTGAAAAGTAAAAGGAAATAGAGGAAAGAACTAGAAGGTAAAGGGCATTTGTGGAGGTCTAGATGCACGTATGTACTTATGTAAATATGCTTATTTATGATGATAGGGAAATGGAGCTCTGTGCATATAGTGATAGGCTTACTATTAAGGTAGCAGATGGACATTGGGCTTCCACTCAAGTACTCCCTCAATTTAAGAACACTTTGTGCTATTAAACTATTAAACTCACCTTCCCTACATGATCGCTGAAGACAAAACAGGTGCATAAGCAAATGTGGTGAAGACAGCTGATGGTGTCCAGTTAACAAAAATTATAGCATCTGGGGTGTCTTAAAGGCTTGAAGGTAAATAAGCGGCCATCTAGCTCAGAAGCAACAAAGCCCACATGGAAGAAGCACACCAGCCTGTGAGATCACAAGGTGTCGATAGGATCAGGTATCAGGCATCAAAGAACAAAAAAAGTCATATTGTGAATGAGGGAGAGTGCAAAGTGGGGACCCAAAGAATGAAAAATAATTCCAATGAAAAAGCTATGGGAAGGATATACACCACATAAACTGAGATAATCAAAACAACACAATCAACCAAACTCGTTCAAATCTTAAAGAGAAAGTAAGCTCTGATACAAGAAACAGAAAACCAAACCAAACTCACTGCCATTGCACTGATTCTGACTCCTAGTGACCCTAGAGTACATAGCATAACTGCCCCTGGGGGTTCCTGTGATTGAATCTTGTTTTCCTTTTTAACAGTTTTAGTGACATAATTCACATATCATATAATTCATTGGTCCAATCATATTAAAAAGAGTTGTGCAATTACCATAATTTTAGAACATTTTCTGATTTTTGGTACTCATTTTAGCTCCTCCTTTCCCCCGACACCTTCCCTGCCACAACCCCAAGACACTAATAATCCAGTTACTGTCTCTCTAGTTACCTCATATACAGAAAAAGCTATAAAATAAAATTAAAAATCCAACTACAATAACAAAAACTTTTCAATAACAAAGAAAGCAGAAAACATAAAAAAATTTTGAACAAAATTAAATGGATCAGAAGGAAGATCAAATGATAAGGTGCTAACTTTTACCCTAAGTCTGCAATTAACCACTTTCCAATGCACTTCTTTGTCAGACAGCAAAGATGGTCACGTCCCTGGTACAGTCAGAAGAGATTCACTGGAGGCTTCCTTCACAGGGGGCCCTGCACTTAGACTACAGGCTCTCACTTGTCACTTCTAGCCTTCGTCAAACCAGGCGCTCAGAACTGAAGCTCTAATACTGTTCCTCACTCCAGTTTTAGATTTTATTATTTTAATCCTTGGATCACACAGTCTGGTGTGTTTCTGACAAAGTAGACTTGGTTGACAACGTACTTAGATGGCTGCTTGTTTTAAGACAAAACTTTAAGATCCCAGATGCTATTCTTCTGATAGCTTGGCACCATCTGATTCCTTCACCACACTTTGCTATAGCGCCCATTATCTTCAGTGATCTCTTCAAGAGAACAAGTACCAAACGGGGCCACATCATAAGAACTAATTGTTTTTAAGTTAGGGTAATGATTAAGTGAGGGCTCAAAATCATTCCCATGTCTATGGTTTACATACGCCCCGTTTCACTTTAGATACATCACTATCATTTAAAATACAAAACGTTAAAATCATCCCCATGAAGCATATGGTAATTCTATTGAGAGGATCATTAACTTAGCCAATGGTACAAAATGTAAAACACTATTCACAAAAGTTAAGTATATATATATAAACAGCTTTTTAGGCCAAGATATATGGACTGTCGATTTGCACAGATTAAAAACTTAAGTAACTGGATACTATTTATACAAACCATGAAGATTAGAGAGCGAAACTTTCAATAACACCCATTAACAAAGGCAGAACTATGTCTATTTGGCTAAAGCATGGCATAAAAAGGCAAAGAGAGTATGAAAATAGCAAATTGATGGTAGTCTTAAGTATCCATTTATAGGGCACTCTCAAAGCAAGAGACGGAAACCCAAAGCCAATGACTTCGCAATCCATAACCTTGGGACAGTAGTCATCTCCTTCTTCTCACGTGTGGCTATTTCAGCCTTACTTCTAAAGCAGTTCCTTGTACCTGCTATGGGAGTGTGTAAGGTAAAGTCCAGTTTACTTAGTGGGGTTTCCAAATCGGATCCTTCAGGTGTGGCCTAAGAATGATATTGTACACCTGAAAAGGACAGAGTCCAAATGGGACTGTAAATCTTTACAGGATTAGAAAGATTTAGCTTTCTTCCATGGGACAGCTGGTGGTTTCAAACTGCTGACCCCATGGGTTAGCCCAGCATATAACCCACTATACCACCAGGGCTCCATCAGAAATTTCACCTCAGAATTCTGCTTACCTTGATATAAAATGATCAAAGAGGAAAGTGAGCTTACACTTCACCAGATTAAAAATAGAATCAGAGGGCACATGTAGTCAACTATCTTACATCCAGTCATAAACGGTAATCTCTACTTTTCTTCTTGATGGGAAGGTTTTCTGGTCTGTTTTTCATAGGAAAAAAAGTCAGATTACAGTTTGCACTGTCAACTTACTCTAGAAAATCTAGCCACTCCGCATTGCAGTCAAGGATCAGCTGCTCCCGGAGCTGATTCAGATGTCGGTAATGTTCCACAATAAAAGGAGAATGGAAGCGGCTCACGGCTTTTGTGCTAGAGAGAAGAAAACAGACATAGGAAGTCAAGGTTATAAGGAAATCGGCCATGCCATCACTTCAAATATCCAAAGTAGCTATTTGTTATTCTCTGATGAACTTTGAAAGTAAACATCTGGAAACAGAGAACGTTTTCTAATTATGATACTGAATTCTATTGCTCCCAAAGATCTTTATGGTAAATAAAGTACTTAAGTTCGGATGACTTTGTTCAGGAAGCTGTCCAAATGCATTTCAAATCATATCCTCATGACCAAGTCAGAGTTTAAAATCTTTATTTCATAAGCAGGAAGCTATTTTTTTTAATTATACTCAATGAAAATGTTTTTTAAAAAAGAAAGAAAGATCAGAACAAATATGACAAAATGAACTCTCACAAAGCTGGGAGGCAGATACCTGGGAACTTCCAATTACCCTTTATATTTTTACTCTTCTACGAATGAAGCATTCCAATTACAAAACAGAAAGACTCAGAATTCAGATGAAGAGGCTTCCATCAGAATCTAACTGTAACTTCACTGTGGACTTGGAGATGTCACCTGCTCCTCTTCTAAGATTGAGGTGGATAATCGTGACCACCTTCATCCAGAAGCCACTGAGCACAGACGGAAATGTGTGGGTCCGCCGGCAGAGTCTCTGGTCCCTGGACACAGAGGGAAATGTGTGGGTTCGCCGGCAGAGTCTCTGGTCTCTGGACACAGAGGGAAATGTGTGGGTTCGCCGGTAGAGTCTCTGGACACAGAGGGAAATGTGTGGGTCCGCCGGCAGAGTCTCTGGACCAAAGCTCTGACTACTGCCACACTACTATTTACAAGAATTGGGACTAGTGAGACAAGAGGAAAGAAAAAGGAAATAGAGAAAAGAACTAGGAGAGGCAAAAGACATATATAGAGGTCTAAATGCAGGCATGCATATATGTAAATACATTTAAATATAATGATAGGGGAATAGATCTATGTACATTTATTGATTTATAAAGTATTAAGGCAGCAGATGGACATTGGGCCTCCATTCAAGTACTCCCTCCACGCAAAAACACTTTTTTCTACTAACCCAGCACTCTGTGATGTTCACGTTCCTGACAGGATCACTGAAGACAAATGTGTGCATAAGCATATGTGGTGAAGAAAGCTGATGGTGCCCAGCTATCAAAAGATAAAGTGTCTGGGGTCTTAAAGGCTTGAAGATAAACAAATGGCCATCTAGCTCAGAAGCAACAAAGCACACATGGAGAAAGCACACAAACCTGTGTGATAAAGAGTTGTCGATGGGACCAGGTATCAGGTATCAAAGACCCAAAGCAAAACAAAAAAAATCATATTGATGTGAATGAGAGGGAGTGCAGAGTGGAAACTCAAGGCTCATCAGTAGTCAATCGGACATCCCCTATCAGAAAGGACATAAGGAAGAGACGAGCCAGTCAGGGTGCAGTATAGCACTGACGAAACACACAACTTTCCTATAATTCTTTAATTCTTCCCTCCCCCCCCAATTATTATGAGCCCAATTCTACCTTACAAATCTGGCTAAACCAGAACATGTACACTGGTACAGATAAGAGCTTGCAACACAGGGAATCCAGAACAGATAACCCCCTCAGGACTAGGAGAGTAAGGGAAAGGGGGGAGGAGTAAGGGAGAACCAATCACTATGATCAACATATAACTCTCTCCCAGGGGGATAGACAACAGAAAAGTGGGTGAAAGGAGACAGCGGTCAGTGTTAGACATGAAAAATATTTTTATAAATTATCAAGGGTTCATGAAGGAGGGTGGGGGAGTGAGGAAAAAAATGAGGAGCTGATACTTTCAAGTAGAAAGAAAATGTTTTGAAAACGATGATGGCAACAGATGTGTAACAGATGTGCTTGACACAATGGATATATGTGTAGATTGTGATAAGAGCTGTAAGAGCCCCCAATAAAATGATTAAAATTAAATTAATAAAAGAATTGAGCCATATAGACATGTGTCCTCTAAACATAGATTTCCCTGTCTTTAACGGGCAGCACATAGAACAGAATGGTTATGCAGGCGGCGGGGCGGTTGCGATGGCTGCTGACATGTCACCATGATGAGGTCTCCAAAAGATGAGGGCAGTGTTGAGGGATAAACTGGTGACAGAGTGTACCCTAACCTTTTACATTTTTGGCCTTTAACAAGTCAAGTCACTGGACTGCTGTGACTAAACCACTGTTGTGGGCCTTTCACATTCCCGATTGGGCTGATGAAGCTCTGATACATGCTTGTCACGGCCCCGATGGCCAAACATCACATAAAGAATCGCAAGGAACCTTCCCTAAACCATCTGATTTGTTCACTCAATTTCATTACTGACTGCTGAAAAGAGGCTAACACTGATTTATAGTTTGCTTGTTGCTTTCAAACCCCATCATCGTGATTTCTATGCAAACATATTTATTATAGCTCTCTCTTCTGGCAAAACTGTTTAGAGAGACAGTTGTTATTGTTCCAGGTTCACTAAAATGATTTTTATCAATTTATCTTCGTAACACATATTTCCACTCATCAATTTTAGTATAGGACATGTGTAAATAAGGAATGCCTGCAGAGGGAGCACAATTATCTCCTAAAATCAACACTACCCAAACTAAAATATCTACACCTCTGGACGCACAGACAGAGGAAAAGAACTTTAGAACTAAAAGGAGCCCTGGTGGTGCAGTGGTTACATGATGGGTTGCCAACCTGAAGGTCAGCAGTTCGAAACCACCAGTCGCTCCTCGGGGAAAAGGTGAAGATTTCTGCTACCCATAAAGTATTGCAGTCTTGGAAACCCACGGGGCATTCCTACCATGCTCTACAGGCTCATTATGAGTTGCAATTGGCTCAGTAACAATGAGTTTCATCTCTTAAGCACTAAGAGCCATGCTTATGCCTTCAAAATCTTCTGCTGGCAGCAAGGGATAATAATTTCTTTCTTAAATTAAAATAATAAAAGCATTATTCACACATCATGTCAAGCTATTTCTTCATCCTCAGCGTAGAGTTCCTGAACACCGCACCAGTTATTTCCCAGTCCCTCGTCTATCTTAGGCAAATGCTATCGTTGTCACTTCAGACTTATGAGAAACAGTAGTAATTAATATTCCACAAGGAGCCCTCCTCCTCTCGGGGATTCATGTCTAACCAAGGAGAAAGGGCAGAGTCTCGATGTAGCTCTCTAATTCTGTTTTTTGATTAATTTAGTTTCATCAATTCATGATACAACATACAAAATAGAAGATGTAAAACAAACCAACCCAAACTATTATATCGATGTGCCATGGAAAGCATTAAGAATAGGGGAATCCAGGGCTCAGTGAGGTAGAAAATGAAACTTCAGCTTCTTAAAAGAAATGTCAGGCAGAGCATTCATCCAGAAGTTCAAGCAACCAAATTAATCTTATAATTGAAGGTTCCCCAGTTTCCCCACTCCCCGCCCCACTTACACTGAACTATAAGACTAAAACACCAATTTATAAAACAAGAAAATAAATACATGAAAATAGAGTAACTTTTTAAAAGGCAATGATAAAAATATTATCTCTTTGGCTAAGAATTTTTAAGAAAAATCACACAGGGGGAATCAACTGCTTTAAACTTCAAGAGAGCGGCTACTATCAGTCCAGTACAGAGATGTCATGACAGTTTATGTTAATAAGGAGAAACAAGTCTTTTCAGACCTACCTTCCAACCTTCACCCAATCAGATGGTATACACGACAGAGCAGAATTCTTCATTTCAATCATAAACTAAAAGAAATTCAAAGAAACAATTATTTCATTGACTCATTATTTTACTTTCTTGTTTTCTCTAAACTATTAACACTTTGATAAATATTTGAAATCTGAACATTCTTAATAAATCTGGGGTGCAATGTATATATACATACATACACACAAACAGCCAAATATTACCAATTAGTATTTTAATACTTGGGATATAGTTTGCAATGAGCAAGATACCTGTAATAAGGAATATAACTTGGCGTTTCCATGTTAATAAATGTTGCCAACATAATATGGTTGCTGACTTTTCCTTAACAACAGATCTTATTTAAGGATTATTACTCGGATAATGAGTCAGTGGTCAGTGATGCAACTACTGGTCAAAAGGTTGGGAGTCTGAACCCACCGAGGCGGGACAGCACGGTCCAAGGACCTGCTTTGTCAAGACCATGGCCTCGGAAACCCGGCACACACAGGCTCACCATGAGCTGGAATCAACTTTGACAGCAACTAACAGCAACACAGACTTGGGTGATAAGATTAAATCTCCAAACACAGAAAAATATTCAATGATTCCATGAATAAACGTTTTAACAGTTGCAGATTCAGTCCCTGCCCCTTTCTCTTTTGATCCAGAGGCAGAGCCCCTGCATGCAGACATAGGAAGAAAACATAAATAGCTCCCTCAACTGCTGCGAGGGAGCGAGTTCTCTCTGTAGGAAGGTTTCCCCTCAGCTTCCCCTAGTCTGAACTTTGCACTCAGGAGATTCCTTTAGCTCTGCACACCTTTTTTCTGAGGTCAGCCAGGACACACACACGAAGTCAAGTTTTTCTGTCGCATTTTTAATTTAAGTATGTGTCTGGATCATCTCAATGTACTCCACGTTTTGTATTATCACAATCAAATTTGTTTTATCTACAATAACAACAATTTAAAACATCCTGGGTGGCACGGAATCCAGGGGGGCTATGGCTGACACCAATTTGGAGGTGGTTACTAGAAAGTTTTTACTTGTTTTAGTTTTATAACAGTTCCAGTAACTCTGACTAGTATCACCCTGGTTCCTGCATTTGCATTTCCATTAATCGAAACACTGTAGTTTTTACATTCATTGTAGCAGAAATTAATGGTTAATTTTACACATCTTCATTCTTAAAAAAACATTTGAGAACCAATGAAGTCCTCTTACATTCACAATGATGTCCTCTTGAATTTTAAATCTGCCAGACACAAACAGTTAATTTGGAAAAGGGGACCATAAAAGTCCCTCTGGGTCCCCATCACATGCTCACCTCATTCACAATGATATGATTTCCAGACCTCCCCCCCACTACCCCTCGGCCTTTGGTGCTTGAAACCTGGTCCCCTCAGCCCTTGATGATCACACATGTTGGTGTGCTGCTTCCGTATGGGCTTTGTTGCTTCTGGGCTAGATGGTCGCTTGTTTACTTTCAAGCCTTTAAGTCCCCGGATGCTATAACTCTCGATAGCCGGGCACCATCAGCCTTCTTCACCACACTTACTTATGCACACATTCGTCTTCAGCATTTATGTAGGGAAGGTGATCACACAATGGTGGTTTTTGTTCTTTGGTGTCTGCTACCTGATCCCTTCAACACCTCATGTTCACTTAGGCTTGTGTGCTTCTTCTCTGTGGGCTTTGTTGCTTCCGAGCTAGATGGCTGCTTGTTTGTCGTCAAGTCTTTAAGACCCCAGATGTGATATCTTTTGAAAGCCGGGCACCATCAGCTTTCTTCACGTTTGCTTATGCACACATCTGTCTTCAGGGATCATGTCGGGAAGGTGGGTATCATGTATTGAGGGAATGCGCACGAGGAGGCCCAATGTCCACCTGCTACCCTACTGCTAAACCTATAAATATATGCACATAGGTCTATTTCCCCCATAATCATAAATATATTTACATATGTACATGTATTTAGGCTTCTCTTTGCCTTTGTCTCCTGCTCCTTTCCTCTATTTCCTTATGCTTTCCTCCTGTCCCACTACCATGTTCAGCCTTCATTCTGGTTACAGTAATTCCTCTGTTACCTTGCCCTTGGTCACTCCCTACCAATCCTCCCATCCCCTCCCTCCACTGGTTTTGAACCACTCATGTTCCCTTGTCCCTGGGTTGGCCAACACCTCCTCTCTTCCCCCACCTCCCACTCTCTCATGTCCCTCCAGGACCGTTGGTCCCATCATTTTCTTCTCACATTGTTTGTCCAGCCTCTTATCTAGGTGGACCTGCAGATATAGTAATATGTGCATAAAAATGGGGATGGCTTTGACAGCACCAAAGTGGCACATAAGAACATGGTGCTGACAGCAGCAACACTGACAAGCTAACAAACAAAAAAGCCACTGATGTACAAAATTTAAGAGAACAAAACAAAAAGGCAGCAAAAAAAAAAAAAGAAAAGACTGTTAGTAGTTCGAGGTCTGTTTGTTGGCCCTTAGGAGTGTTTTCTGGATGAGTCTGATAGGGTGCCATGTCCTCGCCCCAAAGTCCATACTTTATACTCCCTCGGGACCTCCTTGCTGTGTTTCCCCCACCGCTCCATTGCACACCTCCAGTGTTTTGCCTCAGTGTGGTGGGGTCAGCTGAGTCACCCACCCCCCACTGTGTCTCAGGTGCTGTCCCGTGTAGGGCCATGGGTTGGTGCAGGATGTCTGTCGCATCTCACCATGGGGCCAGCTATATGGTCCTCTCTGTACATTGGTCCCTTCAACCCGGGCTATCGTCCTCTACGTTTGGTGGGCCCAGGTATGCTCCGCTCCGTCCCTCCGCCTTCCTTTTGAATGAGGGGAGCACATGATGGGGACCCAATGCCCATCTGTAGACAATTGGAGATCCCTTGCAGAGGAGTAGTGGGGAGGAGATGAGTCACTCAGGGTTCAGTGTAGCAATAAAGAAATTCACAATCTTCCTCTAGTTCTTAAAACACTTCCTCCCCCCCAACTATCATGATCCCAATTCTACCTTGGAAACCTGGTTAGACCAGAGTATGCACACAGGTACAGATGGGATCTGGAAACATAGGGAATCTACGACAGATGAAGCCCTCAGGTCCAAGGGTGAGAGTAGCAATACCGGGAGGGAAGGGGGGGAAGAAAGGGGGAACCGATCTCGGGAACTACATATAACCTCCTCTCTGGGGGATGGGCAACGGGAAAGTGGGTGCAGGGAGACGCTGGGCAGTGTAAGATAAAATAATAATTTATAAATTATTAAGGGTTCATGAGGGAGGGGGGAGTGGGGAGGGACGGGAGGGGGAAAAAGGAAAATGAGCTGATTCCAGGAACCCAAGTGAAAGGCGAATTTTGAGAATGATGAGGGCAATGAATGTGTAAGTGTGCTTTACACAATTGATGTATGTATGGATTGTGATAAGAGTGGTATGAGCCCCAATAAAATGATTTAAAAAAATAAAGCATTCAATTTCCTTTTTAAAAAAAAGTCCCTCTGGGCTTAGAAAAAAGAAACTGAAGAAAAACCCTACAAAACTGCTTTACAAAATTCTACCAAAAACTATTTTAAAGTGTTTTGTGGAACAATCTGTTTGCCTTTTTATAAAAATAATTCTGGGAAGAGCTGCATCGAAGGCAAACAGCAGAATTCTGGAATAGTAATTCTGAACACTGATCCAGAACTGGATCACTAGTATTTCAGAAGGACAAATGCAAACCCAAAAATACCTCACAGTTGGTAGTTGCTGTCTAAGGGGCTGGGTGGTGGTGGGGTGGTCAGGTGTCCGTAAAGGCCCTTTCATCCATGTCTTTGTAACTCCCGCCAAATGAATGGCTAGGACCAAGCGACCAGCGGCAAGAGTGAGTCACACTTACATAGACAGGGCTAGTGGCTTTGTCCTTCCACCAGGTGTAACAGAGAGCACTCCACCTCAGAAGCAGGAAGGGGGAGAGCTGCAGACCCCCAAGCAAGAAGAGGCACCAGTGGAACACGTGCAAGATTCCAATCTTATGTGGCGGAGGCAGAGGCCACACGGTACCATGATCGTGTGACAGAGTTCAACAGAGTCCAAGGGGCCTGGCATTCCTGTGTGCTAGAGAGTAGAACTGTTCCATAGAGCTTTATTGGTTGTCAACTTTACAAAAGCAGACCACCGGATAATTCTCCCACTGCACCAGGGAATGGATTCAAACCACCTACCTCTAAGTTAATAGTTGAGTGCAAACCATAGAGGACAATAAATGCTCTTAGTGTCAGAGAAGCCAACAAGGACTCCTTGTTAAAACCTGGAGATATGTCCTCAGGCAGAGACTGGTCCCCTGTGCCCTCTTTTACCTTGAAGTCAACTAGAAGTGTTTCTTCTCCCTGGTGTTGCAGTGGCAATGCGCTCAACTGCCAACCAAAGGGTTGACGATTCAAACTCACAGTCATACCACGAGAGTGAGACGAGGCTGTTGCTGCCGCAACGATTTACAGCCTCAGAAACTCGACGGAGCAGTTCTACTCTGTCCTACAAGGTTGGATTGAGTCCATATTGACTTGACAACGGTGAGTTTTTAATAGAAGAAAAAAATTCTTTGGGTCTCTACTCTGCACTCCCCCACTCATTCACTGTGGTAAGATTTTTTGTTCTTTGATGCCTGATACCTGATCCCTTCGACACCTCATGATCACACATGCTAGTGTGCTTCCTCCATGTGGGTTTTGTTGCTTCTGAGCTAGTTGGCCGCTTGCTTACCTTCAAGCCTTTAAGACCCCAGATGCTATATCTTTGGATAGCCGGACACTGTCAGCTTTCTTCACCACATTTGTTTATTCACCCGCTTTGTCTTTAGCGGTTCTGTAGGGAAGGTGAGCACCACAGAATGCCAATTTAATAGAAGAAATTAATATTGCATTGAGAGAGTACTTGAGTGGAGGCCCAATGGCCTTCTGCTACCTTAATACTAAACCTATAAATATATGCACATGGATCTATTTCCCTACTAATATATAAATATATTTGCTATGTACATGTCTTTATCTAGACCTCTATACATGCCCTTTGCCTCCCAGCTCTTTCCTCTATTTCCCTTGACTTTCCACCTGTCCCACTATCATGCTCAGTCCCCACCAGGGATTCAACAATTCCTCTTTGTTACATTACCCTTGATCATGCCCTACCAGGCCTCCCACACCCTCCTCACCACTGATTTGGATCACTTGTTGTTCCCTTGTTCCTGGGTTTGTTAACACCACTACCTTCACCCCACCTCCCCCTCTCCCATGTCCCCCAGAAATGTGGGTCCCGTTCTTTTATACTCCAGATTGTTCATCCAGCCTATGTTACTTAGATAGACCTGTGGAGATAATAACATGCACAAAAGCAAGACCGAGCAAAACTGAGTAGCAACATACAACAAAACAACAGCAACAACAAATCAATGTCAAAAACCAAAACACAATAAGGAAGAAAAGCTTGTAGTTAGTTCAAGGATTGTTTGTTGGCCTTTAGGAGTGTTTTCCAGTCCAGTGTGTTGGGGCACCATGCCCTGGCTCCAAAGTCCACCTTCAGCCTTCCCGGGGACCTCGCTGCTCCATTCCCTTGCTGTTCTGTTGCACCCCCTTAGTGTTTTGCCTCGGTGTGGTGGGATTAGATCAGGTGCAATTCCCACACTGTGTCTCTGGTGTTGTCCCCTGTAGGATTATGGGTCAGTGAGGGGCGCCATGTCTCATAGTGGGGCGGCCATGTGGTCCTCTCTGTGGACTGGTTGCTCTAACTGGGAACATCATTTTCACGGCCTGGTGGGCCAGGATGTGCTCCACTCTCTCCTACTCCCCCTTGATCTGCATTCATGTGCTCCAATCAGATATGTCCCTGTCCCGGAACTGCAGATTCAATGCAGTCCTTTGAAATAAATTCTTCTGGGGGGAGGGTGCTCCCCTCCCCTCCACTATCATGATCCCAATTCTACCTTGCAAGTCTGGCTAGACCAGAGGATGTACACTGGTACAGATAGGAATTGGAAACACAGGGAATCCAGGGCAGATGATCCCTTCAGGACCAGTGGTATGAGTGGCAATACTGGGAGGGAAGAGGGAGGGTGGATTGGAAAGGGGGAACCGATTACAAGGATCTACATGTGACCTCCTCCCTGGGGGAGGGACAACAGGAAAGTGGGTGAAAGGAGACGTTGGACAAGGCAAGATATGACAAAATAATAATTTATAAATTAACAAGGGTTCATGAGGGAGGGGGAGCGGGAAGGGAGGGGGAAAATGAGGGCCTGATGCCAGGGACCTAAGTGGAGAGCAAATGTTTTGAGAATGATAAGGGTAACGAATGTACAAATTTGTTTTACATAATTGATGTACATATGGATTGTGATAAGAGTTGTATGAGCCCCTAATGAAACGATTAAAAATAAATAAATAAAAATAAAATAGCAAAAAAAAATCAGTCGAGTGAAATGGAGAAGTAAGCTCCTTCTCCCATATTAGATTACAAAAGAAATTTGGTTGAGTTAATTCATTTTTTAAAAAAATTCTCAATCACAAATTCTCAGAATGAGCAGGCAGCCCTTTGGTTTCAGGACTGTATGGCTAATAAAAAGGAAACACACTAAAGCAGGAAGTCAGCCTGCATGTTTAACATCTTAGAAAATTCTCACAATGGTGTCTTTTGGTTCTGGAGGTCCAGATGGTGTGTGTCGGACAGTGATTGATGCGAGAAGTTGGCCTTGCTTAGCATAAACAACCTCCCATAGTCTGCTCTTGGGGCCCAATTCTCTCTTATGAAATGTCGGAGATATTGCTACTGTGACTATAGTCTGGGGTATTCCTAGGCTGTCAACCTTGCAGGGCTTGCTGAAATTCATAACTCACTCCCGAAACTGCTTTCTGCCACGCCACTTTAACACAGTGCTGCCCCTTCCCTCTTTTCTGTCTCTCATGCAAGAATTTTCAACTACTTGTAATTTCGAGTATTTATCAGCGAACACGCTCCACATTTTACACCTACTAACCAGGTACTTGATTGTGCTGCAGGCTATGAATTCAAACATTTTAATTTTTCTAAAAAATTTCCCCAAACTACTGATTTGCTTTTACTCCTCAGAATAAGCTATAAGAACACTGCACCAAATATAGTTTGTTCATCTATTCCGTAATTGACTCAAGGCGAGAAGCTAAGTCTTTATATATGTAAAAGAGGTGGAAATTGTCACAGAAGCAGAATTTGTTTGATTTTTACATCAGATACTGCTTCTGTAAAAACCAAGCAAGTTCCTGTTGTTCTTAATTTTCTCCTAAACAAATACTTTCAGAATCAGAGACAATAAACGCAAACCCACTGCCATCGGGTTGCTTCCGGCTCACAGTAACCTGATGTATGGTTCCAAGGGTGTACAACCTGATCTTTCTCCCACGGGTTTGAAAGGCCCACCTTGTGGTTAGCAGCCCAACTCATAATTCACTATGCTACTACAGGCGTTTCCTCTGAATCTGGTGAAGGCATACAAAATAAGAACACGATTTAGCATCCTCCCTAATTATCTATAAACCAATTAGTCAATCCCTGCGCTGTGCTTTCCATTAAAAATCAATACAACAGTGATAATAAGTAACCAATTTACTATTCCTTATGAATCCAAGGTAATTTTCTACTCTTTTTATGTGAAAATTGTTAATATTTGAGGCCTTACCTGAATCACATTATTTTCAATTGCCTCATATGATTAGGGATGTTGGAAAATTGAATCAAGGAGACTAAAAAGGGATTGGTACATTTTAATTACGGTGCTGTTGAACAATACTGAAAGTACCATGGAATGCCAGAAATACAATCCTATTTGTCTTGAAAGAAGTACAGCCAAAATGCTCCTTAAAGTGAGGAAGGTGAGACTTTTCTCATGCACGTAGGCCATGCAATCAGGGCAGAGCGTGCCTGGTAAAGTAGAAGGGCATTGGAAAAGAGGATTGTCTTCAACAGGCTGGACTGACCCTCTGGCTGTGACACCAGGCTCAAACACAACCACAGTGTGAGGACGGCGCCAGACCGGGCAGGGTTTGCTATGTTGTACACAGGTCGCTGGGAGTCGCAACGGCTCCGTGGCACCTCACAGCCGCAGCAACACAAGGAGTGTTTGTCTGTTTGAATAGTACAGGATCTAAACTATCTTGAATTTTATCAAATAAAATTCACGATGCTCAAAATCTCTGATACTACATTGTGGGAGAGAAATGAAAGAGTTAAAGACTGCCTATCTGGCATCTGGCAGAACTGGGTGGAATGGCTTCTGATTCAGTAATTTACCTCACGAGGCCAACCTTTGATTGCCTTTGCTGAGAGGCAGTAACAATCACCGTGGTGTACTGCTACAAAGATTAAATGAGATAATACATGGACAGTTTGTGCTTTCAAACACAGTTTGTGCTTTCAACTACTGATATCAGGTTATTATTACAATATAAATAATATTTGCACAGCGCTCCCTGAATCACTTCCAGGTATGCTAACTCAGTTTGTCTCCAAGCAACAGCCCGAGGATCACTCAGCATCTAAGTGCAGAATTGGCGCTTCCACTTAGCACTTCCCACTGTAATACCAAACAGCAACTTTGCTACCACAAGTCTATTCGCACTGCTGCAGCACTTCTGAAGGCCAAAGGATCGCCAGAAAAGGGACCACGCCATTACTTTTGCCTTGCAAGTTCATGATTCCGTGGTGAAACTGACACATTAAATATTTGATGCCTGCCTGTTCAGAAAGTAGACATAAATCTGAATATTGTTAAACCATTTTTCTTATGTAGAAAGCTGCCTACACAAGCCATCTTAACATATTCAGACTTCAGGACAGGCTAATATAATTAATAATTAAATTTATTCAGTAGCACAGATCCATAAAGATTGTAATTTATTACTATAGAGTTTATCTCACATAATCATGTAACAATCTTCTGGGTAAATACAAAAAGTTGATGTTCATATTAAAATTATAACTTGAAATTAAGCTTTCCTCTGCTGGTAAAACAAAAAAAAATCGCTATTTTTTTAAAGGGGAATAAAAAGTTCATCCTGTAAAAACGATTATTCACAAAGGCCTAACTTACTATTTTAATAAAGCAGAAATTCTCATATCCCTTCAGTTTTGATCTACATATTTTAAAATAACATGCAGCATGGAGGTAGCATGCCAAAAGACTCAACAGAGAACCAAAAGGTGTCATCCTACAGAAGCTCCATATAGAAAGCACATTTCTCTCTTCTCTCATTATCATTTAAATATTAAAATCTAATTAAACAAAAGTACACATTTCCAAAAACATATTCCAACCAGCACCATAAGTTTAGGGCACATTTATTAACTACAGGTTTTCACAATGGTTTTTCCGTTGTGTTTTGCATTGAACGCCTGACTTTCAGGGGTTCCTACATGGTACAGTTAATGCACTGGGTTGGGGGTCAAATGTCGGGGGGTTGAGACTACCCAGCCGGGGTCCCTCAGAAAGAGGCCTGGCAATCTTGGTCCAAACCTCGGCCACGGGCACTGGGCGGACACTTTGTACTCTGACACATAAGATGGATGGGGAGGGGGACGTAGGTTTCACCACCCATCTGCATCACCTGGAGAGCAACTGGTTAACACTGACTCTTCAAAAGGAACCACTGTTCGAAGGCAGTTCCTTCAAGGGTTCTTCACCTTGTTATTCAGAAAAGAATCTGCCCCTAAACCCTCAGACATTTTCTTTGTCCTCCGAGAGTTGTAACTTTTTTCTTTCATACTTAAATGGATATAAAATGTACATATCACAAACTTTCACAGTTAAAGTCACTTTTAAAAGGTGTTGTAAGAGGGTTTGTTACAAGGCTGGTGGCAAGAGACCTAGAAGAGGCCTTGGTGCAGCCTTGTTTAGGTGCTCAGCTGCTAACCCCAGGTTGGTAGTTCAAACCTATTAGCTGCTCTGAGGGAAAAGGGTAAGGTTGTCTGCTACCGGAAAGATGACAAACCTGGGAAATCCTCTGGCACAGGTCTACTGTGTCCTAAAGGTCGTTATGAGTTGGCAGTACAAAAATAAAATCCAAATCCCCAAACTCAGGGCCCAAAGAGGCAGTACTGACTCAAAGTGATCACATTGTACAGGATAGAACTGCCCCTATGAGTTTTCGAGACTATAACTGTTTACAGGAGTAGAAAGTCACATCTTTCTCCCGAGGAATCACTGGTGATTTCGAACTGCCGAGCGCACAGAGCACAGCCCAAAGAATAACTATTATGTTACCTAACCACTGCACCATCAAGGCTCCTTGATGGCCGTGGGTGGATTCAATTCTAAATGGCTGCAAGACCCAAACTCCAACTTAGCACCATCAAGTCAATTCTGATTCAGAGAGCGCCTACAGGACAGAGTAGGGCTGTCTATGGATTTCCAAGGCTGCAAATCTTTACAGGAATGGAAAGTCTCATCTTTCTCCCATGTAGCAGCTCACTGATGAATATGAACTGAGGACTTTGTGGTCATCACCCCAGAGTATAACCCATTATGCCACCAGAGCTCCTTTTGGTTGAAAGCTTAACTTCTTTACCATGAATTTAGGGTAAATGAATTCTATAACCTATTATTCACAAGTTAAGATTTTCTGTAATGCAATTTCAGATAACACTAAAACAGACACAGTATCAAGTTGACTCTACAGCAAATTATAAAATATACACAGTTTTAATCCATTAAAATAGAAGTATTGGCCTATGTACATATATTTATATGGCAATACACTGAAGTAGTAGACAGACTTTGGGCCTCTGCTCATACCCTCCCTCATCAATACAAGAACACTTTGTTCTAACAAATTGGCAATCTGAGATGCTCACCCTCCCAACACAATCGCTGAGGACAAAATGGGTGCATAAGCAAATGTGGCGAAGAAGGCAGATGGTGTCCAGCTATTAAAAGATAGAGTGTCTGGGATCTTAAAGGCTTGAAGTGAAACAAGTGGTCAAGCAGCAGTAAAACAAACAGCCCACATGGAAGAAGCACACCAGCCTGTGTGAGCATGAGGCGTCATCGGGACCAGGTAACAGGCATCAGAAGACCCTTAACAATCAAAAAAGAAAACCATATGGTTAAGAATGAGGGGGATCGGAGCAGAAATCCAAAGCCCATCTTTAGACAATGGAACATCGCCCACGGAGGGGATGAGTCAACCAGGGCGCAGTAAAGCACCAATGAAACACACAGTATTCCTCTAGTTCCATGAGGCTTCCTCACTCCCACCACGACTCCAGTGACGTCTCTTACTTCAGACTAGACTGGAGCATGTGCACAGCCAGAGATAAGAGATAAGAGCTCAGGACACATGCAAACCAGGAGCAGGAATGGGAAGAAAGATACCAGATGGGAAGGGTGAAGAAGGGGGAGGAAAGGAAGAAGGGGAAAGCTGATTTGAAACACAACCACACACACCCCTCCAGGGGGAGAAAAACGGAAAGCATGGGGGAAGAGGAGACAGTGGTCAGTATGAAACATGGAAATAATAATAATTTATAATATATCAAAGGGTCACGAGCATGGGGGAGAGGGGAGAAAAAAGAGAGGCTGATACCAAGGGTTCAATAGAAAATAACTGTCTAGAAAAGAAAGATAGCAACATATGTACAAATATGCCTGATACAACTGATGTATGGATTATAATAAGCATTGTAAGAGTGCTCAGTAAAATTATATATATTTATATAAACACTGTTACTAAAATAATTCTTATCAAACCAAGTTATTACATAACACATTTCTAAGGCATGAAACAGAACATGTTACAAATGAAACTTGTCTGTCAGAAGAGACCAGTTCCTGGAGAAACACATCATGCTTGGAAAAGTATAGGAACAGCGGAAAAAAGGAAGGCCCTCAGAGACATGGACTGACACAGTGGCTGCAACATGGGATCAGGCACAGGAACAATGGTGAGGACGGCGCAGGACCAGGCAGGGTTTCGTTCTGCTGTGCACAGGGTTGTGCTATGTGTCAGAACCGGCTTGATGGCACCTAATAAAAACAACGTTGGCAAGGTAAAAACTCATCTGGCATTACCTCCTGTCCGGACACGGTCACATACTGTGCAGAAGGATTTTTCAGTACTCTTCGTATTTCTTGCAAATGTATTTGGATCTTGTTGGTAATTTCTTGAATTTCCTCCTTCCTCTTTTTTATTAAGGGAAAATCAGAAAGGTCTTTGAATAATTCAGTTTTATCCCCAACTCTAAAAAATGAAAACACAAGCAATTCCATATATTAAAGGATATAGATTAGGCAGGGTACCAATTATTAGTATTTATTGTATGATAAAAAGAGCTTTCAGTCAGGAAAATGAGGTTCTGGTTCTGGCTCTTCCACTGCTGATGACCAAGTCCCCAATTTTCTGTGAGGACAGATAAAATGACTATCCAATGTCACTTTCAAGAGGTGCTTGTGGCACAGTTGGTTACAAGTTGGGCTCCTAATTGCAAGGTCGGCAGTTCAAATCCACCAGCTGCTCCATGGGAGGCCAATGAGGCTTTGCACTCCCATAAACCTTTACCATCTCGGAATCCCACAGGGGCAGTTCTATGCCACCCTGCAGGGTCGCTCTGTGTCAGAACCAACACTAGGACAGTGAGTTTGGAGGTATGGTGCAGTAGTTCTCAGGCTTCCTCATGCTGCAACCTTCAGGTTGTAGTGACCCCGCACCAACCGTAAAGTTAGTTTCGTTGCTACTTCATCACTGTAATTTTGCTGTTATGAATTGGGTGACCCCTATGAAAGGGTCGTTCGAACCCAAAACGGGTCGCAACCCAAGGGGTGAGAACCGCTGGTCTAGAGAATATCTCTTTACAAGATCACAATTCCCATAGTGAAGCCAAGAGGGTTAGTTATATACTTGTTTGCAAGCACAGACAAGAAACACAAATATCACTACTGTAAAAATATTTTTCCTATACTTAAGGCTGTTTGTGGGCTGACAAGTGAGGTAACTCTGTTTCTGAAGATACTAAATACGAGGCAGCTGTCTCCAGAGAGTTAGCAAATAAGGATGAAATATCACTTGACACTGTGTTTGCATTAATAAACTGCTACAACTTGGCTTTGCTTAGGATTTACCTTGTCACCTGTGATGTCTGTGGAAGAAGTCTATCTGTCCTAGATGGCGAAGTGCCCAAAGGTTAGACAACAAAGTGTTACTTCCAGCTGTAATAGAGTCTGTGGAGATGTCTAGCACCCACTCACGTTTCCAATTCCATGTAGGCGTGTGGGACGTCTACCGTTACTTTGACAGAGACTAAGAATCTACACAGCAAGTACATGCAATGGCGCTTACTGCGGACCTGCTACTTACTTGGCAGCGTGTTCATTCAGAATCTTTACGTAATGCTCCACTGGTGCGAGGAGTTCCGGGATCTCTAAAATACACGCCTGGAGCAAGTCGGACTGGATGTGGGAATTCACAGCAGGTATTAACGCTTGAAGTTCCGACAGCAAGTGATACAGAGTCTTGACGATCAGGAAGAACTCTTGGGTAGAACACTGAAAGTAGAAAAAGGGTTTATCTCAAGAGTATGAGGTATGAAAAAATATGAGGGGTACCCCCCAAAACGGATGTTCTTTTTTATCCTTTTCTTTTTTTTTAATGTGACGGGGATAGTGCATTTGTAGTTTTTGCCACCAGGTCAGACGTGTAATCAAGCTTTCTATTTAGAGGTTCTTCTTTGTGCGACAAAAAGGCCTGATTTTTGGCAGAAGGAGGACTGGTTTTGTCACTATGAAAATGCACCTGCTCACACAGCCATCTCAGTGTGCCAGTTTTTGGCAAAAAACAGCATGTCTCTCTGGCCCTAAGCACCTGCCCCACCTGATGTCACAAGTGAGACTTCTTTTTGAATGAAGAGGGATGAAGAAAGACATGAAAGGACAGTGATTTGAGAACAGAGAGAAGTGAAGGAAAAAACAAGGGAGGTGCTGTCAGCCATCCAAACAGATGAGATGGAAAAATGTTTGCAAGAATGGAATCGCAGATTTGACAAATGCCTTAAGTGTATTGCAGAGTACTTGGAAGGTGATGAGGTTGTTTTGTAAAATAATTTAAATACATAGCTTTGAACCAAATAAATCTGATTGGGGATATGGTACCCCCTCGTAAAGCTTAATGATTCATCCTTTAAAAGTCAGACTATGAAGAAATTTTCATTTATTTTATAAATTCTCATTCACTGACATCAAGTCCATTCTAATCCTCAGCCATCCTACAGGACAGGGTAGTACTGCCCAGTGTGGGTTTCCAAGACTGTAACTCCACCGGAGCAGAAAGCTTCATCTTTCTCCCATGTAGACACTGGTAGTTTCAAACTGCTGACTTTGCGGTTAGCAGCCCAGTGCATAACTACAATGAAATACTGCTGCTCCATACCTTCTAAATATTAAATCAACAGCTTAAACGCTATTTAAAATTCATGTCTTACAGCCAGCAGGAAAATCACTGAAGCCAGGTTTGGCAAAGCCAACAATATTACATTTTTCATTACTTTCTAATGTTAAGATACAGTGACCATCTAGCAAGAAACACGGTAAACAACACCAAGATAAGAAGGCCAAATCTGGAGGAAATATCTGCAAGATGTATGAGAGATAAAGGGCAAAATTCTCCCAAATATAATGAGCTCTTTACTGATTGACAAGAAAGAGGTGAATAATCCAAAAGAATAAGGCTAGATGGAGAACTACACAGCTCACAGACAAGAACATCCCTAAGTACATTATGAACTCCACAGAGAATGAGAGGCAAGCCAATTAAAACTACATGACTGCAGTTTTCATTTATCACAATGTCAAAGACTTCAAAGCCTGATAATTACCATGTAACTCCAGGTGTGGAGAAAATGACATTTTTATATATTATTAGTAGAATTCATTTTTTTGAAGAGCAGTTTGGCATCTCTTCATAAAAAGAGAGTGCATGTCTCTTTAGGAATTTGTCTACAAGATATACTTCCCACTTAAACAAGTAGGAAAGGAAAGTGTCTACCTGGATATTGATAGTGGCATTGTTTGTAATACTTTTAAAAAACATAAATAAAAACCAAATACCCAGCAATGGGATCTTATTAAGAAAGACACATACAGTGTGGTTTTATGAAACAGTTGAAAATATGATATGGTGCATATTGATACAGGTCTCTATAAGTTCAACATATATTAAATGTTGTTGTTGTTAACTGCCATCAAGTTGAACCTGGCTCATGACAACCCATGTGTTCACAAGTGGAACTGCCCCATAAGGTCTTCCTGGATTAGTCTTTATGGAATCAGTTTGCCAAGCCTTTCTTCTGTGGAGCCTCTGGGTGGATCAGGATCATAAACCTCTATATAACACAAACATACAGAGGCATATCTCAGAGTTACTGTTGGTTCACAATAAAGCGAATATGGCAATAAAGCAAATGTTCCAATAAAAGGAGTCGCATCGTTTTTCTGGTTTAACAATGCATATGAAAGTTATGTTCACACTCCACTGTAGCCTATTAAGTGTGAAACGGACTATGAAGAAGCTTTGATATATGGTGAGAATGATCAAAATGTGACAGACACAGACGTGACGCGAGCACACGCTGTGGAGAAAAGTGGTGCTGACAGACGTACTCAACAGAGGGCTGCCACACACCGTCAACTTGTAGCAAAGGCAGCATCTGTGAAGCACAATAAAAGATAGCACCATACAAGGAGGTATGCCTGCGAATACATAAATAAATGCACGGATCTATTTACATAGTAAAATCTTATTTGTAATTATCTGGATCAGTGTTTCTCAAAGTGGTCAATACCGCTCCCTCGCGGGTGCTGGAGTGATCCAAAAGCAAATGCCTCCAAGTTTATCCTAGATAATGGATGGCAGCACCAAAGTTTCTAATTGCCAGGAGTGCATTGAGATTTTTTTTTTTCCTGAAAAGTGGGTGGTAGACCAAATAGACTGAGAACCTATGATCTGAATGATATACATTTAGATACTTGCACCTGGAGTGGCGCATATGTGGCTTATCCCAGGGTTTCTTTTGGGTAGTAGGTATCAGGATGGTGGAGGAATATTTTTATTTCTCGTTCTCTAAATAACAACAGGTGCCAACCACATTGTGGCGGACAGTCTCCATGATGGTCCTCAGTGACCCTTGCCTCTGGCATGGAGGTTCACATTAAATAGGTCTGTGCACCTATCGATTACTGAGGAAATGTCAGTGCATGGCTTTGGTGGCTACGTCATGAAAGGTATCTGTACTACTGTTTCTTGTATCATTTGCTATGAGGGAAGCCAGCCACCGTGTGCCGAGGACACTCAAAGATGCTTTGGGGTGGTTCCCATTGAGTGGAACTGATGCTTCCAGCCAACAGCCAGCACCATTTGCCCTTACCCCAGTTTCCAGAACACAAGAGTCAATCAAGAGGTTGAAAGAGTCTCAGGTATTTCTTAAGTTCAAGAGGAAAATGCTAAGGTTATGATCAACAGAATTTCTCTCACATGGCATAGAGAGATCACTCTACAGTCACCTCCTATTTTACAAGCCATATTTCTGTGTACATCTTCCTAGGAGAATGTTAATTCCCCACTCAAAAAATGAGCACATTGAAGACAAAGCAAGTGCATAAGCAAATGTGGTGAAAGAAAGCTCATGTTGCCTGGCTATCAAAAGATATAGCGGCTGGGGTCTTAAAGGCTTGAAGGTAAAAAAGTGGCCATCCAGTTCAGAAGCAACAAAGCCCACATGGAAGAAGCACACCAGCCTGTATGATCAAGAGGTGTCGAAGGGATCAGGTATCAGGCAACTAAGAACAGAAAATCATATTGTAAATGAGGAGTAAGGAGTGGAGATCCAAAGCCCATCTGTAGGCAATTGGATATCCCCTTACAGAAGGGTCACAGGGAGGAGACAAGCCAGTCAGGGATGTAGTACAATGATGATGAAATGTACAACATTCCTCTAGTTTTTTACTGCTTCCTCCCCCCCGCCCCCCACCCCACGATCATGATCCCAATTCTACCTTACAAATCCAGCTAGACCAGAGGATGTACACCAGTACAGATAAGAGCTAGAAACTCAGGGAATCCAGGATAGATAAACAAACCCCTCAGGACCAATAATGAGAGTAGCAATACCAGGAGGGGTAGGGAAAGGGGGAACCAATCACAAAGATCTACATATAACCCCTTCTTGGGGAATAGACAATAGAAAAGTGGGTGAAGGGAGATGTCGGACAGTGGAAGAGAGGACAAAATAATAATAATTTATAAATTATCAAGGGTTTAAGAGGGAACAGGGGGCAGGGAGGGAGGGGAAAAAATGATGAGCTAATACCAAGGGCTCAAGTAGAAAGCAAATGTTTTTGAGAATGATGATGGCAACAAATGTAAAAATGTGCTTGATAATGGATGTATGGATTGTGATAAGAGTTGTACGAGCCCACAATAAAATGATTTTAAAAAAGAAAAATAATGAGCACACATGCAAGAAAAAAATGCTAACATGTAACAGAAAGATCAAAACAAATAAGCTATCAACAAACTTCGAACGTGTAGGGAAAATAGACAGAAGAAAACGTCTAAAAATATATTATAATGATCTTCAGTAAAACAGATATCATAATCATGAAACAAAAATAGGAAGTTAATTTTTAAAGAAACATTCAGAAAACAGGAACAACAACCAAAGTTCTTAGAAATTAAAAGCAGGATAGCAAAAATGAAAAATTCATTAGAAGCAGTAAGAGGTAAAAATGATGAAATCTTTCAGAAAATAAATCGAAAGGGCAGAGATAGAAGATAATAGAATACAAATTAGGAAGGTAGATAACCAATTCAGGCGATTCAATGAATTCAAATCATGGAAGTTACGAAAGGAAAAGATAGATAAAGAAATAATTCAGCATTTAAATTGCCAGATTTAAAAGACCTAATACATGGATACAAATAGAACCAAATCTAGGAAAGACCACAAAATTTTAGAACACTGCAAACAATAAAGCCCTCCAATTTTCATGTGGGCTAATTAGCCGTCATATTCTTTCTTGCTGTAGTTGTATTTACATTACTACCACCAGCAATAAGAAAATTTCAGGTCCTCCACTTCATTAATGATGCTAGATAATGGCATATTCTTGCTAATAGAGTATGAGGCTGTCTGCTCCCACAGACATTCACAGTCTCCGAAATCCTATACAAAGTGTCTGAGTCTGAATTCACTTGATGGTAGAGGGTTTGGTTAGGTATTGGTATCACATTGTGATTGATTTTATATGTTTTGAGATCTAACCACATTGAAAAGTTGTAAATCATTTTCTTTCTCCGCTGATTTTGCTAATGTACAAACAAATCATTAAATTTTGTATGTATACATATTAGGGAATACCCACAAAAAAAAAAAACAGAAAAAAACTCCGCTGGACAGATTTTGTAGTACGCATTTTTCCCACTAGGTGAGCAAGAATGGAATCACAGATCTGACAAATATATTAAGGGTAATGAAGAATACGTTGAAGGTAATAAGTTTGTTTTGTTAAAAAAATTCAAAAACCATATATACTCATGTATAAGCCGACTTTTTCAGCATATTTTAATGCAGTTTTTTTAATGCAGTTCTTGTGGTAAAATTAGGTGCCTCCACTGATATTCAGTTCAGCTTATACTCGAGTATATACGGTACATAGCTTTGGGGGAAAATTGTGGGTTTTTTGGGGGGGGTCGGGGGTACCCCAGCATAGATAGAAAGAAGCAGGTATTGGAGTGGTTTTGGACATCTCAGCAGTAATAGAGTTAGGGGAAAAAAACTGAGTAAGGCAAAATTCTAAAGAAAAATGGTCGTTATGTTTTTAGTCTTACCACCTTAGCACAGCCTTGTCTTTTATTCTTTTCTGTTGGGTCTCCCAGCTGTGAAGCACAGGAGGAGTGGGTGCATAATGAGAATAACTGATACAAGGGGCTACAGGGTATACAGGGAAAAGGGTAGCTGATGGGGAAGGTAAAGGGATCTCAGGCGTAAATGGTGAAGAAGGGAGCAGGGAGGGAGCACTAGAATGGATTGAGATTGTATAACTCATCTTGGAAGTGATGTAACCATGGGAAGAGGAATGTTCTAAAAAATAATGTGGGGATGATTGTACAAGTCTCCTAGATATGACTGAATTCTTGAATTCTATGATATGTAAATTACTTGCCAATGAAACTATTGAAAACAAGGCTTTACAAGTAGAATTTTATACCCAGCCAAACAACCAATCAACTGTGAGAGTAGGGTGAAAACAAAGACTTCCAGACATCATTAATCCCAACATCTTCCTCAAGAAGTCTCCAGAGAACGTACCAAAATGAAAGACACAGATTCAGAAATGAAAAAGACTCAACTCAAAAAAAACAAAAGGAACTTATGATTTTAGCTATGCAACAGATATACAAGATAACCAGTTCTGACTGAATCAGGGAAGAAAGCTCTAAAAGATGGTTATTTAAAAAATAATTTTAATAATGCATTTAATAAAAAGAAGTACAAGGATGCAGCAAAAATTCCATTGTCTTTTAATTCCATGTTTTCTATGAACTTTTGGAAGTCCTATCATATACTAGAAAGAGGAAGATTTAGAGTTAAACTAATGATAAGTAGTAATAAGGAAGAATACGTATAACATGGATTAATGCTAGGAACATATTTTTTAAAAATTATTAACAACAGGGAATAAAACTAATTGTACAGAAAGAGAGGATAGGGTCACCGGAACTGAAGTGGAATTCTCCATAAAGGCCAGTGTACCTGGGAAACACATCCCATATGGGAGAGTAGACTGTGGTACTAAAGGAAAGTGGAACCTGGAACTCACATATGATGCATTCGTACAAAGGTGAAAGGGGACATACAAGTGCAAAGGCAGGACATGAAAAAATGGGAAAACCCCAGGCTTAGCATCATATTGAAAAAAATGTGGCCTTGGATGGAGACAAGCCCAGATAAGCAGTTGTTCTCACCAACAAAATTCTGAATGCACTTGCCTGTCAACATCTACTAAGTGCTATTATCCTTTTCAGGTATCCCTAATACGTCATTTGGTTACAAAACAGTTCTTATGTAAAATTAGTATGAGATGTAGTTAATAGTATTTTCAAAGATTTGAGGTTTTACTATCAAAAGAAATGATTTTTAAAATACCAGGCAGAGTCCAGTTGTGATCCTCCACTGTTATCATCATAAAAACATGAATCTGTGCATATTCACAGCATCTTCAACACAGCCTTAAGGCCTATGCTTATCACTTTGATAACATCCAAACAGAACATACCTCATCCTTTTATGAAGCTCACATCACTGGTACAGTCTGTACCCACATCACACATACAGTTGAATCTTACTGAGAGCAAGTGAGTGTGAAAGAACCGACACATGTCTAATGGTATGCTCCAAGAGCCAGAAACAAATTCACACTTGGTTTGTTCCCAAATCACTCAGGCTCTTTACTTTCCAAATCAATCTATAAGTACATTCTTGTGTAAACATTGAAAGAGTAAGCAGAAACAGCTTCTGAGTGAGTCCTAAATTCCTTCAGGAAAAGACACAGGCACTCTTGCTCTGTACACTGGAGATTTTGACGTTCACCAAAGGTTTGATACTTCTGTAAACACACCAAGCTTATGAGATGTGTGCATCCAACTAAAGTTTAGAAAACGGCAGGTGGCAGAGAGCAAGAAGAATCACAGACCGCCTGAGTCAGCGCTTCAGAAGCTCAGCTGACATTTTTTGTAGCTCTGCGCTTATTTTCTCTTGAGCGAAACAAAATCTCTGACACCGTCAGAGAAGTATTCCAAGCACTGAAGGCAAGGTGGTTGGAAATCCATTGCTTACTGAAGAATAATACACACTGATTGTCAGGCACAAGGCCAAGCACGCAATATCACAAATGTTTCCAAAACCACAGTGTCACCTCAAAAACAGCAAGCATAAAACCTCCAACTAGCAGAGCAGTAGATGCTGCAATCACCAGTGTGAACTACTGACAACCTGCACCAACTAAGGGCAACAGACTCCACCGACCCCACCGACAACCTGCCCATCCCCCCCGCCTCCAGACATGTATTCCCAGTTCTGGCTTGAATTTTGTTTACAAGTTTGCCTGGGTCTACAACCAACCAACTCTTGAGCACTTCAAATGTTCTCCAAGGCAGTACAGATCATTCTAGTAAATCCTTTGAAGCGGAGTGGGCTGTGGGGTGGCAGAGAATGATGGGGACTCTGAAAAGAGGTAAACACTAGTCTGAGTCACGAGAGACTTGATGGCAGTGAGTCTGGTTTTAAGTCAAAGATTAGCCACAACTAAAATTAGAGTATATAACATGTTTTCTAAAGTTAAATTATTACATAGGCAAGGCTTTATATTTGGGCATTTGCTTAAGACAAGTAGTGGGGAGGGAGGGAGGGAGGGAGGGAGAGAGGAAAGGCCATCCTAACAACTACATTCAAACTGGTGGTACTCAAACATCATGTCCACCAGCAACACCACAAAAGCGGTATGGAGTTGAAATACTAAGTTAAAGTACTAATTGTGCTACTTACTAGCAAGCTATTGATCCCTTCCACATACTATTTCTAATTATTAAGAAGATAGTAATCACAGCATTTTGTCAATCACCTATAAAGTTTTTTTGTGTGTGTTTGTTTTTGGGTTTTTTGTATCATTTTATTGGGGGTTCATACAACTCTTATCACAATCCACATATAACATCCATTGTGTCAAGCACATTTGTACATTTGTTGTCATAATTGTTCTCAAAACATTTTCTTTCTACTTGAGCCCTTGGTATCAGCTCATTTTTCCCCTCCCTCCCCGCTTCCTTCCTAAACCCTTGATAATTTATAAATTCTTATTTTGTCGTATCCTACACCGTCCAATGTTTCCCTTCACCCACTTTTCTGTTGTCCATCCCCCAGGGAGGAGGTTACATGCACCTATAAAGTTTTTATAGGGAACAAAGGGTATAATGTATGTGAATAACTCTTGCAAAAGTTAAAACTCTATGGAAAATTTATTGACCAGCATTATAAACACTGTTCATTGGTATTTTAATTTTACTTTAGGCATGTGTTGAAGATAGAGTCAATCATTTCCCTAGTTACAGATAATCCCCTTTGTTACTGTTGTGACTAAAAGCCTAAAGCATAAGTGAGGAAAATCTACAGGATGCCTTTTACTCACCTGCATCATCCAAAGAGCTTGCATATTAATACCACCCACCACAAATATTATATCAGCAGAGTTTTCCTTTGTTGTTGTCGTTGGTAGGTGCTATTCAGTCAGCTCTGACCCATCGTGCCACTAAGCACAACTGAATGAAACACTGCACGGTCCTGCACCAGCCTCACAATTGCCCCTGTGCCTGAGTCCACTGATGGCAGCCACGGTGTCAGTCCATTTCGTCGAGGGCCTTCCTCTTTTTCTCTGCCTGTCCACTTGACCAAACATGCTGTCCTTCTCGAGGGACTGGTCTCTTCTGGCAATATGTCCCAAGTATGTAAGACGAAGTCTTACCATCTTTGTTTCTAAGGACCACTCTAGCCTTAAAAAACACATTTTCCCAATACAGATTTTTTTCCCTTTGGCTAAATCAAATAAGGAGTTCTCTGAGAATCAACAAAAGTAGCAAGTCTAAGGAGCTTTCCTGTTTGCTATGATTCTCTCCTTGGTGAATGAAAGACGAGAATATCTTGCACTAGACCGCAGTAGAAAGGGCCTATAATATGCACTGCGGGAGGTGACGATGGGAGAAAGACACAGCTTTCTACTCTTGTAGAGTGACAGTCACAGAAACCCACAGGGGCCTCTATGTGTCTGAATCAACTCAATGGCGGTGAGCTGAAAGTGAGCACATTAGCCTAAGTGAGCAAACTTCACTTTTTGACATGGAAAAACGAAAAACGTTGGATGCGTAAAATTAACATTTGTGAGGATTCAGCAAAATTCTAAAAACAATGCTCTAAGCCTTAGAGTTTCTTTTAATACCCTGGAGCCCCATGTGGAAGGGCATTACCAGCTGTAACAGGTACAATTTCTATTACACTTACTTTTTTGTGATAAATGCTACAGAGCCCGCGCTCTATGTCTGGCAGTTTGCGTAGATGATTTTCTATCTGACCAAACACACTCGATTCTGAATGGAGAACTTCAGATACAGCATCAAGTCGAGCATTTATTTCCCTGTGAGAAGAGAATATGAATAATTAATAGATATATTCAGAATTTATTTCCCACGCTAACATGTAAGCGTGTGAGGCAGCCACTTCCAAATAGACAAGGAGGCTTACCTTACAGATGGCAAAAAGCACACACAAAAAACCCCAACACCGCCTAAAACCCCTCACTATCAGTTAAGTCAATTCTGACTCACAGCGACCCTACTGGACAGGGTACAACTGCCCTGTGAGCCTCTGAGGCTGTTAACTCTTTACAGGAGTAGAAACCTTCATCTTTCTCCTACAGAGTGGCTGGTGGTTTCAAACTGCTGACTTTGTGGTTAGCCGTTCAATGTGTAACTCCAGAATTCCTCTCCATATCTCCATAATCATCTGAATCAGAGAGCAGGTACCCCACAAGGAAAGTCTTTGTAAGTATGGTAGAGATTGGCTAGCTGCTCACCAGGTTTCCCTTTCCTCTGGACATCTCCCAGTCTCCCCTACAGGTAAGTGTGGTATGCACCTGAGTTCTAGCCAATGCTGTGTGGCCATGAGTGAACTGTCCTCTTTCAGCCCTCCCACCCAGTCCCGAGCTCCTAAAAACCACCTATGATCTTAAATTTTTTGTTTCCTCACTGGCCAGCTGATTCTCGGAATGATCTGTGAGGCATGTCATGTTACCACATCTGCCCAGGTCCTTGAGCACAACAGAAAGCCCTCCACTCCCACCATCCACAACTGGCTGGACTTCATGTTAGCAAGAAATCCTTTTCTACTGCATCCAAACCATGGAGAGTGGGGATTTAATGCTACCATGGCAGCTTGCTTTCCTTGACTAAGATACTAGAGGTCTACTGTTGGTAAGTGACCCATTGTACTTGGCTACTGTCTGAACTGAAGGATCACCTTAGTTGAAAAACGTTCAGTAAACCCAGTGCTCCCAGAGAGCCTTAGCAAAGACTGGGAGTAGCAATAGAAGGGAGAAGGGGTGAACAGAGCGTGACACTGGAAGACACAGAGATGGCTGCACTTGGGGAGAAGTGGTGAGGCCTGCATCAGCTTCCAATGGAGGCCTGAAGGACTGCACACGCCCATCAAAGGCCCACATTCAGTATGATGGTCATATTTGTATGAGACTGAGAACAGGAAACATATCTTGTGAAGAGGAAGGGCCGAGTAAATACTATTAACATCAATCATTTTATTGGGGGGGGCTCTTCCAGCTCATATAACAATCCACACATCCATTGTGTCAAGCACATTTGTACATACAGTGCCATCATTCTTTTTGCAACATTTCTTTCTACTTGAACCCTTAGTAGAAGCTCATTTTTTTCCTCCATCCCCCTAAATATTATTTTTAATGTATCAAAGAGTGAGTGAACAAACAAGTAAGTGGCTGAAAGAATAAAGTGATATTTGGAGGGCTAGGGAGACATCAGTCACTGAACACAGAGCTGTGTATCACATACAGTTCAATTGTTAGTGAACATGATTTTGAAGGGAAACTTTTCATGAGGATCCTACCTAGCTAACTGTAAAATCAGTACTTTACAATAAACTTTGTTATCTCTGTAATCAGCCTGTGAAGTCCTGTCATTGAGTCTCATTTTCTATTCCAGTTTTCCCCGTTCGCCAACTTTGCAGGGCAAATCTTTGGATTAGCATGACACAGTAAGTAAGATAGAGCTTTGTTGACACATAAACTGCCCCTTCCCTTCCTCGTGGGCCCTCCTGAAACCATCCCACTTCTCTCCATCGCTGTGGCCACGCCTTGTTGTTGTTGTTATTATTGTTAGGTGCCACTGAGTTGGCTCCTACCCATTGTCTCCCTATGCACAAACAGAACGAAACACTGCACAGTCCTGCGCCCTCCTCAGGATTGTTCCTGTGCCTGAGCCGACTGATGCAGCCACTGTGTCAACCTATCTTGTTGAGAGCCTTCCTCCTTTTCGCCGACCCTCCACTTTACCAAACATGATATCCTTCTTTAGGGACTGGGCTCTTGATAACATGTCCAAAGTATGGAAGACAAATTCTTGCCACCCTTGCCGTGAAGGAGCACTCTGGCCATACCTCTGCCATGACAGATTGGTTTGTCCTTTCAGCAGTCCACTTTCAACATTCCTCTCCAGCACCACAGTTCAAATGCATAGACTCTTCTACCGTTCTCCTGACTCAGTGTCCAACTTTCACATGCATATGATGCAATGGAGAATACCATGGCTCGGTGCAGTAACATCCTGGCTCTTCAATACGCTAATGAGGTCTTGTGCAGCAGATTTACCTAATGCGGTACATCGTGTGATTTCTTGACTGCTGCTTCCATGAGCATTGATTGCAGACCCAACTAAGACAAAATCCTTGACAACTTCATTCACCCTTGTCTTCATTTATCAAGATGTTACCTATTGGTCCAGTTGTGAGGATTTTGGTCTTCCTCCATTTTTACTTAAAGTCATCGCCTTAGTTTTCGTAAACGTCATTTCTCTCAAACACTATAAAACAGCCTGCTCACGTTCCTCCTCCCATCCGTTTCTGACCCTTTCCCATCCCACTCTCTCCAATGTAACCTGTATCTTACCCACTGCCCTCCAGTCGGTTCCCGGAGAAAGCCACCCCATAAAGAAAGCGTTTCCAGGACCATGCATCCTCGCAAGAGCAGTTAGCTCCCCATAAAACAAATGGACGAGCCCTCAGTTAGCAGGCCGGTGCTGCACCCACAGCGCGGCCGGGGGCCGGGCCCTGCAAGCTCTCTAGATCAGGGCGATTCCCCGGGCGGGCCATCCTTTTCCATGTCGTCTTCCATTCCCTTTCCACAATGGAACTCTTAATTGTATCTGCTTCTTCTCGGTTTTCTTTTCTGCTAGACTGCAAGCTTGGGGGGAGAAGTGATTCTTCCTTCATCCCCACAGGTCTGGGATCACATTACAGTCATTTGTTGAGCTTAATAAATAGATAATGAATTGAAGGCGACAATTTCTTGTGTAGTGTCTGGTACTTAGAAACACTCAATAAATACACCTACCCCTCACTATCAAACATCTCGTGATGCATTTCCCATTGACAACAATAACATGGCAGTAGAGAACGCTGAGGCGTGTGGCCGTGATGGATAAGGTTACATGTCACTGTGACTGGGCCAGGCTGTGCTTCCCTGTGTCTTCACAGTTAGGAAATGTAGCTACTTCATTGTGTGATTTGTTATAAAATGATGTAGTCATCCTCCATTTTACAATCTTATACGGCCAGCCTTCATTTCTGAATAACACTGAGTTCTGTAGAATGCACTGATTTTTAGAATCTAGCAGTTTTGATAAGTAAAAAAGTAGGTTAATCAGCTCTTTTTCATTTCTGAAATGAATTTGCTTAGAAGTTCTGATTAATATGCAGATTCCAAATACTATAATATAAAGTAGATCAAGAGAAGGGAGGAAGAAATTAAACTTCCTTTGCATGGGATTGTTGTGATAAAATAAGTCAATGTTTTCCCCTAACGTTTACCAAAATGCTATACAAAAAAAATTTTTTTTCTTTTAACAACTCTTTCCTGCCTAAGTAAAAGATGAAACCATTTTACATCCACTAGTGGGATGTTGCAAAGAGGACAAGGACAGATAAAACAAAGCCATCTGTGAACACAGACGACAATCTACGGAGACAGCCACCCTCAGAGATGACAGAGGCTTTTCGAAATATCGAAAGATCAGAGCACAGGATGTTAATAAAAATCTACCAGGTTTTTTTTTAATAAACACACAATAAAATATTTCTTAGGGACTTTGAAAACAGTTGTGCCAAATTGGTTGGGAAGCTAGGGAAGTACAGAGAAATCAGCTCTGGCTCCAGCCGGGCACCAGCATGGGTGAAGCTGGAATGCTCATGCTTAAGCCATCTTCACTTTAAGCCATTCTTTCTTTGGTTGGAAGCATGTCTCTAGGGTTAAAATTCGGACTCAGCATATAGGTGGGCTCTCTTTAAATTAAGGCTCTGCCATTTCCTATCGATTCAGCCTTACTCTGGCTTCCATAACTCTGAAATGGAAATCATAATGGGGTCTAACACAGCTGTACAAAGAGCTCCGTGATACAACACAAGGGGGCTTCAAAACATTTGTGGAATTAAAATACAGTGGTTTCCACAAGAACATTATGGATCCCCAAGAACATGGTAAGTACTTAGTGGAGAGCCGGGTACACGGTAAATACACAGTGAAGGCTTTTCACCAGTGGCACCGAGGCGCCTGTCATGACCTTACAATACCGGTATGGCTGATACTGCAAAGAACAGCATGAGGGCGGGAGAAAGAATGCTCAAATCTTGGAAAACTTGGAAAAACTATCTGTAGACCAATCTTACAAGAACCCTGGTGGCACAGTGGTTATATGATGGGCTGCGATCCTCAGAAGAAAGACAGGCTGTGTAAGCTCACGAACCGTTCCCCTCTCAGGAGTTCTCAGGGTGCGTACTACTCTGCTATCGGCACGCCAGGAGTTGGCACTGACGCAATGGCATTGAGGCTGGTTTGGGAGAGACCAACCTTAATGCATATATATGCGAATGGGTACAGTGAGGAGCAAGAAAAGAAGACACAAGGAGAGCGAGACTGGAGATTTCAAGTGCTAAATCCAACTGACAGTGGCGATTTGAAAATGTGTTGAAACTATTAGTGGGGAGCATTAAAGAAGAAAGCTATAATTGATTACGAACATCCAACAAAGCAGGTGAAAGTATGTGAGGTACTCCTTCCTACAAATTTCTAATCATTAGGGGCACCTCTAATTCCTCTTTTGTCTCCTACAGGCAAACTAGAATATAAATGATTAAGAATGACTTATATTCTTCACATCTCAGACACTTCTTTCAGCAGCAATACTAACAGACCGTCCGAAGAATTATAATGAAACAGTATGTCAGACCACAGAATAGAGAACTTAAATTCACGGCCATCAGTGAGAGAGATTTGGTGATTATGGCACTAAACAAAACAAGTAGTACTGTCATATAGAGAAAACAAAAGTCATCACAATCGGACTAATAAACAACATCATGAAAAATATAAAAAATAAAGAAAGCCTGAGAGATTTCATTTAACTTGGTCCACGATCAATGTCCATGTAGCAGCAGTCAATACATCAAATGACATCGCGCACTGGGAAAATCTGCTGCAAAGCATCTCTTTAAAACATTTAAAAGCAAAACTGTGAAAAACTGTGTAAATTATCAAGGCTTCAAATATCAAAAATATGAGGGAGGGAGAAGAGGTGGGTGAATGAGCTGATACCAAGGGCTGAAGTAGAAAGAAAATGTTTTCAAAATGATGATGGAAACGTATGTACAAATGTGCTTGACACAATGGATGTATGTGTGGATTGTGATAAGAGCTGTAAGAGCCCCCAATAAAATGTTGTTTTTTTTTAAAAGAAAAGCAAAAAAAAAAAAAAAGTCACTCTGAGGACTAAGGTGTCCCTGACCCGAGACAGGTGGTCTTTTCAATCACCTGTGTGTGCAATCAATTTCTCATGTGCGTGAAAGCTGGACCAGAAATGAAAACGACTGGAGAAGAACTAATGCTCTTGAAGTAGGAAGCTGACTAGGAATATCCACTATACCGTGGCATGCTGGAAGAACGAACCAGTCCGTGTTGGAAGGCGTGCAACAAGAACAGTCCTTAGAAGAGCCGACGACAAGGCTGCTCTGCTGTACTTTGGACACAGTCTGAGGAAGGACCAGTCCCTGGGGAGCTCAGTAACGAAGAGTGGGGTCAGCAAAAGGGAGGACGCAAGAGCTCGATGAGAAGGATCCACTCAGAGGCTGCAACACTCAGCTGAGGGGTTCCAAGGATGCAGGAGGATGAGACCAATGTGAGGGGGCCTAACGACAACAAAAGCCGCACTGGCAACAAAGCAGTAATAAAAATACCATTGCAAACCCAAAACCAGACCCTGCTGCCACCTAGCTGGCTCCGACCCATAGCAAATCTCTATGAAAGCCCTGGAGGGGAGAAATAGATTGCCACACCTGTCTCCAGTGGAGCAGCGCGTGGGTCCAAACTGCCCAATCTTTTGCTCAGCACCAAGCCAGAGCTCCTAGGATTCCAAGATGGTCTATAATACCTACAATAGAGCCTGCAACACTGTATGTTCTACAAGGAGCCATGGTGGCTATCTGGTTAAATCACTCTGCAGTTAACTGAAAGGTCAGCAGTTCAAAACTACAAGGCCACCCCACAGAAGAAAGAGAAGGCAGGTTGTTTCTGTGAAGGTGAAAGCCTTAGGAACCTCAGAGACAGTTCTGTTCTATCAGGTCATTGTAAGTTGGAAATGATTCAAAAGCAATGTGTAGGCCTTTTGGTTTTGTTGGTTTGTTCAACTTCTTATGATCAAGAAATGAAAGGAGACATGAGTCATTTCATTACACATGGTTAAAAAACAATGGCCATAAGGTTCCTGGGATGACAGACGTTCTTCTTTAACACCAGAGAACCAAGGACTAAATGTGGGTGTCGCTGGAGTCCTTGACACTTGGAGATAAGCTGGGTGATGATGCTTACATCAGTTGTGTTTGGTTGTCACTTATAAACAGTGTGTGACTAACAGCTATTACCATTGTAAGAAATGTTCTTAACAATGAACTCTGTATCTCTTCATAGCTATTTGTGGAAATGTCTCAATAACTCTAATGTAAGGTTATTTAGAAAGAAAGAAAAAAGAGCTAAAATATTAACTACAGGAGTGTGGTAGTTACCGGATTTCATGTTAAATTGCTATGTAAGTGTAGGGGTGGCGTCTAGTTGTCAATCAGGTCACAGCCTCCTTGCGGGCATGGCCTTCTCTTGGGGGTTCTGGGAACTTCCTCTTTCTCACTGGCATGCCACACACTCTCTCTCTGCTTTACCTTACTGTTGGTGAACCATGCAGCTGAGACCAGCCTTGTAATGCTTCCACCATCAGTGGATCCACAAGACTCTACCCCCACCAGTCTGTGATCTTCCTACATTATCCATCATTGCATGTGGCTGCGTGAGTCTCAAGAGGGATTTGATGAATCACATCAGATTTACGGGCTTGGTTTGGACTAGGCTGGGATGTTGTCTTGATATCCAATGTCTCCTGGATATAAAGCTCTTTCTTGCACAGAGGACTGCCCCTGGGTTTGTTTCTCTTGCCAAGCCAGCCCATCGCTATGCCACTATGCTGGCATCCACAAATATCAACCTTATTAAAGACCTTGAAATAAACATTCTATTTTATAATAAGGCTATATTTTAAAGATTTTTCATTCTGAACATTTATATTATTATTATAAATTTTAAATAATCCAACAGGTTTTAAGAATTTTTAACCCTCCTCTTCTAAGGAAGCAACATTTGCCAAATAAACCATAATTCAATCTGTTTAGAATAGTAAAAGGAATAATTTTTTTAAGCTACGTCATACACTTGCATCTTTGAAAATAAAACATGAGTAAGATTTCTGTTTCTGGTGATGGTGGGAAAAGGTACTTTCAGATCACCCCTGCTACTGATAACAATTTAAAAATCAGACAAAACATACTATCTTAGTCCTGAAAGCATCAAGGGACTAACAAAATAGTATGTAATGAAAATACCAAAACTGGAAAATAGCCAAGAACCATGAAATTAGTCCAGCCATAAGACCATTTTACCCTGACACAATGTACCAGCAGAAACTGCTGCCAAGGCGTCGTGGAGACTTGCAGTCTTGGTTAGCCTCATTCGAATGGGAAGGAAGTGAGCAAACAAAGCCTCAAGCACTGAACGTGAATTAAGATCATTCCTATCTGGTAGAAGTTCACAAAACCCGGCTCTGAAAAAGATGTATTCACCCTAGGCTCCACATCATTCTGCAAATTCCCAAGTAGTTTGAGCAGTACACAGAGATAACCAAGCACAAAAATAAACGGGAGGAGCAAGAACCAGCAGAAACGACAGGCAACAGAAACAGACACACCAGAAGAACACAAACATCACACACACACACACACACACACACACACACACACAACCCAAAATAGGTCACAGAAGGAAGGAAAGCAAATACAGAACAGGTGGGGAATTTAGAAAGCCACGAGTACGTTATGTAATTTTCATTATTTTGACAAGTGTTCTTTCTTGTTCTCTGGCTATTTGTAAGACTTTTATATCTGATTCAACTGTAGTTTTACTATGATTTAGCCAAAGGTGGATTTCTGTTGGCTTTTAATTATGCTTTCGAAATCTCAGTATTCACATTTTTTTGAATTATGAAAAGCCTCGTCCTTTAATAAAGTCTCTAATACTATTTCTTCCCATTCTAATTTTCTTCTGAAAATCTGATGAGAATTACGTTAGACCACGTTAAGTGTTATTTGTCTTTCAATCTCCTATCTTGGGTCACATTATCTCTCTGTGCTACATTTCAGGTGACTGTTTCAGATATACCTTACATATTAGTAAGCCTAATTCTTTATCAGCACCTGCACTGATTCTAAAAGTTGTTCAAGGTTCTTTCTAAGATTAAGCCTTCTGGGCTCAGGCAGAGGAACAATGAGGGAGGATGGCTCAGGACCAGGCGGTGTTTTCTTCTGTTGGAATGCTTCTTCTAAGATAACTGAATTGCCATGGAAAATGAATGTTTTGCCTAAAACATCATTCTAAGCCTATTCCATACTTATTACTAAGTTTTTTTATTTCTTTTTTTCTCTCAATAGTTACAAGCTGATTCTACATTGTTGGACTTTTTTCAAAGCCAGTAAGTACTTATGGTGTCTACATAAACGATCAACAAGCCTATAACAACTTAGAGAAGAAGATATTTTAAAATGGAAAAATCAAAAATCAAATTTAATATAATTTATTTAATTTTAAAGGGCCTTAGGAACAATGGTTTACCAGGAGCCCTGATGGTGACTGCGATCATTGGCTGGCGATCTACACGGTCAGCAGTTTGAAATCACCAGCCACAGGAGAAAGACGGGGCTTTCTACTCCCATAAAAAGTTACAGTCTGAAGCAAGCAGAGCCTGTAAGCGGGGCGGACGCCCGCGGACCGTGCACCGGCAACGGAGCCCCTATGGGCCCGCTGGGTTCCCGGCGTCGCGCGGCGCAAGCACCGGCCTAGAGTCAGGATTGAGACTACATGATGGCTGACCAGGACTCAGGGGGCATTAGCCCCCTCCAACAAATGGTGGCCTCGGGCGCTGGAGCAGTGGTCACCTCTCTCTTCATGACGCCCCTGGACGTGGTGAAGGTGCGTCTGCAGTCCCAGCGCCCCTCGGTGGCCCCCGAACTGAAGCCGCCCTCTAGCCTCTGGAGCGTCTCCGACACCAAATGGACGTGCCTGCTGTACGGCAACGGTGTCCCGGAGCCCACACGGCGCGCGCTGCGCCACCTGCTTCCATGACCCCACCCGGTTCCCCGGCACCCGATGCCTTTGCGAAGATCGTGCGGCACGAGGGCGCCAAGACCCTGTGGAGTGGCCTCCCAGCCCCCTTGGTGATGACTGTGCCGGCCACTGCCATCTACTTCACCTCCTATGACCAATTCAAGACCTTCCTGTGTGACCGACCCTTGACCTCTGAACACTATGCCCCCATGGTGGCTGGTACTCTGGCCCGCTTGGGCACCGTGACTGTGATCAGCCCCTTGGAGCTGGTGAGGACGAAGCTGCAGGCTCAGCATGTGTCCTACCGGGAGCTGGGCGCCCCTGTGCAGGCCGCAGTGGCTAGGGGCGGCTGGCCTCCCTGTGGCTGGGCTGGGGCCCACTGCCCTGCGGGACGTGCCCTTCTCAGCCCCGTATTGGTTCAACTACGAGCTGGTGAAGGGCTGGCTGAGTGGGCCCAGGCCAAAGGACCAGACATCCGTGGGCATCAGCTTTGTGGCTGGCGGAATCTCAGGGACGGTGGCAGTCATCCTGACTGCCCTTCCATGTGGTGAAGACTCAGTGCTAGGACGCTCTGGGCACAGTGGAGGCTCTGAGTGAGGCCACCCCTGGTCCACTCCACCTGGGTGCTGCTGCGGAGGATCCAGGCCGAGTCGGGCACCAAGGGGCTCTTTGCAGGCTTCCTGCCCCATCATCAAGGCCACCCCTTCCTGTGCCATTGTGATCTGCACTTACGAGTTCGGCAAAAGCTTCTTCCAAAAGCTCCATCAGCAGCGGCTGCCAGGCCCTTGAAAGGGGCTCAGGGACGCCCATCTCCTGGGGTGGGCTGTGGGCTGAAGCAGACTGAGCCAAGTGCCTTTTCCTCAGCACCCAGGGGCAGGCCTTGTGGCTTCCCCCCACCGGACCATCCTCAGACCCTCCTCAGACCGGGCCTTCTTCCTGCTGTAACCCACATCCCAGACTCAAGGATCCTCACTTTCTTACCCCCCAAGTTCAAGACCAACTTTTCTCCCTGCCCCCCACCTCCCTGCCTGTATGTGTGCTGTAACTGGGCCTGCCTCAGTCTCCCCTACCTCTATTAATTCCTTACATCTGAAGATGATAAAAAAAAAAAGTGACAGTCTCCGAAACCCACAGGGGGGTCACTATGAGTCAGCATCGACTCGATGGCAGTAAGAGGAGCAATGGCTTTGCAAGGTAACATCAACTCATCAAAAGAAGCCACCGAGTTCAAGTTAAAGTGTCTTCTTTCCTACAGTTAGCAGAATTTATAATATGGACGACTGAAGACTAATTGATGCATTTGGTGTTAGTAAAGATGTTCAAAAATACCATGGACTGCCAATAAACTAAACACATCTCTTAGTAGAAATAACAGCCAGAATGCTCCTCGAGGTGAGAATGGCGAGACTCTATCTCAAGTTCTCTAGAGAAGCTCTAGAGAAAGACGTTAGAGGGTCATCAAAGAGAAGAAGACCTTCAGTGAGATGAACTGCCACCGTAGCTTCAACACTGGCATCACACAAGCAAGCGAGCCGACGAGGCCGCAAGAAGAAGCACTGCTTGAGTCTAACGCAGGCAGGGTCGCTGTGAGCTAGAACCCAGTCAATGGCATCGCAAGCCACGGCAACGCACAGCAAAGCATACGCTATTTAGTCAGGGCAATATGCTTCTAGGAAAGCAAAGGCTAATCTCAATCAGCTACAAGAGGTCACCAAATCAGCAAATAAGTACTGGGTGGACATCATTTGTACAATCCAAAAAGCCACCCATGATTCTGCACCAAAGAGTCATTTATAGAACAAAAGGTAGAAGAGATGAAAAATTCCTCTGAAAGGTGAAGCACAATTTAAAGATTGCCCCAGGTGCTCTCTTATGCAAATGATGACCAACTAAAAGAATAATTCATTTTCTGAAATACATTCTATGTCTGCTGCAACCAGGCTCATTCTTGGGAAAAAGCAAAAACTCTCAGAACTCTAGCTGGGCTATTTTCCAATACATCATGAAATTCCCCACAACTTAAAACTGTGTCTCAATAAATCCTGGATGCCTTGAGGGATATAAGTGCTTAGGAGGCTGGCCTACCTTTAATTTTACACTTGTGAGATGAAATATAATTTCCAGATTAAATACACGTGCTGTAATTCCTCTTCCTGTGACACTGATTAAGAGCACCGGCTGTACAACCGATCGATGGAGCTGACATCATTAGACAGTATACCTGAAGAAGGTTGCATTTCCAAATGTGGTATACAAGGAGGTTTCCAAAAGTTTGCAGAAAACTGGAATGTAAAGATAGTGGAATATTTCTGTGGACTTTTGGAAGCCCCCCTGTGTATATATTTTATAACAAAAGAGAAAGAAAGCCAATTTGGACGTCACTGAGATCACCTAGACCTAAGCAAGCATCTCACAGGATTTGTTTTCTTGGTGTGGAAGGTCAGGCCACAGTTTTAAGGGATCCCAGTCAACCGGTCTAACACAGTTTCCCAGTAGTGCTTCTGTTGACCTCCTAATCTGTACGGTAGTGCCAGGGATCTCAAAAGCTAGCAGGTCATCCACAGGACAAGAGATTTCCATTCACTTTGAGGCACAAGAGGAAAATGGAGCGTCTGGAATTGGAGGAAGGACATAGGTTACTGTCTGGTTACCTCAAGGGACAACTGTGTCCTTTGTCATGAGACCAACAGAAGTCAATGGTGCCCAATCACCAGTACTGTTCACTGTGAATCAAGATTCTATAGAAGAATTCTGATCCATATGGGGAGGAACGCAGAAAGAAAAGAACCCGTAAATAATCAGTGAAAATCAGATTTGCAGGAGCCTCTGAAGTTAGATGAACCACCAAAACTATGCCCCAGAGATAGTCTTTAAACTTTAAACCAAAGCAATCCCCCTGAAAGTTTTCTTGAACCAGAGCAATAGTGTATCATGATAACAATGTCTACCAGGAGCAATCAAATAGACAACTAGGAAGGTTAGATGGGACATTGATGGAGCAGTGAGCCTAAGTCAATGGTGATGAAACATTTTGAAGAAGGATGGCGAGAATAAGTGTATAACTTGAAGAATATAATCAATGTCGATGAGTTCTACGTGGAAAAATGGTTAAAACTGTGCATGGCTACGTATATTTTCACACACACAGACAAAACTAATTTTAAAAGGTGGAAAAAAGTAATTATTTTACCTTAATTTAAGGAGTGGCTGGGTCACCCATTTCTTCAATTTGCGCCTCCCAAATGAAGTTTTTGTATGGTCTAAAATCCAAAATAAACTTCCATGAGTTTTCTTATTAGTCTAGAAAGATCAGAAAATAAGTTTCATTAATTACACCATTAATTTGTACCCAAATATTTACTAGTCCATGTATCCTGATTATTCCATATACCCCAATTTAAATGTATTAAAAATACCTAGAATACACTGTGGCTGCTAAGAGTTGCTCAATTAATCCATAAGGAACGAAAGAATACAAATATACATAAAACACAGGGAAGGAGGGGCCTGTGAAGAGTTCCGTTAACAAAGAATAAATTATTCATAAACCTTACAGGCTTGTTCTCAGCATCATGAAAATGTGTGATTGTATACTTTCCTGTGCTGAGAAGTCCACTGTGAGAAAGATAATTTAATCTTTCTGTGGCAATTCAAGATAATTTCATCTTCCCAAATCTCAGAGCTATCATTTTAAAGACCGAAGCTCTTACGGCAACGCTGAGCAAGCGAGAAGTACTGAGATAAAGGTGGACCACACAGCGCTCAAGAAATGTACCCTGAAAACATTTCATTTTAGATTGTTATTAAATGCCTAGTGAAAGTTACTTAACTATGCTCATGAACTCTTTTTTAAAAAAAATCACAAGTATAATGTTAATTTACTCAGACATTCTTATATTCAGGAGGCCTGGTAGCACTGTGAGATAAATACTGGGCTGCTGACCCCAAGACTGGTGGTTCAAACCCACCAGTCACTCTCCAGGAGAAAGATAAGGCTGGCTGCTTCCACAGAGATTTACATACCAGAAGCCCTATGGAGCAGTTCTACTTTGTCCCAAAGGGTCAATGTGAGCTGCAACTGACTAGAGGGCACTGGTGGATGCTTTTTATTACAGTAAGTCTAATGATAGCCTTAAATCTTATTTTGACACAAAAAATAGCTGTTTCCATCCATGTTGGGATTGTCTTGTACTTTCTGTCCCTCAAATAAATGAGCAGGTACTTACAGAAACCCTCTTATGCGCTTAGTACTGCGATGGGCAAAGGTGTGTTAAGATATAGTCCTTCATTGGTCCTCTACTCGAGTACTCCCTCAACACAAGAACATTTTGTTCTAATACCCATCATTCCGTGATGTTCACCTTCCAGACAAGATTGTTGAAAAAAAAAATGGGTACATAAGCACATGTGGTGAAGAAAGTTGATGGTGCCTGGCTATCAAAAGATATAGCGCCTGGGGTAGTAAAAGCTTGAAGATAAACAAGCAGCCATCTAGCTGAGAAGCAACAAAGCCCACATGTACGAAGCACCCCAGCTTGTGGGATCATGCGGTGTCAATGGGATCAGGTACCAGGCATCAAAGACCCAGAAAATAAATCATATCTATGTGAATGAGGGGGAGTATGGAGTGGAGACCCAAAGCCCATCTGTAGGTAACTGGACATCCCCTGTCAGAAGGGCCACAAAGAAGAGACAAGCCAGTCATGGTGCAATAAAGCACTGGGGAAACATACAACCTTCCTCTGTTCTTTAATGCTTCTTCACCACCACCACTGCCCACTATCATGACCCCAATTCTACCTGACAAATCCGGCTAGACCAGAGCATGTACACAGGTACAGATAAGAGCTGGAAACACAGGGAATACCGGACAGATAAACCCCTCAGGACCAATCACAGGAGTAGCGACACCAGGAGGGGAAGGGGAAGGTAGGGGGTTGAAATGAGGAACTGATCACAATGATCTACATAAAACCCACTCCCAGAAGGACAGACAACAGAAAAGTGGATGAAGGCAGCCATCAGTCAGTGTAAGGCATGAAAAATAATAATAATTTATAAAATATCAAGGGTTCGTGAAGGAGGGAGGGAGGAAGGGAAAGTGAACTGATACCAAGGGCTCAAGTAGAAAGAAAATGTTTTGAAAATGATGATGGCAACAGATGTACAAATGTGCTTGACAAAATAGATGTATGTATGGATTGTGATAAGAGCTGTACAAGCCCCCAATAAAATTAATTTTTTAAAAAAGATATAGTCCTTGGTCTCAGGGGTCATTCACGCTTGTGAGAAAAGACTCATAATCAGAACAAAACACCAGCTGCCAGGATTCCGTTCACAAACAGATGGCACAAGCTGCCAGAGCTCAAAGCAGAGCACACACAGCAGCTACTCTGGTCACAGAAGTTCCTGTGAGGACAGACAAGCAGAAACAACTGATGACAGCACACAACCAGCAGTGGCACCATGTGTGCTTGGGGCAAACGCCCAATTGGCCTGTATAGAGCAAAGGGTTCCAAGCAAAACCAAATCCATTACATTGTTGGCCAGTGATCCTCAACCTTCCTAATGCCGTGACCCTTTAATACAGTTCCTCATGTTGTGGTGACTCCCAACCATAACATTATTTTCATGGCTACATCATAACTGTCATTTTGCTACTGTTATGAATCAGGCGAGCCCTGTGAGAGTTGAGAACCGCTGATATAGGCAATTCTAACTCACACCGATGTTATAGGTTAGAATAGAACTGGGCCATGGAGTTGCCATGGCTATAAATCTTTATGGAAGCAGACAGCCATCTCTTCTCCCCATGGAGCAACTGGTGGGTTCAGGTTAGCAGTCCAGTGCTTGGCCACGGCTGCACGAGGGTTCCCTGGGGAAAAGACTGGGGGAGATGAAATCATTTCCCAACCATCTGACATCATTAGAGAAGCAAGCTCTGGCAAGAGAAGGAAGAGGGGTGCTGGTAACTCGTGTGCTCACACCCATGCCATGTCCTGATACAGCTTTGCTTTCCCTGGTACCCACGTCCCTCCCCATCATCCTTGTCTACTGCTTCACAGAAAGGGCAGCCAATGCCAAGTGCAAAAACAAGCCAATGATGGTGATTCCCAGCTTAGGTTTCCACCAAGGCTTCCAACCAGTTCATTCTGGTTCAACTTTCCTGCTGAGAATTTATATGTCCACCCTTGATACATACATGTATGTATGAATCACCTGAACATCCTCATATAGAAGAATTGCCTGGGGATCTTGTTAACACAGATACTCTGATTCAAGATTTAAGGAGTGGCAAGGCATTTTCATAGCAGAGAGTCAAGCAGGGATGAACCAGTTTGAAGCCCTGGCTTTTGCAAGAGTCCAATTCCTGATGACGGAAGGGATTTCAAGGGGTATTTTGATTGTAGGTGATTCTGCCTTAGAAATTTTAATGTATTTACAGTGACCCCACTATAATAAGATCTGAATAGGGAGGAATGTCCGAAAAGTCTGCAAGGCCAGGGCTGTGCTTGTAGGTCCTGGCAGTAAGCTCTTCTTCATGTAGCTCCAACTACCTGTTTCCTATCCCAGGAATGTGCACAGCCTTGATGAGAGAGACCTGCAGGAAAGATCCTCAGTATCTGGGTGAAGGAATGACGGCACAAAGTTGTTAACTGAATGAGTGTAAGTCTCACTCAAGTCTACAAGGGTGAACTGGAAGGGAAAGAAAGGAAGTGAGGAAGAGCAGTTACTGATCGACAGATCTAGGAGTCGGGGATACATTCAGCACTGACTTTGATCCACTGCAGTGGCAAATGTCAGGAGAGCTCTACCACTTTCAATTTTATGGAGCTCAAATGATGACTTAATCAAATGATTCACAACTGTTTTTTATTCCTATGACTTTATATTACATTATTTTACAATGTATTTCACATTGGCACAGGGTAATTTAATTCACAAAAGCATTACTTTTTCATATCTCCATTATCTTCTAAATTCACCAATAAAGACCAGATAAATTATGATAAAAGTCAGGGAAGTAAAGCACCAAGCATTTTAAGTCATAAACTGTGTATCATAGTAACTTGTTTTACATGCTGCATCTTGAAACAAGACTGTAGAGATTTCAACTAGTCAAAGGTGTGCTGGAGCCATTATAATCCAAATATAATCAAAGAGACCAAACCAAAACACCTCCGTCCATTTGAATTCTCAGAGGCGATGTCTTTTTAGAGAGAGAAACAGGTATTGCAACCCCAGCCTCCTGTCCTGCAGCCCTTCCTCTGGTGACACAGAGCCTGTCAGAAAGGCAGTTCGACCGCTCGCAAAGGAGTCTTTCCGCCTGCTGGAGTCCACACAGGTCTCCAGACAGTTACCAAGTGCCAAGGAGACGGCAGGCAGCGCATCAGCTGAAGACAACGGGCACCGTTACTTTCGTCAGCACTAAAGAACAAACTACTACCTCACTCCAGCAGCTTCAGAAACAAGTTGAAAAACTTAGCATTTCAGTTTGGCTGACCTGATTCTGCAGGATTTCCAGATTCTGTAATGTTGCTCCATTAATTGTCATAAATTCCACCTCACTTGAAAACCGTTTAAAATTCCTGCAAAAGAGTAAAACACAATCATCATGATGTAAGCCCAGAAAGAAATTAAAAAGGATAATCTAGGCACACGAAACATTCCCATAACATGGTGTCAGACGCTAGCTCTGTAATGGAAAGTCAAACTCAAAGGTGCAAAAGGGAACGGCATCAGGGCACTGACTCCGGCTCATGCTGGGCCGGGTCTTGGAAACAGATTCATGGAGAGGAGCCCCCGCCCCGAGAAAGAGGATGAGGAAGGGAAGTGAGCGGAGTGCCGACACTTGGAAAGCATTCGCGGGAAGAGCACCAAGCACAGTCATCGGCAGAGCTTGTGGTGGCATCTTCAGGACCAAGCACAGTCATCGGCAGAGCTTGTGGTGGCATCTTCAGGAAAAACTCATAGCAAGGTACTTAAAACTGTGCTCTTTCATCAGCATAACTTAATGTTGATACTGCCTTCAAAAATCTTTTATTCAGAAGCCTGATATGTGCAGCAAATGCCCACTCTATAAATAACCACACGCATTAAGGTGTTTAGTATAAACTTCAAAAAAAAAGAAGCAGAAATGATGTCGTTGAGCTAGACATAAAGTTCAGTGCTTTGCAGTCGGCCCGGCAAGTGAAAGTACAGAGACTAATAAACTTGCTCACAATTCCAATTCTGACCTCACTGTCTCTTGTTAAACAGTGGGTCAGCACATTACTCATCACTCAATTCTCTTTATCAGCCAGTTCTTAGACATACCTGTCAAAAGCACTGACAGGGGCGGTGGCTCATTCTTTAAGTAAGAAGCGTTATGGCAGGTTGCTACATTATTGGAAGGAAATCACGAGGGTTTGGATTATAACTCTAACCGCAATTCTCATGGTTGGTACATGTTACAAGTAAACTCGTCTCCCAATAAACAAACACACAACCTGGAATCTACAATGAAAAAAACTACATCCACTGCCAGCTCAGATCGATTCCAACTCAAATTGACATGTGATTTTCAAGACAGTTTCTCTTTATCAGAGCAGGAGGCCTCATCTTGCTCCTGAAGAGAGGCTGGTGGGTTTGAACTTTCAATCCTGACGTTAGCAGCCCAACTCCTAGACCACAGCCCCCTTTCTGGAATCTACATAAAACCAAGTTCACCGACACTGAGTAAATCCTGACTCACAGGGACACTACAGGACAGGATAGAAGTGCCCCCTTTGAGTTTTCAAGACTACAAATCTTTACAGGAGTAGAAAGCCTCATCTTTCTCTCAAGGAGGGCTTGGTGGTTTTGAACTGCTGGCCATTACGTTAGCAGCTCAACATGTAATCTACTACACCACCATGGTTCCTAGAATCTAGAATCCAAAGTTACCAAGAGATCTTTCTATATTTAGAAGATGGCTCCTAATTAAGGACCTTGAGCCCTGGAACAGAGAAAATAATTACTGTGTATTAAGAATGTTGCCTTGGTTTAGCAGTCAATTGATACAGGTGTAGCTGCTGTTACAGGAATCCAAACAATGCTGTAACTTGTTCATAATTTGCAAGAACGCAACTAGAACAGAGTGGTAGCAGGTGTGCGTGACCCATTCTATCATTCTTATAACACTGTTGGCTTTGAATTATAGCAATTTGCATTCTTCTCCACTTCTTAGGTGCCCTGGTGGCCCAGTGGTTAAGTAGCTGGCTGCTAGTACAAAGGATGGTAGTTCAAACCTATCCGCTGCTCCACAGGAGAAAGACATGCCAACCTGCCTCCTAAAAATGTAGAAGCTTGGCAACCTATAGAGCAGTTCTACGATGTCCTTTAGGGTTTCAACGAATCAGACTGACTTGATGGAAACGGGTTTAGATTTGTTTTCTACTCTTCTTAAAAGCAAGGGTTATTTCTAGCACACTCATCTTGCAACACCTTCAGGCCACAGCAGAAAGCAGGCACTTAAATGCATGCCATTTTCCTATGAGAAGTCAACTGTTTTGTTTTTGTTTCTTTTCTTGGGTCATAAAGCCCCCAAGACGTTTGTGACATACCCAGCTACAGTTATAAAATTACAAGGGGTACCCTGCAGTCGTCACTTGAGCTGACAGGTGCTCATAAAGATTCATGGGCAAAGAGCCAAGTTGGAAGGTCTGTGTCTGCGTTTCTGTTTTTCAGTTATTTCTGTGGTGTGTGTGTGTGAATTTTGAGTTTTATTGACATACAATTCACCTATCATCCGATTCAATAACTTAAACACATTAAAAAGAGGTGTGCGGTGTGTCTTAGTTTCCTGATGCTCCTGTAATAGCAAGACCAGAAGAGGGCCGTTTGAAAGACCAGAGACTTACATCTTTCTGGTTTTGTGGGTAGCTGCTGGTTGGCATGCATCAGGTACCCAAGATGCAGAGTGGAACTGCCGCACTCCACACGATTTTCATGGCCGTGGCTTTTAGAAGTAGATTGACAAGTCTTACTTCCAGGGAGCCACTGAAGGGGCTCGGACAGCCACTTCCAGTGAAATACTCCAGGGCCTAGCCATTTGGTTGGATATCCAAATGAGGACATTGGCTCTAGAAGAGGCTCCCTTTGCCCACTTTAGGGAAATCCCTGTCTCAGCTTCTGTAGGTTCTTCCTGGCATTCTTTGAGATCTGCCTGGGCCATCTACTTTGTTCCTATGTAGTATTTACATGCTGGACTGCTAACGGAAAGGTGTGTAGTTTAAAACCCGCAGCTGCTCCACAGGAGAAAGACAAGGCTTTCTACTTCTGCAGAGTTACAGTCTCAGATAACCCAGGGGCAGTGCCACCCTGCCCTACAGGTCACTGTGAGTCAGAATCAACTCGACAGCAGAGAGTTTATTTTGATTTATCCTTACTTGTATCTACCATATATACTCGAATATAAGCTGACCAGAGCATAAGTCGAGGTACTTAATTATTACCTGGGAAACCAGAAACACTGATTGACTCGAGTAAAAGCCTAGGGTAGGAAATGCAGGATGTGAATTAACACAGAGACCAGAGGGGAGAGATGGAGCGCAGCCACAGGCACATCCTTACCAGTTCAGCTGCCAGTAAGTGAATCACTGCGGGTGTTGTGCGAATTGGAGCCGTCCACGTCATAGGACGGCTCTGATTGGTTAGATGTGAGTAAACAAACATTCAGCGCCCTGCAGTGTCAGCGGGGCTTTGAATGAACAGCGGAGGAACGGCAATCACCCGCGAGATGTTACACCTCACTGGGGTACCACTGACCCATGTATAAGCTGAACCTAGTTTTTCAGCACATTTTCTTTGTGCTGAAAAACTCAGCTTATATACGAGTATACACAGTAAGTCTACATCTATGTCGCTCATCACATCTCAAAAACCTTTAGGTTTAAGACACCCCATACACTGATATGGCTTCATTAACATAACTAAACCCCCTATTCCTAAATGGATATGAGCACCAGGACATTATTTTGGAGGGATCGAATAGACTTGGGATCAATGTCTAATCAATTTTCCATGTGTTGAGATATGAGACTATCACTACCCATGTCCCTGGAAAGCTAAGCTTAATGTATACTCTAGGAGTGGTTTGGATTTGCTATCAGGAGAGACCAGGCATCATGCTTGGTCAAGAGAAGGGGCAGCAACAAAGAGGGAGGCCTTCGATGAGACAGACTGACTCAGTATCTGCCACAATGGGCTCATAATAAGCACAACCGTGAGGATGGCGCAGGACCGAATAGCGTCTCCTTCTGCGGTGCATAGGGTCCCTATGAGCCGGAACCGACGCAACGGTACCTAACGGGAACAACAACTATGAGGGGTTAGGTGATACTTGTTTATGTAATTAGACTGACGCTGGCAGGGTGCCTCGGGCGCCTGGTTTAGTGCTGCACCGAGGACGTGAAGGAAGACCTAGGACTCTCACCCAGTCTCTGGCAACTTCCACTACTGCCAAAATGAGTACGATGACTGCAGATGTCCAAGGTACTCAAATTAGCTCCCAACACCAGACCTCTGCAGAGGACATGCGCAAGTTCTTTTCTTCAGTAGCAGTCTCAATAAAGTATCGTGGGGTTTTTGGAGGTATTTTAGTTTTTGGTTTGGTTTGTTTTTACTGAATAGGCTACCTAAACCTCAAATTAGAGGATTCTTGAAATGACTATCTGCCCAGATTTTATAAAGACAAATCAAGCACCGGGCACGCTAAAATTGGATTGATGCCTAGGGCACACTACCAGACTGACTCAGTGCGCTTTCGCGTTGCTCACAGGATGGCTGGTGTTGACACAGTAGGTTGGAGGCTTCCTTCCAAGTCCAAAGACATTTTCTCCTGTTAGGGCCTGTTTACATTAGGAATTATATACATCTCTGACATAAAGGTTGCATCTACCAGCAATCCCTGGGTATGTTCACTGACCTGAAATACTCAGGCAATTCTAAATCATTTACCCTGGGGAAGAAGCCAGATTTTCTGTGCTTTTAAATGAACCTCGTAAACAATGACTGGCTAGAGAACCTGGAGAGAAATCTTCTAAGAGTCGAGAGAAAATATTTCATTACTATTTCAGACACTGAAAATACAAAGAAAGCCTCTTTTCCTCAAGCTTTATAACCAGAGGGAAAAGGCCTTGCTGAAAGCTTGTCAGAGAAATTTAAGAGTTTCTTTCATTCTTATTCTGCTTTTAAAAAGAAAGAAAATCAATCATTCTGATTTGGACGAAGGCAGTACATATTGCAGACCTCATATGAAAGGTCAATTCATGACAAAGACTCCATTGAAATATCAAGAATGTTATTCTAAAATTGAAACACACACCAAAAAATCTACCATAGTAACCAGGCCTTCTATAGCTACAAAGTTTCTGTACATAGTTTACAGAGCTCAAACCCGCAGGCTGTGTCCAACTTTTTGAAGGTTAGTATTATTAATGAATTATAGTGTACAATACTATACAAAACTTCAGTTTTGTTGCGAATTCACTTCCAGTTGATTTAAAGCTTTTAAAAGGACTACGTCTGCATGCCAGACACATTCTGAAGAATTTTCAGAGAGCTGTAAAAACATGAAAAAGATACCCCTTAACGACACTTCTTTCTTTGCATTCCTACGTGCTGCCAAGATTATTAAAGAGGGAAATAATAGTGCCAAGGACCCCAAGACCATTCAGAAGCCCAGGGACTTGCTGGAACTCACAGGACTCACACATAAGGGTCATCAATAATCAGGGCAACAAAATCCTAGCCCTAGTTATTGAGCAAAAATATCTAAGTGTGAAGCTATTGTTTCTCAGTATCTCCTCCCTCTGGGTCTGCATCCTTCTGAAGGCACTGTTTCCATCTCTCCACCTCTTCTTCCCTGAAGAGCTCTCTGCTCCTGGATTTACACCACGTCAAAATGGCACGTTACTAATGACGTAAAGCATGCTCCTTTTCAATGTCCTTTGAGTTCAGAGGACAAAAAGAAGTCTGATGGGGCAAGTCCAGGGTTACAGGATGACTGGAGGACGGCTTCCCAGGGAAATTCCCTAAGGGCCCCTTGCTGCCCTTGGAGATGGAGCAGGTGCACTGTTGTCGGTGGTAAAAAGTCAGCACAGCACTCCTCACCAACGCAGATCTCCATTTTCCTAACAGTCCTTCCTAGCACGCCCCAGTTATTGGCTGGTGTCAATCCAGACAGTGTGCAAGGATGGTCTCTCTGCAATAACAAATAAAGTCCATTAAAGCTGACTAAGCTGGCTTCTCTGCCTTTCACGGGCCTGGCCCAACAGCTCCCTGAGAAGTCACTGTTTCCATCGGACCTGTGGCTGAAGGCACCTTAACAAGAGTAAGACAAGAGTACTCCAACACTGACGGCTGAGAAATGCTGCACCACTTTGTTTGGAAGAAACCAGTACCTGCGAGAACTGGAACCCACGCGGCAGTATTTTACGTGTCCTCCATTCGTTTTACTCACAGCTGTAACTGACAACGAGGAAAAGACACAGAGCAAAAGCAGAAAAGAGAATGAAGGCCCACGTGGCACGGTCCAAAAGAAAGCGAGCTCCCAGCTTCCAATCCTAGCAGCAAGCTGTGAGCGCATCTGTGAACTATCACCCACCAGGGCAGCACATTAGAGACGTAGTGCCCAGGGCTTTACGGTGCTGGTAGCAAGGCATGTGCCAAAATGCCAGCTCCCGGAAAGAAAGCAGGTGCTGAGAATAACCCATGCTGTTTTAAAAAATGTTTCTAACTGACATGCAGAATCATCCCATGACAGAATGGTGATCACTCTCCCCAAACCTAAATTTCCAGATTCCAGGCAAGAGTGCCCAGACTTGGGCCTACTGTGTTAATTCTTTTCTGCATATCTCTCTTTGAAAAGGCCATCTCCTTATAGCATCATGTGTTATGTTTATTGACTCGTGTGTTCTTCCTAGTTTGCTCTTCGTTCCTAAAATGATCTTTGCTTTCATTGTTAAATCCTATCACCTCATTTCAGAGTTTTTCTACTTCTCGTTTGTATGTTGTTCTTTCACAGCTAGTAAGCCCCGGTGCCAATCCCGAGTCAACATTGGACTGGTCAATGTAAGGTCACTGGTTCACACCTACCAGTTGCTCCTGGGAAGAAAGATGAGGCTCCCATAAAGATTTATAGCCTCATTATATAGGATCACTATGGGTCCAAATCAACGTGATGGCAATGGGCTTTGTTTTGATTTGTTTTGTGATTTTCACATCTAGTATAGTGTTCTTAATATCTTTTTGCTCCTTTTGAAATAAGTATGGTTTTTGTTTCTTTTGAGGGCATGCCGTTCTGGCATGTACATGTCTGCAGTGATGCCATCGTGTTCCCTCCTTGCTTTGTTAGAATCGTTGCGGGGACATTTGACTCTTACACAAGATCAGGTCATCTGCGACTAGAGACAGTTTTCCTTCTTCCTTTCTGATCTGAACGCCTTTTATTTCATGTTCTTGCCTAATTGCACATGATAGAACTTTCAGTACGATACTGAATAGAAATGGCCAGAAAAGACTTTCTTCTCTTGCTCCTAATCTTCAGAGGAAAACATTCCGTCTAAATCGAGGGAGGACAGTGAAATTACACTTCGGATTCATCTTCAGGGTCGGCTTGCACACCACCAGCACATGCGTCGTCATTCACATTTCATTTTTAAGCAAGGCGATGGGTACCGGTTAGATCACTATCTATGTTCATGACCTTATCTCACAAAGATATTTGACCACTTAAAAAAAATCAAGTCTACTTCACAGGATGAAAGAATTCCTTTTTGTGTGTGTTCATTTATCCATAACTTTCCATATCTACCCACTGCCCACTAGGTGCTGGGCATATGTTGAGCACTTAAAATATATAAAACACGGGGCCACACATTAGGGCTGAAGCTCTCTGGAATGGCATTAGACATATACTAAGGAACCAACATTGATGAAGCTCAAAGACTACAGGTCTTCATTAGAGATTACAACTAAATGCAAAGTAAATTAAAATACTCACAATTAGATCCATAGACAAACATCATAGTAAACAGATCAAAGCTGTCAAGGATCTCATTTTACTTGGATCCACAATTAACCTTGAAGGAAGCAACAAGTCAAGAAATCAGATGACATACTCAACTGGTAGCAAATCTGGTGCCCAGACCTCTTTAAAGTGGTAGAGAGGACGCAGTGTGTTGACCCGAGCCATGGTGTCTTCCATTGGCTCAGAAGCATGTGAAAGTTGAGCAATGAATAAAGAAGAGTGAAGAAGAATCTATGCATTTGAAAAAGAGGACGAGCCTTGATGAGAAGAATTGACACAGGGACCAACAACCCACTCAAAAGGAACACAGGAGGAGGGGAGGACCTGGCAGTGCTTTGTCCTGTTGTACGCAGCATGGCTGCGAGCTGGAACTGACTCAATGGTACCTAAAACAAGGCACTAGAAGAGTCAGTTCGGTGAACCCATATATGTATATGCACATGTATGTATTTATATACATGCATACATGTACCTGTATACACAAATGTGCAGATACGGATATATATTTATAAACTTGTCAACATATATACATATATGTTTTTCTATTGAGTATTTGTTTTACTTTATGTTAGTAAGAGACAGAATCATCTTTTGAGGTCCAAGTTCATCTAAACACATCAGAATCTCATTTAAGGGGGTGGGAGAGCTTGTTGCTTATTTAAATATCAGTACTTCTTTTACTAGTGGGGTAGGAGCAGGCAGAAAATACAAATCTTTAAAAGTGAGCTATCATTCATGAATTTCACATCAGAGTTAAAGGGTCCAGGTGATGAACAATAGGCTGGTTGGGTAGCTAGTTTTCTCCTCTTTGTGAGGCTCTAATACAATCGACCATACAGGCCAGCATTTCCCAAAACGGACTAAAAAGCCTCTCAGGGAACAGTGGAGGGACAGAGGGAAGCTGTCAAAGCAAATATCTACACTATATGCTAGATTACAGGCTATAGTTTAAAAAAAATTAATTGTCAGAGGGTGCTAAGTAATTTTTCTTCCAAAAAGGGGGTGGTAGGCCAAATAAGTTTGAGAACCTATAATACAGACCCATCTATATAGTAAGGCTCCTGTTATTGGAGATGAAGGCACAATTCAATGAGATATAATGCCAGGCCTCAATGTTTTAAATTAAATATCTCTGACATATTAAAATACACAGGGATTAGTAGCTTCGGGAACTGCTGCCTCCACTAAGACCAGAAGCACTAGATGGTGCCCAGCTGCTCCGTCCTGCCTTTTGTTTCTCCTCAACAGCCTAGATCTGGCAACATCTCTGCTCCCCGGTTCATATTCTGCCATTTCACCAAACAAGCTCCTGTCTGCCCACCCACTTCTGTAAAATGGAAGTAGCTCCCTGTCCAGAATCAATAGGTAGCTGGTGCTCTTGGGTGACAGTGAGTAAACTCAAACTCACAGCGACCCCATTTGAGAGAAGAGAACGATTCTGTGGTCTTCTTAGCTGCAAACTTTATGGAAGCAGAGCACCAGGTCTTTCTCCTGAGGGACTGTTGGGAGGGTGTGAACCACCAACCTTTTGGTGAACAGCCAATCAATCGCTTACCCATTATGACACCAGCGCACCCTAGACTCAGGACAGTGTTAGGAAAATTCTCGACAGAGCCAAGGAAAATTGCTAAGAAGGTGAAAATTCAAAAAAGCAAGAAAAATATCCACTTCCTTTAAAAAATTATTCTGCTTGAGAGTAAACCAGTATTTTTTTCAGAATGTCTACTGCCAGTTTTTAAACCTTAGAATATCTACAAAGCTAAATACTTTCAAAACCTGTCTGTTAAAAACCTATCCTTTTAGCCACTAACCCCTTAACTCCAGCTTCCGGTTCTAGCATACAAGGAGGGAAACCACAAATAAGGTAACAAAATTCCACAAATGACTTTAAACTACTTCTTTATCCAGTTGGTAAAAAGCACAGTACTATAGTCAAAGATAGAACACACCAAATAGCTACCATGAATACACCGTGCTTGACATGCTTCTGAAGAGTTTATCAATATTTCTGAATCAACCAATGCTTTTAAAACCCGTTAGAACACTACCGAACACTTCGTCCGTGCCCCTAAATGAGCATTCCACCAACAGCAGGTAAAATTGTCTGAGTTACAGTCGTTTCCAAACATAAGAAGTGTTTTTACGTAACTCTTTTTATTTGTTTGTTTGTATTGATTTTTTGGAAAGCAGACTTACTTGGGCGTGGAGAGCACGTTCCCCAAGTTGAATTCTTGGAGGTATCTGATGGTGGCGCCCAACGAGCCGATCACCGGCGCTTCCAGATCCATGATGCCAGAAAAACACGGAGACCCTGAAAAGGGCACCAACCATCATTAAAATTATTCCCCACTATTCAAACCAATTTTAAGTCAAACAAAATGTATTTAACAGCTATTCTAATTTAGAAAATGAAGAGCTTTCCATCTTTTCTCCCTCGTTCATCCTTAAGTCCTGCCAAAATATTCTGAACAGAACAGCATAAGGATCCTTTAAGAAATGTACATCAGATCATGTCACCCTCTCAAAATTTTTCAAAATCCCAGTTCACTGAGAGTAGAAGCTCATCTCAAAGACCCCATATAGTGTGCCACCCATCTCCTCTTTATCTGTCCTCCTAACGCTCTGCTCCTCCGTCACCTGGCTCCAGCACACAACCTCCTCCGTGTTCCTTGAACACGCCGGGCACACTCCGAGACACAGCACGTACAGTCCCCTCCGCCTGAAGCACTGTTCCTCCATGCAGCTACGTGTCCCCCTAAACTCTCTGTTCAGGCCAGTGCTCAGGGAGCCTCTTCTTCATCTCCCTCGCTCCCTGCCTTGTTTCCTTCAGAACATTTATCACCTTCAAACGCACTGGGTACTGTACGGACTCCTGCTGTGGTCTCCACGGGAGCCAGGCTGGCAGGAATGAGGGGCAGGGGCCAAGTCAAACACTGATGCATGGTGGAGGGAGTGTGAGCTAGACGACTAACAGCTTCTTCATGAAACCTGGACACTACTAATTTAATCCTGGCGAGCAACCTTTCAAAATGCTAGCCGTCAGCAGAACATTTGTTCAAGCATTCTCTAAAATTCTGAGGAAAAGAAGGAAAAGGGAAGGTGGGTGAGTGACTGGCTCTTCCTTACACTCCACTGATGCCAGTGCCAGCAAGTTGTTAAAATATCACCTTTACAAAGGGAGATGTCTCAGGAATGTGACTGATGAGTGGACGGACAAAGAGCTCTCCTTCGGTTACTTATTAGTAATGACTTGTGATTGTAGTCCACTGGCATAGTTATATAACTGGTGTCAATTTGGGATTTGAGAGGATTAAGAGTATAGGGGTGGATCATAGCCAATGAGGTGTCTGTGGGCTGGAAAATTTGGAATTTCCTCCTTGGAGGCAGGAAACCCCTTTTTTCTCTACTCATTCCCTGGGAGACTCTCTACTGACAAGGCTGACTTCCTGCGAGACATCCCTGAGGAGAAGCCACATGGACCTACCCTGATGCAGCCCTGGGTGCAGAGAAGCTACGTGGAAACCCCTAGGTGCTGGAGAAGCTGCGTGGAAACCCCTGCCAGTGCTGAGATGCTTATAATGCCACTAAACCCAAAGACTTTCTACCCACTGGCCTGTGATCTTCCTGCATTCAGCGTCACTGCATGTGTTTAGTGAGTCTGAAGAGGACTGTATAGTTCGGTATTGGACATACAGGCTAATATCGAACTTATAGGCTTCGACTGGACTGGGTTGGATGCTTTCTTAATGTAAAATTACCCTTCACATAAAACTCTGTCTTATACATACAAAAGTTTCTACGGATTTGTTTCTCTAGTCTACCCGGACTAACACACACTCACAAAATGCTATCTGGTCCTACTCAGGTGGGTTATGAATTCTACTCTTCGGATGGACAGGGTTTCACTGACTGCTATTCCAAAAGAGACCTCCAAGCTTTTCTTCTCGTCTATCCTATACTGCACTTGACCGCAGCCAAAAGACCAAGAAGCAATGCAGTCTATCTTATTCTGGAAGCTCCACAGAAACCTGTTCAGTATCAAAGCAACACACAGGCCTCCACTGAGAAATGGTACCTGCACATGAGGAGCTCTGGCCAGAAATCAAATGTATATCTCCTTTGTGAAATTTAAATCTCCTGAACCAATGATCTCTGGTAACAAGCTAAGTACCAGGTGTCTTAGATTTAAAGTCAAACGCATACCTTTATCCAAATCTAACTCAATCCAATTCGAAGCCATGGGGAAATATGTAGAATATATTTACCTTTGGTGTCAACTGCATCTTTTGCATAAAAATCTGTGACCACCTGGAAGGCGTGGCTGTATTCAAAATGGATGGCATCCATCCTTTCAACTCGGATTCTGTCATCCTGTACCCTGAAAGAGGAAAATGAGAATTCCACAGGTAAGTATCTATACTGGGCATTTCAAGCCTTTCTTTGACATGCCAAAAATACACACATCCTATGTTCTCTCTCAGAACAGGAAGAGAGATTTCATAAAATATAATATATTTTACTGTAATACATTACATGCTTTGACTCATATGCACTTTATAATTTTTTTTAATTGAGCTTTGAGGGAGAGTACTATAGATAATGTCACAAAGAGATAATGGGTTGGTATATATTCGAAGCCGGTGTACCTTGTTCCAAAGGCTTCATTTGCCCTACAGCACGGCAAGACTGTGCAGGCATAAGCTGCTTCAGGAAGATATCAAAGAAGTGGGATTTCCTCCCAACCATGATGCTGAAAAGATTTTCACATCCTAATCCACTAGACGGAGATTATCTAACTAACTATTGCAAATCTATTATCAAATGTTATCTTCCTGTAGACTCCCTTACTATCTGGATTTTGAGAAGTCAGCAGCAAAGTTATTGTTTGTTAATTCAAAAAGCAATGAATGACCTTACACGAAAACCAATGTTTTTATACAAGTACCAAAAGTGAACACAAGAGGCTGGTTACTCAATTACCATTCTAATTAATGTCTCATTTGATAAGCAGGTAAGGATTTAGAAACCATTCAATTTGATAAAAATGAATTTGTTAAAAAAAATGACAGTAATCCCAAGGCTTTTATGAAGCATTACAAAAATGTTAAATTCACCGTTCTGCAATCTGTATTATACATTCTTACAGAAGCTGCCCACCCTGGCCCCCAAATGGTTCAGGGATGAAATCTCCTATCTATATGTTCCTGGAATTTTTTATTTTAAAAAGCCTATACAGTAAATTCAAATCAATGGATATTTGACACAAAAATCTATTTGTACAACTGGAAACCCAGTGACATGTATCCAAAAGAAATGTGGTCAAATTAGGTTTTAGTAACTTCTACTTTAACCAGAGGACTGCCCACCTTGATGTTATGTATTGAATTGTGTCCCCGGAAATGCATGCAGTGGTATAGAGGGGTATGTGGCAGGCTTCTATCTGCAAGGTCAGCAGATCAAAACCACCAGCCTCTCTGAGGAAGAAAGATGAGGTTCCTGTAAAGAGCTACAGTCTCAGAAACCCACAGGAGCAGTTCGACTCTGTTCTACAGAATCACTATGAGTCACTATGGCAGGGAATTTTTTGTGGGGGAATCATGATCCCTATTCCTGTGGATATAATCCTATTTGGGAATAGGGTGTCTTTGGACTGTTAAAGAGACTACCTGTGTGTAGGGTATGTCTTTGACGGACAGAACAGGCAGCTCAGGCGGAGAGAAGCAAGCAGAGATGTTAGAAGAGAGAGATGGCCTGCCACATCTGCCCAGCTGAGGGGTCAACCACCTGCGGCTCTCAAGCCATAAGTGGCTCTGAAGTGAAACTAAAAAACTTTTCAAGAATATTATTCAGATCATGGTGACTTCACTTGTTTTTAAAAATTTAATTATGGCTCTCAAATAATTTTAAATGGTTGTGAGGGACAAGATTGGTTCTTCCGTCTCAAAAGTTTGTCGACACCTGATCAAGATTAAGAAGGAATCAGAAAAGAAGAAATAAAAACTGAAGAGAGATAAAGACCTTCACAAAGTCAATACAGAAAGAAAGCGCACAGCTACAGCCAGTGCCCTGAATCCACACTTTTAGCCTTTTAGTTTAGGTGACAAAAATAAACGTCTGAGTATCACAGCAATACCCCTCAGTTGTGGTGTGTCTGGTGTAGCAACACTAGACCACAGGACAACTGATTTCCTCACACTATATCTGGAGGACCAGCCCAGAATTGTCTACAATGCACAGACTCCAAGGGATTGGGGGATGCACACTCAGTCTGCTCTTAGAAGTGGACCCAAACCAAACTAACTGTCATCGAGATGGTGCCGGCTCAGAGCAAGTCTACAGGACAGGGTGGAACTGCCTCCAGCTGTGCAGCTGGTGGTTTTGAACCGCTGACTTTGCAGTTAGCAGAGCAATGTATAACCACTACACCACCAGGGAGCCCTAGAAGTAAACAGTAAAGACCTTTTTATAAAGAAAAAAGTAAAGTCATCAATCCTTCATTCCAACAGAAGTTAGATCACTGGACTGAGTCTTCAAAAATGGTAACAATGTACTCCTATCCCCTTTACTATGCTCCACAGCGGCTAAGAGTGGCACCGTGCGCTACGTGCTGCCCTGCCAACCGCAAGATCAGCAGTTCAAAACCACCAGCTGTTCTGTGGGAGGAAGACGGGGTGCTGTTACAACCCACAGGGGCAATTCTATCCTGTCCTGTAGGGTGGCTACAAGTTGGCATCACCTCGATGGCAGTGAGTTTGGTGGGGTTTTGATAGAACTTGAAGAGTGCTGAGACCCCTCTGAGCCCTGGGTCTCAGCGTCCACTCTGTGCTTGCAGAGAGAACTAACATCGAAACGTGGGTCTCAATCACTCACAAGGTATGTCAAGCTAGGCTCTGTAGGTGAAAAATCTCTATTTGAATGAAGAACCTTCATATGTAGTATGTTTCCCTGTCACCAAATAACATTGTTTCTGAAACATTAAATGGTAATAAAAACTCTCTCTCAAAGGGCTGTGAAATCCACACTAAAAGAAGGGAACTTTAGCCCCAATAATATATTTTAATGCCAATTAGAACATAAAATCAGTGATTCAAAAAAGCAGATCATCTATAGAGACTTTATCCTAAGATTCAATTATGAACAAAGAAATGTTAGTTTACCAGTTTTATGAGCTGTGATGCTGTTAGGAACCACAATTTTTTTAAAATCATTTTATTGGGGGCTCATATAACTCTTATTACAATCTATACATACATTCATTGTGTCAAACACATTTGTACATTTGTTGCCATCATCATTCTCAAAACATTTGCTTTCTACTTGAGCCCTTGATATCAGCTCTCCTCATTTTTCCCCTCCCTCCCCGCCCCCCATGGACCTTTGATAATTTATAAATTATTATTTTGTCATGTCTTACATTGTCCGATGTCTCCCTTCATCCATGTTTCTATTGTCCATCCCCCAGGGAGGGGGTTATATGTAAATCCTTTTAATCGATTCCTCCTTTCTACCCCACCTTCCTTCTACCCTCCCGGTATCGCCACTCTCACCACTAGTCCTGAGTGGTTCATCTGTTCTGGACTCCCTGTGTTTCCAGTTCCTGTCTGTACCCGTGTACATCCTATAGCTAGATTTGTAAGGTAGAATTGGGATCATGATAGTGGGAGGTAGGAAGTATTTAAGAACTAGAGGAAAGTTGTATTTTTCATCATTGTTACACTACACCCTGACTGGTTCATCTCTTCCCCGAGACTCTTCTGTAAGGGGATGTCCACTTGCCTACAGATTGACTTTGGGTCTCCAATCTGCACTCCCCCTCATTCACAATGATATGATTTTTTTTCCTTTGATGCCTGATCCCTGATCCCTTCAGCACCTCATGATCACACAGGCTAGTGTGTTTCTTCCATGTGGGCTTGTTGCTTCTGAGCTAGATGGCTACTTGTCTTGTTTACCTTCAAGTCTTTAAGACCCCAGATGCTACAGCTTTTGATGGTTGGGCACCATCAGCTTTCTTCACCACATTTGCTTATGCACCCACTTTGTCTTCAGTGATCCTGTCGGGAAGGTGAGCATCAGGGAATGCTAGGTTATTAGAACAAAGTGTCCTTGCGTTGACGGAGTACTTGAGTAGAGGCCCAATGTCCATCTGCTACCTGAATACTAAACCTATGAATACAAGCACATCAATCTATTTCCCCATCATCATATATAAATATATTTACATGTGTACATGATTGTATTTAGACCTCTATAAATTCCCTTTGCCTCCTCATTCTTTCCTATATTTCCTTTTACTTTACTCTTGTCCCACTATCATGTTTAGCCTTCATTTGTGGTTCAGTAATTCCTCTTGGTTACATTGCCCTTGATCCATCCCCATCAGGCCTCTTACACCTCCTTGGCCACCAATTTGGATCACTTATTGTTCCCTTGTCCCTGGGTTTGTTAACACCCCTTCCTTTTCCCACCTCCCCCTCTCCCATGTCCCCCTAGAACTAGTGGCTCCATTGTTTTCTCCTGCAGATTGTTTATCCCACCTATCTTATCTAGACAGACCTGCAGAGATAATAATATGCACAAAAGAAAACAACAACAACAAAACCAGTGACAAAAAAAGAAAAGTCGGTAAATAGTTCAAGGTGTTTGTTGACCTTTAGGATGTTTTCTGGTCAAGTCTAATGGGGCACCACACCTTGGCCCTGAAGTCTATTTTTGGTACTCCCTCGGGACTTCCTTGCTCTGCTCCCCTTGCTGTTCTTTTGCATGCTCTTAGTGTTTTACCTCAGTGTGAGGGGGTCAGATTGGGCACAATTCCCACATTGTATCTCTAGTGTTGTCCCCCATAGGGCTATGTATGGGTCAGTGAGGGACATCATGTCTCGTAGTGGGGCAAGCCATATGGTCCTCTCTCTGCACTGCTCTGAGCAGGGATATCGTCCTAAAGGCTTGGTGGGCCAGGATGTGCTCCACTCTCTCTTCTTCCCCCTTCATTTGCTCCCATGTGCTCTGACAGACACATCCCTCTCCCTGAGCTGTAGCTTTGGTGCTGTCCTTCTTCTGGGGGAAGGGGTGCCTGCTCACGTAGTTGAGACTGGGGCCGGCCCCTCAGACCTCTCCACTGAGGAACCACAATTTTCATAGACGAAGCAAGTCTTGCTAAAGGCTGATCAGCTACTCTAGGAAAACTCACAGGGCCTCTTCTGTGTGCAAATCCTGATAAAAATAATATTGACCAAGTTCCAACCTGCCCGGCTGAGTGATTAATTCTCTCCTCTGGAAATTGAAAGTAACAGAATTCAAATTGAATCAGAGAGTCAGATGTCACACAGTTCAAATGTCTCTGTATTAGAATTCATATGTAATTATTGATTTTGTCACTGCTCATTATAGGAAACTACTGCTTGTTTCATAGAAGACTATGGGACTTATACAAAATTGTAAATACAGATGACCTGGAAATCTAGTTCCTGAACTAGAGATCAGCATCCCTGAACTAGAGATTGGTACGCCTTTTAATGTTTATACCTAACTGAGGTTCTCTAGAAGGTGGCAAGAGTAAGTAATGGGAACAGAAGGGGAACGGGAAAATGATAACAAACACTTGCTATGGAAGGATTGTTCTTACTTAATAAACAACTTCCCAAGGACCTTTACAACCAGAAGAGAACTGTCCAAACTGGTGCATTGTTTTTAGGGTGTATCTGAATCACTGGTTCCAGAATAAAAAAGAATTTGACTACAGCTACTACACTTGATCTTAGCCAAAAGGCCGAGAAGCGATAAATTTGACTACCAGCTAAAGAGAGACAGAATATCTGTGGCTAAAATATGAAGAGTTTCTTCATATTTTCTGAATATGAAACACCCAACTATGTCCCTAAACAGCACTTCTCGTTTACCCAGGAGCCTTTGCTGGGTAGAAGTGGACACTCCTCTCTAGACACAGCGGAGATTCCCATCAGCAGTTTGGCTCAGACCACCCTATGGTTCCGCACATTAAAAAGGAACCAGGCCATGCTGTGGCATGTCTGGGCAACAGAGGAGGTTGTGTTAGGCCACGTTAGGCCAGAGAAACAAATCCATGGACACTCATATATGTGTAAAACAGAGCTTTCTATCAAGATGTAATTATATATCAAGCAAATATCCCACCCCAGTCCCAGTCAAGTCCTTAAGTCCAAAACAAGTCCATAAGTCCCTCTTCAGACTCACGCAGCCACGTGCAATGAAGCAAAATGCAGGAACATCACTGGCCGATGAGTGCAAAGTCCTGTGACTCCAGTGGAGGTGGTCCTGGCAGCTCTCTAATGACTCGATAACAGGAAGGTGAAGGCAGAGAGAGAGAGTGGGCTGACTCCAGAGCCATTTATCGCAGTGCCACCTCCAAAGCTGCACCCTGATTGACAGGCTACCCTTCACCCATACACTTCTACATCTTCAAGTTGATACCAAATTATGTAACTCACACAGAGGTGGATTATGTCCTGGCTCTCTGTTTTGCAACTAACGAGTAGTAATGGACTTGCATCCTCCTGCATCTTCAGTGGGCTATTCTCACAGGGACCCGGATGCAAAACAGGGAAGCCAGTATGCAAAGCGCTGCCTTCTGCAGTATGTGTGTGTTTCTGTGTGTGTGTGCGTGTGCATGCGTGTGTGTGTGTGTGTGTGTGTGTGTGTGTACAATGAGGCAGCAGCAGGAAGAGTTGGAGAACGGTCCTTACTACTGCAGTCCTAGCTGCAGAATGATTGGCAATATCAACAAGAGCAGCCTCAACAGTCCCAGCATTGTTAGAAGCAGCTGTGGTCCAGCAGCAGCAGCTTTGAATGCACCCACGTCATGGAGATCTAGGGCAGCAGTGGCCCTCTCTTGAGTCCCAGGAGTAGAGTTGGTACACAGAGTCTAACAGGAGAGTCATTGTGCTCTCAGCTGCTGCAGGCACCTCCCCCCATAGTGGTCAGGTTCCCACCACTGCCTCACCTCTCAGGCAAAATCTGCAACCTGGCACCTCCGAGCAATCTAAACCCCACCTGCAATGGCTCTGGGATGAGTGGTTTACTGGGACCCAAGCCTGGGGCTGGGGATTTGTATGCAGGACACGGCACTAGGATATAAAGAACAATAGCCATAGGTTTTTCCAATCATTATTACAGCAGCCCTGAGAAAAAGGCCACTCCAGCAGTCTGATCACTGAGATACTGAGCTACTATTAATCCCTTTGGCTAGAGCATCAAGGCCCAGCAGTGTTCTAGCCTGTGACTATGCCAATTAAAGTACCCTGGGGAAATATTGGACTAGGGCATGAAGTGTAGAAGCCAACAATCACCAAGGCAGCAAGGTAACCGCCAAAGAGCAGTTGCAAACTCCAAAACACCACGCACTTCAGAAGGATGTTCTCTCCCCCAGAGCCAAGATCTCCAACAAGAAGCGGAACAGCAACAGGGGCTGCACTGCAGCATTTGGAGCCCTGGATACCAGCCTGCAACTGCAGAGCTCTCTAGTGGGCATGCGGCATGGTCTACAACGGCTGCTCGGCAGTCAGCCCACCAAAGCCCTGACTGTGAAACAAAACGAGCCAAACGCATTGCCATCAGCTCATTCCGACTCACAGCGACCCTCCAGGGCAGAAGAGAACTGTCCCTGTGGGTTTCCACAGCTGCAAATCTTTGTGGGAGACAAAACCAAACAAATGTGCAGATCCTATGTATCCCGGCTAGAGACAGTGCTCAAAGGAAAAACAGTATCATCCTAAATGCATTTATTAACAAAGAGTTGAAATAAATGAAAGAATACAATGCAGAAAAAGAAAGTAGACAAAACATAATGAAGCTAAAAGCAGAACTTTAACCTCCCTCAAAAATTAAACCAGAAAAATAACAGCATCAATATGTGCACTCAAGAGGAACGTCACAGAGCAGGAGAAAGCCCTCAAGCAAGAACCTTAGCTAACTTACGGGAGTTGGAGAGTGTACAGCACACAAAATGAGAACTAATAAAAGTGAGATTCATTTTAAGCAGTGCAACAGGATAAATTAATAGATTCATTCAGGGTCCATTTAAAACCTGACCCTACATAATATATTCTCCAGCTTACTGCCTTCCAGGTCAATGCTGACTTATAGGATGGGCTAGAACTGCCCCTGTGAGTCTCCAAGATGGTAACAACTCTATTGAAGTAGAGAGACCCATCTCTCTCCCACGCAGAAACTGGTTGGTTTCAAACTGAGAACTTTGTGGTTAGCAGCCCAATGCGTAACCATTACGCCACCAGGGCTCCATAAGATATATTTTAGAAAAGATCATTTATAAAAACTGCATTAGAAGTAGTTTGAAAAAACTACTTTCCCTTTTTAAAAAAATTATAAAAACACTCCTCCTCTAAACAAGCAAACAAAAACAAAAGTGACAACCTCCTATGTTTTCACAGAATTCTCCCAAATTTAAGGAAAAAAATAAAGCTAAAACAGTTTCACACTGTGGGAAGAGAGCACAATATACTCATACATACATTTGATAAATAAAGCTATAAATCTATTTATTAGCAGCATTTATGTGACAACAAAATATTTAAATCAATCTAAATTATCCAAATCTATAGGTACCTGTTAAACAATTTATATCACAGCAATATAAGGGTTAGGGGGTAAGAGAGAACGATTTTATAGTCTATATGGAAAGACAGGAAAATGTTGGCACTGCTAAGCACAAGGTCAGGAGCTCAAGGCCACCAGCCGCTCCTTGGAAGAGAGATGGAGCTCCCTGCTCCTGCAACGACTGGTAAGTCTTGGAAACCCTATACAGGGTAGCAATGAGTTAGAACTGATACCAGGACAGTGGGTTTGGTTTGGGGGATTGTTTGCTTTTTAGGGTAAGACCTCTGAAATTTATTTTTGAAGGGAAAATAAGAATGCGCAGAACAACACATATAGAGCACACTACCGGTAGTGTTTTTAAAAAATATATAGTTGGTCTTCCTTATGTATGCACCAAATATGACTTGAAAGTGAAATAAGCAGTGGGCATTGGTGAGAAAGCAGCTGGTTAAATGAGGGACAAGGATGAAAGAGAAACTTTTCACTTTAATGTCATTTACACTCAGTTTGGAGCAACTGGTATAAACTACTTATTCAAAAAATAAATATTGCTTATTAAGAGAGAGAGAAATAAACAAATACTGGCAGGTCTCACACAAGTGAGGTCTCATGTTCTTCAACTCCCTGAGCTTGAACCTAGGGAGCTGGGAAGCCAGGGCAGCTGAAGCCATCCAGCCTGCTACAGAGCACGACACGAAGTCAAACCTACAGGGGATAGCAGAGGTGGCCCTGGAGAGAAAGAAGAGCCCCTCACCCCCATGTCCAGTCTTCCTTTACAATTTCCATTTATGTGTGCCCCCGAAAATTCACTTTGACTTTTAAAAACTCCATAGAAAAGCACTAGAAAGTATGGGAGTTAAAACCAAAGAATCTCTTACTGTCCATAGACATACATAGATGCAGTCATGGGGATAGTTTCCTAGGAAGATGGCAACCCCCATGTGGCCACAGGGAAGCCGGCACCGAAGACAACAGTGATCATCCGCTGGCAAATCTACCTCACTGCAAACCCCACTAGCAAAGGCTAAGTGCCTCAACCAAGGTTCCACTGGGGACCAGAAACTAAAAGCAGATTTACAACTAGAGACCATGCAGGGACAGAGGGAGCTGAGTAAGAAACACACCAGATCCAACCTCCAGGAGAGAGACTTGTTGGAGAAGTCCTGGAGGACTGAGAATGAGAGTTTTATGCCTGAAGCCCAGGAAGAAGTGGAGGTGAGCAGCCGGGAGCTGGGCCACTCAAAAGATCCAGGAGGGAAGTCTTGCCAGATGTACGAAGTCTGTACTGCTGCCGTCGAGTGGGCTCTGACTCAGGGACTTCAAACCTTTCAAAACCCTTCCTTCGCTTGTTCTGTGCTTCTGATTATAAAGGTTGTTACTGGTTGTTGTTTGGGTTTTAAGTAAAGAACCATCAAAAACTCCTCATTTGTCTCAGCAAACTGGCAGCCAAGTATTTCTGTCTGGAATGAGGGTTGGAAAACTGCGCGGATGAGAGCACTCAAACTTCAGAGACCAGGGGGAAAGGAGAGCCTGGAGAGGGTGAGGGAATGGAGGCAGCAAGCCCAGGCCTCCAGAAGAGATTCATGTCTGTCCTAACCTCCCAGCTCTTCTTCCGTCTTTCTGAGAATCTTCTCTGAAGACACAATTCTCTCGTGGCTATCATTTAAAACCTCCATTTTCTCGTAATCTCTCAATCCACCGGGTCCCTGGTCCTTTTACCAACCTTCTACATTCCACACCCTCTCTAGTTTCACTCAACCAGACTCACCTCCCAAGACACATTCCTGGACAAGGAGCCAAGCATTGGGATAGCCTGTGCATTCTACTGGGCTCACGGGACTGTGGTTTCTAAGGTGATTTCTTTACATCTAGCACTGTTTTGTTTTTAAACACACATGCTTTTTACCAGAAATGTTAGTGCCAGAGGGATGATACAGAATCGTTCACAAAATGAAACTCACAGATACCAAGTCAATTCTGACTCATAGCGACTCTCTCTATAGAACAGATTAGAACTGCCCCTGTAGGTTTCCAAAGCTGTAAATCGTTATGGGAACAGAGAGCCACATCTTTCTCCTGTGCTGACCTTGAGGTTAGCAACCCAAAGCATAATTCACTATACCACCAGAGCTGGTGTTCACAAAATAGTAACCAGTTATTCTTTCAAACATTCTTCACTTGAAATCCAGAGCAGAGGTTAAAGACGAAACAAAACAAACACCCAGCCATATAATATTTTTTTAGGAGGCCATATAACATCCCAAACCAGACTCACAATGAGTAGAGCTGCCCCTGTGGGTTCCCAGGATGCTCACTCTGCACAGGGGTAGAAAGCCTCGTCCTGACCCACAGTAAATGGTGAGTTGACGCCACTCACCTTGTGGCTCGCAGCTGAAATGTGCAGCCCACCAAGCAACTAGCTATCTAACCTTAAGCAAACGACTTAAAAGCTCTACTTCAATTTCCTCATCGATAAAATGTATGTTACAGTAGTAGTTTCCTACTTATGAGGGTGGCAATGATGGCTAATGAAGTCAATATAAATAAAAACTAAAGCACTGAGAACCGTATCTAACACATAGTGCTAGCGATTGAAATCACTATTAACATTATTACCAGAGGAGGATAGAGGTACTAAGCACATGCTCAAGGAAATGAAAGAGAAGGAAGAACTCTTTAGAATATACCTAATTGGGTCGGGTAGCCCGGAATTAAAGATGAGAGCAATAAGGAACAGTCCCAGGAGCAATCAATGTTAATTCTCTACTAGCACCTTCTCCACTCTGGGGCAAAGCTGGGGAAGGCTGGAGAGGCTGTTAATGAGATTCCAGACGACAACGACCATCCCCCCAGCCCACCAAATGCCACCTCACCCACTGCTGAGACTTGAAATGTCTTGCAATGGGCAAAAGCCGCTTCGTTTCATAAGTAGAAATAAGAGACCGAAATGAAAAGGTCACTTGAACAGCAGTCCTCCCGCATAAGAGAACGCAAGGCACAGAGATGCGTATCTATACTAAGATTTCTCAGCGCTTAGGAAAGGTGCCTGGAGATGAAGTGGGTGACACGGTTAACAGTTCAAAGACATCAGCTGCTCCTCCGGAGGAAGATGAAGTCTCTACTCCTGTAAAAGATTTACGGTCTCAGAAAACCACAAGTCAGAATTAACTGGATGGCAGTGATATATTTTGTTTTTAATTAAGGAAAAATGAACAACAAAGATTGGCAAACTCTAAAATCCATGAGTTCAGAATGTACTAACTGTGCATTAGTTCCCAAATGGTTCCACTTGCTCAGTTTCACACACGCACGCAGACACCTATGCTGCACCCTCCTCTAACTGCATCAGGTAGGATGATATTAGCATGCAGGTGTCCAGAGTTTCTATCCCACCCATGCTTCTAATATGCGGTAAATAATTTATGACAAGAAACTATTTTAAATGAAAGCCTGAAAAAAATCAATGTCTAAAATATCCAATGTAGGAAGACAAAAATCTAGGTCACTGTTCAAAGGCAAATTTAAAATCAAGCCTTTGGCACCAGCATAATTCAGCATGACTAGAAAGGCTTTTATACAAGTGGAAAACAACTGGACATCTGTATGGAGGAAAACAATTCATTCAAAATAAGTATACCCCCAATTAATTCAAAATAAGTACAGACTTCAAAGTAAAGTTAAACTATCAAGTTTCCCGAAGAAAACACAGAAAAAGTCCTTACAATCTTGGTCCAGGTAAAGATTTAATAGGACACTAAAAGCCTTAGCATAAGCAATAAAGAACTTGGAAAACCAGATAAAATTAAAGCTTTCTGTTCACATTGAAGAAAATTAACGACAAACAAAATAGTTGAGACAAAGATATCCACAATATATACTATATGTATTTATTATGTTTACAAATTGTTATTGTTGCGAGAAAAACAAACCAAATGCACTACCATGGGGTCTGTGAGGACTCATAGCAACCTTATAGGGCAGGGCAGAATTGCCCCTGGGGGTTTCCAAGATACGTAACTCTTTAAGGGAGTAAATAGCCCCTTCTTTCTCCCAAGGAGTGGCTGGTGGTTTCAAACTGCTGACCTTGCTGGTAGCAGCCTAAGGGATAACCACTACGCTACCAGAGCTCCTTTATTGTTGCTAGGTGGCATCAAGGCAGCTCCGACTCATAGCGACCCCATCTACAAGAAAACAAAACACAATCCAGTCCTGCTTCATCCCCAATTATTATGTTTGAGCCCCTGGTTGCAGCTAATGTTTGAGAATCTTCCTTTCTTTCATGGACCCTCTACTTTAGCAAGCACGGATGTCCTCTTCCAGGGCTGGTTTCTCCTGACAACATTTCCAAAGTGTGTGAGACGAAGTCTTCACCTCAGAGGAGCACACTGGCCATCCTTTTTCCAAGACAGACTGCATTAAAAATGTGCTAAAAAACTCGGTTTATACAAGAGTATATACGGTATATATAGGAATATATGTACGCATACGTGTACATGTGCATGTGTGTATATAGATAAGCAAAAAATTATTATCCAGAATGTATACAGCCTTCTTTACAATTCAGTGAAGAGACAAATAATCCGATTGTTTTAATGGACTACAGAAGATAAAGGGTCAATGAGCACATAAGGAAAAGTTCAACATCTTCAGTCATCAATAAAAAATAAATCAGATCCATAATGAGATGCAACTTTCCCCCTTCTAAGATGTCTACAATTGAAAAGGCCAAGACCTGGGAAGGCAATGGGGCAAGCACCACTGTCAGACATTGCCGGGGAGTGCAGGGGGAGAGTGGAAAATGGGGGAGCTTTCATTCTGGTGTACACAGAATCACTATCAACCAGAACTCTACCCTCCAACACACACACATATAAAGAAAATGTATGAGCCCCCCTAAAAATTTACTACACTGTTCATAGCAGCTGGAATATCCCCAAACTCGAAATAGCCCATATGTTCGATAGGTGAATGAATAGGCAACCACTGGCATGCTCATGCAATCTGCTATTACTACGCAGTAGCGAGCAGCAAGCCACCGGGACACACAATACGCATGGCCCTCTGGGGCATTGCGCTGAGCAAAAAGGAGCTCTTTGCAAAGGCACGCTCACTGAAAGGATTGCATCCATAGGAAATTCTAAACCCATCTAAGCTGATTTATATTGACAGAAATCACATCAACAGTCACTTGGAGCGAGAGGTGAAGATTGAGAAAAAACGATTGAAAAGAGGTACAAGAAAACTTTCTGGGAAAATAGAAATGGCCCATTTCTTAATCTTGGCTGTTGGTAGACAAATATCTAATACTGGTGTGCACATTTGTCAAAATTGGTTTACACACAAACTTAAAATATACTAATTTTATTTCATTGTATATAATTGTACTACATGTGTATATGTATGTATATGTTTATACTTCAATAAGGCTGACTAAAAAGAAAGCTTTTTATAGGCCATAAGTAATGTATAGCTACAATTTCCTATTAAAATATTAAGACTAATTATTTCATATACAAATTTGTATTCCAAGTATATTTGGGACAAAGATTCTGGGTCCAGCACGTATCCAGCATAAAGCACCATGGAAAGGAGGAAGAGAGAGCGTTTTAACGAAAACTACATAGATATCAAAACGTACACTCTAAGTTTGCATGCCGTGAGATGACACTAGCTTCAATTTCATACACTATTCATAACAATTTAATCTAACATAATGAAGGAGCCCAGTTTGTGCAGTGTATTAAGTACTTGGGCTGCTGGCTGCTAACTGCAAGGCCTAAAACCCCAAACCCAAACCCAAACCCACTGGCATCAAGTTCTTTCCAAGTCACAATAATCTAATACAGGGTTTCCAAGACTAAAATATTTAAGGGTGCAGATCAGCACAAGTCTCAAGGCGCAGCTGGTGGGTTTTGAACCTCCAGCCTTTTAGTTAGCAACCCAATGCCTAAACCACAGTGCTACCGGGGCTCCTTAACTGTAAAGGAGGTGGTTCCAACCCCACAGTCTTTCCCCAGGAGAAAGATGAGGTTGCTTGCTTACATAAAGACTTACCATCTTAAACACCCTAAGGAGCAGTTCTGCTCTGTCCCACAGGGTCGCTAGGAGTCCGAATTGGTTCTATGGCAATAAGGTATTATGTCATGTACGATACTACCATCCTAAAACACAGTAATTTTTAAAAATAATTAATGCTTCAAGTGGTTCAAAAATTTTCCCAATAGTAAAGACAGCAGTAAAAATGATGCAGAATCATTACCTGAAATAGTTGCCTTTGAGAAAAAGCAAAATGAATCAGGTGTTTCCAAGAAACCTATAGTCTTAGATAATCCTGAACAGAACTATCAACATTAATACAGTTTTATATGAGAGGAAATTCTTCTCATGTCTGCTTAGAAGCATATTCTCAATAACAGACACAAAGTCAAGACAGGTTCATTCAGATCACAAGCCTATGGGACAACAACAAGGGCATTAATAGGTTCATGCCTATCTCAGACAACACAAGCTAACGAACCTTCTTAGGGTTTCTCTAGACATGCTAACTCCGATATTATCCCAAGGAAGAATGGCTTCACAATCAGCTGACTAACTATCTGGATTCGTGGTAGAATATTCAAATTTCACATTAACTAAATGGTATATCCTTTACAACTCAAGTCAATAAACCTTTCCTCAGCAAGTAATGTCAGAGACCAAAATAGGAGACAAAATGAAAAGAGATCCTTGCCCTATGTGTTGCCCCAATGTCTATTTCCTAATCCGTGGTACATTGGATGTGACTGTGTTTGGAAAGAGGGTCTTCAAAGATGTTATATGTTAACATCTGCTACACCAGAGAGAAGGACAACCCACCTCCACACCAGCCCACAGCCAACTGCCATAAGACAGAGGTCGGACACGCCCCAGGCTCCCCCATTCTGACACCAACCACTCTACTTTCCTGACAGTTGATATGTTGCAGCAGGCACAGAACTCAAAACTATATGGGCTTATTAGAGAAGTCAGGAGTTCTGGTGGCATAGTGGGTTACATACATTGGGCTGCTAATCCCAAGGACAACAGTTTGAAACCACCAGCTGCTTCAAGGGAGAAAGGGGGGGCTTTCTACTCCCGTATGGAGTTGCAGCCTCAGAAACTCTTAGGGGCCATTCTACCCTGTCCTATGCAGCTGCTATGAATTGGTATCAGGTTAATAGTATTGGGTTTGGTTTTAGTAAAGTTACCAAAGTTACCAGGTTACCAAGCGCCAGGATCAGCAAACAGTAAGGATACAGTCATTGGTCCACAGCAACCCCTCTCCTCAGCCAACAGCCAAGTCTCTGTCTGGTCCTCAGCTTCTCATTTACATGGTCCCTTGGCCTCTGTCTCAGTTGGCCAGGAAACTCACCCTCTGCTCTGCCTCACAGTCTCTCCGTTTCAGCACTGCTCCTATGCTCTGTCTCACAGGCTCCTTTGCCTCAGCCTCTGGTCTCAGCATGGCATTGCCTCGGCCACTTGAGGCAAGGATTTAGAACGTGCTCTGCTGGTGCCTCTTCTCCCTTGATAGCCCCAGGAATCCTGGCTCTGCTTCCAAGAAGGATGTCTTATACACAGGGGAACTGCAACCCAAACTGATCCATCCCCTCTATTTGTGTTTCACAGACACCCTATTTGCAGAGCCTCACCCAATCATTTGGTGGGGTTAACAGCAACTTGGGTAGAAGAGCCACATTATGAATTTTCCCTTCAACACAAATACATACGATTTTTTAAAGACATGAGGAAAACACATTGCACAAAATGAGATTAGCTTTAAAATGGTAGAAAAATGAATGCATGAATGAAAATAACATTTATTTTGTATGTCCAGACAGTCATAAACTCATTGCATAGATTAACCAGTTTAATCCTGGCCACAACCCTATGTAATAAAACTGCCTGCCATGGAGTAAATTCTGACCACAGTGACCCTACAGGGAAGGGTAGAATTGCCCCTGTGGGTTTCTAAGATTGTAACCCCTTACAGGAGTGGAAAGCTTCATCTTCCATGCAGAGAGGCTTGTGGTTTTGAACTGCTGACCTGGCAGTTAGCAGCCTAGTACATAAACACTATGCCACCTGGGCATCATGTAATAGTTACTCTTACTATACACTTCTATTTGAATAAGGAAATTGAGTCACCGGTTAAATAACCTTTCAAGATTCGCAGCTAATGTGTACGGAAGCTAGGATGCATGCAAGACTGGCCCCAAGCTGTGTACTCACACTCCGAGTCTACACTGTCACTCAAGGCACAAGACTTGTCTACAACATCCCATCAGTCTGGTATAGCTAGGGCTGAAAGAGGGGCTCGGGGACCAGTGGGCGAAAGCGCGCTATACTTCAGGCCTCAGGTATACATTATCACCTTACACAAGTAATGGTTTTGAAAAATCAAACTTTTGTAAAATAGATACTTTTGGTTTTTTCTGTATAGCTTCCTATTTAAATGCCAAATGGAATTTGAAACTCCCTGAAAGTCCACAAATGTGAGCCTCCTGTAAAACAACTTCCCCACCCCCTTAAGAACAGACTAGTCCATTCTGACTGAAGGAGACCCCGTGTGTATCCGAGTAGATTTCAGAGGCACATCCTCACACCATTCTAGCTTTAGCTCGGCCAGTTGTCTGTCTAACCGCTGAGCTCACTCATCTTTTACCCCACACAGAGAATCTCCCACCCTGCTTGTCCCATGACTCATTCCTAATGCACATATACTGGCCCAGAACCTCTGAGGATGATGAAAGGGAAGTCACAGAGAGTCCTTAAGCGACAAAGGGAATTCTGGAAGGTGAGGCTGCGCTCCAGAAGCACCCGGAGCAGAGGCAGCCCAAAAGGGTAAAACAAAAGTACTACTTTGCCATTTCTGAGGTTAGAATCAAGACTCCCACAAACATTCCGTATCACCATGGGACACCGTTTGCCTATAGAACTCCAGGGCTGTTTCCTACATTTAGAAGCATTTGCCTCTGGAATCAAACTTTGTGAGAAACCGTCGTCATATCCATGTGTTTGTGCAGCACTTTGACAAGGGTGTTTCTTCTTTTGTAGGATCATGGCCAGAGTGGAGCAAAGGTACATCCCTGCAGGACAATCTCTGCAGCGTCGGTACAGGGGGAAAGCGAAGGGGCAAGGGGAAAGGCCAGCAGGAAGGGGCTGGAAGCGTCTCTCCTGCTGGAAGCAGAGGTTTCGATGTGCACAGACCTCGAAATGAACCTAAGCAGGCCCCTGCGTTTGCAACCTCAAGAAAATGACAGCGTACCGGGAGAGGCTACGCGCTGTGTCTTTCTATAGGAATAAGTAGGTGGGAAGGAGGCAGTATGTGACGATCAACCGACAGGCCAGGCTGTTCCCACTGTGCTCTGGAAAGCAGGAAAAAATGGGATCCAGTCAGTATGGGTAGGCACTTCTCTTGTCTTACTCAATTTAATCACCCACAAGAAGAGCTGGTGATATCTGGGGGTTGGAGTTAGGAGTTACATAAAAGAATGCAAAGTATACTTACCTATAAAGTAATTCATACCTACATGACACCCTGATTTAGTAACCACAAATTACTCAGACTCTTTTAAAAAAGACAGTAATCACTATATCAAGTACTTCTAAATTGCCTGGGATTTCAGTCAGAACCATTGCTAACATTCACATTCCGATTTGCAAAAGTTATGTCTCTTTAACAATCTTAAACACCTGTCACTTTCCAGCTAGTCTGAAAAGGGAGGCAGAAGAACGTGGGCATCCAAGAAGAGAGGTGCTGACCTGACTCCAGCCCAGCAGGTGGCCACCTTTGGACAAAAGGCTCTGTAAAGCCCAACCCACTTGCAGAAAAGCATCTTCATCATGGTCCAGTACCCACATGTGATTGTTAGGTTTTAACTCTCTAGGCTGGGCCAGGACTCCCCCAGAATATGATTTGACAGTGCACAACTGACTGATGGGGTCTTCTGTGAAGCAGCCAAGCCATTGTGGCAAAACCAGGGTCGAGTGCCACTGCCTTCATCTGGCCACAGTTTTGATACAGTTGAGAGATGCTTCGTTCGGGGCATGGCCTACTCAGGAGAGATCGTCAGTGTGCAGAAGCTAGCTCCCGTCTACTGCTGGATCTGGATCCTGCATCTGGTTTGTCAATCTGTTCTACTGCCTGCCGATCCTGGGAGCCATAGGGGACTGCCGGCCTTGGGTTCATTCAGCCATCTATCAACCAACCTGCAGTTGTCCTGCTTCCTGTTCATCAGCCTCTGAAGCTACAGGAGTCAAGAGAAGCCTCCAGCTTAACATCTGACCTATGGACTTGACCAGACTGGATGTATCCATTTCTACCACTATGTGAGTCAGTTCCTGATATAAATCTCACCCTATAGACAGATGTGTACAAGTAGCACTGGTTTTGCTGCTATAAAGAGCCCGGCCTAACGTAGCACATACATGGACATGTGTGTGTTGTCTCCTGCTACCACCACAAAGTACAACAAACAAGTGGCTTATTCAAGAGAGTGGAATGTTTGCAGGAGTTTTTTGAAGCTCCCTTGTAATAATCCGCATTTAGCAGGGGTAAGAGGTCCGACACAGGTCACCCTGAGTTAAAAGATGTGGGCCAGGGCTGGGTTCCTTTCTGAAGACCCTCAGGGAGAATCCATTTCCATGCCTTCCCCAGCTGTTCGCATGCCTTGGCTGTGGTTCCCTTGTTCCATTTTCAAAGCCTACAGGGGCAGGGGCATGCTCCCACGTCACTCTGACCTTCCCTGGCATCCCTTCCACACCTGAAGGAACCCTGAAGTTACGTTTCAGGATGATACACCTCTATTGTAAGGTCGGCTGATCCAGCCTGCAACTTGACTCCCTTAGCCAAGTAATCTAACCTCCTCCAAAATTCCAAGGCCCAGAAATGTCTCCCAACTCCCACCCACCACTGCCAACGAGTGGCAGAGCAGAACGACCCCCACAAGGTTTCTGAGATTATCCATCTTTACGTGAGCACACACCCTCCTCTTTCTCCCACAGAGCAGGTGGTGAACTTCAAACACAGACCATCAGGGTAGCACCCAATGCCTGACCCACTGTGCCACTAGCCCTCCTTTTCATTCTGGCTGGCCTATATAAATAGATCATGCCGCTTTAGCTGTGCTAGTCTTCTCATTTTTAAAGCAGGCATAGTAATATACCTGCCACAGAGGATGTTTGTGAAGATTACTGTGTTAAGCCGGGTTGTCTACAGAAACAAAACCAGTGACACTCAATCTAAGTATAAGATTCTTTACATCAAGAAAGAATCTCACAGCAAAAAGGCATCCCAGTCTGGGCCGACTCAAGTCCACACACCTGCCGCTACCCGGAGTTCTCTTCAGACTCATGCAGCTGCAGGCCAACGACACAGAAAGGTGAAGTGGGGAGCAGGCAGGTGACAGGTCGTTGAGTGGATCGAAGGCTGGTGGAAACACAGCAGGGCACCAGCAGTTCTCAGGGGCACAGAGGCAGGCACAGAGACCCATAAAGTCCCAGGGAGGAGGAAGGCAAGGTGGCAGAAAGGAATCATCTCTGTCCTATCTTGCTCTTATACAAAAGGCCACACCCATAAGGAGGTGTCACCAAGATACCATTTCATTCACAGGATTGACTCCACTTCTACCCAGAAGAGTCTAATTGACAATAATCCCTGACCATCAATATTGCATAAATTAATAGGAGTAAGGGTGACAGAAGGTACCTGGTAATATTCTTTTTAGACCCACAATTACAAATTCTCATATGTAAGTCTTTAAAAAAAAAAGCTTTTCTTTCACTGAGTAATTTCTTTTCCCAAACATCCTTTAGTCAAGTGTTACCTCCCCTTCCAAGGCCATCTCTTCATGAAGCTGCCCTACATTCACAATAGCTCAGCCATCTAATTTAGCAACTACTGAGCCCAGCCGCTGAGGATGTGAAGTGTGGACAGTCAGAGAGGAGATGTGCTGTCAGTGCAAACTCACACTCACAGGGACCCTACAGTGCAGAGGAGAATTGTCCCAGGGGGGCCAGAGCTGTGGTTCCTATGGAAGCAGACAGCCACATCTTTCTCCCATGGAGAAGCTGAGCTGGTGGGCTCAAAGAACCACAGTCGTTCAGGGAACAGGCCTGCATCTTACCTGCTGCACCAACAAGGCCCTCAGTCCCTATGAGTCAAAATCGACTCGTGGCCACACATAGGTTTAGCTGTGTGTGTGTGTGTGTGTGTGTGTGTGTGTGTGTGTGTGTGTGTGTGTGTAAGGGGTGGGGGTGAGAGGAATGTTGTTAAGTAGAAAAATGCACTCAGTATGGAAAGAACATAAAATAACTCAATAATCACTTATGTTAACTACATGTCCTACAATGAGAGTTCAGACATGCTGGGCTAAATAAAACATTTTTTCAATCTAGGTCAACTGTTTCTTATTCCTTCTTTTTTTTAACTTTATAATGTGGATACTAGAAACATTTTAATGGCATATATGGTTCACACATGTAGATCGCATTAAACTCCTACTGAGCCGCAGACAGAATCTTCTTGCACAAATGGGGAAGAGCCATGAACCTATGAATCTCAGTAACATCCATGGTGACTGTATAATATGTCTGTGAAGCTAAATTGAATGAGAAACATTATTCAGCTAATGTGTTGTTGGTATGCCTTTACTGTTTATAGGAATGACCAGCAGTCAGCTTGTCTTTAGAGCACCCAGGACTGCCATATGCATGCCATTTCTTTTATAAGTATTAACACAAAACTGGTCTCAGTGAAGGGAGGCCTGTGGGGCAACGGGTGACACACTGGGCTGCTTACCTCCAGGTTAGCTCTGAGGGAGAACGATAAGGCTTTCTACTCCCATAGAGTTATGGTCTCAGAAACCCACAGGGGCAGTCTACTCTGTCCTAGAGGGTCACTAGGAGTCAGAATCAATTCTATGGCAGACAATGAACCCTAATGAGATGGAAGTGAAAGGTGCCCCAAGTGTTCGACTTCTCCAAAACGCTACACCACCCCATTATCCCTGACACCAACCATCAATCCTCCTTGCAGTTTTCCCCTCATGTCCCTAAAGTCAAATGAAAATTCACCGCAAGCAAGTCAACTCACACTCATAACGACCCTGCAGGACAGGGTAGAACTGCTCCTGTGTGTGTATAACACTATAAATCTTAATGGGAGCAAAACACCAAAGAATGGCTGGTGGATTCAAACTGCTGACCTTGAGCTTAGAAACTTAGTGCATAATTCACTGATACCAGGGCTTACATTACGCTAGGTTCTGCAATTCACTGAAATGCCTCACAGAATTGTCAGTGTCTCACAATTCACTCGTGAATTGCCAAGTAAATGGTTCATGTGATTGTGGAGGATGGCAAGACCCAAATCCAAAGTTCAGACATCTGTCTGAAGGACCCCCTCATTCACACTAACTGGGGCTGTGGATTCATCCAGAATTTGCACATGGATCAAAAGGCAGCTGTGCAAACACAAGAGAAGACTGCATAGTTTAAAATTAGGAAAGGTGTACATCAGAGTGGTATCCTTTCACCATACGTATTCAATCTGTATGCTGAGCAAATCAGAGATGCTGGATTATATGAAGAATGGGGAATCAGGATTAGAGGAAAGCCTATTAATGACGTACAATATGCAAATGCCCCCACCTTGCTTGCTGAAGTGAGGACTTGACCTATATGCTGATGAAGATCAAGGATTACATCTTCAACATGGATTAGAACTCAGTGGAAAGAAGACCAACAGCCTCATAACTAGCCCAATAGGTAACAGCATGATAAACAGAGCCAAGATACAAGTTGTCAAGGATGTTGTCTTGCTTGGATCCACAATCAATGCTCATGGAAGCAGCAGTCAAGAGCTCAAGAGATACTGCATTAGGTCAATCTGCTGCATAAGAACTCTTTAGAGTACTGAAAAACAAGATTGCTACTTGAGGAATGAGGCATGCCTGACCCAAGCCATGGTACTGCTAACTGTCTCATAAGCACATGAAATTTGGGCACAGAATAAGGAGAGTGAAGAAGAATCAAGGCATCTGAATTGTGGAGCTGGAGAAGAACACTGAAAGTACCATGGGCTCTTAAAGGAAAAATGGATCTGTGTTGGAAGAAGTATGGCCAGAGTGCTCCTTAGAGCAGAGAGATGGCGAGACTTCATCTTCCAAACTTTGTACATGTCAGGAGAGACCAGTCCCTGGAGAAGGACATCAAACTTGGTCAAGTAGACGGAGAGCAAAAAAGAGGAAGGCCCTCAAGGAGGTGGACTGACCCAGTGGCTGCAACAATGGGCTCAAGCACAGAAGCACTTGTACAGATGGTGCAGGGCTAGGCAAGATTTCCTTCTGTTGTGCACAGGGTCAGGCAAGACTCCCTGGCACCTAACAATAATGAAGCATTGCTCCCGTGAGAGATAAAGGGTGAGGTTCCTGTGAGCCTCTGATCACAGTATGTGAGTCAAGCAATCGATACGTACAGTTAACTATATATTTCAGTTTAAGAAACCTAATTTCATATATATCATTGAATCATTAACACGGAGTTCACAAATAACACTAATTGATGCCTTCATGAAGCCAATCCAACAAAGGCATTTTCTCCATGAACATGTCCTAGACTTCTTGCACTCAGAAACACGCGGCACTTTAGGATGCTTGGGGACTGTTTTATAGAACACAGTCTCCCAAAACAGGGCACAAAAGTACAAAGAATGTGCAACTAGGTCCAAGTGAGAAGGCACTTGCTTACAGTATAAATGATGTAACAAGAATTAACAACTGTTTAACCTCGTCTGGGAATGTGCATTTCAGGCAATTCAAATGAGCAGGAATGTAAGTCTGGAATGTACTGATTCTGAGGTTACAAAAATATGTTAGCAAGTAGGTGAATTCATAGGCAGAGAGAGTGCATGCCTAATGAAAATCAACTCTGTATTAAATCAAAGAATGCCAGAAGGGTGTTCTTAAAGAAAGAGAGGTAAGGGGTGCTGAGAGAGAAGGGGAGAGGAAAAAGGGTGGAGGAGGAAAAATGCAGCAGGATTTCAATGCTTTAAAGACTCAAAATTTCAGCGAGTGGCTAAAAAGTTTCACACACACACAAATAAGAGGGGGAGGAAATTCCTGGGCTGAACATAAGAGATAAGAGAATAATCCACAGAGTAATAAGAAGAAGAAAAAAGAAGGAAATTAGGATGATATCTCCCTGCTTGCCAGGGCAAGAGTCATTGAAAGAACTAATGGGCAAATCTAAACTCACAAAGGTCTGGAGATAAGCAAACCCAAAGCAGGCTCTGAACTTGCTAACTTTACTTGTATGTATGTATTTTTAAGCTTAAGGGACATAAATAAACAGACCTCTGCCAGTGACTTGATTCCAACTCATAGAGACTGTAGATCTTCACAAGAACAGAGAGGCTCATCTTTCTCCCACTGAAGACATCTTTAAACAAGTAGGAAAAACAAAGAAAAAGAAAATTCCAAAGAAAGAAGACATAAAATCCAGAAGACAAATAGCTACAGGAATTAAGTGAGCAAAGCGGGGTTTTTGTGCTTCATGTTGCTGCACAGTTGCCCCCTAATAATAGTGTAAGCCGGATTTTTTAGCATCGAATAAAACTTGTGGCCTAAGGCGGCTTTGCCACTTACTACAGGCTTGCTATGAGTCAGAACTGACTCAAGGGCAGTGGGTTTCTTATTGTGGGGAAAAGAGGTAGAGGGTGGAAGGAGGGTGGTGGGGGAAAGGGGGAACCAATTACAAGGATCTACATATAAACTCCTCCCTGGGGGACAGACAACAGAAAAGTGGGTGAAGGGAGACATCGGACAGGACAAGATATGACAAAATAATAATTTATAATTTATCAAGGGTTCATGAGGGAGGGGGTGCGGGGAGGGGGAAAAATGAGGAGCTGATGCCAGGGGCTTAAGTGGAGAGACAATGTTTTGAGAATGATGAGGGCAATGAATGTACAACTATGCTTTATACAATTGTTGTATGTATGGATTGTGACGAGAGTTGTATGAGCCCCTAATAAAATGATTAATATATATATATATATTTTTTTTTTTAAAGTGCAGTAGGTTAAGCACTGGGCTGCTAAGCTAAAGGTTGGTGGTTCAGATCCACCCACCATGGGAAAGAGGGGCTGGCTGTTCTTGGGAAGACTATCATGTTACATCCCTAACAACGGCTTTCCTCATCTGACAAGGTCGCTACGAGTTGGGTTTGACTGGGAGAAAACATGTTTAGGGTATTAAAACTGATACCACAAACCTCTAGGCGAAATCAGAAGGAGAAAATGTTCTTTAAGTAATGAGAAAACTTTTATGTAATTAAATTCTCAACCCCAAATGAACAGGTGTATTTATAAAAACCAGGTAGGATTAGTAAAACAAACGCTCATCTCATATAATTGCTTCCAAGCTTCCTATTCAAGCAGCCTCCTTGGGCGTTCACTGAAATAATTAGTAAGGTCACCCTGTAGATGCCTCAAATGCTGTTTCTTCCTATTCAATTGCTAGCAAAAAACCTATTGTATGCACGTCCCATTTAATATTTCCAAGTGCACATATTCCTGAAGAGTTACACAGGAAGCTTGTTATTATCTGAAGCCTACAGCAAACACTCTAGAATTGTTGCTGATACCTGCCATCAATTCCAACCCAGGGTGACCCTAAGTACAAAATAGTGAAACTTTCCACATCCTGCGCCATCCTCACAATTGTTAGATTTGAGCCCAATTTGCAGTCACTGTGTCCATCCACATCCTTGAGGGCCTTCCTCCTTTCTCTACGCCTCTATTTTACCAACGTGATGTCCTTCTTCAGGGACTGGTCTCCCCTGACAACATGTCCACAGTGGGTAAGATGAAGTCTTTCCACCCTTGCCTCTAAAGAGTGCTCTGGCCACACTTCTTCCCAGACAGACTGTCCTTTTAGCAGCCCATGAGCCTTTCAATATGCGTAACTAGCACCACGATTCAAAGGTATCAAGTGACTAAAAATGCACTGCCATCAAGTCGATGCCACCTCATCGTGACCCTGTAGGGCAGGGTAGAACTGCCCCGTGTTTTTGAGATGGTAACTGTTTATAGGAGAAAAGCCCTGCCTTTCTCCCATTGAGTGGTTTAAAACTGTGGATCTTACAATTAGCAGCTGAATACAAAGCCACTACACTACCAGAGTGCCTTATCAAATGACTACCTATTAATTTATCCTTTTATTAACCCGGGTGTTCAGATCTGTAGGTGAAGTATGACTATTGAAAGTGATAGCTTGGCATACAGACAGCCAGCAATACCAAGAGAACTACTGCACATACAACTGAATTCCCCCCAAGGGAGGAAACGCGGTGCGCCATCAGGTCAATTCGACTCCTAGCCATGCTGTGTGAGGGAGTGCAACTGCCCTGGAGGGCTTCCTTGGCTATGATTCTTACGGTGGAAGAGTCCCAGTGGCATACTGGTGAAAGAGTTCCGTCACTAATCAAAAGGTTAGCAATTGAATGCCACAAGCATTCAGTATCTTTCTTTTCAGGAGAAAGCAGCAGCAGCCTGCTTCCATGAAGATGTGCAGCCGTAGAAATCCTACGGAGCTGCTGTAGTCTGTCCCATAGGTCATTATGAGCCAGAATCAATTCAATGGCAGTGGCATTTTAAAAAATGTATTCTTAACTAAAACCGTATTCTTAACTAAAACCAGGTCTTTCCTCCCACGGAACAGCTGGTGGGTTTGAACTGTAAAGCCCCGAATCAATTACTTACTCATCATCATTTTATTAAACGAATAAATGTAAGTCAGATTTTGAATACTAGCACATTCTCTCTTCAAGTGATTTCTTACACAGACATCCTACTCCTGTTTATGAGATGTTTGCTATTTAATCCATTACCATTGTTACTACCACAATTTCCTTAACTGCAATTTCAAAATACTTAGATGAAATTCCTGCCTCATGGCAAACAATAAATAGGATGATAAAGAAATCAAGTTTGCATTTGTTATCTATTCTAGAAGTGAGTAATGAAGGAAGAATGAGGAAGGTGGGGTGAGAAAGAAGGACAAGAAAAAGGAAATATTTCCTACAAGCATCACAAGAGAAAACATTTTACATGCCAGAGATGACGGCCCAGGTACACTCGACCCATCTTTAAAATGGTCCCTTCCCTGAATAATGTTCTCATGTGGATTCTATTGTTTGCTTCATTAGCGGTTTCCTGTAAGAACCTGCAAGGAAGGGATCTTGTTTATTTTTTCATCCTCACCACTCAGTAAAGAATTTTGCACACAGCAAGCGCCAAATCCATGTTTTTAAGAATGAATTAATAGTGCACAATTTAGAGAATATAATCATAAGCTGAGGACCTACTGGAAGCGTCTATCAAATACAGAGATTTTGTAGAAATAGGTGATTAAGAGGAGAGTCAAGTAGAATTTAAAATTAACAAGCTAGCTAAATTAATGAGTCTAAAGGCAGAATAAAAATTGTTAATAGGAAAAGTAAGCTATGATGGAAAATGGAGAGCAGTGCACCTTTGTTGCTGTTAGAAACTCTCAGTTCTGCCGCATAGGGACCCTACGCACAGCAGAAGGAAACACAGCCCGATGCAGGGCCATCCTCGCCATGGTCTCAGCTTATCGCTGCAGCCACTGTGGCCGTGCAGCTCATCAGCGGCCTCCCTCTCTTTCCCTGCCCCTCTACTTGCCCAAGTATGATGTCCTTCTCCAGGGACTGGCCTCTCCGGAGAACACGGCCAAAGTGTGTGAGACTCGACTCAGACTCACTGTGCTTGCATAAAAGGAGTGTTCTGCATGCACGTCTCCAAGACAGATTTGCTTTTCCATTCAGCATCTACGGTACTTTCAAGATTCGTCACTAGGAGCATAGCTCAAATGCATCGATTCTTCTTTAGGCTTCTTTATGCAAAATCTAACTTTCACATGCATATAAGGACCTTAAAAATACCATGGCTTGGATCAGGTGAATCTTAGTCTTCAAAGTCACCTCCTTGCTTTTCAACCCTTTTGAAGAGGTTTGGTGCAGATTTACCTAATGTGCCATTTGCTCTCTTGACTGTTGACTGTGGAGCTAAGCGAGATGAAATCTTGATAACTTCAACATTTTCTCCATTTGGCATTCTCCATTTATCACAAGGGCCCACTGTGAGGATTTTGGTTTGGTCTATAGTGAGTTGTAATCCAAACTGAAGGCTGCAATCCTAGATCTTCATCAGCAAATGCTTCAAGTCCTCCTCACTTTCAACAAGCAAGGCTGCATCATCCGCATGCCGCAGGTTGTTGAGAAGCCTTTCCAATCCTGATGCTGCATCCTTCTTCACTGATATGGAAGCTTCTCTGATGGCTGCCCAGCATACAGCTCGAATAAGTATGGTGAGAGGACACAACCATGTTGCACATCTTTCCTGATTTTAAACCACACAATATTCGCTTGTGTTCTCACCACTGCCCCTTGACCCATGCGCAGGTTCTGCATAAATACAATGAAATGTTCTGTAATTTCCATTCTTCTTTCAGGAAGTTAATTCCCTTTTGAGGACTTTAAATTCATCTAAAAGTTTGGCTTTGGATAGTCTCTTTTTCTTCTTCTTAACTCAAGGCAATTCTATCTATATTGGATTTGCCTCAAATAAATGTCAGAGCCTATATCAGAAGTGAGCCCTGGTGGCGCAGTGGTTAGGAGCTGGGTTGTAATGCTCTAGTCTACCGTTCAAAACCACCAGCCACTCCATGGGAGCAAGAGGGAACTTTCTACTCCTGTCAACAGTTACAGTCTCGGAAACTCTCAGGGGCAGTAGTTCTACCCTGTCCCACAGGGTTGCTATGACTTGGCATTGACTCAATGGCCATGAGTTTCTGAGTATATGAGACAAAGTGTGGTAGTTACATAATCTGGTGTCAATTTGGGATTTGAGAGGATTGAGTAAAGGGGTGGAGTCGAGCCTGTCAATTGGATCATGGCCAATGAGGCCTCTGTGTGGCCATGGCCTTCTCCTGAGGTTTTTGGGAACTCCTTTACTTTCTTCCTTGGAGACAGAAGACACTTTCTCTCTCTGCTAACTCCCTGTGAGATATCCCTGAGGAGAAGCCACATGGACCTACCCTGATGCAGCCCTGGAAGCTAGAGAAGCCACACAGAAATCCCTGCCAGCACTGAGATGCTTACGCCACTGGATCCAAACACTTTCTACCCATTGGCGTATGATCATCCTGCACTCAGTGTCATTGCATGTGTTTCATGAGTCTGAAGTGGACTTTATAAAAATTGGATTGGACATATGGGCTAACATTGGATTTATGGACTTGATTTGGCCAGGCTGGGACATTTTCTCAATATTCAACTGCTCCTGTATCTAAAAACCTTTCTTAAAAAAAATCTTTCTTATATATAAATGCATGTCTATTAATTTGTTTCTCTAGTCTACCCAGACTGACACACAAAGAGAGACAACTGTGGCCAGCACTGCCCCTCCCTGTGCATCCCTAGCTCCTGCCACTCCCCACTCCCTCATGGATTTCACCACACCTGCGAGCACATCGCCGATGCAACTGAAGTTTTTGTTCAATCTGCTCAGATTTGTTAACTCAATGCCAATTTAAGACTCTTTCTAAAAAGAAAAAAAATAGGACCTGATGCAAAGGGCTTAAGTGGAGAGCAAATGCTTTGAGAATGATTGGGGCAGGGAATGTATGGATGTGCTTTATACAATTGATGTATGTATATGTATGGATTGTGATAAGAGTTGTATGAGCCCCTAATGAAATGTTAAAAAAAAAAGACTCTTTCTACACCATAAAAATATATGAAATCACAGGATTGATTCACTAATTACACGTTTTCAATACACCATAAGTAAATATTTCATGACAGAAATGGTTATTTGTGAAACACTTAACATTGGCTCAGGTTAAGAGTACCAGGCGGCTGATGCCCCACAGAACCAATTCGATCCTTTCCCTGCTCAGTGGCTCCTCTTTATCCAAGGGCCCTTCCCTCATCGCTATCTTACCCTGGGTTCTCTGAATTCACCTGAGACTTGAATTTCCTTCAAGTGCATTTGGCCCATAATGTTTGTGGTTGGTTTTCTTCCTAATAAGATTTGCAAGAAGGTGACGTGGGCTAGGTATCGTGACAGGATGCTGAGAAAGAACTGGAAATTCTTTTTTGTGCTCGAATTGTCAATTCCTTGAAGAATGGAATTGTTTAAAAGACATTCTAACATGCTGAAATTCCAGGTGACACTACAAAAATAAAAAGCCATTAAATTTATAATAACTTTGAAAACTGCGTAGTTTTCTTTTTTCTTAATCAGATACAAACATGTACAAAACTTAATTTCACTTCCATAAAATTATCACTCTTGCTGTGAAGGGACCGCCTGAAGATAATTAACAAAAAGAATAATGTAAAGAGTGGGGGGAAGTAGGCAGAAATCACTTATTTGACAAAGGACTATTATCTGGATTTTTTTTAATTGGGGACCTCTTAAAATTCAAGAGGAAAAATTAGACATCTTACTGTAGAGGTTATACAGGTGACAGATTAGTGCATAAAACAACATGCAACATCACCAGCCATTTGTTGTTTGTTGTTGTTGGCAAGTGCTCTCCAGTTGGTTCCAACTCATAGTGACCCTCTGTCCAACAGAAGGAAACAGTACCCAGACCTCTTCAGTCATTAGGGATTATCAATTAAAACCATAATTATTGACAACTACACATACAGAGAAGTCACAGTGGCACCGTAATTAAGGGGTTGGCTGTTAACCAAAAGGCTGGTAGTTCAAACCTACCAGTCACTCCAAGGAAGAATATATGCAAATTGATTTCATGGAGACGGCAGCCTTGGAAACCATAGGGGACAGTTCCACTCTGTCCTTCAGGGTGGCCATGAAGCAGAATCGACTCAACAGCAACACTGAGTCCCTGGGTGATGCACTGCTGCTCACCAAAAGGTTAGTGGTTCCAGTCCACCCAGAGGTGACTCAAAAGAAAGTGCTGGCTATTCTCTTCCCCAAAAGAGCCACCACTGAAAACCCAAGCAGCACAATTTTACACTGACATACATGGCTCTGCCATGAGTCAGATTCCACTTGACTGCAAGGGTTTTATTCAGCAAGGTTTGCAGCCGACATATCTACTGCTTGGCAGACACTGATGTGGTAAGCATTTATTGCAAAAGTCAGATCGTGAAAATAGCATAAGAAATTCTTCTACTGATGTAAGTTGTCTCAACTAATCGGGGTCAGTTTTTAACCACGTATCTTTCTAAAGACCATGTAGTTTCAACAAATCATTCCACGTGCGACAGGTACGTTGATCACACCAAGTACAACAGGTAGGTTGTAACCACACGTTCCCGTGACAGTGGGGTGCCATAAAATCTACTCTGACTCGCAGAACCCCGTGTGCCAGAGAATGGCTGGCCCATGGGGTGTTCTTGAAGGGAGCAGGGTGGCTGGTCTTTCTCCCCTGGAGCTGCTGGTGAGGTTCAAACTGGTCAACTGTCAGCTGAGTCTTAACCGCTGAGACCACCAGTGCTCCCTACCATGTCCTGCTCCCTATCTCTTTCCTTCTGTCCTTTCTGCTCTTATTTTACACCCAAACAATTGACATTTTCTACATTCTTTAGTATTATTATTTTTCCATGTTTCCCTATCCTTTAGGGGAACTGTTCAATTTCTTAAATTCAACTGCCCCATCTAAAATCCCACTTGTACCAGCCTGTGTGTCTCAGAAATCATGTTGATTTATACACACATCACAGCATTCACTCTTTCCCCCTATCCATGCAAAGCCTCAACATCCGACAAATGACCTCATCCAAACTCAGATGAATCCATTAATATAGCCCTTGTAGCCATTTCTTCTCTGAAGTATTATAATTCTAAACTCTACTCTTGTGGCTAGAATCTCATTTCAGAGGGTGTTCTCAGCTATATTGATGGACAGGATTGAGGTGGGATTAAGTCTTTATCTTAGTAGAGGGTATGAACCAAATCACACTCAGCCCCTTTGATTCCTTGGGAGCAGGACTTCTGAAAGATAAAAACCACACCATCATCAGTCAATTCCTTTGTGTCTAAGAGCCCTCTCAATCACTGCAAGAAACCCCAGGCCTGTCCGAAGAAGAGCATACTGGAAACCTGTCTGAAGTAGCAGAGGCCGAGAGGAGAGGCACCAGGACTGTGACGCTGAGACTACAGGACAGGGCACAGGAGCCACACTGAGATCAAGGTCAAGGCAAGGAGACCATGAGGGAGAACAGAGGGCCACTGCTGAGACCATGAAGTATGAGGCAGAGTCTTCCTGGTCCACGGAAGTAGGGGCCAAGGGACCACGTGATTAAAGAGACTGATGACCAGAGACAGACATGGCTGCTGGCTATGGATCAATGACTGTATTCTTAGTCTTTTCTGATCCTGGATTGTGGTAACCTATTCACTTCCCTAATAAACTCTCATACATGTGAGTTTTGTCTGTGGGTTCCGTGTGGTCACTGGAACGAAAAGAATTGTCCAACTCGGCAAAGAAGCAGAGAGGTGTGGGAAGAGCGGTTGTGTCCGAGTAGGTACAGAAGGATGGTTAAGTGAAGGCTTGGCCGACGCCTGCCTCGTGGCACTAGGGAAACCAGAGGAGGTCAGATATGTACTCGCCTACCTCCTATGCCCCACCCCCACCATTTTTATAAAGCCCACCTCCTGCATAATAAGTCTTCCATGATGGGTAAGTTCTCATTTATCAGGGCAAAACTGAGCATCATCTAGCATGTTCATCTGAGCTATCTCAAAAATCCATTTCTCTGAGACCTAGTAAATATTAGCCAGCATGTGTGTGTTGCTTTCATCAGCTTCCTTCACCAGTCTATTAGAAGCATATAGCATCTCGAAACCAAAGGTTAACCTTTCAGAGCTATCTTAATTGCAGTTAGTTCAAGTGTCTAAAATCATTGTTTCCCAATTGCTTACCTGTGCTCTTACAACAAGTGCAAGAGTAACAATTAAAATAGTAAGACTGAGTCCCTATGACCCAAAGTGAAATGTTATCAACACATGTTACGAAAGTAAACTAACCTAGGGAACACTGGTGGTTCTTTTGTCAAGTAGACTTCATTTTTGCAACAAGAAAGCAGCAAAGACAATGTGCTGATGTAGTCTCTGAGCTTTGAGCTCTTGGTGTCATGGTAACGCCCATCCTGAAGCAGGCTGGAGCAGTTTGAATTTTGAGAGAACCAGGTTCAAAGCTGCAGAGCCCTGGTGGCATAACGGTTATGTGTTGGGCTGCTAACCACAATGTCAGAAATTCAAAACCACCAGCTGCTCCTCCAGAGAAGGAAGAGCCTGTCTACTCTTGTAAAGAGTCACAGTCTCAGAAACCCACGGGGGCAGTCCCCTCTGTCCTCTTGGGTGTCTATGAGTCAGCATCGACTCGATGGCTTTGAGCTTGGCTTTTTGGTAGGTTCAAATCTAAGAAGATGTGTACAGTGTGGCCGTGTGCTTGAGATTCGTGCGGCTGGTGGTGTCAAACTCAGGTGCTTCAAGGACGTCTCTCCACTGTTTCTCACACTCCCAAATCAAGAAGACTGAAAAGTGACTAATACAGAATCCCCGAAAGCAAAGTTCACCAAAAATGACTGATCATGCAGCTCGGCCTCTGGACCTTTTGACACTGGGGCATGCCAGGTAAGGGGTTGGACAAGGCCAGGGTCACATAGGATCTTTTTTAAATTAAAAAATTTTTTTGAAATAATTTTAGCTTATTGCCATTTGTGACAACTACTCGCTGTACGTTATTGTGCGCTATCAAGTACATAGCCTGTAATTTGAGATATAAAAATAAACAAACAGGTGGTAGGTAGTCTTGCTTTTAAATTAAAATTTAGAGAATATAAAATCCTTTGGAGACCTCTAGTGGCCAAAGAAAATAATACAAAGATTAAAAGATCCTACTATTTTGAGACACACACAACACACATACAGGGAGGGGGCTTGAAAACATTCATAGAAAATTTTCATTATCTTTTCATTCCATTTTTCCAGTGTTTTAAAAGCTCCTTTCTAACCCCAAGCCAGTTTTTCACCTTCTCCATGTAGCTTTCACAGATGATTTCTTCAACTCCAAACATCGAACAGTAATTGACAAGAACTGGAAGCTATGGTTACCTCCTTCTGGATTTAGTGCAGAAGAATATATGGGATTTGAAATTTAAGATTCAAGAAATTATCACCATGCTTACAACAAACAAGATGATATCACCAAAAACAAAATAAAACAAAACAGTCTACTAAAACTCCAGTGCTATCCTGTAAATATGGAAAAGAAAAATCATACGTATGCCCCTTGTTGTCTTTTTTATTTTATCCTTTTCTCCTCCTCCCACCCATATTGTCTAGAATTATTTCTCAAGTTAATAGAAAACAATCTTCATGTGTCACAATAGAACCACTAACATTTAGGCAAAAAATTAAGTTACAGCCATGCCTTACACAATCAACTTAAGTAAAGCCAAATGAACTAAAGAGATAACTAATAAAAAATTAAATAAAAAGACAAAAAATAAATAAAAACTATCAACAAAAAGAAAATAACATAAAATACCCATGAACACTGAAATATTTTCAATAGAAATACCCTGTTAAGGATGAAAAAAAAGAATGCTTCTAGAAGCATGGAGGAGTTAGTTCATTGGTTGAGTCTATTTTACTAAATTATCTAATTTATATTTAATTATCTGAACTAATATATGCTCAGTGGTGAAAGAAAAAATCAATAAAGATATAGGAAATATTAAAATATAATTTTAGGCTACCTTTAAATGAACTTTTGAAGATTAAAAAACTTAACAAAGAATATATGCTAAGAAGAGCATCCCCTATCAGTGTACTGTTTAACTTTTAATTATTAGTTACATTTTGAATATACTGTCAGAAAGAGATTAAAACAAAAAACTGAGGAAGAATTTTTCATCTACCCAACTAGCAAGAGTTTACACAAGCCCTCCTATTACTATACTATTACAGTGGCAATTGAGCACTGTATTAATATTTATACCCTGTAACCCAAGTAACTCTCCTTTCAGGAGTTTCTCTTAATAAACGAACCCAACATGCAGTCAAAGATTCCTATGCATGGACTCAGACTCCAGCAATATTTACAACACTGGAAAAAAACATTCAGCACAACATACCAAAAGGGAAATGGGTAAATAAACGATGATGCACGGATGCGGCTGCATGTCATGCAGTAGTTCTGCTTTCAGGAATACCTACTGAAATATTTGCAGATGACCCGGCATTATCTAGCTTCAAAATAATACCAGAAGACGGTGAGTGGAGTTATGAATAAAACGAGCTTGGTTCTGCATCGGTCAACAATAAAGTGGGTGGGTAGGGCCATAGGGGTTCCCTATACCATTCTGTATAATGCTGCATGTTTGAAATTTTCCATATTTAAGTTAAGAATTATGTAAGGAGCGAATATTAAGTTAAAAATATCAGGCTTTGAACTGATTTTGCAACTTGAGACCAAGATTATAAATGAAAAAGGTAACACAGAAAAAGAGACATAGAAAATGAGACACCAAAATGTGACCGTTGAGTTAAAATTGCACAACTCCCCAGAATCCTAGACAACGTTCCAAGATTTGTGGGTGACATCATGCATCCTACCTCTGCACGCCAACCACGTTAGTCTCCCAAGAATGGCCTTTATCCCAGGACACTGAAGTAACAGACAGTACATGTTTAGTCCAAGGCCAGCCTCGCTAAGGTTTTGTGTAGTCCACATGACTTGCTTTCCCACAGTACTGCGCAACCTTCAAAGAACCAACTCACTGGACATGCTGCCTGTGATCACAAGACTGTAAATGGCATTTCCACAAAACCCACTTCACAGCAGCCGGAGCTGACTGAGGCCCACTTGCAGAGCTCTCTAAATAAATAAAGAGTGGATCTGTTAAATTGCCAGAGTCGGGCTATTTTTAACAGTGATTATCTCTGGGTTATAAGATTTGACTTAATATTTGTATCTTTTTTCTGTAACTTCTAGTTTCTCTTAAACTCATATGTATTATTGTCATGATCAGAAAAATAAAAGCTACTTTGAAAAAAGTTGGATGCAAATGAAAAAGGAACATGTTAAATCAATTAGCTTGGTTTGCCAACAAAGCTTTCATTCTGTTTCGTGACATCCTTCTGGTGTCCAAATCTCTCACTACAGGTAGCCCGCCACTTAGGATGTATTGGACAAACTACACTGAGGTCTTTTTTTTATGTGTACATCTTATCTTTAGTAACCTGTATGCCACTTGTTCCACATGTGTGGAGGAATTAGCTGAGGCACCATTTCCAGATGTTCAATTTAATGATTTTGCTGAAAACATTGTTGTAAAGGTTTCATTTCCTAAACAAGTCAGGGGGTTCAGTTGCTTGAAAATAGAGATCCAGATGTTAACTACTTTGCTAAAATCAACCAGCAGGTTCAGGAAGCAGTGAGCTTTTAACACACACACACACACACACACACACGAAAGAGAAGAAGCAAACAGACAACTCTGACCCATTCTCTGACCAAACCCACCATCCCTGCTCCCAGGGATAAATCCAGATGATCCAGAACCTTCCATGGCATTACTCCCACAACTGACAAACATCATCCAACTCCTTTTCAGGGTTGAAGTAAATGTTTATGATACGTGTATGTTTTTATACATCTGTATGTGTGTGGAAGTCCTGGTGGTGTTGGGCTGTGATCCATGAGGTCAGCAGTTCAAAACTACCAGCTGCTGCGCAGGAAAAGGACGGGGTCTGCTACTCCCATAAGGAGTCATAGTCGCAGAACACAGAGAGTTCTGTCCTAGCCTACATGGGAGGCCATAAATCAATGGCAGGGAGGGGATTTTTGGCTCATGTATTAAAATATATCCATAAGTTTATACATAATGTTTTTAAACCAAATAAGGATTGGGTATATAAAGATACTTGTAAGAGACACTAAAAATGAAAATTTTAAAAAAAGAGGTATCCGATTTATATCGTAACTGACTTACAACAGAGTTGTCTGAGCAGAGCTCCATCCTAAGTTGGGGGCTATCTGCAGATACAGTCTTCTTCACGCCAATCCTGGCTTGCCTTTCCCATCTCTTCTCTCACCATAGCCTTCCTTATGACAGGAGAGTGTCTCCCCATGCAGACACTTTCCTATTTGGTACTTAACTCATCATATCTTAGGAATCTGGATAGGTGCCTCACCTACTGGGGTTCTATACGCTGACAGACATGGAGCATGCCACATGCTGGCACAAACTCAAGAACTCAATATCTCACTGCTCGAGTCAATTCTGATTCATAGGGATCCTATAGGACAGGGCAGAACTGTTCCTGTGAGTTTCTGAGACTAATTCTTTATGGGGTAGAAAACCATCTTTCTCCTGAGAAATGGCTAGTAGTTTCGAACTGCTGACCTTATAGCAAGCAGCCCAATGTGAAACCACTATGCCACCAGGGCTCCCTACATGCCTGGCACACTACCTTATAAATAATAATGTGGCCTTGGCTCTAGTAGAAAAAGCCAACTGTTGGCAGAGAGTGCATTCAGACTCATAGCATCCACAGGAACAGGAGCACTGCCCCATAAAGTTGCCATAGCTGTGATCTTTCAAAGCAGGCGGCCACACCTTTCTGACGCACCTGATGGGTTTGAAGCACAGTTAGCATTTGAATATATAACTACCCAGGTCCTTTAGTAAATAAAGCTACTGAGCAAGAATGGACCATCGCAGCACAGAGAAAGCATTTCTAAAAATACATAAATAAACTTTCTATGAAATGAACTCTAAATTGTCTCTACAAACCAAATCTGAATGGCCAACTAAAATCATCACATAATATCCTGAGCCCCTTTAAGGAGATAAGTCTATGGAGTCCTGTAGTAAAGTGACATCACAGCTAATTTCATTTTTTTTAATTTGTCTTCACTATTGTTGAAATATCATCCTCACTGGTGAAAGGGCTAGGACTTTCTGGAAGTATCAATCAGCTTCCTGTTCCAGAGTCAGCGTGCGCCAGCTCACCTAACGGCCGTTGCCCTGAGGATGAGCGCCTCCGTGTGGACTGACAAGTCTGAGGGCAGCAGCAGCTCCACCGGCTGCAGGCACAAGATCCGAGTTTCCAGCTCAGAGCGGGAAGCCGAGTCCTGGAAACTATCAAACACAACCTCGCCCGTCGCAGGCTGCACTCCCTGGAAAAAAACGAAAACAGAGTCCCAGTTATAACTGTCACAGGACACAGATACACCGGGAGCAGTAAATGAGAGGCACTCACTAGTACGTACTCCGCTCCCAAGGTGTCTGAGAGGAGTCAGATTTTACCCTTATCTAAACTATACCGTTACCAAAACCAGACAAGGTTGGTGAGACTTCGTTCCACAAACTTTGCACACACTATCAGGAGAGACCCGTCCGTGGAGGAGAGCATGCTTGGTAGAGGAGACGGCAGGCAAAAAGAGGAAGGCCCTCCATGATATAACTGGACTGACACAACGGCTGCAACTATGGGCTCAAACATAACAACATGAGGATGTGCTGGTTCTGTTGTACATCGGGCTGCAATGAACACACTCGACGACACCTAACAACAACAAACAAGGGATTTTGTAGAGACACCTTATTACCAGGTCTGGCACCAAAACACAGAGCTGGCGTACTGTGTCATCTCAAACCCTCGGGGGTTCTATTTCCTCCACTGTAGGTGCAATTATTTCTATGTGTCTATTTTCTTCAGTGCACTATTCTAAGGATCAACTTATTGAGAGGTGAGTGATGGGTAAACATGAGAGTGGGGCAGGAGAAAAGGAAAAAGTCAAGAAAGAAAAAATATATTTACAGGTTTTATATAGTTATGTACATATGTAAATATTTAAATATAGGTGTATTTGTTTAGAAATGTATATAAATGCAAATACACCAGGGACACAGATGGACTTTGGGCCTCTACTTAAGTCTTACTCCAATAGAAGAATGTTTTGTTCTAATAGTCACACTCCCAACAAAACTGCCGCAGGCAAAATGGGTGTATAAGCAATGTGGTGAAGAAAGCTGATGGTACCTGGATATTGAAAGATATAGCTGTGGGGGCCAGCACCAATCCAAGCTATGTTGACTCCGACCCTAGAAGAAAGTACTATATCACTGAAGATATAGGCAGGGAGAGTGGCTGGTCTGTCCTGACCACACGGGAGCAACAAAGAGGGAAAGAGAGACAAGAGAAAGAGTGGAGCTCATCCTGGTCCATCAAGCCTTAAGGATGACATCCCTGCTCAGAGTAGCCAATTCACAGAGAGGACCAAAGGGCCAGCCCCAACTCCTCACCGGTGCTACAGGGACAACACTGGAGATACAGTACGGGAAGTGTGTTCACTCTGTCCCGTCCCACCCCCACCGCCGAGAGCAGGGTGGACCACAAAGGGAGAATAACAGAACATCAAGAAGAGCAAAGTCACAAAGACCCCGAGGAATCCCCAAAATAAACTTCTGACTTGGGGCAGGGACAGTACTTGGTACCTCATCATACCTGGTTAGAAGAAATTCATAAAAGTCAGCTGATAGACCTGGAACTATTTAGAGGGTGGGTTTTTTTTTTCTTTTTTCACCCTTGTTAATTTTTTTAATATTCAAAATTTTTAATATGTCTATCTAGATGATAGGCAGGATAAAGAATCCCAAGAAGAAAGCAAATAACAGGGGGAAGTCCAGCCTGCCCTCCGTAGGAGTGCTGTACACCACACAAGGCAGGTGTGACAGCATCTACACAGTGCTCCGCTGCTGAGGAAACCTCCGTCAGACCTCTAAGGCGATCTTGTGAACTAGGACAATTCTGCCCAGCACCACTGGGGCCCTGCATTAAAAGGGCATACCAACTTGCCATAGTGGGGCAGGGTCTAAGCCCCTCTGCCCCACTCAAGGCAATCAGGGATCAACTATCTCTTTATTCCTTATTTCCTCCTTCTCTCTCTCTTCCCTCTTTACCCTCACAGCCAATCTCCGTGAACACAGTTGAGTTTCCCCCCCTAGTTTCTCTTTCTTCTCTTTGTCTTTCTTTCCTCTCTCTTTGTTCTCTTTGCTTCTCTCTCAACTGTATGATTCTCTCTTCTCTCTTTCCTTCCACATGCCACTGCTGTTCCCAGACCCCGACCCTCTGCCTAGGGCAACTCTGCCCACCCAGGGGGCAGCCTGACCCCTAAGACAGTGCTGCACGCAGCACAAATCAGTGCAACGCACACCATGGCACAGGGTCAGCTATCTCTTTATTTTTTTTAATTCTCCCTCCACTTTTTTTTCTTCTTTTGCTTTGTGTTTTCACTTTTTCTTCTTTTCTCCTCTTCTAGCTCTTCTCTCTTCCCTACTACAGCTTCAGCGTTTCAGTTCTCCTTTTTGTTCTCTTTTTTTTTTTTTTACTGTTTTCACTTTTGTTTACTCTGTGCATTTTAGTTGTGTGTGTGTGAGTGGGTGTCAGTTTGCTTGGCATTGTTGCTCCAGTCTGTGTCTTCCTCTTTCTCTCCTTTTACTCTCCTTTCACTCTCCTGTCACAAGCCACTGGCGGCCTCCAGGCCACTCCCCTCTGGCAAGGACAACTCTGAAGGCCCAACTGGGGGAGCTCCCACCTGCATTTATTGGCTTGGCAAGCAGCTGGGGAAAAAACACCAGTCCTCTTCCACACACCAAGCAGCAGGGAGTTCTCCCCTACAAAAAGTGGGGGCATCCCCAGCCTAAATCCTGAGGCCCTACAAGTGACTGGAGGAAATGCCTGACCACCATTAGTGGGAACATCCACCCAACCTCCAAGGTGATCTCTCTGTCTACAGTAATTCCCTGCCAGCTACAGAGCTCTACACAAGGGAGGGCATACCTACACGCCCTCCTCAGCACTCCAGTTGCAGAGGAAAACAGCACACGCCAGCTGAGGTGCTCCAAGAACCGTGAAGTCTACTTAGAGATTGGCCAGGGAAGCGATGACCTCGTGGGCCCACAACAACCCGACAAGTGTCACATGAGAAGACTATCCAACACCCATTCCAAGTAACGGAATACTGGACGGCTAGGATAAGACTGAAACCACAGGAAGATATAGCCGTAGCCTGACCCCTCAGTACAGCTACCAGCAGGTAGTTCATAGAAGTAACTCTCCCAAGAGATATCCCAGGCCTCTTCAACAGGAAGATGGTTCCAGGCACCTCTAAAACAACACATAACCAGCAACCAGTTCTAACAGTTTCAACGAAAAAGCAGGAGAAAGAGAAGACAATGCCGGAAGAAGTCATGAACCTAATGATGGGCATAAAAGAAGCAGATATTTACCTGCCACAAAAAGAAATTTTCAAAATCCTGCTTGAAGTCATAAAGGATATGAGGAAAGCAGTGCAGGTAAAAGATTAAACGATAGAGGAGATAATGGAACACACCAAAGGGAAATACAAGAGTTAACGGATGAAATAACAAAATCCAGTGACAAATTGTCAGACCTTGCCAATAGGCTTGAGGAGGCAGAGAATAGCACCAGCGACCTAGAGGATAACCAAACAGACCTCAGCAAACAGGAAAAGCAGTCAAATAAAACAATCAAGTTAGATGAAGAAAACTTGAGAGCCATGTCTGCTGCTATGAAAAGAAACAATTTTAGAATAATTGGACTATCGGAACAAGACACAACAAAGAAGTCAACAGTGAAAATAAAGGGAATTCTTAGAGGAAAACTTCCACAGCTTAATAAATTAAAATCAGGCAACCATTCAAGAGGCTGGTAGAACACCAACCAGTCTGAATCCCAAGAAGTCACCAGGACATATAATTGTCAAATTATCCAACTGTGATGAAAAGGAGATCATAAAAGCAGCTAGGGAAAAGCAAACAGTCACATAAAAAGGTACCCCAGTAAGAGTAAGTTCAGCTCTATCAGCAGAAACGATGAAGAAGAAGAGGGAATGGAGTAACATATTCCAAAAATTGAAGGAAAACCACGCAAAGACAAGAATATTTTACCCAGTAAAATTATCTACTATGATAGATGGAGAAGTAAGAGTCTTCCAGGCGAAGGACAAGCTCAAAGAATACATAAAAAGAAACCCAGCCCTACAAATGATCCTTGCCGATCCAGTATGGGCAGAAGATCAACACCCACTGAGGGCAAATAAGAGACCATGACAGAGAACAACACCACCCATTGGGCGACGAAGAGGAAACAGGCCCCAGTATAGCATCAGCTCAATAGTGGAAAGAAGGCAAACATAATCCACACACAGAACACAAGTGGATAAGATAGGTAGATAGGAAAATATACAGCACAAAAGGTACAAAATGACATCACAGAGTCCACAGTTGGATATAATAACACTGAATATCAATGGCCTGAACTCAGGAGGCATTAAAAGGCAGAGGCTAACAGACGGGCTCAGGAAACATAACCCATCGATCTGCTGCCTCCAGGAGACTCATCTCAAGCTTGCAGACAAAAACAGGTTGACAATTAAAAGCTGGAGAAAAATATACCAAGCATATGGTAATACAAAAGAAGCAGGAGTAGCGATCTTAATATCTGACCAAACTGACCTCAAGATACAGGCCATAACAAGAGACAAGGAGGGGGAACTATATAATGCTCAAGGGAACAATAGACCAAGAACCAGTGAGCATAATAAACATATATGCACCTAATGAGAGACCTGCGAAATTCATAAATCAAACACTCCAAAAGATGAAAAAAGAAATCACAGACTCAGCAATTATAGTTGGTGACTTTAGTACACCACTCTCTGAAAATTCCAGATCACTGGGAAAGAAACTCAACAAGGATGCTACAGATCTAAATAGCACAATTGGTCGACTTGGCTTGATAGATATTTTCAGAGCTCTCCACCCACATGCAAATTAATTCATATTCTTTTCAAGCGCATATGTCACATATTCTAAACAGACCACATGCTGGGACACAAGTGGAACTGAGTAAATTCAAACACATAGAGGTTATACAGACATCTCTCTCCAATCACTGAGCCATAAAGCTGGAAATTAACAGAAGGGCGGTGAAGAGAGCAAGGGCAAACACTGGAGGGTGAACAACTTCCTATTGCAAAAGGAGTGGGTTATTGACCCAGATCAGAGATGAAATCAGGAAGTTTCTAGAAACCAATGAGAACGAAAATACGACGTACCAAATCCTGTGGGATACAGCAAAGACATTTATCAGAGGAAGGCTGATAGCAATAAATGCACACATTAAAAAGGAAGAGAGACTCGTGGATGATATGCTGACACAAAACTTACACCAATTACAGCAGAGTCAACAGAACAACCCTACTAATAGCAAGAGGATAGATATAATAAAAATCAGAGCCGAGATACTGGAGAGGGAAAACAAAAAAACAATGGAAAAATTAATGCTTCTAAAAGTTGGTTCTTTGAAATATTAACAGAATTTATAGACCTCTGGCAAAACTGACCAAAGAAAGGAACAAACGACATTTGCAAGATGAGGGATGAAACAGGGGTTATTACAAAGGACCCCAATGAAATCAAAAGGATAATTACACAGCACTATGAAGGTCTACATTTTAATGAATTCAACAATTTGGAAGATATGGACAAATATTTGGAAACACAATCCCTCCCTAGACAAACCCTTCCAGAACAGAAAAAGATGGAAAACTCTCAAACTCTTTCTATGAAGCAAGCATAACTTTGATACCTAAAGCGTGCAAAGATGCCACAAGAATCAAGAACTATAGACCAATATCCCTAATGAACATTGATGTAAAAATCTGTAACAAAATAATGGCCAATAGAATACAAAAGCATATTAAAAAAATAATTCACCATGACCAAGTGGGATGCAGGGATGGTTCAACACACGAAAGACCATCAGCATTATTCGCCACATTGGCAGGAAAAATAATAAGAACCACATGATAATATCGATAGATGCAGAAAAAGCATTTGACAACATCCAACACGCATTCCTTTTTAAGACACTCAAGAAGATAGGAATAGAAGGAAAATTTCTCAATATTATACAAGCCATATATGAAAAACCAACAGCTAATGTGGTAGTTAATGGATAAAAGATGAAAACAATTACACTGAAAAGGGGGACCAGACAAGGATGCCCGTTGTCCCCACTCCTATTTAACATCGTACTAGAGGTCCTAGCTAACAACATAAGACAAAGGAAAGATATTAAAGGTATTCAGCTGGGGAAGGAAGAGGCGGAATTATCATTATTCACAGACGATATGATTTTATGTATTGAAGATCCCTTAAACTCTACAAGCATAGTGTTGGAAGCAATAGAGGAATATGGCAGAGTGGCAGGACACAAATCATCAAACCAAAGTCTATTGGAATGCTCTACACATCAGACAAGACCACAGAAGAGACGATTAAAAAGGTAATGCCCTTTACAATAGACAACCACAAATTGAAATACCTAGGGATATACTGGCCTAAAAAAAAATGAAAGATTTGGATGAAGAAAATTATAAACCACTACTTCAAGAAATCAAGAGTGACCTCAACAAATGGAAGAATATCCCATGCTCGTGGATTGGCACACTCAATATAGTAAAGATGTCAGTTCAGCCCAAGGAACTATATAAGTTCAGTGCTATCCTGATACAAATACCACCATCCTTCTTCAAAGAATTGGAAAAACAGATTACCAACTTCATATAGAATGGGGAGAAGCCCAGAATTAGCAGAGAACTCCTCAAGAAGAAGGACAAAGTGGGAGGGCTTGTTCTACCTGATTTTAGCACATACTCTACGGCCACAGTAGTCAAAACAGTGTGGTACTGGCATAATGACAGATATTCATAACAATGGAAAAGAGCTGAAGACCCAGAAATAAAAACATCAGCCTACAGGCAATTGATCTTTGATAAGGGTCCCAAAAATATTAAATGGCAAGCAGATGCCATCTTCAATAAATGGATTAAAAAACTGTGGTACATACATGCAATGGAGTACTATACATCGCTACAAAGCAGTGATGAATGCATGAGGCATATCGCCTCATGGGAAGAACTGGAGGAAATGATGCTAAGTGAAGTAAGCCAAGCACAAAAGGACAAGTATAATATGAGTCACTGAGGTAAGTTTATATATATATATGGTAAGTTTATATATATGTGTGTGTGTGTGTGTGAGGTAAATATATATATATATTTACCTCATATATATATGAAAGAACAGAAAGGTAAATGCAAAAGGAGCACAGGGACAAGCTCCTGTATACAAACACTCCAGGGGTGAGGTCCAGGTAGTATTGCAGGGGCCAGACCAAATCCAGGGGTACAAACGGTAGCCAACTGAAAAGGAGGTGGAGGGAGGAAAGGGGAAAGGAAAAAAAAAAAGATGTGTGATGGGGGAATAGGGCACTGACCCACCCAAGGGATGGGTATTGTTGTGTCTCCACAGGTAAAGAGGGATCAGATATACAGCCAGTGCTAGACGAATGCAGTGTGCCGGCAAGGAGTGGGGAGCCAGTGGAGGGGCCTGAGGGCTCGGCCCCCATACCAGCTACATGGACCACTGCCCCTCACCCCAGAAGAATTTACTTGAGATGACGGCACTGAAGCTGCAGCTAGGGGAGAGGGACATGTCTGATCAGAGCGCATGGGAGCAAATGAAGGGGGAGGAAGAGAGAGTGGAGAGCACATCCTGGCCCATCAGGTTTAGAGGATGATATCCCCGCTCTGAACAGCCAATGGACAGAGTGGACAATATGGCTGATCCCACTATGAAACAAGGCATCCATTGATGGCCCAGGGCCCTGAGGGGGACAACACTGGAAAAACAGATTACCAACTTCAGTGTCGGGATTGGCACAGACTGACCCTGTGACACCAAGGCAAACCACTAAAAGCATGCAACAGAGCAACCGTGGGAGCAGAGCAGGGAGCCCCCGCGGGAGTACAAAGGACAGACTCTGGGGTCAGAGCGTGGTACCCCATTGGACCTGACTGAAGGACATGCCTAGAGATGAAAAATCAGAACTTGATCTATTTACCAGTTTTTCTTTCTTTTTAAATTTTTTTTCTTTTAATTAATTTATTCTTCTATGGGTAATTGGTTTCCTTTTTTGTTGTCATTGCTATGTTCTCACCCATCGCTTAACTTGTTTATGGCTTGATTTTGGTGCATATTATTATCTCTACAGATCTATCTCGATAAAATAGACTGGATGAATAGGCTGAAGGAGAAAACAACGGGACCAATGGTTCTGGGCGGACACGGAAGAGGGGGAGGCAGGGGTAAGGAGGTGGTGCTGACTAATGCAGGGTCAGGGGACCAACATGATCAAGAATCAGTGATCCACAATCAGTGGCAAGGAGGGTGTGAGAGGCCTGGTAGGGATTCAGCAAGGGCAAGGTAACTGAGAGAAATTACTGAAACCCGAATGAAAGCTGAGCATGATAGTGGGACATGAGGAAAGTAAAAGGAAATAGAGGAAAGAACTAGGTGACAAAGGGTATTTATAGAGGTCTAAAGACTGGCATGTACATATGTAAATATGTTTATATAAGAGTATGGGGAAACAGATATAGGTGCATATATTTATAAGTTTAGTATTAAGGCAGCAGATAGACATTGGGCTTCTACTCAAGCACTTACTCAATGAGAGAACATGTTGTTCTATTAAATTCGCATTCCAGGAGGCACACCTTCCTGACACAATTGCTGAAGAAAAATGTGTACATAAGCAAATGTGGTGAAGAAAGCTGACGGTACCCGGATATCAAAAGATATAGTGTCTGGGGTCTTAAAAGCTTGAAGATAAACAAGCGGCCATCTAGCTGAGAAGCAACAATGCTCACATGGAAGAAGCACACCAGCCTGTCTGACCACAAGGTGTAGAAGGGGCCAGTTATCAGACATCAAAGAACTAAAAAATCTTATCAGTGGGAGCCCACCTTCCTGATACAATCAATGAGGAAAAACATGTACATAAGCAAATGTGGTGAAGAAAGCAGATGGTGCCTGGCTATCAAAAGATATAGCGTCTGGGGTCTTAAAGGCTTGAAGATAAACAAGTGGCCATCTAGTTCAGAAGCAACAAAGCCCACATGGAAAAAACACACCAGCCTGTGTTACCACGAGCTGTCGAAGGGATCAGGTATCAAGCATCAAGGAACAAAAAATCATATCACTGTAAATCTGGGTTAGTGCAGAGTGGAGACTCAAAGCCCATCGGTAGCCAACCAGACATCCCCTTACTGAAAGGTTGTGGGGAGGAGATGAGCCAGTCAGTGTGCAGGATAGCAATGATGAAACATACAACTTTCCTCTAGTTCTTAAATGCTTCCTCCCCCACCACTATCATGATCCCAATTCTACCTTACAAATCTGGCTAGACCAGATGATGTACATTGATACAGATAGCAACTGGAAACACAGGGAATCCAGGACAGATGACTCCTTCAGGACCAGTGATGAGAGTGACGATGCCTGGAGGGTGGAGGGTACATGAGGTGGAAAGGGGGAACCGATTACAGGAATCTATGTATAGCCTCCTCCCTGGGGGATGAACAGCAGAGAAAAGGGCAGGGGGAGACATCCGACAGTGTAACATACGACAAAATAATAATAATTTATAAATTATGCAGGGTTCATGAGGCAGGGGGGAGTAAGTAGGGAGAAAGGGGGAAAATGAGCTGCTGATATTAAGGGCTCAGGTGGAGGGCAAATGTTTTGGGAATGATGATGGCAACGGATGTACACATGTGCTTGACACAATGGATGTATGTATGAATTGTGATAGGAATTGTATGAGTCCTCAATAAAATTATTTTTTTAAAAGAATATTTTATTTCAACATTCTTTTTTTTTAACATTCTTAAAGTCGTTATTTTTATCTCAATGAACTTCTTTGGACTTAGACCAGAAACCAAGGCTCATATAGCTGGACTATGCATACATAAATGTAGACATGTTTGTCTCCCAAATAGAAACCACATGTTTAAAAAACTGTTTACAAGAGTTCACACAGAGAAATGATCTCTTCTGGAACACCTGCACCCTCTACTCTTCAGTGCAACATATGGTCCTGAGAATCCCCAATGTCAGTCTGTTAAATGTGCATTGCCCAGACTGAAGGCAGCAGGCCTGACTGCAATCGTACTGCAACCGTCAAGCCTGGGACCACAGACAACCTACCAGTACCCAGGAGCTGACTCCCAAGGAATGACTACAGCATGAAGGACACTGCGCAAGGCTGATTAAAGCCCAGCGAGGAGAGGGCTGGGAGTAAATAATGAAGAGACCCATTGCACTTACATTCCGTTTGAAGAGTACTGAGAATTCTGATTACACAAGATTAGACCAGTAATTAGACAAGTCTCCTGTCTAATTAAGAGTTGGATTTAGGAGCCTGTGACTCACGAGGGAGGCCTAGCCTAGACCCACAGCTCTGGATGTCATAAACTCCAAAACGATTGTAGAGATCGGTAAAGGACCCAAAGCATGGCCTCATCCACCAGAAGAACTAGATGGTGCCCCGCTTCCTTTATCAACCGTACTAATCAAGGCCACAGCACACAGAACTTGAAATATTGGAGCAATCTTCAAGGTTCTTTTTAAAAAGGGACAAAAATTGAGCCTACTTGGTTGGCTTGAATCTAGAAGCCAGTCTCAGAGAGCTTCTCAGGCCGGTGGCGGCTATGGCTCTGAGACACTCAAATTTTGAACTCCGTTTAACCCGAAGTCATCTTAAAGCTAAATAACAAACTGCCTCAAAAAAGAATGACTTTCAAGAGCAAGTTCTGTGGCTCCTTTTAAAACATCACTCATTACGAGACCAAATGGTCAACTACGCTGAATTAACCATGAGATTCTAAGAGGGCAGAGAAACTAGGTTAATTGAACCACCAGACAAAAACTCTGAGATTGTAAACAGAGTAGCCAAGCTTACTGAACAGCTTGTGTAGAAACTGTTCAATAGGAACCTCACTGCTGTGGAAGCCTTCATTGAAAACACAAAATGTGTTCAAAAAATATATATATTAACACCCCCCACCGTACCCCCCAAAAGGGCTTGAGGGGAAATTAACATGTCTTCACACAGTGATTAGCGCCAGCAGTGGGCCAGAGAGCCTTTCTCCCAGCCCTCAGCAGTTGTACCCATCAACTGTGCCCCTCAGTGAGTCCCAGGTAAACATAAGGCAGTGCGTTACATAGGTTAAACCTTCCAGCCAAATAGCCTGCCTGCTTGAAAAGCGGGCCGATGGCCTGTGGCTGGACAAAAAGTGCTTCTCAAGGATAAAAAGTCGTTTAGCGCCATCCAGTATCAATGACCACAAAACACCCAGAAAGAAGGGCTAATTGGTTAAGCAAATGTTAAGTTAGCACTGAGTTCACACACCGGAGGAGGTATTTTAAAGGTGCGCTTGGGGACACTCAGGTTGTAAAAATTTGTGTTGTTAATGCTGACTGACAGCAGCAAAAGTTAGGGCGTGGTGCAGAGTTAGAATCAGTCATTACTTACACAAGAAGCCCTACTTTCGCATCACTGGCAATAAAACCAGGAATCCGGCAGTTGCAAAGGGCAACAGGGGGCGTGATGCTGAGCAGAGGCCAGGTAGGCCTTCGTAAGTGGGCAAATTTACACATCGATTGCCAGGATAAAGTAAGATTAATAAGCTATGATTCAGAAGTGATCAACAGCTGTGAGGCTGCTGGTGAAAATTTCTGATATTAATTCAGTATAGAGTTTTATATTGGTCCATTATTACTTCCTCTTCACTATCCCTGCCTTTAAATCCAGATACAATCATCCTAGAATCATTCATTTTCGGTTCTAAACTACTAGAGAACGACTGGAAACCCCTTTGCTCCCCATGCGGTGGTGGCTCGGTGTTTTAGTCTTCTTGCCGTGCATTGTCCACATCCATGTCTGCCACTGAGTCTACCTTCAACCTTCAAATCCGAGAGCACCTGGGCCCAAACTACCTGGATCTCTCCAGAGCACAGACCACGGAGCAGCCACCAAGAAATACTTCAGTGAGTGATTTCAAATATCACAGTGAGGCAGATGTTTTTATAATGCAATTTCTTAAGGGGAAACTTCACCAGATAGACTCCTTATAAACTATAAGCGAGAGCTCGTATTTAGAGCCCATGACCATCTATCCTTATACGTCACCAATGTACTTACCACAATGCCAATAAAAGCATTCCCCTTCTTCTGGTCCTTAGCAGATTCTTTATATTCGCTGATACACAGCAGATAGTTGGTTGAAGCATCGGTTGTTAACTCATCAACATTTACAGCATCATCCACCTTGACCAGGGGATTCACATGTGATGGTTATTAAAGAAAAATAGGTGCTACATTCCCATAGAGAGTAACTGCTTTCTCCTCTGAAACAATTGTTCATTTACCCGGATACTTAGGGGATAGAAGGTTAAGTTAAAAGTATGGCGACAAAGTCACAGAAACATCTGTCAAACAGAAACAAACAAACAAAAACCCCATGCAGCTCGTGGTCCCTGACACACCCTCCATCTGAAAGGGGTGGTCCCCTCTCTCTAACACTTCCTCTAAGAACTCTGAGCTCTTCACTGTACACGGCATCAAGGGACCCAAGGGAACACTTTTAAGTGTTCTTTGAGCTTCAAGACAAAACGAAATCTGAAGGGGAGAGATCAGGGCTGTGGGGGAATGGGGTATGGTTCTCCTCCAAAATTCTCAGAGGACAGACATCGTCTGGCACCCACAGAGAAAGTGCGGGCGCATGATCGGGCTGGAGCATGGGAAAGCTCATGGTGCAGCTCTCCTGGCCTTTTTCTCCCTGTGCAGTTCTCCACGTTCTTAAATTTCTTCCAAATAAGCCTCTGTGGCCGTCCTGCGCCCTTGGAGGAGACCTATCAAGATGACCCTTTGGGATCCCCAAAGACAGTCTCCACACAACCTTCTCTGCCTTGGCTTTAACTGCCCCAGCAAATCCCCTTGGAGCTAGAAGCCACTGTTTTTCCACTCAGTCTTTTTTTGGAAGGCATCCTAATGAGACTAAGACAAGTGTATTACTAAGAGAACCTGTCTGTAGCCATCGACTGCTCTCAGAGACATGTGGAATAAACACGTGCACAAGTGCATAGAAACTCTAGTTATAATATTTGCTGATGTACGCTCGTACCTTGCTCTTTACAAAAACCTTCCATCTAGCATCGGTTCTTCTGTTCTCTGACCGCAGCTGCATGCCTTTCCTACCCCAAGTTCTACGGTTGATGATAGCAGAATACACCAGACACTGTGGAAGCCCCAAGTGTTTTCCCTCTTCTTCCGTGGAGTGATGCTTAGACTTAAATCCGTAGTAATCCCACAAGGTTTTAATTCCAGAAACCAATGTACGGCAGTAGCAGCCAGCTCCTTCCCCTTACTACTCATTGCAAACTCCTAGCGATCATCAGTAACAGTAGCATGCTTTGCTAGCCATGCACTTGCGGCTTAACGCTCATTTAAAGTGCCTCGTGGCAGCCACATATAGCTCTTGTTTTTTTAAAGAAAGACATGAAAACACACACACGCACACACACACACACACACAAAGGTTAAAGTAAACACACTATCTCAAATGATCAAAAATATAGCCACTCGGAAAACGGCTAAATTTCTCTTTTTAAGTTATTGTCCATAAATGGTTTGTGACATTTCAGAGAAGAATTCCACTCAGAAAGGATATCCTCACCAATCAGGGTGGATTTTGTATAAAGAGCAGTCAGCTTCCGGGAGAAGAGAGAGCTTTTGTTGTCCCCAGCGGCCTTGAGGGCGGCAGTTTCGGTCTGCTTCACCACCCCCACCTGCAGCAACCATCAGAATAGTACATTTGATGGAGGATGGAATTAAAATAAATGAATAAAGTTTCCCAAAATTTAAAAGGCTACTTTGTAAATATTTTTAAAACATTATCTCACAATCATCAGATATAGGGCTTAAGTAAGAAACACCACAGGGCGTCTACAAGTGTGGCTTCGTTTCTCAGAAATATTTATCACCAAGTTATAAAAAATGTCTTTTTAACCCTAAACATCTAACAATATGCTCAAACCTCATGAAGCTGTAAACTCACTCACATGGAGTCCATGCTGACTTCCAGTGACCTCTCTGTGAGTTTCTGAGGCTTTGACTGTGTTTGGGAGTAGAAAGCCCAGTCTACACCCCTTGGAGTTACCAGTGGTTTTGAACTGCAGACCATGAGGATCGCAGACCAGGGCATAGCTACTACACCACCAGGCTCCTAAGAATGAATCATTGTACACTTTCAGTTCTCCTTCAGGCCAAAATCCAAAGCTAATTAAAGCCCACCACTCAACACAACATGTTTTTAACTCTGGTTAAAGCTGACCTTATATCCTTTGGCCACAAGGCGGCGCACATGAACAAACAGTCTATGAGTCGGGATACTTGCTGTCATGAAGTTGTGGTCCAAGTGGCAGTAAATGTTGAGCTCCCGGGCTGCAATCTGTAAATTAGAAAGAGAATATCGATAAATGTCTGTCTCAAGATTTTCTCTGTGGGATGTTGTCACTTTATAAAAAATCATCAGATCACATACTTGGGATGTGTCCACTTTTCAATGTGTATGGTGTTCTGAATAAAACGCTTAAAAGCTTAGGGCTTACTCTATTTGCTACAGTGTCAACAGCCTCACTTCAGGCCTACAAAATTCTCAGGAATTAGATGGCCATGCTGTTGGTCTTTCTTTTTTTTTTTTTTTGGTAACGCATATTATTGGTTATTTTGAGAATCAGTAAGTGCAGAGAAATTATAAACAATCTGTACATAATTCTTTTGGGTTGTTTTGTTCGGGGCCGCACAGGCTGCATTTCGATGTTTGGGTTGGAAGGGGATGGGAGGGCGGGCAGTTTGTCTGCTCTGCTGCCATAGGCTGAGGATTTCCTCAGAAACTTAGTTTGGTATCCACAGCCAAGGGAAGCCAAGAGCTCTGCTCCGGCTCTCCAGGCTGCTCAGAATCTCTGGCTAGCAGCCACATTCTCATCAGACTGGCAGGGTAACAGGGTTGGGAGAACATCAAAGCTGCAGGTAGTTTTTCAGGGTCTTACAAAGTAGTGTACATTTCTTGCTAATTGGGCTGGCGGAGTTTGGAGACGTCTCAGAAGAGTCAAGGTCTTGTTTGGAGAGCCGGGAGAGGGAAGAGGAGAAGGGGAGCGAACACGGCACCACCTTTCGTGCCTTTGGTCTTGGTTTAAAACGTCATCAACTCAGAGTGACTCAAGGTTGCTAGTGGCCTGGGGACCCATTCTAAATGACCTAATGATATTCATAGCACATGACTATTCTCAGAATTTGGGGAAAAGTTAGGCAGGCCTCTAGATAAGCAGATAGGCAAGAAACCACTACAGAAATATTACTAAACAGTCTTTTCGCATGATATCATTTCAGATCTTCTTTATCTCCATATTCTTTATGACGGGTTCTTTTTCCAACTCTTTCTTTCATTCAACTCACTCTATCACATTGATTCTGACCCACAGCTATCCTACACAACAGGGTAGAACTGCCCTTCAGGTTTCCAATACAGTAATTCTTTATGGAATAGAAAGCCTCAGCTTTCTTCCGTGGAGCAGCTGGCGGATTCGAACTGCTGACCTTGTTGTTCGCAACTCCAAGTGTAACCCACTAGATCACCAGGGTGCCTTCTAAGTCCTTAGACCTAAGAAAACCTTAAAGTGCTGAGTTTGAAATAAGAAGCTGATTCAAGGCACATGTAAATAAATAATAATTTGGATATATCAGAAAGTGTATCTAAGCTAATTCTCTAATGGGTGCCTCACCGAGGGAAATACATTGACTCTTCTTTGGGGAACCTGATTTCATAAAGTAGAAAACCTCAAGATGCATCTGACCTAGAGAACCCCACTCTCCAACCACAACCTGGTTTAGCTAACTGGGGTGAAGGCAGCTGGTCAAGTCTTCACTTGACGTTGGTCAGAGGTGCTCCAAAGCTGCCACCTCTCACCCTCTCAGACGCTGTGAATCCTCAGCCAGGCCCGAGACCCACGGAATCACCAGCATCACCCAGGACCACAGCGTGCATATGAAATGTTCTAACTCACTGCCCTTCTCCTGAATCAGCTTAAGCCTGCATCACACACCTCAATGCACAATGGGCTGTATGGCAGTCACATAATTTCATGTCACCTTGATAAAGAAAGTGTAGGGGTGGAGTCTAGCCAGCCAATCAGATCACACACCCTGAGAGTACCTCCTTGTGGGCATGATCTCCTCATACGAAGAGTTCTGGGAACTTCCTCTGTCTTTGTCTTCACCTTCCTGCTATTGAGTCACTCGGAGAGCTGCTGGAGTCACACTAAGATCTTCAAGAGCTCTGTGATGCTTCCAACACCATTGTGTCCACAAGACTTTGCACCACCGGTGGCTGATGTTCTATATTCTGCATCGTTGCATGTGGCTGAAGAGGAACTTCTGAACTAGTCTCAGACTTGTGGGCTGGGATGGGATGTGCGCTTTGTGTATAATTACTTAATATAAAGCTCTCTCTTACACATACATATGAGTGTCACTCAATTTGTTTCTCGAGTTAACCCGGCCCACCACAGGCTGCTAACTGCAAGGTAGCAATTCACAACCACCAGCAGCCCTGTAGGAGAAAGAAGCTTTCTCCTACCTTCATAGAGTGACAGTCTCAGAAACAAGGAGGACAGTTCTACACTGTCCTCTCGGGTCGCTATAAGGTGGATCAACCGAAGGCAGTGAATGAGAGATACCTCAAAACCAAGTACAAATCAACTTGGACGAACAGGATAGCAAGAAGACTAACATAGATATCCTACTTGTGACTGACAGGGTTCATGTGCCACTGAGCCTTAGCTAGGTCCCTGGCTATAAAATTCCATAAATGGATTCTCAGCATTCAGTACACTGCAAATGTTTTTCCTTGAGTCTTCACTTGACTCACCAGTGCATGTGCCTCCAGGGGACATGTAATGGATGAAAGAATGTCTACCACCCTGGAGCATGAACACTGCCATCCTACAGGGGCCTAATCCCCTCCCCGCCCATGTATTTTTAATTTATATTTTTAATGACAACATTTGCAAAGAGTAATAAAGTGAATTACAAGCCAAAAACCAAACTCACTGCCATCAAGTCAATGCCTACTCACAGCGACCCTATAGGGCAGGACAGAACTGCCCCTGTGGGTTTCCAAGATTGTAAATATTTACAGGAGTAGAAAGACATATCTTTCTCTTACAAAACAGCTGGTGGTTTTGAACTGCTGACTTTGCGATTATCAGCCCAACATGAAACACAGGATGTCACTGGGGCTTCTAACTAATCAAACTAACTTTTTCTATAGTCAAAAAGTGAAGCAAAAGTACTGTAAATGCCAAAGGCTGGTCAAGAAAAGCACAAAGCAGCATTGGGGGTGGGGTGGGGGAGCAACTCACCTCGGCATCATCACCAAAGAATCTATACTTGTATCCACATTCCACGCACAAAATGGCATCTTTATGCTGCTCCTTCATTGCCATGTACTGCAACTCTAATGGAGTGTAGGTACTTTTGGTCCGTCTGCTCGACGCCTTAGGATCAGAAGTTAGTGCCCTGTCCTGGTAACAACAAGAGTTTTATAGTTTAAAAACATCCACCATTACTCCAACGCAAGAACACTTTGTTCTAATAACCTGGTGTGTTAGTCTGGGTTCTTTAGCGACATAAATCCACAAAAACTCATATATAAGAGAGTTTTATATAAAGGTTAAAACAAGAAAACATCCCAACCCAGTGCTGCCCAAGCCCACAAGTCCAACATTAACCCATATGTCACAACACCAATCCACAAAGTCTTCCTCCATCTCACAAAACAGGCGCAATGATGCCAACTGCAGGAGGAAAGCCGAGTAAATGAATGTGTAAACATCTCAGCACTGGCAAGGGTCTCCACACGGGTGCTCCAGTACACAGGGCTGCATTGGGGTAGGTCCATGTGGCTTCTCTTCAGGGATGTCTTGCATGAAGTGAGTCTTGCCAGCTAATGCAAGGAACTGGCTAAGGCATCTACACCCTGGTCTGACCATCAGAAAGCAAGAGACCCAAGAACTAGAAAGGCAAGGCTCACTGAGCCATTTATCCCTCCGCCCTTCAATTAACCCCACATGTGTTTATCGGCAAAATAAACTACCTCACCTGGCATTCTATGATGCTCACCTTCCCGAAACAATTGCTGAAGACAAAATGGTTGCAAAAGGAAAAATGGTGAAGAAGGCTGATGGTGCCCGGCTATCAAAAGATATAACGCCTGGGTCTTAAAAGCTTGAAGATAAACAAGCGGACATCTAGCTGAGAAGCAACAAAGACCACATGGAAGAAGCACACTAGCCTGTGTGATCACAAGATATTGATAGTGTAAGGTATTGATAGGATCAGGTACCAGGTATCAAAATACCCAGAACAAAAAATCATATCATTGTGAATGAGGGGAAGTGTGAAGTGGAAACTCAAAGCCCACCCGTAGGCAATTAGTCATCCCCCTACAGAAGGGTCACAAGGAAGAGACAAGCCAGTCAGGGTGCAGTAGAGCACCGATGAAACATACAATTTTCCTCTAGTTCTCTAATGCTTCCTCCCCACCACTATCATGACCCCAATTCTACCTTACAAATCTGGCTAGACCAGAGCATGTACACAGGGGTATAGATAAGAGCTGGAAATACAGGGAATCAAGGACAAATGAACCACTCAGAACCAATATTGAGAGCAGTCATACATGAGGGGAAGAGGCAGGTGGGGGAGAAAGGAGGAACCAATCACAATAATCTACATATAACCCACTTCCAGGGGGATAGACAACAGAAAAGTGGGTAAAGAAAGATATCAGTCAGCGTAAGACATGAAAAAATAATAACGTATACATTATTAAGGGTTCATGAGGGAGAGAGGGTAGGGGAGAAGGGGAAAATGAGAAACTGATACCAAAGGCTCTCAAGTAGGAAGAAAATGTGTTGAATATGATGATGGCAACAAATGGATGATGTATGGACTTTTATGAGCTATACAAGCCCCCAATAAAATGATTTATTAAAGTGACTTTTAAAAATCCACCATAATACGCAATAGCTCCCAGTGAGAAAGCGCCAATTTGGCACAAAGCTAATATTGGATGAACGTAGGTGAAAAATCTACAGGGCCCTGCTAGTAGGCAAGTGATCTGCAGGTTTCAACTCCCACCTGTTTGTCAGTTGGTTGTGCCCCAGGGGCTGGTGTGCAGCTCTGATGCTGGAAGCTACACCGCTGGTTGTTCAGACAGCCACAGGGTGACCCGGGGGCCAGTTTCAGCAGGGCTTTCTGACTAACAGAGACGCTGTACATGAATCCAGGGGTATAGCTCACTGGACTTGGCCAGTGAAGAGTTATGGATGGCAGCAGAATTTCGTCAGGTAAGAGGCCAGAAAAGAAGCCCTACAGTTGAAGGCTCTAAAAACACACCTGAGGAAGAGCTGCCTCCTCAAAGCGGCAGGGCCTCAGGACACGGATGGAGTAAACCTTTGGGGACCTTCATGCCCTGATGTGTCCTGACTGCTCATAAGTAAAGAAGCAGCTGCACGTATCTATCAGCAAGGGGATTGTGGAACGTGAAGCAGGGAACACGACTCAACTGAAGCCGTCAAATAAAGACCTGGAACGCTGAAAGATGAGACCTTAGGCCCTGCTGTTCTTCGGTGCCGGGGAGGTGGTTCCGCCTCACAGTGACCGCATGAACAGTAAGAAGAAACGCCGCCCTGGCCGTACCCTCCTCACAAGTGTTGCGATGGTTGGGCCCATTGGTTGCCACTCTGTCAATCCACCTCCTGGAGGGTCTCTCTCTTGGACATGGACCCTCTCCTTTACCCAGAATGCGGTCCTTTCCCAGGGGCGGATCCATCCAACAACATGCTCAAAGCATGGGAGACGTGTCTCCCTGTTCTCCCAGCTAAGGAACGCTCCGGCTTTGCCAGGCAGACTGGTTTGTTCTTCTTGCAGCAGAAGGCACTTTCAGTACTCGTCACCAGCACCGTCACTCACCTGCACCCGGTTCTCCTCTGGCCTTCCTTTCTCTGTATCCAGCTGTCCCGGGCACAGGAGGCAACTGAAAAAGACCGCGGATTGCATCAGGCACACCTCCGTCTTCGTTCTCTCAGCACGTGACATTAAAGAAGCCATCTGCAGCAGATTGGCCTAGCACGATGTGTCCTTTGTATTCCTTGACTATTGTGTCTGCGAGCATTGATTGTAGACCCAGGTACAATGAAATTCTTGGCAACTTCGATCTTGTCTCCCATTTATCATGATGTTTTCTCATGGTCCAGCTGTGAGGATTTCCATTTTCTTTACACTGAGTTGTAGTTCGTACTTTAAATCAAAGCTCTGAAGCATGTAACGATGAGAACCCTTTCAGCAAGCTCGGGTTATTAATAAGTCTTCCACTCCTCATGTCACGGTCTACTTTAGACAGTCAAGCTTCTTGGGTGACTTGCTCAGCATATAGATCGTATCTGCATTTTACCCAAGGTAAAATGAGACAAAATTCTAGGATAAAGCCAACATATACTCGTTGTCCTTGTCAACGCCTAAAAATGGACCCAACTCCCTCTGGAGCTAAAAAGAAGGCTTAAAACACTAGGGACCAGCAGAGGAAGAGAGCAGAGACACAGAATTATCTTCATGGCCCAGGGAGGAAGGCCTAAGACCAAGAGAAAACATACACATTGCAGTTGCTAAATGTTTTAAAAGTCAGCACAGCTAAGGCAAACGGTTAAAAGATTAACTTTTTAAAGAGACTTGGTGTGATGTGAAACTTCTGAATGTGGCTCTTCTACCCATGCCTGTATAATGCCCACCGAATGACTGGGTAGGAGCATGCAAACAGTGCGTGAAACCCCAACAGAGGGGACTGGTCAGTTTGAGTTATCGTTCCCCTGGGTATGTAAGAGTGGGCCACATCAGCAACAGGAACAGGACATCAAGGAAGAAGAGCCATAGTGGAGCATTTCACGATCCCTCGCTGCCTAAGGTGGCCGAAGCTGCGACCACAGGCACCATAGGCTGCAGCAGAGACCATGGACAGAGCAAAGGAGCCAGGCCAAAACCAGAGGCTGAGACAAGCAGGCTGTGAGGAAGTAAGATCTTCCTAGCCCACAGATACAGGGACCACAGGCTGAGAAGCTGAGGACCAGGGAGAAAAACTTAGCTGGTGGCTAAGGAGAGATGTGGCTATGGACCAACCACTGAATCTTTAATGTTTTCTAATCCTGTCATGTGGTAACCTGTAAATTTCTCCAATAAACCTCCATGATTGTGAGATCTGTGTGGGATTTCTATGTGACCACTGCAATGAATTATTGAGCCCAGGAACAAATGAGTGCGTCAGGAGGGAGAGCCGGTATCAGAGAAAAGTAGCGAGGGATAGAGGATGGAAGCCTGGCTGCCTATGCTTCTTGGCAATAGGCCTTGAGTCGGTGAGAAGTTGGATTTCCCTTCTCCCTATGTAGTCAGAAGAAATCACGAGGCCTGGGCTGTTTAAGTCACACGATATACCAAAATAGTATGGCCTGGGAAACTCCAAAGATCGGCAAAAAGATAAATTATGGAGTCGTGTGGCAGAGAAAAACAGGTCAAAGTATATCAGCATCTGAGAAGACATTTGCATTTAATTTTGATGAATTATGGAGCAAGCAGTCATGACTTTTATGAGCAGTACAGCCAGAATGCTCCTTAAAAGAGAAGATGGCAAGACTTAGTCTTACAAACTTTGCATATTTTATTAGGAAAGACCAGGCTGCCCATCCCTGGGCTGGCAAGGAGATAGTGGTTGTTGTGCTGTTAGGGACCATCGAGTGGGTTCCGACCCACAGTGACCCCGTGCACAAAGGAAGAAAACACTGCTTGGCCCTGGACCATCCTCACCATTGTTCCTACTGGAGCTTCCTTCACCCATTATCATGACCTCAATTCTACCTCACAAATTGGATTAGACCAGAGCACGCACACTGCTATAGATAAGCACCCGCAACACAGGGAATCTAAGATAGATACACCCCTCAGGGCCAACAATGACAGCAGAGAGAGCAGGGCTCAAGTAGAAAGAAAATGTTTTGAAAATGATGATAGCAACAAATGTACAAATGTGCTTGACAAAATGGATGGATGGTTGGTTGGTTGGATGGATGGATGGATGGATGGATGGATGGATGGATGGATGGATGGATGGATGATGAGCTCCTATGAGCCCCCAATAAAATGTTAAAAATTTAAAAAGAAAAAGGACTCTTGTTTCATTAATTATCAAGAAAGAACCCTCCTTTTCCCAAAATCAAGCTGTATGTCAGAAGTACGTGGGAGGCTTTTGATTTGTTCTATTTGAAGAAATTGCTACCTACCAATGTTTAGCAGGGTTCTCTAGAGAAACAAACCAGGACACTAACACACACACACACACACACACACACACGGATAGCTTTATACAGCAAGAAGAAAAATAACAGCTAATTAGTCCGCAATACAGAGGGTTCAGTTCAACTAACTTCCATGGAACAGTTAAAATACTGGAAGTCCTTCAACTCATGTGGGCTGCCAGGTTCAAGGTCAAGGAAGCAGACAGCAGAGTTCTCCCTTGGGTAAGGCAGGCAGCAAACAGCAGAGTGGGTCAGTAACAGTGAGCAAAGCAGGCCCGTTTATCGAACTCAAGCAATGCAAGGCAACGGGATCCACCAGCCTCAAGTTCAAACAATTTACACACCAACAGCGTGGTAAACCAGGTCTCAAAGGAGCCTCAAGCTCTAGCAACATAATCCATGGGTTGACTTGACCCACAGGTAGTGCAGCTCACAGGTTGAGGCAGAGAATTAACTAAAGCAGCAGCACGCTGACCCAATCACCAGAGAGCAAGAGAGAGGGGGGCAGGCCTTACAGAGTCATTTATTTCTTTGCCCTCCAATCAAACTGAGACTTGTTTAATCCCACATGTTCCTATTGGCCAGGTTGCAACAGTAAACCTATCACACCACCCCTCCCCAGTACAGAGTGAATCAGGACCTCCAGATATTAAAAAGAGAGGACGATAAAAAGAAAGGCTCCCTCTGTCAGTTCAGAGGAGCACTTATGGAACTGAGCCCTACCTTGCATTGACTTTGTGTTTGGGCATCTTCAGAAGAAGCTGCAGTCTTGGCTTGCAGAAGATGGATGTCATCGAAATCAGTACATTTGGGTAAAAACGTAAATCTCTCTGGACCAGGCTCAGTTGGGGCTTGATTTGCAGGTAGAGCAGAATCGCAGCAGAATTCTTTCAGTTTTTCCAGAGCTTGTGAAACATCCCTGGTCCTCAGACAGTGTTTTGATTCTTAGTGAATCAGGAAAAAACAAAACAACAATGTATGGGTCTCAATATGTCAATTCATAAACACACTAAACAAAATCAATTAAAGGAGAAATTCACACAAAAGCAACAAACCGAACTATGCCATAATGAAGATAAAGAATCACTGGGTTCAAGAGAAAGACTACAGAGTGAAAAATACATCTACGTGTAAAAATTCACTCCTGAAACCCCAGGAAAGGTACCCAAACCCCATGAAAGGGGAGGGGAACGGGGTTGGCATACATCTATAAGGACAGAGGGGAAAAGGTCCAGAGTTAACTGCAAACGTGCTATGTGAAGCTTAAAGGGCGGTCAAAGTTTTACAGATGTGGAAAATAAATCAGAAAGCCAAAAACAACCCCAAAACGCACTGCACTGAATCCATTCCAATTCAGTGCAACCCCATGAATTAGAGTAGTCTGGTTCATACATTTCTCTAGCTCTAAGCACCTAAAGGAGCCCTGGGGGCGCAGTGGTTATGTGTTGGGCTGCTAATTGCAAGGCAGCAGTTTGAAACCAGCAGCCACTCCTTGGGAGAAAGGGGCTTTCTACTCCCATGAAGAATTAGTCTTGGAAAGTCACAGGACCAGTTCTCCCTTGTCCTGTAGGGCCGCTAAGAACCAGCATCAACTCGGTGGCAGTGAGTCTGTTTTTTGGAAGTGTCTTAAACTGTGGGTCATAAACCCATGTGGGGCTGCAAAAAAACTGGCAATAGTAAAAGGTGTCTGAATACACCACGACCGAAAATTAATCAAACATCAAAATGCATAGGGAATCTGAAGCCTTTCTGGCTGTTTGCCGGTGTTGCACATATCTCGGGTGAGGCTGGAGCAAGAGTGGAAAAGGTTCAAGAAACCCCTGCTCTGGCCCTGGTGGTACATATGGGCAAGCACCCAGCTGCCCAAGGAATAGAAGCGAGTCCAACCCATCCGGCAGCTCCCAGGAGGAAGACCTGGCAACTTAAAGATTCACTGCCACAAAGAAGGCTCTGTCGCCCACGGTGAGTTAAAACCAACTCCATGGCACCTATCAACCGTAATCTTCAACCAGATGCTATTGGGTGGGTTCCAGCCTTCGGGTAAGTCATCACGTACAAACAGGGAAGGAAAGAGCCAATCCTGGTTTATAACACAAAATCCTCAGTGGAATAAGAGGGACGGGATATGAGGTACCCTAAAATAAAGAGGGCTGGTTGAATTCAATTTGATTCCCATGCTATGTTCAAGGGCCAAGATCCCTCCCCGACTTCAGTAGAAGATTGGAGACTTCTCCCTTTACTATGACTTCATTTACTGTACATATAGGCCTTTGACTCTCTTCTTAAGTGGACTTTATGTTTATGTATTTTTGTTTGTTTTCATATGTATTATGATTATTTCTCTGGCTTTCAAAATATGTACTTGAATTACTTTTCAGATGGAAAGAAGTTTCTTTCTGAGGATCAGGGCATGCTTCCTGGTAAAAGCCAACTAAAACTAGATTCACTGCCAGAGACTCTATTCCAGCTCATAATGACCCTGTAAGACAAGGTAGAACTTCCCCTGCGGGTTTCTGAGACTGTAACTCTTTATGGGAGTAGAAAACCTCATCTTTCTCTGGAAGAGTGGCTGCTGGTTTTGAACTGCTGATCTTGTGGTTAAGAGCCTATTATGTAACACACTACATGCCTCCAACGGCTCCTGGCCTTCCTTGAGAATCACAGGTATAAATAAAGGAAACTTACCACAGGGAAATTGAAGGGTCAAGCACTGAGGTGGGCATGTACAATGAAAAAGTTAACACAAACAAAACCAAGCCCACTGCCATCAAATCCATTTCCACACACAGCAACCCTGGACAGGCTTTTGTGAGGTTTTATGAAGCAAAGAACCTTATCAACAACTTCTTCTTTGTCTCTCAAAGATAGTTGAGAGTAGTTGGTGAGTTTGCACCGCAAACCTTGTGTTTAGTAGTCTAGTGCTTACCCTTAAAAACCAAACCCACTGCCACTGAGTGGATTCTGACTCACAATGAACCTGAAGAACAGGACAGAACTGCCATTTGAGGTTCTGAGCCTTACAATCTTTAGAGGAGCCGACAGCCTCATCTTTCTCCCACAGAGCAGCTGGTGGGCTCAAATAGCTGACCTCGCAGTTAGCACACGAATGATCTCTGAACACATGAGGCTGAATAGGAGGCCAGACACAAATGGTCACACTATGGTAGGATCCCACTTATAGGTGAAATGCCCAGAAGGAGCCAATCAATCCCTGAAGACAGTAGGAGATGAGTGGCTGCCTGGCTGGTGTGAGGAAGAAGTGGGCATTGACTGCGACCGGGTCTGGGGTTTCTTCTGAGGTGATGAATATATGTTCTCACACAGTGAGGATGGCTGCAGGACTCTGAGCATGAGCTAAAATATACTGGCTTGTACATTCTAAAAGGGTGAGTGGTGTGGCATGTGAGTTATCAATCAATATCAATAGAGCTGTGCTGTTGTTTTCTTAAAGAACAATTTCCGAAGTAGTGCAATCACTCAGCTTTTGGCTGGTGGGTACTGCTGTCACTCCTTCCTGAATGCCATTTTAAGGAAATGGCAAGGTCACTGCACCAGTCTGTTGCACAAAAGGTCACTGACTCCACAGCACCGAACAGCACGAGCTCTCCTGTGTGGTTTCATTAAGTTACTGGTCTAACCCACAGTTCTCCTTACCGATCATCCATCTCCAGGATCCCTGGTGGCATCCTGGATTACACATTGAACTGCTAGTCACAAGGTCAGCAGTTCAAAACCACCAACTGCTCCAGTTGCTACAGGCTCACATGAGTCAGAATTGACTTTATGGAAGTGAGTTTATTGTGTTTTTAAGGCTAAATTTTTACTGGAGTCAATAGACGTGAAAACTATTTCAATACAATAGGATTAGAGCAAACGAGGAAACATCTCATTGAATGGGTGTATAAATGGTAAAAACGGAGAACAGCTATTACGCACATAACTTTTTAGCCACTCCACAGTCCTAACTCATCAGTGAGTTCATGACTTCTCTCACTCAACGTCTCTGCACACGGTTGGAACAAACACATACTGAATGTTTTCAAAGGGACCAATCAGCTTGCTTCTAGCTTGTACTTCGGATTGGCAATACCAGCACTCTGCGGGGATAATGTGAACGGAAGTGTTTCTGTATTTAGTTGTAATGACAACTGAGTGAGTCTGAGCTCATCCCTCGCTTTCACTGGGAAAGGAGCCGAGGAGGCCTGCTGAGCAGAGCTAGTGAGCAGCAGAAGGTGGCCACAGGCTCCCAAACTTACTTGGCTGATCACGCCTCCCTTTACAGAATAAACTTCCTTTGGCAATTAAACACTTGCTCTCCAGGGGGCACTACTGCCACTTTGGGAAACACCCTGGGACAATGGCTGGCAAATAGCAAGTGCTCAGGGACTGCTCACAGAACTTACTGAAAAATGGAGCAGAAACAAAGGAAGTTCCGGAAAAGATGCATCGCCAGATGCTGTCTATAAATCACACTTCTCCCCGTATATGCTTCAGAAAGAAAGAGAGCCAAGGCTACTATCGGATTTCTCTTTTCCCACAGCCATATGGAAAAGGTTTTCATGTTGACACAAAGTCCGCATGAGGGAGCCCTGGCAGCACAGTGAGGTGCACACGGGGATGCGAACCAACCCAGGGGCGCTCCTCGCGACAGGATGAAGCTCTCTTCTCCCGTCAGGGTTACAGTCTCAGAGACCCACAGGGGCAGTTCTACACCGAGAGGGTCGTCATGAGTCAGTTTACTGACTCATACTGGCAGTGACTTTGGTTTGGGTTTGTTATCCACTCAGACTATTTTTCCCTCTTTGGCCACATTCTCTTTACCTAACTTCCAGGAGATAATGAAGAAAGGAACAATGTCCTGTCTTCCTTTACCACAAATTCTCTGAGGCCAAAAACCATAAGGAAAATCCATTCAACCAAACCATACCCAAACATACTTTCACCCAACACCACGTTCAGAAGTCCAGCAGCTCAAGAATCCTGCTGTCATCCACTATCTTTTGGCATATAGAATGGGCAGTTCCATGCCAAACAGGAGAGGGGAGATGTACAGATCCTGGCATGGAAAACTTTTCAAAGTATCAATACAGTGCAAAAGGATATCAGCAAACTAATATATCTCTATCTTGGGAAAAGCACAGCCAGAGTGAGTGCTCCTTAGAGGCAAGGATGGCAAGACTTTGTCTCACTGACCTTGGACATGTCAAGAGAGACAAGTCCTGTAAAAGGACAGTAAAAGAGGAGGGCCCTCAACAAGGCAGATCAATACAGTGGCTGCAACAATGGGCTCAGGAAGAGGAACGATTGTGAGGATGCTGCAGGACCAGGCAGTGTTCTAGTCTGTTGTACAGAGTCCCTATGGGTCAGAAAGGACACAGTGACACCCAACAACAAGAACTACTTCATAAAATACAGTAACGGTTCATCAGTTTTTCTACATGTACATACATCAATGGAAAAATCCAGGTGAATATACTCAAACCTCATTGCCATCGTGTCAATTCCAACTCATAGCAATTTCACAGGGCACCGCAGAACTGCCCCTGTGAGTTTCCGATACAGCGACTGTTTACAGGTGTAGAAAGCCTCTTCGTTTTCCTGCAGAGCAGCTGGTCCTTTGGAACTGTTGGCCATGCAGAGAGCAGCCCAAAGCATAACCATTATGCCACCAGGGATCAAAAAAATTAGCAGTCAGCATCACTGAAAAGTGGGGTGAGGAGTCCTGATAGCACAGGTTATAAGTTGGGCTGCCAACCACAAGGTCCAAAGTTCAAACCACCAGCCACTCCACTTGTGGCTGAAAGATGAGGCTTCTGCTCCTAAAGAGTCTTGGAAACCCAGAGGGGCAGTGAGTCTGTTCTACAGGGTAATTATGAGTCAGAATCAACTCAGTGGTATTGAGTGTGGTCTTGAGTGACTTTTTCACTGTCTGTATTCTATGTTTCTGTATTATTTGAGATTTCATAACAAGAATGTTTCACTCCTATAACCAAGGGGGTGGGGTCAGTGGGGAGGAATTAACTGGAAGGAATAAATGAGTTAAGAGAACAAAAGCTAAATTGCAGAACCCCAGCTCTGTCCCCACCCACACCACCCCCACCACCACCACTTGTTGACAGCTTGGCTTCAACACAATAGGAACTTCTCTCTATTAAAAAAAAAAAAGACAAGACTCCACAGTAGCTTCCTCTGCTCTGGAAAATGCACAAAATATAAGAGCCAAGACTGCTGAGAAAAAGAATCATTGTCCCAGAACTCACCAGAGTTCCCAGAAGCTACCAAATCGATTCCTCTTTCTTTTTCTTGGGCTTTCTTTGCTCGCTTTTTAACAGGTCCATCATTCTCCAATGTTCTCTTTTTACCTCTGTCATGTTCTGTGGCCTAAATCACAAAAGAAGCTGGTTAGAAAATACCACAGGTTCTCAAAGAACCAATCATCTCTAATCTTGATACGTGATACACTTCAAGTCATTTGCACGACTTCTGAACTAGACCAAAGTTCTCACATCTACCCTTCAGACTCATGCACTCTTGGCTCTGGAAAGATCTATGGGTGAACTGTTTCTACCATTATCAAAAACAGGGCGCAGGTCATAAGCTTCCACACCTCAACTCCTCCTGGAACTGAGGCAGCTACCTTTCTTGACTCAATCAGCCTTGTCTATCAGTTGATCGAATCAAAGCATCTGAAACAAAGTATTCATAAGAAACAAACGAGTATCTATTTAGGAAAGGCAAAGTTAGGAAGGAAGGAAGATTTGAAGCAACACACAGGTCTTAAAAGCTTGAAGTTAAACAACCAGCCGAGAAGCAACAAACGCACATGGAAGAAGCACTCCAGCCTGTACCATCTTGAAGTATTGACGGGGTCAGATAACAGGTGTTACAAGACCCAAAACTATATTGCTGTGGATGAGGGATGTTGGAGCAGAAACCCCAAACCCATCAGTAGACAATAGGACAACCCCTCACAGAAGGGTCAAAAGGAAGGGTTGAGTTAACCAGGACGCAGCACATATAGCACCAATGAAATAATATTACTCTGGTTCTTTGAGGCTTCCTCACCCCGCACTATAAAGACCCCAGTCCTGTCTTTCAGTTCTTGCTAGACTGGAGCATGTAAACTGGTCCAGTCCCTGGTCACTGTGTGTTGACATCGATGGCAGTGATGCGATGGCAGTGAGTTTGATTTGGGTTTCATAAGACTAACAGGTACCCTACATGTCAAAGTAGGGCTGTTTCCAAAGCTCTACATTTTTTTTAAATAAACATTTTATTGGGAGCTCTTATAACAATCCATACACCCAACCTATCAAGCACATTTCAAAGCTCTGATCCTTCGGGACACAAAAACGGCCCACCTTTCAAATCGCCGTCAGGTGCTTTAACCACCGCGCCACCTAGGCTCCCATCAAGTCTGTTTTCACTAGAAACTAAAAATCTTTAACTACACCTAGAACGTGGGTCAGGCTCCAGTTTCTCATCTTTTCCTCCCCGGCTCCTCCCCTTCTCACCCGCCCGCCTCGTCCCGCGGTTTCCCTCCAAGTCCTCGCCTCCTCCTTCCGGCCTCCAAGCTCCGCCCTCCGCAGCCCCGCCCCCTGCTGGACTAAGCTCACCCCGCGAGGCAGCCGTCCGGCTGGGAAAGTGGACGCTGGGGGCGCTGCGGAGTCGGGGTCGGCCTTCTCGGCTGCACCCGGGGGGGAGGAGGTGGACTTCAGGCTTCCCGCAGATCGGAAGAATCTGCTCAAAACCGCTTGCCTGGCCGGAGCGGGGCCGGCGGCGTCGGCGCCGCCTGAGGCCAGCTTCCGGCGGGACATAGCTGGGCCGGTAGGGCAGGCTGGGGGTAGGGCCGAGCTGAGAGCGCGACCCCGCGGCCACAGTGCCCAGGCGTCCGCGGGCGCGAGCACGTCGCGACCCAGTCGTGCGCCGGGGCGGAGTTAGGGGCGGGGCCTCTCCCGCACAAATCGAACCAAGGGGGCGGGGCCACCACAATTTCGCGCCAAGCTTCGCCCGGAAGCTAGGACCCGCGCTGAGCTCTGTGCTGTTCATAGTTGTTCTCATGGCTCCTCCGCTGAACTGCATCGCCGCTGTGTCCCAAAATCTGGGCATCGGCAAGAACGGAAACCTACCCTGGCCCATGCTCAGGTACCTTCCGGGGCGGGGAAACTAAGGCTGGTGCCGGGTGGAGACGCGCCTTGCGGACTCGCTGCTGGAGAACCGGAATTATTTTGACCTGAGCCGAGTCGAAGACCCCCCCAACCAGTTGCCTAAACACGACCTGGCCAAGACGCTGGGTCGTTGGTTTCCGACCCAGTCGTGCTGCCCCGAGGCCTCCCCGCAGTTCCCAGGCCCACAGCCAAGTCCAGGCCGTGGACGCCCACCCAGCGCACTCTGTCGTCAACGCATGTTACAGCCTGAGCCCACGTGGAAACGTCTAATGCTGTGTTTCTCTGACTTGCAGGAATGAATTCCAGTATTTCCAGAGAATGACCACGACCACTTCCTCTTCAGTAGACGGTAATATGGGTGTTTAAGGGACTCAGGTTCACCCGGGCCCCCAAAGCTCTTGATGGAATACGTTTACCAGTGCAAATATTAAATTGGAACTTTCCCCTTGTTAATCTGGAACCTTTTCCCTACCTGAGAGGTGTGTGCAGTTCCCAAGGTTTATTCAAAATTTCTTTTGTTCCCCCTTGAAATCATATATGGGCTTGTTCATAAAATTCAGGTATTGGGCAACAATTGGCATAAAGCCATAAACAATAAAAGCGAGGTCACCCTAAAAGGATGGAGGTGGGGAGCACACTGGGAGAAGGGCTAGAATTAAAGGCAACCTGAGGTAAATACTGTTTTATCCACAGTCCTGCCATAACTGTGGCCTGCAAATAGCAGCGGGGATAAAGGTGCAGCTGAATGGGTGTGAGACCAATGTGGACATACAACCATACACATACACACACACACACACAGATTGCCAGAGGGTATTTGTAACTTTTGCTGCCACTATGTTTATGAATGTAGTAAAGCATTCAGGGGGCAAAGGTATGAGAACTTCATAACCAAACAGCTTGAGGGAATGAGTCACTGGATCTGAACCATCAGTGCCATGGTCTCGGGTGCATCAAGGTCAGTATAATATAGTTCACAAAGACAATGTTTTCTACGTTTTACGTCAGTTAGTAGCATGGAGAGTTGTGGAGGGAAAGCACAGGTCTCCTAGACTGTTCAGTATTACATCAGTTAGAGACCCTGAAAGTTGAACTCCAAGGCTTTCAGTGTAAGAGTCTGAATGACATGAAAAGTCAGGAATGAGAAAGTGCACTGGAGATTATGACAGTTTTGAGGTGCCACTCACACATCCAGGACAATCAGCCACTGAAGCAAAGAGGACAACCGAGGAGACGAATAAAGGGAGGGATCCAAACCCACTGCCATCGAGTCCGTTCCCACTCATAGGAACCCTACAGGGGTTCTAGGGCTGTACGTTTTTACAGGAGCAGGATAGCTTCATCTTTTTCCCAAGCCGCAAGCTGGATTTGAACTGCCAACATGGCCTCAGCAATCCAGCACTTACCCAGTAGCACCATCAGGGTCCTTATGAAGGAGACCCCATGTAGAAGCTGGAGACACATCTAAAAGGGAACCAGCAATAGAAACATGGGATCAGAAAGGAGCCGAAGGTGCAGAGCTTTACAGCAGGTCAGAGACAAGGCCCGTTGATTTGGCTCTAAGTTACTAGTCGAAATAAATAAGAAAGTTCCTAAAGCTAAAGAATTCAAGGTGTGTTGTGGTAATAGGGAAAACATGCAATGCCCAGCCTTTTTGCTTAGTTTTTAGTAAATACAGTAGTTTTTGAATGAGTGAATACATGCCAAATGTGTCCTTTCTATATGTTTCTACCCCTCTCCATCTATGTACGTGTGTTTTAAACTCCATATGTCTCGTGTGTGATGGAGGTACAGAGAGGGCAGGCTAGAGGTATGGTTAGGGTTAGATCTATGTCTAGAACTATTGATAAATGTGTTGTCATTGTTAGAAACAGTCATGTCTGCTCCCAGGCATAGTGACCTTTAGCACAACTGAGTGAACCACCGCCCAGCCTTGTGCCATCCTCACACTTGTTCTTATGTTTGAGCCCCTTGTTACAGCCACTGTATCAGACCATCATTGTCCCTGTACTTTATCAAACACAATGTCCTTCTCCAGGGACTAGTCTCTCCTGAAAACGTGTCCAAATAACTGACATGTGTGCATATGTAAAATGTAATTTTTATATATATAAATTATCATATTATAACCTATATGTGTGTGTGCATATAGGAATCCTGGCTGCAGAGTGGTTACGCATAGGGCTGCTAACCTCGAGGTCAGTAGTTTGAAAGCTCCAGCCGCCCCTAGGGAGAAAGGTGAGGTTTTTTATTCCCCCTGAAGAGTTACAGTTTGAGAAATCGGGGTGGAGGGCGCAGTTCTTTCCTGCCCAATCTGGTTTCCATGAGTCAAAATTAACCTGATGGCAGTGACTTCAGTTAGTGGTGCATATTCACATGGATTGGACAGCCTGAAACTGGTAATACTTTTCCCAAAGATTATACTTACATTTTTGTGGATTTTACAGGTAAACAGAATTTGGTGATTATGGGTAGGAAGACCTGGTTCTCCATTCCTGAGAAGAATAGACCTTTGAAAGATAGGATTAATTTAGTTCTCAGTAGAGAACTCAAGTAAGTACCGTCATTTACATTTACTGTAAGAATGGCCTGAGTAGGACCCACTGAGGTGGGTGGAATGAAGCTATTGATGAAGATACTTCATAACAGTCAAGTGATTATGGACAATGAATAAGCAGTCATTTCTGCCATATAACAGTAACTTACTCTGGTTCATAACCTTGAAAAGTTACAGTACACATATCTCATTATAAAAAGATTGACAAATTTCCTTGAAACATTATGCAGTAGACTCAAAGTATCAAATGCATGGTGTAGTTAATAACTTTTTTTAGTTTCGCATCAAAATATCTTTAGGGAATTGTCAAAATCAAGATATTTCCCCCTCGCTGGGCCCAGTCCTAAATGCAGTACAGTCCTAAATGCAGTACATATACATCTGTACATTATAAAATGGGCTGAACCAGTCAGAATTGTGTACCCTATAACACAACCCTCAAATCACATTGTGTTATCTGTCTTGAATCTAGCAGAAGAAAATGTCTAAGTGTTGAAATATCCCTAAGGCTTATCAGAGATGAGTTGGCCTCATGATTTTCCTGTCATTTCAAGCCTTGGAGTAGACAGTTTCAGATGCCTGGAAGTGTACTTTGGTCAATGTTTCCATGTTATTTACCTGACATACCCTGATTTCTAGTCTATTTCTTTTTTCTGAAAACAAAAAAAGAGAGAGAGAGAAAGAAATGGGAAAAAGCTGGGTTGAGTTTCAGGGCTTCCTTGGGGAGGGTGGAGTAGAACTGAATTAGACCTTTGGGGGGGCGTTTGGAATTAGCCTGTGCTATTGTTCTTCCAATTAATTTATCATACGAATATATACTAATATATATTACTATATATACTAATATATCAACAAAATTACATAGTCTTGGGGTGCTACCTGTTTGAGACCAATGGTCTTATTATTCCTTTGCCATATGTATTAGTCAGGAGTGTAGCTGGAGAAGCAGAGCCATTAGAAGACCTCTACTGAGAGATTCATTACAGGGAGTCCATTTGCACAATGTAGGGCCTGGCCAAACGACAGAAATCTGTAGGCTAAACCGTGGAAAAAAGCAGACACAGGCTCACACTGTGTCCACAGGTGGAATTTCTTCAGGGAAACATTAGCTCTGAGACCTCTCAACAGATTGGCTCAACCCAGCTCAGATGATCTAGCATGCCCCCTATTTAGTGCTAACTTATGGATTTGAAGCACAGTTAACCTTCACGGTACATCTCCACTCGTGTTTGAATAACCAGAAACCACAGCCGAGCTACATCAAAAGACTGTCATGGGATGAAATTGGAAATGAATAACAGGAAGAAACAAAAATGTCAAAAGAGTCAGTTGAAAATGAAAGTACATCAGAACTGCCAAGGCCCAGCAAAGGCGATGTTCCAGGAAAAACCTAACAGCTGTAAGATCAAAAGGAAACGAGCTCATAAATCAATACTCTAACTTTACTATGTGAATTAGTAAAAGAAGAGCAAACGCAAAGATCAGAAGACAGGAACTGGATCAGTGCTGAGGGAGAGAAATGAGAGATCAGTGGAAACAAAGTTGTTTTTTAAAGATCAATGAAACGTGAGCTAAACTGACAAACCAGAAGCCCCAAACTCACTGTCAGTGGATGCTGCCTCACTGTGACCCTGTAGGACAGGATGTAGAACTGCCTCTTGAGTTTCTGAAACTCTATTGCAGTGGTTCTCAACCTGTGGGTCGTGACCCCTTTGGCAGTCAAACAACCCTTTCACAGGGGTCGCCCGATTCATAACAGTAGCAAAATTACAGTTATAAAGTAGCAGCAAAAATAGTGTTAATGGTTGGGGTGGTCACCACAACATGAGGAACTATATTAAAGGGTTGAGGCATTAGGACAGTTGAGAACCACTTCTTTAGAGGAAGAGAAAGCCTTCCACAGAGTGGCTGGTGGTTTCAATCTGCTGATCTTGTGGGTCGCTGCCCAACGGCATAGCTACAACACCACCTGAGCTCCTAAACCAAAAAGTACTTTTTAAGAGACCGTATGTGAAAGTCAGAAGCCTCACATAGCCTAAGGGGATCCAGGCTCGGAGAAAGCTCTTTCTCCCAAATCCCTCCCATCTGGCACAGGTAGAAACCTGGAGGAAAGTGTGTCAACAGCATCTGTAAACGGGTGGCTGGAAGGTGCTGGGAACTATGTAGATGTGCATCTTGCCGTCTGTCTCACCCTTCGTGTGCTCTTGCTCCTGGTTGCTAGGATATTCTGATTCTCTCATTACTTGGTAGACTGCAAATCCCACAGACTATATTGCTATTCCCAGAGCTTCCTTAATGCCATATTCTTGAATATAAAAGTTTATTCATGACTAGCTTGAGCTAAAACAAATCTCAGTGGGGAAGATATTCACTGGAGCCTGCAATTCATCTCAAAAGATAATTGCTTCTTTGTGACCTTGACCCCTCCAAGCCACCCTCCACCTCCCCCCCCCCAACAAGGTGTGTCGGTGCCCTGGTGACATGTTGGTTAAGCGCTCAGCTGCTACCCAAGAAACTGACAGTTTTGAGCCCGTGAGCCACCCCTGGGGAAGAAGATTTGGCAGACTGCTTTCTTAAAGATATATGGGGCAACACCATGAGTCGGAATCGTCTCAGTGGCAGTGAGTTTGGGCTGGGTGGTGTGTGTAATGTGGTACGGTTGCTTCTTAGGTGTTTGTATGTAACATTTGTTCATGTGGGTCCCTTTTTCTTTAAAAAAAAAAAAAGCAGAAAACCTGAAGTTTTTATTATAAAGCATGCTGAGAAATAGGCATGCTGGGTTGTAAAGTTTTGGAGTTTATGTTTTGCCCCTCTGCTTTCCTCCTGGCCAGCCTACTACACGTACACTGAGCACCAGTGCTTTACTTCTTCATTCTTCCTTATTCAGTGTCCAAATGTCACATGCATATGAGGTGATGCAAAATTCCATGGCTTGGGTCAGGTGCACCCTAGTCCTCAAAGTACCCTCCTTGCGTTTTCAACAGTTGAAAGAGATTTGGTGCCATGTGTAGTTTGATCTCTTAACGGCTGCTTCCATGAGCATTGATTGTGGATCTAAGCAAGATGAAATCCTTGACAACTTCAATCTTTCCCCCATTTATCTTGATGTTGCGTATTGGTCCAGTTGGGAGGAGTTGGTTTTCCACTGAGTTGTAACCCGTACTGAAGGCTGCAGTCCTTGACACAGAAGCTTCGAGAGTCGGATCTAATATAACAGTCGTGAGGAAGCCCTCCTCTGGGCAAGGCCTGGCCATGGTTCATTCTTTTCTACCTCGGGGCACCGGAAGTCAGAGCCCAAATAATCTTCAAAATAATCCCCAAATTTATTTTTAGATACTCATTATTCAGGGTAATTGTCTTAATAAGATAGGGGATTGAGTCCTTTTGGAAAGCTTTCTATGCAAATATTTTGTGGCCTTAAGAGAAATTGTTAGCAATCATGTGGAAACCAAGCATTTCCTCAAGTAGTTAAACAAAGCTATCAGAACCTTGACTGCTATTGACTCCATTCCGACTCATGGTAACCCTGTGTATGATTTCTGAAACTCAGAGAGACTGTGCAAACAGCCGCCTCGCATCTGGCAAAGCAGCTGGTGGGTTTGAACTGTTGACTTTGTGGTTTGGAACCTATATATGACCCAAAAACTCCATTCCTAGTTATATACCCAGGAAAATTAAAGACTTCCCACACACATATTTGTACAGAAATTTTTTAGTCACACTATTGATAATAGACAAAGAACAGGAAGAACCCAAATGACTGTCAATGGTTGAATGCCCAACAAAATATGATAAAGTCATGCCATGGGATGGTATTATAAAAAGGAATTGAAATGCTGTCATGCTACAATACCGGACAGGCCTTGAAAGCATGAATATGAAGTGGAAGAGGCCAAGCACAAAAGGCCAGATGTGGTATAACTGCATTTATATGAAATGCCCAGAATTGGCAGATCCAGAGAGACAGGGTAGGTTAGTGGTTACCAGAGCCTGAGCATGAGGAGACAGAAATGACTGCACCTGGGCATGGGGTTTCTTTTGGGGTCATAGAAATGCTTAGGTAGTAGAAATAGATGCCTAACTCTGAACAGATTCAAAATCCTTTGGCTGAACAGAGAGTAAATTAATGATACGCGGTTTATATCTCAGAAAGCTGTTTTAAAATGTTTGGGGGTTTTTTTGTTTTTACCACCATGCTGCAGTCTTGAAGGCCAAGAATTGCCTATATACGATGCTCTCACCCATTAAAGTCTTTATAAAAGTGACCTACCATTTTGTGGTACAATTGTACCTTATTAACATCTCACAAGCATTTTCTCCACAATGATTAAGTCTTCCTCCTCTTCGTGCTACAGTTCCCTCCCCTCATGGTTTAGCAAAGACTAACCTGGCTCTCAGAATGTGCACCAGCGAGAACTGACTTTGAAGGTCAGTGAGTCAGTTCCAACCCAGGGTGAAACTACGAGTGTCACAGGAAAACTGGCTGAGTTTCATTTTTTTAATCATTTGTAAGAAGTAGATCACCATCACTTTCCTCTGAGTTGCCTTTCAGTTAACAGCCAAGCGCATGAACAGTTTGAGCTACTTTAGGGATTCCACCATCCCTGCTATTGGAGCAACATCCCTTACCTGATAGCTTATAGCAATTATTAATAGCGGTGTAGTGAACATTGGTGAAATGGGTGTGGTGGTGTTACATGTCTCCTAATTTTATGAGTGGATGGAGAAAGAAGGATGGATCAGCCTAAGGCTGATTCCCATATCCTGGAAGGTAGACATATCTTCAACAAGTCTGTTTGAGACCAGCCGTCCCCCTCCCACAGCATGCTCTGCATCTGTGCTGAGATCAAGAATCATTGCAAGGGCCATACACTATTCAGAGTTGGAATCAACTTGATGGCAGTTAGTGAATTTTGCTTTTCAAATTTTAATGATCTTTAGATTTTATAACTAGACTATATCCACCTCCAACTGTAAGCCATCATTTTTTTCCCCGAATCAGTTCTCTCACTGAATAGTCTGATCCATCCTAGTAACTTTAATTACCATGATACCATGGGAGATCCCTTGGCACATTTAACTTTTTTTTTTGGCTTCCATGCCTTTTTCCATGAGTCAAAATATAGTCTTTGCTCTATCCCAACTCCTTTAATGAAACAAAGGGTAAAATAATCACGTGTCAAAAAGAGGTAAGAAGAAGCCAAGAGAATTAACAATTCCATTTCCTGAGTGAACAAGAGTTTGAGTTACTGTTAGTTGAAAGACTTGTAATGTTTTAAGCACCAGGCTAAGAAATTGACATTGAATTGTAATCTCTGTTCTGCTCCTAATTATTGTGAAGACAGAATATTGTGTGGTAATTCATTTATAAAATGAATTGCATGAGCTGGGAAGACTTGAGACTAGCCAGTGTGAGTATGGAAATTAACCTTTTCCTCTGTTAGATTGTGTGTGTACTGAGTGTGTTCCGTGTATTCACATTGATTCCAACTCCGAGTGACCCGGCGACGTGTACTAAAAGGAAACACTGCCTGGTCCTCTGCTATCCTCACATCTGTTATGTTTAAGCCTATTGTTACAATCACAATGTTTGTCCATCTAGAAGCAGTGAGTCTTCCTCTACTTCACTAACCCTCTTCTTTATCATGCATGTTTCGTATTCTGGGGACTGGCCCAAACGGGTCATGGGTACAAAGTGCAAAGTCTTGCTATCATCGCTTCTAAGGGATACTGTATTGTATTTCTTCCAAGATAGATTTTTTCTGTCTCCTGGAAGTCCATGGTGTAGTCTATAGTCTTCACCAGTACCATAAATCAAAGATATAAATTCTTCAGTCTTTATTCACTATCCAACTTTCACATGGATCTGAGGCATTTGAGGGTATCATGGCTTGGGTCAGGTTCACCATATTCCTCAAAGTGACATTTTTGCGTTTTAATACTTTTAAGGGTCTTTTACAGCAGATTTGCGTAATAAAGTTCATTGTTTAATTTGACATATTTCCATGGGAGCTGATTGTGGATCCAAATAAAATGAAATCCTTGACAATGTGAATCTTTTCAGCTTACTGGGATAATGCTTATTAATCAAATAGTGAGGGTTTTTACTTTCTTTATGTTGAGGTATAATCCATAATGAAGGCTGTTGTGGGGACCCGCCTCCACAACCAAATGGGTCCTAAGGGATTGTTGCATAATTGAAGGGTAAATTAAAGAAACATCAGGTAGGGCATCTAAGAGCTCACCTCATCCCTGGAGACTAGAAACACAGAAAGCTAATGTATTCTCTGACAGGCTTATAGACTCATGGGCTAGCAAGCCCCATTAAGCACATAGGTAACCGGAAGGGATGTACACATAACTGAAAGGGGATGTACTAGGGGCATGCATATGACAGGGAGACACATACATAACAAGATGGGCTGGTTCTAGAGTTAAGATGGCTGCTTAACCTTGGCCATCCCTGAGCAGGCTTGGCCTTACATGTTCTGAGTTCTTATCCTGGGGAATAATCTAGGATCCTTATCAGAAGGGAGTGGGCCCGATTTAGGGTGTGGTGACAATAGGTCTGGGTGCTTCCCATGGCAGATAGCCTCTGGACACACTGGAGAGCAGCCCTGTGCTAATAGGAGCATCTTTAAGTAGGCTAGTAAGGCAGGGAGATCCTGGGGATGATTTGTAGTCAGAAGTGACGGGAATCCTCTCCAACTCTCAAATGTGAAGGCCTTCCTCCACCAGTCTGCCTCAGACACTTAATTCTTAATTGTGAGCATAGATAATTTGTCCAAATACCCTCTCTTCCCGGTTCTCTGTTTCCCGCAGGCTGTAATAGCTAATCTTCATCACTAAGGGCTTTAAGCCCTCTAGACTCTCAGTGAGTAAGGTTATGTCATCAGCATTTCATATATTGTCTTTAAATCCTGATACTGCGCTCCTCATGTAATCCAGTTTCTCGGATTATTTGCTCAGCGTACAAATTGAATAAATGTGGTGAAAGTATACAACCTTGACTCACGCCTTTCGTGATTGCTCAAAAGGTCCCTAGTGGCCTATGTGCGGTTCTCTGTGAGCACAGCTAAGTGGTCTGTGGAATCCCCATTCTGTGAGGTGCTGTCTGTAATTTAACAGTCTTCCTCGTCAGCCACTATCCATCTGTTATCCCTTAGTCCATATCCTCTTCTGAATCTGCCCGGAATGTCTAGCAGTTCTTGGAAAGTGTATTGCTACAACCACTGTGAATGATCTTCAGCCAAACTTGTATATATTTTTCCATAGTTTCCATATGTTCCTGCATTCCCTTTCTTTGGAAATGGGCAGAAATATGGAGCTCTTCTATTTGATTGAGCAGGGATCCAAGTTCCAAGTTTCTTGGCATAGACAAGGGATTGTTTCCAGCACTGCGTCCATTAGTTGAAACACTTCAGTTGGTATTTCATCAGTTCCTGGAGCCTTGTTCGCTAATGTCTTTAGCGCAGCTTGAACTTCCCTGGTAGTGTCGCTTCTTAATAATATGCTACTTCCTCAGATGCTTGACTGTCAACCAGATGGTTTTGGCTTGGTGGCTGTATTTCTCCCATTTTCTCTTGATGCCTGCGATATTGTTCAGTATCTTACCCATATTGTTGCTGTTAGGTGCTATTGGTTCAATTCCAACTCATGGGGCCCCTGTATACAACAGAATGAAACACTGACCCGTCCTGTACCACGCTCAGAGTATTAGGCTGGAGCCCATTGCTGCAGCCGCTGTGTCAATCCATGTCTTAAGAATCTTCTTTTTCATTGACCTTCCACTATCCCAAGCATAGTGACTTTTTTCAGGGACTGGTCCTTCCTGATATATCGTTGAGATGAACTTTCACCATCCCCCCATCTAAAAGATACTCTTCTTCCAAGACAGATTGGTTTGTCATTCTGGCAGTCCGCTGTACTTTAAATGTTCTTCACCAGCACCATAATCCAAACGCATCGATTCTTCTATCTTCCTTATTCACTGATCAACTTGAACACACCTATGAGGTGGTCGAAGTAGGTACCCTAGCGTGGATTAGCTGTCCAAGTAGCATCCTTGCTTTTCAAATCCTTGACAACCTCAATCCTTGCTCCATTTTATCAGATATTGCCTATGGGTACAGTAGTGAAGACTTGTTTTCTCTAATTGCGTTGCAGTCCATCCTGAAGGCTGCAGTCTTTTTTGATCTCCATCAGCAAATGTTTCATGCAAAGTTGTGTCATCTGCATATCTTAAGTTCTTAATAAGCTTTCCTCCAAACCTAATGCCACATTTTTCTTACAGTCAAGCTTCTCGGATTAATTGCTGAGCCAACAGATTAAATAAGTATGATGAGAAAATATAACCCTGATTCTCACCTTTCCTGATATTCAATCATAAAGTATCTATCCCTTATTCTATTCAAATGACTGCCTCTTGGTTTGTGTACAAGTTCAACATGTGCACAATGAAATGTTAAACCACTTTATACTTACCCAGCCAAAGACAACTATTGTTCTGATAGATCCTGTCTAGTATTACATGTGGGTTTTTAATTTATTGTGGACCATTCAAATTTGGGATGAATTATTGGCCATATATGTGTTAAGTGTTTTTATCTGTGTTGTGCAAGAATTCTTATTTATAGTCATTTTAGTTGTGTAATAAGTTTCCTATTGTGACTACTAGACTAGATGTTAGGGAAAGTATGTTAATTGTTGGTCTCTGTTTTTAACTTAAGGGAAACCCCACCAGGAGCTCATTTTCTTGCCAAAAGTCTGGATGGTGCCTTAAAACTCATTGAGCAACCAGAATTAGGAAATAAAGTTGACATGGTTTGGATCATAGGAGGCAGTTCTGTTTACAAGGTGAGTAGAGGTGTCGGTAAATAGAATTTTGATTACTTCCTTTCAGAAGCTAGGGCAGAGCCCATTGTCGGAACCTTAAAAGACTCAACCAAGAGTAAAGGAAACACATTATCACTACTGTAAGTTAGACATTACTACGTTGATTATATAAATTTACTAAATAAAAACATGGAGGTTTTTATCCCCACTGATCTCATTTCAAGGGCCCTTGGTGGTGCAGTAGTTAAGCACTCAGCTGCTAACAGCAGCATCTCTGAGGAAGAAAAGTTCTGGGAGACAACTAGAAAGGTTGCAGACGAGAAAGTCCTATGGAACTGCGCTACTCTGCCGTATAGATCTAGGGTTGCTAGGAGGTAAATAAACGCAAAGGCACGCAATAGTAACAACAGTTCAGTGTCTTAGGCTGGGTTCTCTAGAGTAGTAAAACATGTGAAACACATATTATTAGATAGATAGATGATTTATGTTGAGGCTTTAGCTCACATGCTTGTAGAGGTTGGCAAGTTCCTAGTCCGTGGTCCAGATGTCAGGCTGGAGGCTTCTCCTGACTCACATAGCTGCAGGAACTAAAAACCCACAATCATGGTCGGCAGGTAAGATAGCTGTGTGTTGGCCTACAGATTGCAGAGGCTAACATCCCCCATGATTGGCAAGCAGTACAGCAGACCAGTGGCTCAAGTCCAAAGTCAAGTCAGATAATTATGAGCCAAGTGCCAGATCCAAATCCAACAAAATGCTGGAGTGCTTTCCAAGAGTGTCCATAAACTTGGGAACTTTAGAAAATTTACGGAAAAACTCATCTCTAAATTCCATTTCCCCCGTACATACTGGGCTGCTAATCACAAGACCATCAGTTCAAAACCACCAGCCACTCTAAGGGAGGAAAATGAGGCTTCCTACACCTGTAAAGAGATTAAAAGTCTTGGAGACCCACGGGCAGTTCTGTCCTGTCTCATAGGGTCACTATGAGTTGGAACCAATTTGATAGCACTGAATTTGGAGTTTGGAGATATATTTTGGAAGCAAGCCACACTCCGGAGGAAACTTCCTCTAGGTTGATTGCTGCTCATAGCAGATCTTTTCACAGGAATGATTACATTAGGTCATACCTCATTGGTAACACATCCTAATTCTCAAACCACTGAGAATCATAGCCCCACCAAGTTAGATTGTCTATCTAGCAATCACAGATCAGTTTTCAGGTCAAAAATACTTACTACTCCCTAAATAAACTGAATAGCCCTTTAAGGTAAGTGTACCTCCTACTGAGAAAGAGATGGGAATGACGATGTATATGAATTGTTAAAATAGCAAACTTTTCTTCAACTATTTACATATGCTGTCAGGGCAAAGGGAAGGATCATATGATTTCCTATCATAAGGGAAATTGATAGATATATGTGTTAGTCTGGGGACTTTAGAGAAACAAATCCACAGAAACTCATGTATAAGAAAGTTTTATATATAGGTTAAGTGCGCATCAAGAAAACATCCCAACCCAGTGCTGCCCAAGCCCAACATTAGTCTATGTGTCCCACACCAGTCCACAAAGCCCTCTTCCATCTCACAACAAGCACAGTGACACCGACTGCAGGAGGAAATCTGAGTCGGTGATCGTGTAAGCATCTCAGCGCTGGCAGGGGTCTCCACGCGTCTGCGCCAGCACCCAGGGCTGCATCAGGGTAGGTCTATGTGGCTTCTCCTTGGGGATGTCTTGCAGGAAGTCAGCCTTGCCAGCTGAAGCAGGGAACTGCTAAAGCAGCTGCACCCTGGTCCGACCATCACAAAGCAAGAGACGTCTCTGAGAACTCGAAAGGCCAGGCTCACCGAGCCACGTGTTCCTCTGCCCTTCATTTAACCCCACATGTGTTTATCGGCCAGGTTGGCACAGTAAACTAACTAACGCAATATATAAAAGAATATATTCCTTTTTCTTTAATACCAAATGACTTCCAGGTTTAAAGACTTTTAAGGATTATGAGTAGAATTCTTTGACTCTTGAATCAATGAAAAAAAAATAACATCTATAAAGAGGGAAAAAATGTCAACTTCTACCCATTCGGGAGTGGTGGTTACTTAACGTATTAAAATTGTTTTAGAAAGAAGAGATACCATATTGACCCTACGTGAAATTATAAAACTCTATTTCTTAGCTTTCTGTTTCTACAACCCCTCATTCTACTCATTGGTAATGTAGAAAATGAACACTTTCTTTGCTCCTTTAAACCAAGTATAAATTCCTAAGAAAACAAGTTCTTTTGTTCTGCCTTTACTACATTATGAATGACTCGGTATCAATTTCACTTGAAAATATATCCTTTAAGCAATGTAAGTACTTTAATATATTTTTATAATTTGGTGTATATATAGAAATAAAGTATGCCAATGATTAGTAAGTACTGTTTCACTGGATCACTACTAGACCAGTCCTGGGGCAGTGGAGCCCAGTGTGCCAGGGAGGAAGAGCCCCATTTGTAACTGAAAAGCTGGCTATTAGAACCCACCAGCAACTCCGTGGGAGAAAGATCCATATAAACAAAACAAAAAAATCCATATAACCTGGAAAATGCTACCGGCAATTGTACACTGTCCTTCACGTTTGCTATGTGTTGAATTCAATTCCACCACAGATTAGACTTTTTGGTTATGATTGCTTTTGCTATAGCCCACAGTCAAAATGATCTTACCCTTCACAGAAACGTTTACATTTTTCCGCCTTATACTATCAACTTACATACAGAGAACTTCAAATACTATAATGGTTAGTCCTGTACGACTTTTGTAATTTTTGGTACTGGAAGAAATGGTAGAATATTTATTTGTTTAGAACAAAAAAAAGAATCTGTGAGCTTTACTATTAAAAATAAAAAGGGAGACAGCCCATGTCCTTGTTTGGATTTTATGGATAGCAGCCACCTAGCAGTAATTTACCCTCTCTCAGCTCTTTGAAGATCAAGAGTTGCTGCTTTTATCTTTTTTTTTTTTTTAGAGCTACCTCTAGGACTCATGACTGTTTATTAGAATTTTAATGTATTGGTCCCAAGATCATTTTTTTCTGTAGAAACCACCAGCAGTACTTTAGGCAGTAAGTTATAACACTCATTAATAACCCAAGGCCAAGTGCAATCATTAGCAACAAGAAGCAGAATAAATTGCCACTGACATTGTAGCCATCACCTGAGCGATGGAAGCATTACAAAGTCCGATATGAATGTACTGAGTGTGCCCGAGGGGTTTCCCGAGCCAGGGCTTCATGAAAGGATACTCTTGTGTCGTTTGCATAAAATATATACTCCATGTATACACGTATAAGCTTTTCTGTGAAATGCAATCAACTAATTTGAGATTCTTAAGACAACCGAATTTATGGTAGGGTAAACCTAAGTTTAAAAAGAGTTCTTAGCAGCAAACTAGTGGGCCGAGAAAATTAAAGTTCACACTCGTAAGTATTCATGGTGCTCAGAGTATTCTCAACATGACAAGAGCCCGCTCTTCAGGACCCCAGACAAATCCATACGGTTTTTAATCCACAGCCTTTGCAGAGAGCAAGTTATGTAGCGTATCTTTTAATTACCTACGCTACACTTGATTGTCTGATTTTTAAAACCGATTTGTAGGTCTTTTGATGCAGCCTAAATTAGGAAATTTATCACTTTTGTTTTATTTCAAAGGAAGCCATGGACCAACCAGGTCATGTTAGACTGTTCTTGACAAGGATCCAGCAGGAATTTGAAAGTGACACATTTTTTCCGGAAATTGATTTAGAGAAATACAAACTTCTCCCAGAGTAAGTAAGATGTCATTAATTAATCTGAAGCATTTAGTTCTGCGATTTGGGAGCGGTAGGAAAACCGTGTCTCCCGGATTGAGTTCATGTTGCAGTAAGCTCAGCATGCTGTTGTGGTTGAAACAGGCAAGAGCTTGTATTTTCTTTTTCTTTTGCTTACATGAAAATTTTATACCAAGAACTTGGAAAGGTTGTTAAGAAATTTCATGTTAGTGGGATGATAGAATGGAGAGACACAGGAGGCACTGCCAACGGAAGTTAGTTTGGGTGGAAAGATTGGGAGCTAGAACAGAAATTATACTTGTGATTTTCTAATCTTCTGTATAGCTTGAAAATTTCCTTACAAATATTATAGCATATTTACCCAAGTTAACCCCATAGTGAAGAAAAACTTTCATTCACTTCGTACACTATTGTTGCCTTTGAGCTGAGAGGTAGGAAAGCTAGATTTTTCTATAACTCATGAGTCGCCATCTGCTCGATGGCCGTGAGGTTGGTTTGTTTGTTTTCTCACTGACATATTATTTAACTGGGTACATTTTTCTTTTACAGATACCCAGGTGTTCTTCCTGATGTCCAGGAAGAAAAGGGCATTAAGTACAAATTTGAAGTATATGAAAAGAAGGACTGACATGAAGGCATGTTCTCGTTTACTTCAAGTTGCTCTCAAAAGAATGAAGTATTTTAACATCAGGAAAAGACTTCGTTGGCTTGTTTCTCAGCAGCGATTTTTATTTCTCAATTTTGTTTTTCCTTCATTAGTCCTAAGTGGACTGTGTCACATACCGCTTGTGAAACATTTCTTGCTCTGTAACTATATAAATGCCTGTCCCTCGTGGTCCAGTTTGGGTCTACACCTGCCCACACGCACATGCTGCCCCAACAGCCGTGTGTGAGAGCCCCTGACAGCGTGAGTTGAAAGGAGGGCCCGTGGAGAGAGGAGCTAGACCAATGAAACGGGGGTGCAACTCCATTTACACACAGCACAACTACAGTTTCTAATTCAAATGAAAATTTTCAAATTTAAAGGCTATACATTATTCTCAGTATGTCAGATTTCTGATAAAAATTCTAATTACAAACCATGCCAAAACAATGGCGCCTTGAATATAACCAAAAGTACTACTGTCTGGAGTTTCTGGAACTGAACATTCAACTAATCAATAAATAGAAATTGATGTATATTCCAACTAATTATTGTTGTTCTTGTAAGATGCCATCAAGTTGGTCTCACAGCAACTCTACGTACGACAGAATGAAACACCACGTGGTCCTGAGTCGTCCTCACAATTACGTTTCTTCAGCCCATTGACGCAGCCACTGTGTCAGGCCATCTCCTTAAGGGCCTTCCTCTTTCAATGTCCCCTCACTTTAGCAAGGATGATGTCCTCCAGGGACTGGTCTCTCCTGACATGTCCAAAGTACATGAGACAGAGTCTCACCCTCCTTGCTTCTAAGGAGCACTATGGCCATACTTCTTCCAAGACAGATTTGTTTGTCCATGGTACTTTCAATATTCTTCTCCGGGACCACAATTTGAACGCATCGATTCTTCTTTGGTCTTGCTTATTCAGTGTCCAACTGTCACGTGCCTTTGAGACCATTGGAAATAACATGGTGTGGGGTGGGTGCAGTATAGTCTTTAAAGTGACGTCCTTGCCCTTTAACACTCCAGAGGTCTTGTATAACAGATTTGCCCAATGCAGTAGATCATTGGATTTCTTGACTGCCAACTCCCTGGCCTTTGTAGATAGAAGCAAAATGAAATCCTTACACCTTCCATCTTTTTCTGGTTCTAGCCTGACATTACTTATTGATCCACTTGTAAAGATTTGAATTCCTTTACATGACGTTGCCTATTGGTCCAGTTGTGAGGGTATTTTTCTGTACACTGAGTTGTAATCCAAACTGAAGGCTAGTCCTTGAGGTCCATCGATAAGTTCCTCAAGGCCTTCTTGCTTTCGGCAAGTTGTTAATGAGCCTCCAGTCCTAAAGCTGCATTCTTCTGCAGATAGCCCAGCTTCTCCAGTTAGCTAGTCAGCACACAAGTGGAGTAAGAAATACTAATAGTGAAAGGATTCTAATAGAATTATGCGAAGACCACAGTGATGTACCATATCATACCCTTCAGGTATGGCATTCTCATAAACATCTTGACCAATATCTGGAAAACTCCAAACTCGCCGCCATTGAGGCTGTGCTGACTCGTAACAACCCCTGTGGGTTTCCTGAGACGGTAACTTTTTACAGGAGTAGAGAACTCACACCTCCCATGGAGCTGCTGGCGGTTTCCAATTGCAGACCACCGGTGTGTCACCGCTACACAGTGGGCTCCCAAATCAGACTTCAACACGTTGACAATACTTAAGGCTCAAGAAGCACATACTCTTCAGCCTAGCAGCTCCACTCCTGGGTAAGAAAAAGTACATGTGCGCACCAGCTGCTCTCAAAGGGATCAAATAAAGTCCTAGACAAAGTGTGAGTAAGATGTGTAACAAACTCATATAAGACAAGACCAGGCGTACTCGGGAAACCATGAGGCTGGTCCTCAGCCACCCTTAGAGTCGGGAACTGAATTCACACCATGACTGAGTTTTCCACCAGAATAAGGTCTTAAGGGCAACAATGGCACTCGTGAGGTTTACACACCTGACAATCATCAACCAGTGGAGATGAAAAGGGCAGCACTGACCCAAGGACAAAGTTCAGAAAGGCCAGGAAAGGGGAAGAGAAACGGGAAATGTGGAGTGCGTGGTGGTACACTGGGCTTGAAGGGAATGTGATGAGACAAATTGCTAATGAATTGTTGGATGTGAAACTGGTGATCTCTGTAAACTTCACCTAATTCGCAATAAAAGGTTTTTAAAAGTAAATGATAGAACACCTTTTAAAAAATGATGTGTACTAGGACGTTTATAGAACGATGTTGCAGCTTGTTTGAAACAGTGCAATATTGAAAACAACTTGGACATCCGGTGACAGGGAAATAGGCATATGACTCGGTTTCCCCCAAAAGTAGAACCCGGACTAGGATTTAACAACTGCTTAAGACAGGGTAGACACAATGACAACCAAGGTCAGAGCCTGGGTAACTGACTCAATCGTGCTAATACATGGAGGGGGAGGAAGGCACTCGTCACCTGGTGATGCTGTGAGTGAAACATTGACTGCTATCCTACGCTTGGTGTTTCAAACCCATCAGCCAGTTGGTCGGTGGTCATTGATTAAGAACCATTCCCAGGCTTTTCGACTGCCAGGCCTGCCTTGAACCCACTCTAGCAGCTGGAGACACACTCTACAAAGCCCAGTAGGGTACCTGCAGGAAGAAGCTACTGGCATGCATAGGATCAGTGATTGCTGTTAGGAATTGGGCAGGGCACTGACAACATTTGCCATCGTGTAACCTCTTCAATGGAGTCCCTGGTTGGTGCGTTTAACATTCCTGGCTGCTGTCCACGACTGGGCAGTTCAAGTCCACCCAAAGGTACCTCGGGGGAAAAAAGACAAGAACTGCTGAAAACTCACCACTGAAAACCCTATGGAACCCAGTTGGGCCACTCCATGGCAAATGCATGCCTTCGAACACTCAGATCCACATGTCCCAGTAGTAAAGTATTAAGGTCACTGTCCTGTCACGGATATTCAAACAAATGGCTAATGAATTAGGAAAAGAAGAAACACACAATAAGGGAGAGTGGTACAAACCTCAGTCCCTGCTGTTGGTTGACCCATGGTCATAATTCATATTTAGCATCTCTCCCTTATTCTCCACCAGAACTGCTGGTCTTGGTGACTCCCCTGGGAGGGTACTCAGAAGGATCTGAGCCTGTGGCTAGCTTGCCTTTGTTAGTGCTGATTACCGAATTTGCCTGGTTCTTATCTTGGGGAGTGGAAACACTCAATGACCCACCAATAAATATCTCTAGTTCCTCCCCAAATTATGTATCAGGAGCAACTAGGTCTCATTATCAAGGTCAATTACTTCTACTTGACTAGCAATTGCTTTCATTGCCTCTTGTTTACTCACATGGAAAGCTGAAAATGACAAAGCTTCTTGTAATTCTGCTAACATTTTCTGTCTTCTGCAGAAAGTAGGATTCTAGATCTACAGAGAGTAAAGTTGCAAAGATCAGAAACCGTCTTCCCAAGTACATCATTGGAAGTGATCATGGAAAGGACCAATCCTACTTCTAGCCTTTTGTTCCCAGGCGGAATATGTTGACTAGAGAAACAAATCGAGACACTCGTGTGTAAGAGAGAGTGTTATATCAAAGACTAATTGTATCAGAGAGTGTGTGTGTCCTGCCTCCAGGGAAGAAGACAGGAGTTCCCAATCCTCAGGAGAAAGCCATGCCCACACAGAGGCACCTTTGGGTATGACCTGATTGACAGGCAGACTCCACCCCTTCACTCAAGTTGACAGGAGATTATGTAACTGCCACCAGGAGGACACACGTTGTATTGTTGTATTATGAAAATTCAGAATACCACAGCTGAACGCACCTGCCATAGCATTGAAGGATGATGGCTGATGGACCTCACCGCTTACAGTAAGAGGACAGCTGTGGCAGCTAAGCGTTTATCAACTTGCATTTGTGGAGGGGTGGAGCCTAACCTAGCAATCGGGTCATAGCCCGTTGATGCCTCCTGGGAGATGTGAACTTTTTATCAGAGACTCTAGGAATTTCTCTCTTTCTCCCTCTCCTCCCCTCCCTTCATCTCTCCCCTCCCCTCCCTCCCTTCACCTTCCTGCTTGCTGGGACCCTGTGTCTGCCTCCAGGTGGCCCCTTGTGAGTCCCTAAGCTAAGAGCTGCCAACGCTTGGATCCGCATGACTTTGCATCTACCAGCTGGGATCTCCCTGCATCTTGCTTCAACTTTGTGCATCATCAGCCTTCAGCTACAGGATTCTGAAGAGGGTTCCAGCTAGCAGAAGGCTTATGGACTTGAGTTGAACTAGGCTGTGATACCTTCTTGATATAAAATTGCTTCTTAATATAAAGTTCTTTCTTATACATGTATGAGTGTTACTGATAATGTTCTTTCGAAAGCCCGACCTAACACACCATCCAACCTTCTTTTAAGCCAGCTCCGCTAGGTGATAGGGTAGAAAAGACTAGTGGATGTGCCCACGTGTTTTACCTCCTTTGCTATAAATAGCCCCCTTGGTCCTAGGGAGACATAGGGGATCCATACCAAGAAATCCCACTGTGAGCTCTTGGAAAGTGATGCTAGTCAAAGAAATACCGCCTCTCAAATACATGCTTATTCCTCCACTCTTGCTGCCTTGACATCAATTCTGACTCAAGCCACCCTGTAAGACAGAGGAGAACTCTCCCTTTGAATTTCTGGGACTTTTTACCTAAGTAGAAAGCTTCCTCTTTCTCCCTCAGAGTGGCTGGTGGTTTCAAAGCTGGCCTTGCAGTTAGCAGCACAATGCATAACCATTGCAATACCAGGGCTCTTATATCTATCCCAGGAAGGACAAATTGTTCTCTCCTGGGTACTAAGGGTGGATTAAAACAACATCAATAAAGGCAAGTTGATCTCAAGGATGCGTCCTGTCCTGAGGGCTCAGCATCCGCCTCTCACTGACAGCTATCATTCAGCAGCAGCAACAGTTCTTGATCACTTTAGTGCAAGGGAGCCCATACTACTGGCCTCTATCCCTGCCGTCATGACTATTCCATTAGTGGACATATCATATGAGCACTCGGTGGCTGGCAACAGAGGCTGCAATCCCACGGGTGAGTCACCTCCCACTTAGCAGTGCTAAGAATGGTGGACGCTTTCCAGTGGGCCTTGACATGAGACACATGTGTTGACTAGAGACCAGGTTGACTAGAGAACAAATCCAGTGAAACTCATATGTGCAAGAGAGAGCTTTCTATCAAGAAGTAATTAAATGTCAAGCAAACAGCCCAGCCCAGATCAAGTCCCTAAGTCCATACTTCCCTTTTAAGACTCACACACCACATAAAATGATGCAGAATGCAGGAAGATCACAGGCTGGTGGGTGCAGAGCTGTGTGGATCCAATGGCAGTGGCCGTATTACAGGACTTGCACAGGTCTCAGCGTGGCTAGAGAACAGGAAGGTGAAGGCAGAAAGAGAGAGGGCCGGCAACAGTGGAGGTGATCATGATTTGGGTCACCTTTAGGATCACTGGTGATAGGTCAGATGTGCTTAAGAAAATTTCCAGTGGACCATGGCATTTTCCTCATAGGGGTTTTCATTTTCATCATATAGATGTTGCTACTTTGCCCATCTAACTTAAGACCTGCTCAGGACGGGCAGCTCCAGCACATAGCCACTTGTCGCCAGTAGCACACTGAGGTCTTCTTTCCCTATGATGACTAGCTCTTTGCTGTAGATGACATGGCTTTGCCTTGTAACTCACTGTATGAAGTCCTTGTCTATTACAGATGCATCCAGCAGCATGGGTTCTGCTGAGCCCTATAACTCAAGCAGTAAAGGATGTACCTACAACAAATGTTTTGCTCTGAGCCTTTAACCCACACTGACAAGCCTCTCAGAAACCAAGTGACTCCTAAGATGACGCTTGTCCACTGCTCTTATTGCTTCTAGATTAATAACTAGGTTCAAGTCTCATTTCTCCTGCTCATTAAGCAGGATATGATGTTCCTGTCGAGTTACAGGTCATCGTGACTTGCCATTGGCTGCTATGGAGTCCAATCTTGAGCCCTGGGAAGGCCCCATACCCTGTAGCAAGCACTATCTGATCCTGTGCCATTCCCACCATCAGTTGAGGGCAAGACCCTTGTGATCCACCGGAACCCCTGTGATCCATAGTGGTTACACAAGGTCAGCAGGTCAAAGCCACCAGCTGTTCCATGGGAGAAAAACAGGGCTTTCCACTTCCGTTAAGAGTTACAGTCTCAAAATCTCACAAGGGCAGTTCTACCCTGTCCTATTGGGTCGCTATGAGTTTGCATTGACTCAATGGCAGTGAGTTTAATTTTCTGGATCAAGGCTGGGTCTCCGATATGGAAGATGACGGTGCTATCACTGAACTACTACTGCTCCTCCTTCTAGGAAGCAGGTAGCAGTCTATTAGTCATCTTGAGTCTAGAACCAGAGAGGAGGTGGATGTGACTATACTGGGGTGAGTTGAATAATATGCGGGAATGCTCACGATGAGGAGTTGTAAACCTCATGATGAGGTCAGAATGGATAGAGCCAGACTGTCACACTTCTAGTATGCCTCATTACTTAGAACCAACCATGGTTTACTGGAAATAAGGTGATTTGGGTAGAATACTGAGAAAGGGGTCAAAATACTCAGAGTTGGACATGCTAAGGAGGGACAGTATCTAACAATGGGAAACCTAGAGTTTCTCCTTTCACCCCAAATAATAAGTACTTATGAGCCTGGGATGGGGAAGGGACTGTCCTGATGGAAAAGATCCTCGGAGGCTCTCCTCCAAGCCAGATAGTAGATGCATCTAAGGAAATGATTCCCAGTAGGGGTGACTCGCTAACAGCAGAGGCAAGGCCAGAATGGCAACCTGGTGGTTTGGGCTATCAAGACCCCGGGAGATGCCTAATAGCCCTTGGCGTTTCCATGGCAGACACAGATGAGACACCAGCAATTGCTTTCAAAACATAATATAGCCTTTATTGGAAAAAATTGATAAACGATGGCACATAATACTCCACAATGTTAAAGAATAACATGGGATCTGAGAATCCCTTCATACTACCGGTGAACCTCAGGTTATTATGTTGAATGAAACAAGTCAGTCAAAACGGACAAGTATTATAAAAGATCACTTGTCGAGAAAAGGTTTTCACACTAAGAAACATTCTTGTGGGGGGAAGTCAGAGGTTTACAGACATCCCTGAAAGCAATCACTGCCAGGCTGCTGTCTCACCCCACTACAGGGGTAGGCATGCTCCCTGCTGCTGGAGACAATGGATTAATGGTCTCCATCAGTTGATCCAGGGAACAGGCCAAACCAGCGCTGTGACATCCAAGGTTAGGCTGCCATCCTGTATCTAGGATCCACCCATCTTGCCACATGTATACCCCCAACCCCTTCTCTTCCCATTATGTGAATACCCCTAGATCACCCCCTCCCATTACTGTATTACCTATATCACACCCCCTTCCTGTGACGTGGGTCCTCACCTGCAATTAGGGCCTTGCATGTTCCCAGAGATATAAAAGCCTTGGTTAGCATTAAAGATTCTCTCTCTCCCCCCACATGAACCACCAAGAGGGGCTGAGGTGAGCATGCTACCATGAATTGTGTCTGACTCCATTTATTTCAATATTTCTCTTCTATCTCTCATGCTCTCTATAACTTTACTATAATCTTTACTTATCATCGCTGTACAGTTGCGCCTACCAGACCTGTGATGATGTGTTAGGGGTTGGCTTCCCCTGGCAGATGGTTACCCAGGTGGGAGAGGAAGACAGAGTAACTCACTGTAGGGAACTCACTCCCTGTCAGGGCGTCAACTTCCACTCACAACAACCCTCTAGGACAGAGTAAAACTGCTCCTGTGGGTTTCTGAGACTGTCACTCTTTGCAGGACGAGGCCCATATTAACTTGAGTGAACGGAGAAGGTCATATGCAATGAGAGGGTGGTCAGCACAGAGTGATGTAGACAAGGGAAGACATTGGGAAGAGAGCAAGAGTTAAAAGCTGTCATCTACATTAATATTGTTATATGCGCCATCCTGCCACAATGGTGCCCTGTGTGTATGGGAGGGATCCAGACAAATGCGTTGAGCCAGATAGTTCTGCATGTGGATTTTTCTAAGCTGAAAATACACCCATGGTAAACTAAATTATACAAGGGGCAAAGTTAAGAAAACTTGAAGAATCAAATACCTCAAGAGAAGAAGTCGCTAGGGCAGGAGGCTTAGCTAGGGCAGGAGGCCAGCACGGTCCATTGGCATAGCACACTCCACAGAGACATGTGTACATCCTACTTTGGTGAGTCTTGAGTGGTGGCATAAAAGATTGTCAACAGCTATCTGAGGTGTAACTGTTGGTTTCTCCGTGTCTAGGGGAAAGAAGAGAGGAGAAAACCAAAGGTGCGTGGAACCCATTCCTCTAATGGGCTTGCATATCAGTCTCCACAACTCAGAGAACAGAACTAGATGACAACTGGCTACCATTACTAAACCACCCTGAGAGGGATCAGGTAAGAAGGTCCTGGGTAGTGAGTAAGAAAAATGTGGAACAGATGCATAATGATTAGGAATCACAAGGGTTACTGGTCAGATAGAGCTTGGTGGAACCCTCAAAGTTATGGTCCCTGATCACACTTCAGGCTTGGAAACTAACTCACTCCAATGGCTCAAGTTTCAGAAATTAACTCACTCCAATGGGTCTATAAGGAGAACAATCACATAAGGGAGGTACGTACACTTAAGAATAATCAACTATTTCTGAAAACAAAAACCTTTTAATATGTAGACCTTGCCTGCTGAAAGCTAAGAGGACTTGAGCACTTATTGATGACCATCCAAGGCTGCAGCCTTCGGTATGAATTACAACTCAATGTAAAGAAAGCAAACATCCTCACAACTGGACCAATAGACAACCTCATGATGAACGAAGAAGGGAGTGGTCAAGGACTTTGTCTTGATTGGATTCACAATCAGTGCTCCTGGAAACAGCAGTCAAGAGAGCAAATGATGCACTGCACGGGGTAAACCTGCTGCACAAGACCGCTTCAGAGTGCCGAACGGCAAAGATGCTAATTTGAAGACCAAACTGTGTACACCTGACCCAAACTGTGGTATTTTCGACCGCTTTATATGCATAAGAAAATTGGACATTGTAAAAGGAAGACCATGGAGGAATGGATGCGTTTTAATTAAGGTGTCGGCAAAGAATACTGAAAATACCATAGGCTGACCGAAGGACAAAAAAATCTATCTTGAAGGAAGCACAGCTAGAGTGCTGTCTAGAAACGAGTGTTGAGCTTTGCCTCGTATTTGGGACATGTTGTCAGAAGGGGACCAATCCCTAGAAAAGGACATTGTGCTTGGTAGAGGTCAGGGACAAAGAAGACGCTCAAGGAGGCAGATTGACACTATGCTGTAACAATGGGCTGAAACATAATCATCATTGTGAGGACAAGGCAGTGTTTCCTTCTGTTGTATCTAGGGTCATTATGAATTGGAGCCAACTCAATGACACCTAACAACACAACAAGTCAGCTAAATGCTGTGTAAGCCATGACACCCTTCCCTCTGTATTACATCTAAACCCCCTAATGGGCACTCATTGTAGTACTACAACGCATTTACTAGCAGCATAGGGTGATTATTGCATTGTGGCTAATTATCTGAGTCCTGGATTCCATCTTGAAAATGGGCTGGAATCTGTCTTCATGTGTGCTACTATTTTAGGTTGCAGACCCTGATACCATGGTGTAAATCCAAGGGGTTTATTCAGTAGGTCATAATCATTCAAGAGAAGAATCATCTTTTTTTGAATAATCATTCAAGAGAAGAAGTAAAGTCATAATTCATACATATATACTAATACAGTATAATTTTGCTCACCATTGAGTAATATAGACATCGTCATAATGATGTGATCATTTGTTTGCCACCAAATCTGATAACTAATATAGGGCAATATGGAAGAAAAAAAGGGATTAATAGAGATTATATTTTACAAGCTTCATATATTTCTTTAATAAAAACAATAATTTCTTAATAAAAAGCTAAACTAGTTCAAAAGTCTTGGCCTCCTGCTATTCTTTATATATGTTAAAGTACAAAGCAATTTTTAGGCAGCAATTTATTTCCATGATCTGGTTGAAATTCTAGAAAGGAAAACAAATAATAAGCCAGTGGCCACACACACAAAGCCCAGAGATCCGTGAACTGTTATCATACCATCAGGCTTTCAATAGCCCCATGGCCCCCAACTTGTTCTTTTTTTGTTTTGCGTCTGGGTGTAGGTAATATGTTCTTATGAGCAGGGACCCTGTGTATGTATGGGACCAGGAAATGTGTTCCTATGATCAGGGAATCTGTGCATGTCTGGGAGCAGGTAGTCAGTTTGTGTCTGGGAGCAGGCAATGTATTCCAATGAGCAGGAACTGGTGTGTGTCTGGGCAGGTAATGTGTTCCTGTGAGCAGGTACGGGGTGTGTCTGGGAGTAGGTAATGTGCTCCAATAAGCAGGGTGTTGGTATATGTCTGGAAGCAGGTAATGTGTTCTTATGAACAGGGAACCAGTGTGTGTGTGGGAGCAGGTTGCAGGGATTTAGACCAGCTATCCCGCATCAAGCTGGGTTCTAAATGAGGCGTGCGGATGAACGGAAAAGAAAGAGATATGTACAAAGCATGGGATCAGGAGGACTCCAATCTGATGGACTGAAGTCTGTATATTTGAAGCTTGGTATTTATACTCTTCTTACACAAGGGAATTGGTTACAAAGCAAACATCAAAGAACTTAAACATTCCTAAACTCTTATCTATGCAAATGTTACTTAACTAGTCACAGTTTCTTAACCTTAGAATAATAAAAGCACTAGGTTCAAAGACAATCACACGGATATGCAAGATTCAAGAGAGCCTCAAAGAGATCATAAATAACTGAGTTATCCCTCAATTCTTTTAGCAGTAAAGTCACAAATAATAGTCATTTTTGCAATGCTTTTGTCTGCAGAGACACAGAGGCGCAGGGGACTAAATAGTCACCCATCAGTAAACACCTTGATCAGCCAATGCTTCCTACAGCATGCTGATCTATTTTAGAAACAAAGATTTTGTTCCTACCTGTTGTCATTGTTAATTGCTGTGAAGTCAATTTCAACTCCTGGCATCCCCATATGTACTGAGAACAATAACCCCATCGGGTTTCCGGGCTGTGTAACCTTCACAAGCAGAGTCTATGTCTGTCCGTTAAGCTACTGGATGAGTTTGACCCACCAAACTCTCAGAGAGGACCTAAGCACTTAACTATTTGGGATCCCTGAAATCCTTTGTTTTTAAATCTGTAATTACACATATAGGAAAGTATTTTGTATCAGTAACTCAAAGAAATATAGTCACTCAATAAAAGATGCCACTTAATGAGATAGTCTTGTCTTTAACATTTAATGAGCTAAGAACTATAAACCAAATGACCTAATTCAGAAGCATGACTTGGTGAAGAAAATTGCTGAAAGGATTGTGGGAAAGAATTTATTATTGAAAGATCAAGCCTTCTGATCAAGGATTCCCAGCTTGGGAGCCGGGGAGATTTGCACAAGTAAACTCCCAGGGGCAGCTCTGCCTTGTCTGTAGAGTCACAATGAGCTGGCATTGACTAGACAGCAGTGGGTTTGGGTTTGGTTTGGTTTTCGGGAATAGAATTAGAGCTTGCATAGTGGAATACATATAATTTCTCATGAAGGGATGCAGCCTGAAAGCAAACAGGAAATAAGTCCTACAACGTGCATGCAGTTGTGCTACTCCTGTGCAGAGGTGACATGACCATAGGAATATTTCTAATGCCCCTTTCCTGCCCTTCCTGTGCCCTAGGAGACCTCGTGTACAGCAAGATGTACAGCCTCTGCAACCCTCTCTAGGGCTGCTGTGCGTCTGAACTGCCTCGATGACAGGGGTTAGAGATAGCCCTCTCACCCCCCACAAGGTGGAGTGACACGGTGGCTGCAATGCAGGGCTGAAGCTTAGGCAGCACTGTGCGCATGGCACAGGGCCGGGCAGTGTGTCATGCTTTGTGCACGCGGTGACTAGGGCTTGGAACCAACTCGATGGGACCTACCGCCACCGCCGCCACCGCCATCACCGCCACCGCCATCACCACCGCCACCACCACCACCACCAAAACCACCACCACCACCGCCACCACCACCGCCACCGCCACCACCGCCACCACATCCACCACCTCCACCACCTCCACCACCTCCACCACCACCACCACCACTTAGTTTCTGACAGGGCCATTCCTGTACTGTCACATAGTCTCTAAACCGCTGCAATCTCCAAATTGCCCTCTTCCTCATGCCCCGTTGAGTTGTCCCTATAAAAACCCTCTTACCATCTTCTAACTCGGTCTCTCAACAGCAGGAGTGATGCTTTGCTCTTCCAGGTCAAATCCCATATGATTTCCTGATATGAGATCTCTCCTTTCCCTCATGCTACTGCACTAGACACTTTTAAGCTCATCAATCAGACCTCAGCATGCACTAACCAGAGACACCCCCCACCCACCCACCCTGCTTGCCACACACAGACCCTCTCCAAAAGTGCCAGCTTATTGTAGCCTCTCTCTGGGGCAGCCCCTGGGGCAGCCCCATGTCGAGGTATGCTGTAGTGGGCTTGCTTTCTGGCCTTCTGGGGTGAGGCTCATTCCCTTAGACTGGTTCTCAACCTTCCTAATGCCTCCACCCTGTAATACAGTTCCTCATGTTGTGGTGACCCCCAACCATAAAATTATTTAACTTGCTACTTCTTAACTGTAGTTTTGCTACTGTGATGAATCGGGCAACCTCTGTGAAAGGGTCGTTTGACTCCCCCCACCCCAAAGGGGTCATGACCCACAGGTTGAGAAGCACTGCCTCAGATCTTACAGAACAAATCCTCCAAGACATCCAGGCTCTCATTGGGTCAAAATTAAGAGAGTTTCTCACTGATAGTTATCTTTACTCTTTATAAATTATCAAAACTTTAAACACATGCTTTTCTTGCAAAGATTTTTTAAAAATCATTGTATTGGGGGCTCATACAACTCTTATCGCAATCCATACATACATCCATTGGGTCAAACACATTTATACATTTGTTGCCATCATCATTCTCAAAACATTTGCTTTTTACTTGAGCCCTTGGTATCAGTGCCTCATTTTTCCGCTCCCTCCCTGCTCCCATCTCCCCCATGAACCCCCGATAATTTATAAATTATTATTATTTCATCATATCTTACACCATCCAACATCTCCCTTCACCCACTTCTCCGCTGTCCGTACCCGAGGGCGGAGGTCATATGTAGATCCTTGTAATCTGTTCCCCCTTTCTTCCTCACCTTCCTTCCACCCTCCAGGTATTGCCACTCTCACCACTGGTCCTGAAGGAGTCACTGTCCTGGATTCCTTGTGTTTGCAGTTCTTATCTGTACCAATGTACATCCTCTGGTCTAACCAGATTTGTAACGTAGAATTGGGATCATTATAGTGGGGGGAGGAAGCTTTTAACAAGTAGAGGAAAGTTGTATTTTTCATCATTGCTACCCTACAACCTGACTGGCTCATCTCCCCACCGCGACACTTCAGTAAGGGGGTGTGCAGTTGCCTACAGATGGGCTTTGGGTCTCCATTCTGCACTCACCCTCATTTACAATGATATGATTTTTTTGTTCTTTGATGCCTGATACCTGATCCGTCCATGTGGGCTTTGATGCTTCTGAGATAGATGGCTGCTTGTTTGCCTTCAAGCCTTTAAGACCCCAGACACTATATCTTTTGATAGCTGGGCATCATCAACTTTCTTCACCACATTTGCTTATGCACCCATTTGTCTTCAGTGATCATGTCAGGTAGGTGTGCATCATGGAATGCCAATTTAATAGAACAAAGTGTTCTTACCATTGAGTAAGTATTTGAGTGGAAGTCCAATGTCCACTTGCTCCCTTAATACCAAATCTATTTCCCCATCATCCTATATAAATATATTTACATATGTACATGCCTGTATTTAGACCTCTATAAATACCTTTTGTCTCCTAGTTCTTTCCTCTATATCCTTTTACTTTCCTCTTGTCCCACTATCATGGGGGATAGCTGGGTCGTATGGTAGCTCAATTTCCATCTGTTTTAGAAATTGCGAAGTTGGTTTCCATAGTGGGTACACATACCTACAAGTCCACCAACACTGGATGAGAGTTCCTATCTCACCACAGCCCCTCCAACACCTGCTGCTTCCTGGTTTTTTGAATTGGCCTATTTTTCTCTATAGCACGATGCCACCTGCCCTTGTGCCCTGATTGTTCTACAGTGTAAAAACTCCCCGCTCCAAGCACTCAGGGTCAATGAAGAATTGGGCTCTAGCTGTCCCTTGACTGCTGGCTAATAAAAGCTTACTGACTTTGATTAAAGTTGCATGTGGGTTAATCAGCCTCGTCTGGGCACAGCAGTTAGGTCGTTGTCAGGTGTCCTTGAGTTGGTTCTGACTCAGAGCGGCTGATGTACAGCAAAAGGAAATACTGCTGGGTCCTGCACGGTCCTCACAATCATTCTGATGTTTGAGCCCATTGTTGCAACCATGACATCAGCCCATCTCATTGGGGCCTTTCTCTTTATCCCTGCCCATCCACTTTGCATTTCTTTAATTCAGTATTTATTTATTTTCTGGCAAAATGTATCAAATACACAGATGTTAAGTGTACCATTCTTCAGGTTGTGACAAACTCATTTGAGGGTGGGTCAAAAAGTATTGCTGCCAGGATTCCAGTTCATACAGGTATCGGTTTATTCAAAACAGATGTGTTTAAGCATATCTCTGCAATTAGCAGACAGCTATACATGTGTCTTCTTAGGGTACTTTCAAAACAGTGGCCTTGAGAGAATTTGATGGGTCAGTTTGATTCAAGGCAGGGAAGTCTGCTCAGAATGTTATGGGCTACTGCTTTGGGGGGACTTCTTGATAGATTTTCTTGAAGGACACGGGTTGATCGCATGGGCTTATTAGCAAGATGTTCTAACAACATTGAAGACTGCCTTGGTGAGAAAGGTTCAGCAAAGTTTCACCAAGGAATTTTTTCCCCCAACCAATACACCTGCTCATATTTTGACGGTAGCAAGAGCTGTCCTAGAAGTTCATCAAGGAATCTTACCCCATCCACTTGATGACCCTGACTTTGCCCTTCAGACTTCGTTCCGTTCCCCAAAGGCAAAACATACTGGAAAGGATGACCGGAGTCCCGCGGGGATGCCAGCACGGCTGCTGTTGTGGTGTATACCGCATCACACAGAGTGAAGGACTCGTCAGGAAAGGGCTGTCACTGTTCGTGCCAACAGGTCGGTTCTGACGCAGAGCAGCCACATGGACAGCCGAACAAAACTGCCCAGTCCCGTCCCAGCCTGACAGCGGTGCTATGTTTGAGCCCATCGGTGCAGCCACTGTGTCCATCCCTCTCAGTGAGGGTCTGCTTTTCACTGGCCCTCCACTTAACCAAGCATGATGGCTCTGCTGAGAGGATGTCCAAAGTGCATGAGAGGAAATTTTGCCATTCTCATTTCTAAGAAACCTTCTGGCTGTACTTTTTCTGAGACAGATTTGTTTGTTTTTCTGACACTCCACAGTACTTTCAATATTCTTGACCAACACCATAATTCAAATGTATCATCTCTTCTGTGTCTCCTAATTCAAAGTCTAACTTTCAAATGCACATGAGGTGACTGAAAACACCACAACTTGGGTCAGGGGCACCTTAGTCCTCAAAGTGACGTCCTTGCTCTCCAACACACGCAAGTGCTATATGTGCATGTAAACGTGGTGTGAGCCTATCATAGAATATAATAATTTATCTATATAGAGAAACAAAGTTCTAGTACATTCTATAGCCTGGATGAACTTTGAAAACATTATGTGGAGTTAAATAAGTCAGGCATTATTATTATGTCATCCTACTGATATGAAATATGTTGATGGTTAAGGTTATGTGTCAACTTGGATGGTCAATGATTCTCAGTAGTATGGCAGATATGATGTAGTTATCCTTCCTAATGTACTAACATATAATCATATCCATAATGAGATCTACTGTGAACAGTCAATAAGTTGAGAGAGAGTTTCCTTGGGCGTGGGACTTGCTTCTAATCTATCTGGACATTCTGGCGATGCTCTTTTGTTTTTTGCTGGGTCTGTATCCTGCTTTTGGCTTGTCACCACCTGACCCCTGGCTCTTTGGACTTGAGTCACTGGTCTACCATGTTTGTTACCAATCCTGGGATCTGCTAGCTCCTGTAAACGGTGAATAGCAGCCTGTCATCTTACCTGCTGACCTTGGACTTACCTGCTTCTATCGCCAGCCTTCTGACCCGCTGATCCGGGGGTCATCAGCCCCTGAGGCGATATGACTCAGAAGAAAACTGGAGGCTAACATGATCCACAGGCCAAGAATTTGCCAATCTCTATAATCTCTCTTCATCTCTCTCTATATATACTTGAAGGGCTTCAAGAAGTTTGTAGAAAATGCCATTATCTTTTCTTTCCATGTTTCCCCAAACTCTTTAAATCCCCTGAAATAGGCAATCTTCATTGGTTTTGTTCCTCTAGAGAACCAAGAGTAAGAAAATGTAGGCTAGGCAAATACATAAGGATCAAAGTCCATCGGTGGTTCCTAAGGGCGGGATGGAACAGGGAATGGAAGTTAGTCTTCAATGTAAAGTTTCTGCTTGGGGTGAGGGAACAATTTAGAAAGAGTACTGTTGTTATCACAGTACAGCAAATGTGATTTATGTCACTGAATTCTGCACTTAACAGAATGGTCAGCATAGCAAACGTTTTGTTATTTATAGTTTACCACAATTTAACAAAGCAAACTCTCCTGATGTCCGGACCATAACCCAAAGGAAAATTGGACCCTGAGCTGTGAGATGAAAGCTCAGAAAATGGTCTATTTTTTTAGAATTCCCAGATGATTCTCATGAGCCACCAATGTGGAAAACCACAGCTCCACCACACAGCCCCCCCATCACCCTGAAACTCACCGTGATCCTGTAGGACGCCCCAGAACCACCCTGGGGGGTTGCCAAGGATGTACATCCTTACAGACATAGACTGCCATGTCAGTCTCCTGCAGAGAAGCCAGTAGGTGCCATCCTGTGCCGCCAGTTCCCTTTCTCCAGGACTGGCCTCCTGCTATCCAGACCAGCAGTTCTCAACCTGTAGGCCACGACCCCTTTGGGGGCTGAACGACCCTTTCACAGGGGTCGCCTAACACATCCTTCATATCAGATATTTACATTATGATTCATAACAGTAGCAAAATCACAGTTATGAAGTAGCAATGAAAATAATGTTATGGTTGGGGATCACCATAACATGAGGAACTGTATGAAAGGGTCACGGCATGAGGAAGGTTGAGAACCACTGATCTAGAGGGATCCGTCCCCGGAAAAGGATGCTGCGCTTGGGAAAGCAGAGAGTCAGTGCAAAAGAAGAAGACCCCAAATCAGATGCCTGGACACAATGGCTGCAGCAAAAGGCTCTCTTGTGAAGGTGGCACAGAAGCAGGCAGTGTGCCAGTCTGTGCTGCGTAGGATCGCTATGAGTTGACAGCCCCGAACAGCGGCAAGCACCCTAGGCACTCTGTTTCATGTGTGAAGGAAATACCAGCCTGTTTCCACAGTAGCTATACCAATGTGTTCCCACCAGCCATGTAGGAGAATTCCAGTCTTTTCACTTGCTTGATAATGTCCTCTGGGAGAGAAGACCTTTTAACTTTGATAAAGTACATTACAATTTTTATTCTCATTAAATATATCTATCATCTATCTATCTATCTATCTCAAAGCCTAGAGGTTTCCTTAAGGTATGCTTTTCAGAAAGTACCCTGGCTTCTAACTGGTACTTTCTGTATAGGATGGTCTCCCTATTCATATCAGAAAAGGTGACCCTGTAGGTTGTGAAGGGTTCCTGTAAAAATGGTCTATGTATTCATGCCAGGCAAAACCTTGATGATTTTATTTCTTTCCCCAGAGTGTTTGATAAATCCTGGAGGACTCCCTGAACTCTTATGGTATCCAGAAGCAGTATAATCAGGTGGCAACTTCAGAAGAGCTTTTTGAAATCATTTTCAAAAACAGAAATAGGCAGTCCTGTCTCTTATGCCTATGAATCAGAGGTCATTTGTGGAGCTACCAAGTTTTATAGAAAAGCCTGCTTTCAGACTGACATTTATCTTGTAATGCGGCAGCAGGGGCAAAAACCTTGAAACATTTACAGAACAAAGATTAAGGTAAAATATTCTCTGTATAATGTTTACATAGTACAAATCTGCAAAAAATGGAAGCTTTATTATTTATGTTATCGACTGTCTTTTATGTCTTTTAAGATCCCACATTAAATAAAATGTGCATCGAAGAGAAGCGAGGGAGAGAGGGAGAGAGGGAGAGAGGGAGAGAGGGACTGAGGGAGAGAGGGAGAGAGGGAGAGAGGGAGAGAGGGAGAGAGGGAGAGAGGGACTGAGGGACTGAGGGAGAGAGGGAGAGAGGGAGAGAGGGAGAGAGGGAGAGAGGGACTGAGGGAGAGAGGGAGAGGGAGAGAGGGAGAGAGGGAGAGAGGGAGAGAGGGAGAGAGGGACTGAGGGACTGAGGGAGAGAGGGAGAGAGGGAGAGAGGGAGAGAGGGAGAGAGGGACTGAGGGAGAGAGGGAGAGGGAGAGAGGGAGAGAGGGAGAGAGGGACTGAGGGACTGAGGGAGAGAGGGAGAGAGGGAGAGAGGGACTGAGGGAGAGAGGGAGAGAGGGAGAGAGGGAGAGAGGGAGAGAGGGAGAGAGGGAGAGAGGGAGAGAGGGAGAGAGGGAGAGAGGGAGAGAGGGAGAGAGGGAGAGAGGGAGAGAGGGAGAGAGAGAGAGAGAGGGAGAGAGGGAGGACAGGAATCTAGTGGAGAGTCTTCAGAGGCTCCTTTGAACCATCTCCAGACGCACTCTGATTCCAGAAAGCTACCCACAGCCCCTAGATTCTTATTTTGACAAGTTTTCAGTGTGTACCAACAATGGAAGAATGGTGCGATGTCATCTCTTGATCAGTTATGGCTTACCATAAATTCGGCCGCTTGAAACAACACGTTGTTATTATCTCACAGTTCCTTCAGCTCAGGATCCTGGAATAGACAGTGGCTGGTTCCTCTTTTGGATTGCTGAAACAAAAAGTTTAAAGGGAAGTCATAAGACTTAGGGGGCCACATAAGATTGCAAGGTACATATCATCAGGGGTTGTGTCCTCATTAACAGCTCAACTAAGGGGTGGGGGATCTACTTCCAACCTCACTCAGGTGATCAGCAAACTGCAGGTCCTCGCGACTACAGAACTGAGGACTTCAGTTTCCTGTTGGCAGTCAGCCATCCTCAGACCCAGAGAGCATTTTGGGTCCTTTCCTGTGGGTTTTCCCATGGCCACACACTTCCTCAAGGTTCGCATGTGTTACTGAGTCTCCAGCAAGACAGAGTTGGACTCTCACAGACCTCAATCACACATTCAGGTACATGTTCACATGACCGGTACATCTCACCAGAGGTGCACGCCCTGTTGGCTAGAAGTAAGTCACCTTCAATGACTGTACCCAAGGGCAAGTGGGTCACAAAAGGATAAGAACACTGGAAGGGCACTGGGATCCACGAGGGCTCTCTACGTCAGGGGTGGGAACCTATTTTTCTACCAAGGGCCATTTGGACAGTCCTAATGTCATTTGTGAGCCATACGGAATCACCACCTTAAAAATTAGCCAGCTTCATTTGATCACACAGTGAATGAACTTACCCCAGGGCTGGAAGGGTGACTCTTTGGTGAGGCATGGGAGGTTAGCTGGTATGGATGGCCTCGCAGGCCTCCTGCAGCCCACAGGCCGGTATTCCCCACTTCTGCGCTCAGTCTACCCGTGTCATGGCTGCCTTCGCTCTCTCGCTCTCCCAGTTCCTCGTCCCTGCAGGCAGGTGTCCGCCCCCACTCCCTGTCCTGGATCATCTCGCTTTCTCGTGGCACCTCCTCTCGGGTCCAGAGCTGGAACGGATGCTCGGTTCTGGAGTCTCTACACCAAACCTCCAAACCGGCCTCCACTGATGAGCTGCAGACGTAGCAAACCTGGGGTGGTGGCTCCAAGTTCCCTCCAGGGGCACTTTCAACTCTGCTCCACGGAATGGGTTTTATGGCTCCCTTCCTGAATGCCTCTCTCGTGTTTGGAATCCACCGCCCTGCCTCTTAGGTCAGAAGCTGGGAAGTCTTCTTGTCTCTTCCCCACTTCCAAAATAGTTGCCCAGTGCTTTCAGTTCGACCTTCTAAGCCTCTGTCCACACTGTGGCCTCTAAAGTTCAAGTCCTTGAGCTGGTGATGGCTGTCTCCTTGCTGCCTCCTTGTTTGCTCCCCAGCAGCTCTGCCTGGCTCCATCCTGATATTCTTTGTGAAAAGTCGGTGGCTCCACTAACTGTAACTGCCTTTATGACTCTCGGTGGGGCATGGGTAAAACAGAAACCCCTGAATAAGGCCTCCACGGTTGGGCAGGATAATTCAGTCTTGCTACTCGAATACCTTCTCCTCCTCATTCTTCCTCTGGTTGGCTGCACTTCTCCTGACACTGTATGTTCCAACGACCCCAAAGTAATTTCTGTTTCTTGGAATTTACCATAATTGCTACTGCGTCTACACCTTTGCCGGTTTTCTCTGGTTAGAGCACCCATAGTTTGCCCTCATTCTACCCCTCCCACGGCTAGAGCACCTAATGAACTCCTCCCCTTTCTGCTGATTGCCTCTGGAAAGCCTCTTCCGGCTCCCTCAGCCAATCCGGCCTTCCTTTTCCATCTCTCATCTCTACCTGATACTCTGCTTCTGTCCCATGACTGTAGGCTTCTCGGCTGGACTGCCATCCCCTTGAGACTACAAACCATCCTACTGAAACTGTGAACCCCAATGCCCAGGCGACTTAGAGTAAGTGCTCAACGAATCATTGACGAGGAAAGAAAGCTAAAATCCTCACAGTTGCCTGTTTTATTCACCGTGTCTGTACTGGGAGAAACCTTCGGGCTGTGGCAGTCAGACTTTATGCCAACCTGTGTTTGTGTAGGGCAGGAGGCCAGCCTGTCAATCAGATCACAGCATAATGACGACTCCTGTGAGGAAAGGGGGCCTTTTTATGAGAGAGAAAGATATTCAGGGATCCTGCCTCTCTCTGCCCTTTCGCCCTCCCTGCTTGCTGGACTCGGAGTCTGCCCCCAGGGGTGACCCCACATGGACTGCAGACCCTGTCAGCCAAACTTGGAGCTGTCAGCACCCTGCCATGTATTCCATCTACTGTTCACCCACAAGACTCTGCCCCCGCAAGCCTGGGACCTTCCCAGATCCCGCTTCACCTTTCCAAATCATCATCAGTAGGCAGCTACGGGAGTCTGCAGAGGACCCTGGCTCACAGGGGACGTAAGGGCTTGAGTTTGTCTGGGCTGCGATGCCTTCTTGCTATAAAATTATTTCTTGATATAAAGTTCTTTTTTATACATGTATATGAGTATCACTGGTTTTGTTTCTCTGGACAACCAAGTCTAACACAGTGGCAGAGGGTCACGTATTAGCTGGCTAAACACAAGAAGAGGGGTTGGTTTGCACTCAGCGTGGGAGAAAGATGAGGTTGTTTGAGCCCAAAGTTTATCGCCGTGGAAACCCCAAGGACAGTTCTCCTCTCCATTACAGAGTTGCAAGCCTTAAGTTGCAATCTTGAAAGATTCTAAGGGCAATTTATTGAATAAGGCAGGAAATGTAAAAGAAAGATGGAAAGAATACAGTCACTGTAACAAAAAGAACTAGCCGATATTCCACCATTTTAGGAGGCAGTCTTTAAACAAGAGCCAATGGTGCTTAAGGAAGAAGTTCAAGCTGCACTGAATGTATTAGCCAAAAACAAGGCTCCAGGAATTGATGGAAAACCAATTAAAATGTTTGAACAAGTTGATGAAGCGCTAGAAGCACTCACTCATCTATGCCAGGAAATTTGGAAGACAGCTATTTGACCAACTGACAGGAAGAGATCCATATTTGTACCCATTCTCCCCAAAAGCTGACCCAACAGAATGTTCAAATGACAGAACAGAATCATTGAAATCATATGCAAGTAAAATTTTGCTGACGATCATCCAACAATGATTTCAGTAGTACATTGACAGGGAGCTACCAACTTCAACCCAGATTCAGAAGAGGAGGGATATCATTGCTGATGTCAGGTGGATCTTAACTCAAAGCTGAGAACACCAGAAAGATGTTCACTTGTGCTTCATTGACTATGCAAAGGCATTCTTGACAGTGTGAGCTAGAATAAATTGTGCACAGCCTTGAGAAGAATGGGAATTCCAGAACATTTCATTGTGCTCATTTGGAACTTGTCCATGGATCAAGAGGCAGGTATGGGAACAGGACAAGGGAATACTGCATGGTTTAAAAACAGGACTGCTTTGCCTCAGGGTTGTATCCTCTCACCATACCGTCCAATCTGTATACTGAGCAAATCATTAGAGAATCGGGATTAGATGAAGAATATGGCATTGGGAAGACTTATTAACAACCTGCAATATGCAGAGGACACAATCTCGCTTGCTGAAAGTGAGGAGGACTTGAAGCCCTTGCTGTTGAAGATCCAGGATTGTAGCCCTCAAAATGGATTACAACTCAGTGTAAAGCAGACCAAATATCCACAAGTGGACCAAAGATAACTTCGTGAGAGATGGAGAAAGGATTGAAATTCTCAAGGATATTGTCTTGCTTGGCTCCACAATGAATGTTCATGGAATCAGCTGTCCAGACACCAAAAGACATGTTGCATGAGGTAAATGTACTGCACAAGATCTCGTTAGCGTACTGAAAATCAAGGATATTACTGTGAGGACTAAGGTGTGCCTGACCCGAGTCACAGTACTTTCGATGGCCTCAAATGCAAGTTGGACACTGAATACAGAAGAACCTAGCAGGATTGATGCATTCGCATGGTGGTGCTGGAGAAGAACATTGAAAATACCATGGACTGCTAAAAGGACAACCTGGTCTGTGTTGGAAGAAGTACAGCCGAAGTGCTTCTTAGCGGCAAGGATGGCAAGAGTCCATCTTACCTACTTTGGACATATTGTCAGAAGAGACCAGTCCCAGTCCCTGGGGAAGGGCATCACACGTAGGAAAGTGGTGGGCAGTGAGGAAGTGGAAGCTCTCACGGAGGTGGACTGGCACGTGGGTGAAACAACAGGTTCAGGCACAGGAACCCTTGCAAGGCGGAAGCAGAGTCGTGCAGGGTTTCATTCTTTTGTGCATGGGGTTGCTGTGGGTTGGAAACAGCTACCTTCCCCCTAAGTTGGAATTGATGGCAGGTGGTGGGGGGGGCATCTTTGGTGGGTTTACATCCCTACTGAGAAGCCCTGGTGTGTCTGTGCATTGTGAATTATGCTGCTAACTCAAAGGAAAGTAGCTCCAACCCATGAGGTTCTCTACGGGTAAAAAATGAGGCGATCTGTAGAAAAAGGTTTAGAGCCCAGAAACCCTAAGGAGCAGCTCTGCTCAACCCGCAGGCCTGCTGTGGTCAGAATTGAACTTGACAACAGTGGGGATGCCCCTGTTGCTGAGCATGTTCTTGTTGTCAGGTGCCATTGAGTCGGTTCCGACCCATAGTGACCCCGAGCACAACAGAATAAAACACTGCCTGGGCCTGGGCCATCTTCACAATTTATCCTATGCCCGAGTCCCTGGTTACATCCACTGTGCCACTGCGCTTAGTGCCTGGGGGGACAAAGTCTAAAAAGTGACTTTTCAGTGCTCAGGCGCGGGAACCACCATCCCATTCCAGAGGAGCCTGGGAGAGGCTGGGCAACTTGCGCCAGTGGTTCTTGCCAGGCAGGCCTGATTCAGAGAGAAACCCACCTGTTCCAGGTTCTCCGGCCCTACAGGCAGCCAATCCTAATGGGGATTCTAGGAGGCTTGGTTTCAAAGGACATGTTGGGCCAATCTTACTCTCTCTCTCGCGACTCCAAACAAGGAATGAAAATGAAGACATTAGGAGTGGGCTCCCAAAGGACAAGGAGGTTCAGAGTCAGGAAGCCTTTGAGGGGGAGGCGTGGGGAGGGGGGTTGGGGTGCAGGTGGCACCCAGGAAATCAGATACAGGGAAAGAAGCCACAGGTGACGCTGCTGCTTCAGGGTGGCCTTCCCAGTCTGCCTTCAGCCAGGCTCCGCAGCTTTATAAAGACCCCGCCCTGGCACCGAGACCGAACTGAACTGTTCCCTGCAAGGAAAGCACGGAGTATCCTTTCTGAGGGGGCAAGGCTTCTCCGGGATGGGCGCCGGCTTGAACCCCTGGATTTCTCTCTCTGCTCCTCCCACGATTTCGGGGGGAAGGGCATTTGTCTGTGTGCAGATTTTAGCAGAGGGCCATGCCAAATTGGTGCATATGAAATAGACTTTAATGACAATGGGGGGGAGGAACTGCAATCATGGATCTGAGTGGGAGGCAACAGCCAGTGAGGCGCACCAAATCCCCTCTCAATTTCAGCTAGGCCAGGCGGAGGGTCCCAAGAAACCCAAAATAGGTCCTTCCCAGAGCGTTGTTTGAACCAGGCCTCCGCCTCCCGGGCTCTCTGTCCCCTCCCACCGCCGCCCACTGCGCCCCACCTGCATGGTGGGCAAGGGAGGAAGAGAGGTGGTCACCTGGGCAGGTGGGCTTCTCCCCCTCAAACTTGCAAGCTGTCAGGGTGCACAGAATGCCAGGAGCCTGGTTTTCTCTCCATGTGTGGCCTTTGGATACACAAGGTTATGAGCCTGTTCCAGGTACAAACTGTTCCTTCCCTTGAGCTGCTTCTGCAGGTCTCCCCGGGGACAATTACCCAGCTCCACTTAGCACAGTGACTCAAGGAGGGAGCTGGGGGGTGGCTCTTGTGGAAGCCTGGCTATTTTCCTGCCCCCCCTTGTTTTCCTCTCCTCCTGGCTTTAGAATTCATGTTGAAAGGTTACAATGAAAACCTAAATCTGTGCTCTTCACCCCAAGCACCTGCTTGTGGGGGCAGCAGGCTCTCTGTCGCTCCCCCAAAGCTCATCTGGTAGCTTTTCATGTACTGAATGGCCAGGGGCCTGACGCTGGGCAGGGACAATGGTGGCCAGGAGGGGTTTGCCCACCCCTTCACTTCTCTGAAAAGATGCCTCTCCTTGATGATTACCTACCTGGGGGTCACCTTTTGAAAGCGACTGAAAATAGCTTGTCTCATAATCAACATTTCTCAGAAATCACTCCCAGGCACAGGCAATGAAAAGAAACAGATTTTGACAAACTGCATTCAGTGTACATTATTGTCACCAGGCGGCAGAGCTCAAGGCCGGCCACTTGAGTATTTTCAGGCCTGCTTGTCCAACGAAATGTTTTTCTGAAGCTGCAAACACCTGGAGGCACTGATGAACACAGGAGTGAATTGTCCTCTCGGAGCTGGAAGTTTGGGAGTTTAGGGGAGGCCATCTGAAAAGTTAGTTTGCTTTTCACTTTTCTCTCAGCTTGAGAAATCCCTGAGCTATGGGAAAGGGGGGGCCATACGCCCCAACCCTCCGGAGTGAGGCTGCCATTCTGCTCTCACTGAACCACAGACCCATCAAGACACATCCTGGTAGACCGACGATGTCACAAGAGTCCTTAGGAGAGTGCTGCCTTCGCCCCAAGAAGTTTCCTGCTATGAAACGCAACCATTCCAAGGCGCTGTAGAGCACAATCACACTGTACATTGCTTTTGATCATATTTCTGTACCTGAGCAATAGCTAGTTTTCAGAAACTGGGAAGGCAGATCTGTTGGATATGGAATGAGCCTTCCTTTCTACTAAGTGATGTGACGTTTCTCATGCTAACCCAAGTGTCACCAGGGACCTTAGAAGTGGGGAGGGAGAAAGAGCTTTAGGGAGTTCGGACCATGAGGGGTGGTGACTCAGGGGCTGAGGCCCTGCCTTAGACTTCCCATTAACCGCCTAGAACAAAGATCATCTGGGTGTAAGTTTTTAGGGCAAAATGGCTGCTACTGATGGTCTACTGGACAGCCACAGATTTCTGATCTATACAGAGAGGCCACACACGCATCTGTGCCACACAAGAAGCAGTATTTTGGGCCAGTAATGAAACGGAAGGAGCCCTGCTGGTGTAGTGGTTATGAGTTGGGCTACTAACCTTGAGGTCAGCCTTTCAAAACTACCAGCCCCTCCTCAGAAGAAAGATTGAGGTTTTATACTCCCATGAAGAATGACTGGCTTAGAAACAAACCCACAGGGGCAGTTTCTTCCTTGATCAAGTCTCCGGGAGTCAGAATTGACTGTGAGTGTGGTTCATTGGTAATGAAATGGGCAATAAAGTATAGCTAATACAGAACCAAAATCTGAGCCCAACTTTTACGGTCCCAACAAGTAAATATCAGTGGTACTCAACCTTCCTAATACCGTGAACCTTTACTACAGTACTTCATGTTGTGGTGACCCCCCAACCATAAAATTATTTTCATCACTGTCATTTTGCTACTGTTATGAATCGAGCAACCCCTGTGAAAGGGTCGTTCGACCCCCAGAGGGGTCGCGCCCAGCTCACAGGTTGAGAACCACTCCTGTGTGCTGAGATTTTACCCTCTGCTGTGGGATATGGCCATGTAACCACAGTCTAGTCCCCAGGGCTCGGACAAACACTGGGAGCGGCCCGGCTCACTCCAGGCTCACCCCCACACCTAACCCTTCCACACTGGATCCTCCGTGCCCCTTTCTCCTGGACTGTCGCCTTGGAAACCCCTGGTTGAAGAGAGAAGCCACAAAGATGGAAAGAGTGTGGCTCCACCACCCAGAGAGCTGCCTGCTGAGCACGAACACTGGTTGGGCTTCATGGAATCCAGAAATGAACTTCCATTGCATCGAGTCACGTAGAAGTAGGGTTAATCTGTTGCAGAAATGACCCAAAACAAATGAGTCTCCAGTGAGCTCTGACTGGAGGCAACTGCACCTATTACAGAGCCAAATCCATTCCGTGGATTGCTCAGCAGCTGCAACGTTTCAGCATCCAGCCCACAAGCTGCCTGGGTGGGCTCAGCCACCGACCAATCTGTTTGTAGACAAATAGTTAACCATTTGTGCTTCCGTGCTGCATTGCCTATATTCTCGGGTGATTCTGATGTACAAGGTTATTGGGCATTCTTATAGTAGAGACTCAAAAGACACTAGTGAATTATGAGTGCGAGTCTTGCCTGTTCGGAGGCTGTATTCAGAAGCTAATAGTGAGGCGGGTGCAGCACCCTGGCAGTGGTTTGCTCTACTGTAGATAGGGTTGCTATGGGTCAGAACCAACTTGATGACGCCTATCAACAACAACCCCACGAGGCTCATAAACCAAGAGGAGGAGAAGGAGGTCAAGGTTTGGGAAAGGATTCATAATGTTTTTGTATTACAAATAGCTATCACAATAGAGATGTGGAGTCTGGGAAAACCTACCAGTGAAAATAACAGCTACCTTTATCTATCGCAAGGGCATCCCCAAATGCTGAGCTAGGCCATCAAATGACAGCTAAAGGAAGGCAGATGTTGGCTAATTACTTATATATGACCTTGCTAAAAATCCATGAGAATCAGTGTTCTCTGGTAGTAGATTGGGTGGCCTTGAAATTGTGAGTGACCTGTTACTTAAAGAGTTCAGACATCAGCTTTTTTGACCTCTGGGTCAGGTTTTGTAGAGAAAATTCCTGAACCTGGTGCAACAACAAATATATTTGATATATGGGGCCATCCAATATATCTTTTCCCTTTTCCTTCTAACAGTAACTTAGTCAAAGTTCCATTCTTCCCCAACTCTTAGACAGTTCTGATGGGCCTGTTGACCTACCAAGCTCTAAGGATGGAGCAATCACTTGCTTCTAACCTACAGGACCACTGTGGCCACCTGACCACCACTGTGGCCACCAGTTTAATAATGAGCAGATTCTCCAAGTGAAGCCAAGCATAGGCAAAGGAATTAAATTCTGAGATTTCTTATTTAATTTGTTTTCTTCTACTAGATTTAAAATTGTGAGAATGTGAAGTGGGAAATACAAATTCAGAGGTTTTGAAAATAGTAGAAAAAAGTTCAAAATTATCTTATTAATATCTTTAGAATTAAGAAAGATTCATGAGATGAGACTATGATGCTATAAAAGCAATACAGAAAAATATTCTTAACAACTAAAATGCATAAGGTTAGTAAAATTTTTTGAGAAGTTGAAAACCATTGTGAGAAAATCTTAGCACAAGTGGAAAAAAAAGATGAATAATAGATACATTGGTAGTTAAGTTCAAGAGGATTAACATGCTAAAAGCTTCACTGCCATGAAGTTGATTCCAATTGATAATGACTATAAGAGAGAGTAGATCTGTCCCTGTGTGTTTCTGAGACTGTCAAACTGTACAGGAATGGAAAGCCTAATCTTTGTCCCAATAAGAAAATAAGATACCCCAAAGAAGGGGAATATAGAAAGTGAAAGCAAATAAATTACAAAAAAAAAAAAAGAGAGAGAGAGAGAAATCCTGGAATCAAAGGACAGGAGGTTTAATAAAGGCCCTACCAATGAAAACACAAGAAAAAAAATTAAAACTATACTAAAAGCATCATTGCCATTGAAGACAAAATTCTTATTATCATATATTTTGGAACACAGCAAAAGTTAAAAGGTAACAGTAAAGGATTTTATTTTATTAATTTTTTTAGTAAAGAAGGATTTTATCTGCATAATAGTCAATTAATATGCCCTTCTAGCCTTAATTCCTTATATATTATATATGATCTATTATAATTCTGGGCTCTCTTTGCCTGTGTCTATTAGCTCATTTTCAAGGGCATTCTCTTCTACACTAATGGGCGGGACTGGGTGGGACTCGATTCAGCCCATCTCTGCATTGCTGCAGCCCTATGTCCACTCATCTCATGGACCCACTGGCTTACCTCAGGGCAATAGACCAACATAACCACTTCCTGATTCCAATCACCTTCTGATCCAGGAGGGGGGTTCTTTGGATGAGCATTGACATGTCCTGTTCTGACGCACCGTTAAATTCCCATAGTGCTTTCCATAGGCCCTTTCCCCACATACATATGCCCTTGCTAGTCCAGTTTCCCACGGCCCATTGACTTGATCATATAGCCAGGCCATTGGCCACTTTGCATAAATCAGTAAGAAGCCAAACATACGGGTTCTCACCATTGTCCAAATGTTCTATCGTGGCTAGGAAAACAGCATGCCATTCAGTCCACTGAGCTGACTTCTCGCCTTCTTCAATTAAAGTCTTTCCATCTGCTGGTTTTAACACAGCAGTGTTCCACAATAGATGTTGTCCACGTACCCTGGAACTGCCATCTTTGAACCAAACAAGCAACCTTCTGCTGGTCAGCACAAAGTTGTTCATAGCAGGCTGTCCATGTGGCAATAGACTCTTTCAGCTTCTCCAGTGCTTCCAGAGTAGGACCTCTGGGAAAGGAGTCTTCCTGTTGGTGGATTTGGCAGGCGCCACCCTGCACTCCCCCGTAGCTTGTTCCTGTATGTGCCATTTCTATTTCATGGTGGGACTGCTGGAGCGTTCTCTTCCTTGAGCGTCTCTCTGACATCAGGAAGGACATTCTGGGTACCTCAGCTCTCATGCTAATTTTATGTCCATCTGTCACTGAGGCAGTCTCAAACAATGACCAGTAGCAGGCAAGTAATTGTCCTCAAATGGTGTGTATAGTGTTGCAGCTTCTGGAAACTTCCAAGTCCAGAATCCCAGTGGAGATTTTAGAGGGTTCCAGTCTGCATAAGCACATGTGGATCCCTCCAAAATCGTGTCTGAAAGTTGATTGTCAGGCATAGCCTGGTGTTGCTCAGGCCCCCCATTCAAATGCAGGTTTCTTCCAAGTAGTTTTTGGAATGGGAGCTAGCAATATTTCCAGATGTGGAACATGAGTCATCCCAAATCAGAATTGACCAACCAAATACAGGGCCTCCTGTTTAGTCTTCAGGGCAGGTAGTGACAGTGACTTGTTCTTGGTTGCCTGCAGAATATCATGAATGGCTCCTGCCCAAGTTATTCCTAAGACTCCACCATTGGGGAAGGGCCCTGGATTTATTAATCAGCCTCTGTTAGTCATGTAAACCACCACTGTTTTTAAATCTGCCCTAATTTATTCTTCTGTGTTTGATATTAACATAATATCATCACTGTAATATATTGCTACACTTGAAATCTGCACCAAGTTTCTTCTAACCAAACTATGACAGAAGGCTGGAAAATTTAAATAACCCTGAGCCATTATGGCAACAGTGTACTGTGACCTCTCGCACGTGGAATCAAGCTGTGGCTGACTCTTCTGAGACTGGGCTGGAGAAAAAGGCTGCTGCAAGATGCACCTCTGAGTAGCAGTCTCCTCTCGCCGGTTGTATTTTCTGCACTGTCAATACTACGTCTGGAACTGCCGAAGGCACCGGTGGCACTGCTTTAATTAAGCCTCAACCATCTACTGAGCACCTCATGAGCCACCTCCCTGTGTCACAGGCCATACAGGACTATTATACAGAATATTTGTTGGCACCAACACTCCAGTTAGCCTGTTTTTAATCAAAGTAGTAATCTCCTTTTGACCGCCAGGTGTCCTATTACTGTTTCAGATTAAGAATCTGGGTTCAGGAATTATAATGAGAGGGACAGAGGGAGGATCACCACTGGATAGATTCCTACATTTCCCAGGAGGGTCTGGGTTGTGGGAGGTTGCTGATGCCACTGTATAGTTGTTCCCGTCGCCTGAAACTGCGTTTTTATGCCACGTGCTGCAGTCCCAGGACCAGAAGTGCAGTTTTGAGTGTCAGAGCAGGTATGGTTCTTCAGCAAGTCCTGAATCTGTATGTCAGAATTCCCAAAGGCCCAATGGGATGGATTATACCTTCTCCTCGTCTGAAAACACTGGGCTTGACTTCGAATAGTGCCCATTGCCTGGTGGTTGAGATCCAAGTCCACTGGTCTTGTAACTGTGTGATCCGACCCAGTGTGAATGCGAGTGGACTGAGGAAGAAGCACTTGCGACACTGGTCTTGCGCCCAGCAATCTGGACTGAACATGATGTCCTTTCCCAAGTGGAAAAGTTTGGGTAAAATATAAATGATAAATATAAGCGAGGAAAAATAATAACCGAAGGTAAAGGAATGAACAAATGGGTTATTCAGTGGGAGGAATCCAACAGTGTGGTTATTCCTCAAGAGAGAGCTTCAGAACAAGGCAACAATCTTCTTAGTTCAAGCATGAATGGGTTAATGGCTAGAAACGTCAGAGGCAGCCGGAACTGCAGTCAACTAGTATAGCCCTTAGAGCCGTAATTCATTCGTATGTGACATAGCATAACGCTGGACTCTGTATCTCTGGCTATAGTCTCATTTTGGAGCACATTCACTACTACACTAATGGACAAGATTAGGATGGGGTTAAAATTTGACCTTAGTAGAAGATGTGAACCCAGCCACACCCTTTCTTTCTTTAGAGAATATCTTTGACTTTAGTAGAGGGTGTGACTGAAGACATCACCCTTGATTTCCTTGGATGGGGGATAGACAGTGGTACCACCGTACAATTCTAACATACATCATCTCATCTGGGAAGCCATACGTCTATTCCCTGACTCAGCTTTAGTAGAAACAGGAAGACCTGCTGTGACGTTTGGGCATCTTGGGCTGGTGGCTCTGGACTCAGCATGTGGCTCACCTCTGCACGACTTTCAGATTTGGAACTGAACAACACCCCCACCACACAAGACCTGTCTTCAAACTTTCATGAGTTTCTGTGGGAAGTTGCAGCAAATCGAAGAACCCGGGAACATGAGGGAATATACTCAAGGAAGGCAGGTGGGGGTGGGGCAGGAAATGGAGCAGGATAGCAGGTTGGATGAGTTGGACATTTGGGACATCTTTAATCTCCAACTCCTTGAGATTAGTATAGTATTAATCCTTCTAAAATAAATCGCCACACTACCAAAGCTTTGAAATGTAAATCAAGCAATGTCCTCCTTTCATAGTACATATTTTTCTTAAACAGCTAAGAGTTAGCACATATGATACTAGTATTTCTTAAAAAACCTCAATCTTTTAAGGAATTAATTCTACTGTAGCCTCCTTCATAAACTCACTACAGCCATCAAGATGCCATGGGAAAACAGACATGCTAAAGACAGGCTAAAAGACAAAATAGGTTAACTGGAGACAGAAAACCTATTAACTATTCTTCCCCTGGACAGTGACTATCAACTGGTTACCAGAATGCTAATTATAATAAGAGAAAACTACATGCAATCAGCACATTTACCAAAATTTACTTTCTAAAGATTCAGATTTTTTCCTTGATCAGGGGCTAAAATATAAAATTTTATACTTTGTGCAAAAATGTATAATATCAACAACCTGCATCTCTTCAAATAACAACTGTTAATAGTACACTTATTTGGATAATTTTAATTCAAACTTAATTCTTAACATGACTATGTTTGTTTTATTACCTGAAGACTTAAAATTTATCTTCCTTTCCCTTTGTAATAATTGGCCACAATACAAAAAATAATGACTTTAATTCACTTTGTTTACTCTCATGACATGGTCCAAGATAATTTTATGAAGATCTAAATGTTCTATCTAGCATAGGGTCGAGGTAAAATGTTAAGGATGTTTAAAGTCTGAAAAGTTGAACAAAATAATATTTGAATAATGAGATAATTATAGATCACCAAAGATATGGTACAAAATGCACCCAATCCCACCTCTTCACACTTAGCTGGGAACAGAGTGCCTCAGTGAGCTATGACATTAATCAAATATCCAAAGACATAATAATCCTTCAAGAACAAAATCTTCCTGGTTAGATTTCTCAAAGCTGGAAGGAGTATTACTAAAATTTAATAAAAGAAACTACCTAAACTGTAATGGACTAGATTCTGTTCTACTCATGTGCTATTTACTTTCATCAAGATCAGCCTTTTATTTCCTAACCAGGAATATTTTCCAAATACTCCAATTAAACTTATAGATATAGCTTTATTTTATTTTGAATTCCCCAACATATAGAACCTTGACAAGATCTTAGGGACAGGCAATTAGGAGACATGTAGTCCCGCGAAACACAAATGAGTGAGTGGGGAAAGTAAGTGGGGAATGAGAGACAAAGTCTTTGAAGGTGAAATCTTAAGGTCACTGCTATAGGTAACGGGGCCTGGCTAAAATCATAGGTGATGCATAAGGTCACTTGGAGGACCAACAGTATCACAATTACATGCATTGTAGGTAATATAACACATCACTGTGGTCCCCAGGCTTTCTACTGCAGTCATTCTCAAAGACCATCTAGGAGCAGTTGTCCATTGCCTTACCAACTACATTCTAGCATTTTATTTCATTGTGTGAAGTCCATGTGTTTGTAAAGGAAACAATGAACATTTTTTTATGAGGCCAGTCCCTGGGTGATGAAAATGGTGAAGGTAAACAAGCGGCCATCTAGCTCAGAAGCAGCAAAGCCCACATGGAAGAAGCACACCAGCCTGTGCGATCACGAGGTGTCAAAAGGATCCGGTATAAGGCATCATCAAAACAAAAAAAATCCTAGCATAGTGAATGAAGGGGGAAGTGCAGAGTGGAGACCAACAGTCCATTTGTCGGCCACTGGAGATCCCCTCACAGAGGGGTCTAGGGGAGGAGACAAGCCAATCAAGGTGCAATGTAGCACTGATGAAAAATACAACTTTCTTCTAGTTCCTAAATGCTTCCTCTCCCCTCCACTATTATTATCTGAATTATATCTTGCAAGTCTAGCCAGACCAGAGGATGTACACTAGTACAGATAGGAGGTGGAAACACAGGGAATCCAGGGTGGATGATACCTTCAGGACCATGTAAGTGGCAATACTGGGAGGGTAGAGGGAAAGTGGGTTGGAAAGAGGGAACCGATTACAAGGATCTACATGTGACCTCCTCCCTGGGGGACGGATGGCAGAAAAGTGGGTGAAGGGAGACGTCGGACAGGGCTAGATATGCAAAATATAATTTATAAATTATCAAGGGCTCATGAAGGAGGGGGTGCGGGGAGGGAGGGGAAAACTGAGGACCTGACGCCAAGGGCTTAAGTGGAGAGCAAATGTTTTGAGAATGATGAGGGCAATGAATGTACAGATGTACTTTACACAATTGATGTATGTATGGATTTTGATAAGAGTTGTATGAGCCCATAATAAAACGATTTAAAAAAAGAAAGAAAAGAAAACCATGTAACTTAAATGAGGCCAAAAAAAAGAAAATGGTGCATGCTCAACCACTAGCCTAAAGGTTGGTGGTTTGAAGCCACCCGACAGTGCCAGAGAAGACAGGTTGGGTGATGTTCCTGTAGAGGTTATAGCAAGGACAGCCTATCGGGCAGTTCTACTCTAACACGGGTAGCACCATAAATTCGAACCAATTCAGCTGCAATGTGATTTTGCTTTGGCTTGGTTTTGGTTTATTATGAGGCCACAGAGATATTTCAGGATCCCCAAGATGAACCTTGGGCTAAGTTTAAACTTGGGAAATTAGAAGATGGGCCTCTTCTCTGCATGCCTCTTTCTTCTCTCTGCAGGGCTTACCGTGAAGGCGAAACGGGACCATGCAGCTTCATGTTGCCTGTCACTTCCAAGCCAAAAAGCAGAGATGGGGATTGAAGCACTTCACAGGTGCTTTATTCAGGTGCCATTGATCTGAAAAGGGGCCTAAAATGGATGGGTTTTATAGTCTAGACAAGGGGAGGAGGATGAAAATAATGAGGGGCTCAGATGATCTTTGTGAAGGAATGAGAGCTGGCGGCCCCTGAAGTACTAGTAGGTCTTGGTGCTTATTCTTCCTATTGATCACAGCCCGGGAGATTCAGATGTTATCTTCAGGATCTAGGTGGCCAAGTGGCATCAATCTGTTTTTAAGAAAATAGCTTCAAGGCTTTTATGAGTTGTATTAGGCCAGGTTGGCTAGAGAAACAAATACAGGGACACTCAGAGATGTATAAGAGAGAGTTTTATATCAAGAATTAATTATATACGAAGTAAACATCCAGTCCAGTCCAGATCAAGTCCATAAGTCCAGTACTACTCCATAAATCCTATTCTTGTCCATAAATCTCTCTTCAGTCTCCCACAGCCACATATAATGATGCAGATCACAGAATGCAGGCATGTGGGTGCAAAGTCTTGTCGATCCAATGGCAGTAGATACATCTCCAGGGCTCTGGCTGCCTCAGTGAGGCACTTGCTAGTGAAGGTCAAACTGAAGCCTTCAGTATGGATTGCAAGCAAATGTAAAGAAGACCAGAACCCTCATAACCCAGCCAATGGGTAACATCATGATAAATGGAGAAAAGATTTTTTCTTGCTTGGATACACAAAAAATGCTCATGGATGCAGCAGTCAAGAACCCAAATGACACTTTGCATTGGGTAGATCTACTGCACCAGACCTTTCAAAGTGTTGAACAGCAAGGATGCTACTTTGAAGATTAAGGTGCACCTAACTCAAGTCAGGTCTTTCAATGACCTCACCTATATGTGAAAGTCAGACATTGAATGAGGAAGGGCCAGAGAAGGATCCATGCATTTGAATTATGGTGCTGTCACTGTACTGCAAGCACCGTGGGATTCCTACAGAACGAACAGACCTGCCTTGGGAGACGTCCAATCAGAATGCTCCTTAGAAGCAAGGATGGTACGGATTTGTCACATGTGCTTTGGGCATTTTGTCAGGAGAATCCAGTTCCTGGAAAAGGACACCGTGCTTGATGACGTAGAGGGGCAGCGAAAAATAGAAAGACTTTCAATCAGATGCACTGACACCGTGACTTCAACGAGGGGCTCCAGTGTGACCATTGTGAAGATGGCGTAGAGCGGGGCAGCATTTCCATCTGCTCCGTGAGGAGCCGAAACTGACTCAGCGACGCCTGAACAAAACCAGATAAAGCACTCACCAAACCTTTTCCAAAATTTGAAAAGCAAAATATTTTAATTGATTAGACAAGTAATCTCTCCTCAGTCTTATTTCTTCTATACGTGTTAAGTAGAAAACACAACCTTGAACAATTATTGTTTGAAATCAGTTTTGATCCCTCAGTATTCTGTGTCCAATGTTTCCAACAAAGACCTGTGTCCATTTTGCCTGCATTGAATCGATTCTTCTTTGTTCTGTGACACCCTCACCCCCAGTCATCAGCCCAGTTTGGAGGCAATTTCCCCTTCTTTGCAGCTCTTTGAGCCATCCAGCTCTATGAATTTAAAATGGGGAACAAAATCTATATTGGACATAAATCATGTGATAAACAAAAATCAATTCTAAATGACAGTAGCACACTGAAGACGGGTTATCCTGATGCCGATCAGGGCTTGCAAGGAAGGCCACGTGTCAATAACAGAATGCTAAAGCAGGCTGCAGGAGCGAGCGATCTGAGAAGGCGGGCTTATTTTAAATCTCTAGCTCCAAGCCTAAATGGGTCCATGTCCCTCCGTCCAAATGTCTTATTGATTATTCAAAGGGTGGGCAGGGATGTGTGTGTGTATGGGGGTGAGGTAGTTGTCCATATGACATGTTGGGTGTCCAACATGCCAAACAAACACTACTTAACCACCAGAGATGGGCAGCAAGTTGTCTCATTGCAACCTGATTCTGTTCGGCATTGCCAATACTCAGACCAAACTCCCAAACCCAGACTCACTGTTCTCAATCCCAAAGGGAGAAGAAAATGTTGTTATGGTCTGACCTAGTCCTACAGTGGGAAGAATTCACTTAAAGGCGACAGATTGTGACGGTCCAATGAAAAGGAAAGCATATATTTTAAACAAATGTTGTGTGTGTGACATGCTCATGTGGCCTTTACAGTCTAGGAAGGATAGCTGGAGCCATGTGAGTCTCAAGAAGGGACAAATACCTATAGAGTAAGAAAAGTTGAAGACTTCCTCTCCTACTTCCCACTGCCCTGGACCCCAAAAAGAAATGTATAGTGGCCTTAACTCTTGATTCTCTAACTACCCTGACCTCTTATCCAAAGGGACACTTTGTGATCTTGTTGTAGATGTTAGGTACCGCTGAGTTGGTTCCAATTCATGGAAACCTGTGCACAACACAACATCGCATTGCCTGCCTCGGCACCATCCTCACAATTGCGCTTACGTTGAAGCCCACTATTGCAGCCATGTGTCAGTCTACCTCACCCAGGGCCTTTGTTGCCGCCCCTCTCCTTCACCAAGCATGGCACCCTTTCCCAGGGACTGATCTCTCTCCCAGGCATGGAGGCAAATCCTGGCTATCCTTACTGCTAAGGAGCTTTCTGGCTGTACGGCTTCCAAGGCAGATCAGTTAGTTCTTTAGGAAATCCACGGTGATCGCACCGTAACTCAAATGCATCGTGTTTTTTCGGACCTTGTGATCTTAGCTCTGAAACAGATAGCTGCCGTTGCTACTTCTTTTGGCATCCTGCTTGCCTTTCCCGAGAAGAAACGCTGCCCTCGAGGGGTATTACCTTGATGGCAATACCCAGTCTTCCACGAGTTGGCTATGCACCTGGGGGTAAGTCATTTTGATAGCATGAACATCAGTTTCCTGGATTTGTAATATGATGCATTTGGATGAGGTGGTTTCTAAGGTCTCTGAAATCTGAAATTCACTGCCTTCCTGTCAGGCTCCTGGAGACTGTGGCTTGCTCTGGTTTAGTCCTTTGTCCATTGCAAGGGTGACGAGCAATTAAGCACATGGAACAAACATGTTAAAAGAGCATTCTTTGCAAAATATATGTTTTCTGGTCAGATGGAACCATAAAGTAGTTGCAGTCTTTTTTTTAAATTATTATTATTGGGAGTGAGGTGAAGGATTACTGAGCAGATTACAGAGCAGTTTTCCATTCAACAACTCATAACCATTTTATTTCAACGCACCGTTGCAATCCCCCAAATGTATTATGAGTTATTCCAATTTCTCCATCGTTGGCTGTTTCCATCCCGCCTTCTTTCCTAGCCCTCTGAGCTTTACTGTTGGTTAAACGCTGCACTTTCCGTGTGAAATGGCTGATTATCCTATCACAGGGTGGAGCCTAGTTCCTGGCTTGAAGGGTGAGCAAGGGCCATCATCTCACAGTCCCATTGGCCTCTCTCTGACCAGTGCTCCTGGTCTCTTTTATGATTGTGCGCCCTCTTGCACATTTTCTCCAAGCTTAGCCAAACATATTGCAATGAAGCAAAAATGAACTCAGAGTGACTCTATAGGGCAAGGTGGTGGTTGCTGGTAGGTGCTACCAAGTCAGCTTCCACTCATGGTGATGCAAGCTAGAACAGGATGCAATGCCACTCAGTCCTGTGCCATCCCCATGAGTGTTGTCATGTTTGATCCCATTGTTGCAGCTGCTGTGCCAATTCATCATGTCAGGGGTCTTCAGTGACAGGTCTTTCCTGACAACATGTCCAGAGTACAAGAGATAACATTTACCATCCTTGCCTCCAAGGTGAATTCTAGTTGTACTTCTGCCAAGACAGATTGGTTCGCTCTTTTGGCAGTCGATGGTACTTTCAATACTCTTTGCCAGTACCACAATTCAAATGCCATGATTTTCCTTTGGCTTTGCTTATTCGATGTACATCTTTCACATGCATAGAGGCCACTGATAATGCCATGGCTTGGGTCAGGTGCACTTTTTCAGCACTTTAAGGAGGTCTTGTGGCCCAGATTTACCCAATGCAATGAGCCATTTGCTCTCGACTGTGGCTTCTGTGAGCATAAATCATGGATACAAACAAGCAGACAGGTTGCCTGACGACTTCAAACTTTTCTCCATTTATCATCACCTATTGGTCCAGTTGTGAGGATTTTGGCTTCCTTTACATTGAGTTGCAGTCAACACTGAAGGCTTCATTCCTTGATCTTTGTAAGCCCTCCTTCCTTTCAGCAAGCCAGACTGTGTCATCTCCATATTAAAGGCTGTTAGCCTTCCTCAATCCAGATGCTGCATTCTTCTTCGTACAACACAGCTTCTCTGATGATTTGCTCAGCATACAGATTGAATTAGTATGCTGAATTAGTATCATTTGATCTCTCTTTTGACCCATTTTAAATTTGTTCTAATTTTATAATATTTTCTGCTCTCTTTTTCTATTGAGGTTTTTCTCCATTTTGTTATTGTTGTTTTCTTTTTGTTTTGTATGTTTAATAAATTTAGTATGCTGAATTAGTAGGATATTAGTGTGTCAGGGACACCCCTGACACACATCTTTCCTGATGTCAAATCATGCTCTATTCCCTTGTTCTGTTTGCACAATTGTCACTTGATCCATGGGCGGGTCCCTCGTGAGCACAATGAAGTGTTCTGGAATTCCCATTGTTCTCAGGGCTATGGATGGATTGTTAGGATCCACCACTCCTCTGTCAGTTTGTCCCACTGTGGTGGCTTGTGGGTCGCTGTGATGCTGGAAGCTATGTCACTGGTATTTCAGATACCAGCAGAGTCACCCAAAGTGAGCAGGTTTCAACAGAGCTTCCAGACTGAGAAGAGACCACCAAGAAGGACTTTCCACATCTGAGGAATTAGTCACTGGAAACCATTTGGATAGGACAGGGTAGAGCTGCCCTCTTGGGCCTCTAAGAACGTGAATGTTTACAGGAGGAAAAAGCCTCATCTTTCTGTCAGGGAGCAGCTGGTCAACTCAAACACTGGCTCAGCAGTTAGCAGACCAACATGTGCTCCATGATCCACCCTGCCCGGGGCTCCCTCTGCTCTATCCGCCCTTCTAAGGTGATCCCTTTCAGAGCAGCAGGCGGTGGTAGCCAGGGATCTTCTAGTTCTTCTGCTCCCAGGTGGTGGAGCTTGATGTTCGCGTGGCCCGTCAGCCCACTGACTACTTGCTCCATATGGCTTTTCATTTTTATCACTCTTCGTGCCTCCGGCTAGGGAGAAACCAAAGCTTGTCCCTAGAGCCTTTTTGCATCATACCAGGTCTCTGCTTCTCACGTGGGACAGTCAGAGATTTTGAAAATAATGAAATCAGCACTGATTAATCATACAGAAAAAAAATGAACTAGAAGGCTATCAGGTGGCTCATGGAATGTCAGGGAGGCTGGAGAACGACCAGGAAATAGGAACTTCGAGAGGCCCACCCTTCTTAGGCCCAGTCGGCTGAAGATGCTGGCCCTGGAGTTCTGTTACCATCCACTGATGTTCCGTTCTGTCTCAGGCACTGAGAAGGAGCTCTGACTATTTCTGGTCTTGTTGTCACTTCCGAATGCACAAAGTCCTGAGAAACATGCCTGATTAACTGAGCCTTGGACGAATGTCCCCATGCAGGTTCAAGGATCTGGGTGGGGAGGATGTGGAGGTGGGAATTAGCTGTTCTTGTCGGCTTCCGGAGTAAGAAGCAAGATTCCTCCCCCTGCTGATGTTACATTGTACAAAACAGAGAGAGTATTTGGATGCTGGACAACTAAAAAGGACAAATGTTCACTTCACAATTTTTCTCAATTATGTTTACAAATTTAACATATCCTGGAGGCCGATGTAAGAGGTATAATTATGTTAAGGGAAACTAAACATCTGATTAATGTTTCTAGCATGACTTCATTGTTTCATTGAGGTACATGCATCAGTAGTTGGTCCAATTAATGAACATCTATCTATTCCTCAGTATATTAAATAATGTATTGGGCTGGCTTTTCACTTTTACTTGGCTTCTCTGCATGACAAAATGAGTATTTAGAGTGAATAATGAGTCACCACAAGAAAAACACATCTTCTTTCGGAGCACAGGCTGTCATTGACTTTTAAAGTCAAAATAATAGCTGGTATTTAGTCCTTGTCCAAAGCTCTTCACAAATGTGATTTGATTTCCCTGAGACATTTGCAGTGCCCTAGTTTTAGAGATGAGCTGCGGTAATCTGGAATTTAGATGCCAGATAGCAGAGGAGAAGCCAGAGCCAAGACCAGAAAATATTCACCTCAGACATGATTCTTCCAACATGAAAACAAAAGGGGCGAGAAGCCTCCCACGAGGTGGGACCAATGTATAGCAGACAGTCTTGTCACAGAGATCGAGGAGTCAGGGAGGCGACCAGGTGGTATCCTAGGTTACGAGACACACTTCAATGCAGCATGCTACCTTCAATGTCAGCAATTGGGACCCACCAACCCTCAGCCGGAAGAAGAAAGATGGATTTTTACAGGCTACTGTCATCAGACAAATGGATTATTCCAGGGGTAGTTAGGTTAACATCTAGCACATTAACATTTGATCTCTCTTTTGACCCATTTAAAATTTGTTCGAGTTTTATAATATTTTTCTGCTCTCTTTTCTATTGAGGTTTTTCTCCATGTTGTTATTGTTTTCTTTTTGTTTTGGATGTTTTTCTGCATTTGAAATCCTAGATAGCTAAATCTATAAAGATGGTAACTAGATTAATAGTTTCTTAGGAGTATTGCTGGGAAGATAAGGGGGCACGAGGAGCGAATAGCAATGAGTACAAGAGGAAATTCATCTAAAATGGATTGTGATGATAATACAACTCTTTTTAATATGACTGAACTGTTGGCTTGTATGACAGGTGAATTACATGTCAATGAAACTGTTCAAAATACTAACAGTTGACAAACTCATTTAAAAAAAGATTGGCAGGCTAGGAAACCCCCAGGTGCAGTTCTGTTCTACAGGAACACTATGAGTTGGAATCCACTCGATGGTAGTGGGTTGAGTATTCAGAACAGAGGTTAAAGTCACAGGGAGGAACTTGGCTGAGGTTCACTAGGGGCATCACCATGTAAGGTCTTTTCTTTTTGCATTTAGGATATCCAGCCCCCACCCTAAGTGGACCTCCCCACCAAGAGGTGAAGCAGCCAGCAGCCCAGGGTCCTCTGTCCTCAGAACTCAAGGCGCCTCCCCACAGCAGTCCTCCCAGTGACTTGGATTCCAAGTCCGCAGAGGCAAGAGTCACACTGACTGCTCAGGGAAGCCTCTCTTCTAGAGAAGGAATGCATTCTTGATGGTATTGGCTTGGGCACAGGGAAGAGAGACTCCTGAATAACAATAGCTTTAAAAACCATCAAAGTTTATTTCGTTCCAGCTAAGGTCCTCCTCCTTACTCTTCCCTGAAATGATACCAACCCATCCCTTTCAAGTGTCCACGGAAATGTCGTATAGATTACTCCATATTACTGCATCTCGGTGTTTTATTCCCCTGCACATGAGAATAAGCAACAGGATGGTATGGATATATTTACCTTGCTCATCACCATTCAGAGAATGACTCACTCCCACCTGCACAGGACAGGTATTTAATTAGTGTCTGTTGAATGTTCTAGAGAACGGAAGGAGTTGCACATTGCGGAAAAACCAAGACTCCCCCTCCCCTTCAGTGACCTTCCAAACCCATATGCAGGAGGCTAACCATTGCAGATAACATTGAACATTGTTGCTTAGTCCCGGCTTTGCAGACAGCAAATCTCAGTGGAAAATTCCCCAGCTATAAAACTCTTCCCCTCTATCCCCAACAGTGGGACTTCCTCAGGCCCCAACTAGGGACCTGTGAACCTCGCCCAGGAGCTCTGAAATAAAACTCTGAAATCTCTTTTCTGCCTTTGTCCTATTTTCTTTCTTTCTTTCACCAAAATTACCTTACATTTGGTACACGAAACCCGGGAGGAGTAAGGCGTCCTGACATGCCCCGTCCGCCCCGTAGGTGGGTGCTGTGCGGCCTCTCTCCCCTATTCTCCCTTCCCTCGGACCAGGACTCTTCAGCTGCCATCTGCCACATATACAAGTGAGTATCTTACCAAATTTAGTTTTTGCTGTTTTGGCCACAGTCTCTTACAGAGGGATTCTGTCTAGAGGCTCTGTCCATTAAACAGTGGGCTCACATCAGAGTCTCTCCATCCATTCCAAAGGACAGAGACATTCAGGGATGTCTGAGTCTCTCTGTTTCTTTTTTCCAGGGACCCACTGGGTTTCCCCTCCCTCCAGGGGCCTGGGAAGCCCCGGGGCTTTCCCTCCCTCCATACCAGAGACCCAGTTGGATACTCGGGACACCAGTTCTCTAGCTCGGTCTCTTACCAAGAACCCCAGAGCATGTGATATAAAGTCTATTGTGCCAACCTGGCCGATAAATACATGTGGGATAAATTGAAGCCTTCGAGTTCTTGGGTCTCTTGCTTTGTGATGGTCAGACCACGTGTAGCTGCCTTAGCCCATTCCCTGATTCAGTTGGCAAGGCTCACTTCCTGCAGGACATCTCCAAGGAGAAGCCACATGGACTTCCATCAATGCAGTCCTGGTGCTGGAGCAGCCGTGTGGAGATCCCTGCTAGTGCTGAGATGCTTACACATTCACTGACTCGGCTTTCCTTCTGCAGTCGACGTCACTGCAGCCAGCATGTGTTTTGTTACGTGGAGGAGGACTTTATGGATTGGTGTCGGACATATAGGTTAATGTTGGACTTGTGGGCTTGGGCAGCACTGGGTTGGAATATTTTCATGATGTGCACTTAAGCTTTCTATAAATCTCTCTCTTATACTTGAATTTCTGTGGATTTGTTTCCCTAAAGTACCCAGACTAACACAGCATGGGAAACAAAAATTCCAAGCCTGACCCTTCCACACCCTTAGGCTATCTCCTAGCTAAGCTCTCAATCCTCTGCTTAACGCCAGACCTTCGGCCCAAACACAAATTAGACAATGGGTCCCACTGGCCAGGTAATGGTACTTTCAATGTCATCATCTTAACTGATCTCAATAATTTTTGCCAGTGGACTGGCAAATGGCCAGATGCCCTGCTCCCCAATCAGGCCCCTGGCATTACCCCACCCCCCTTCATCTTTTTCCAAACCCCTGACTCCTTGACTGTGCCCCCAGTAAGGTCTCCTCCATATCCTGAACGCCCCTCACTACCACCCCCTCAGCTACCCCCCCGGCTCCCAGGCACTTCCCTGCTAATCCCTCCATTCAAATTTCTCAGCCCTCTCCTTTGTCTCCCCCTGCTGGTCATCACATCCGCTCCCACCAATCTCTCCTCTGCCCCCTATGGGAAGTTGCAGGCGCTGAAGGTATCATCCGTGTCCATGTTCCCTTTCCTCTCACTGACTTGTCCCAAATTGAAAAGCACTTAGGTTCCTTTTCCAACGATCCCACCACCTACATCAATAGCTTCGCTATTTGTCTCAGACCTATGATCTATTGTGGCATGATATTTTTGTAGTCCTATCATCCACTCTCACCTCAGATGAAAGAAAGCATGCTTTTAATGCTGCACAAAAGCATGCAGACCAGGTTCGCCTAACTGACCTTACTATGCTTGTGGGCAGCGAGGTGATCCCTAGGCAGGAGCCAGGCTGGAATTACCAGACTGATACCCAGGCAGGCCTAGATGATCAGGCCTGCAAAGATAAAATGTTCCAGTGTGTCTTGGCCAGCCTCCAGGCAATCTTCCACAAAGCAGCCAACTTTTATAAGCACAGGGGAAAGTCTAATGAAAACCCGATAGCATTCTTAAATTGCCTAACTGAAGCTCTTACCCAATACACCCGCCTAGACCCAACCTCACCAGTAGGTGCCACTGTCCTAGCCACACATTTCATTATTCAATCAGCTCCAGGTATGAGAAAGAAGTTTTAAAAGGCTGAAGGACAGCCCTCAGACCCCTGTCCACAACCTGGGAAATATGGCCTTTAAAGTCTTTAATACCAGAGAGGTGCAGGCAGAAGCAGGGAATCACCAAAAGGCATATCTATAAGCCCAAGCCTTGATTACAGCCCTAAGGCCCTCAGCAACCAAGAAGATGTCAGCATCCTTCCCAAGTCCTAGCAACAGAAGTTCCAGACAACCTCCAGGAGCCTGCTTCAAGTGTGGTCAGCAAGGTCACTGGGCCAACCACTGCCCACAACCTCGTTTGCACATCAAGCCTTGTCTGGCATGTGGTCAACAGTGTTACTGGAGTAGTGACTGTCCTCTGGCACCCAGTTGTGGAAGCCAGTCTTCCAAGGTGTGACCCACCATTGACGCTACTAGGCCTACCTGCTGAAAACTGGCAAAGCCCAGACTTGACAACCTCAATCACTCTCGCCAAGCCCAGGGTAACAAACAAGGTAGCAGGTAAGGTTTTGTTCTTTTTAGTCAGCACAGGGGCTACCTTCTCTGTTTTGACTTTCTTTTCTGGTCCTCTACACCCTTCCCAGGTTTCTGCCATGGGAATTGAAGGCTGTCCCTCTCACCTGTTGTCCACTGGGCCTCTCAGATGTCTGGTGGATAACAAGCCAGTCACGCATTCCTTTTTAGTCATGCCCTCCTGTCCCTCCCGCTGCTTGACTGTGACTTTTTCACCAAACTTGGAGCCACTTTACATTGGGGCCATGCCCCTTAGCGGCCTTTATTTTTTTCTTCCTTCCCACCTCAGCCACTGTACCCCCTCCCTTACCTCCCCTGTCTTTAGTCAACTCAGTAGTATGGGACACCAGATGGGTAGAGGAAATCACAGGCAAACTATACAATACTGGATCCAGCACACTCCCTCATGTAGCATTGGTATTTACAGGGAATATGTTCTAGCCCCTCAAACCCAGGTACAATTCTCTGCCAACATTCTCCAGGAAGAACAAACACTTCAAGATCAAGTACCGCACAAACCTCAGACTATTGCCCTGCCTTCGTGGGTCCAAATAATCCAACACACTCTACTTTTCCTTAATCAAACCCATGTGCTCAGAGATGTCACTCATTGCTTCCTGTGCACCTCCCTCCAAAGACCTCAGCTGGCTGCAGTCCCCATCAACTTTGGTAGGCACCCTTAACAGAATGTACCCCTCCACTGAGTCAGGTCCCAGAGGAAGTAAATCAGACTCAGTCACAGCAAATCTGTTACTTCACAGATCAGAATGTAGATGGCTTTTCTCTGCACGGAATTTGCAAACATAATATAACTATTAATACTCATATTTTCTCCAGCCTCTGACAATTCTTTCGGTACAATGGAACTTTAACTAAATATGTAAATTCCACCACAGCAGGATTTTATTTTCCAATTACTGTAGTTCACTCTGTATGGTCGGTCTGAGTTATCATGGTTACTCTCAGTCCAAAGGTCAAGGAGAGTGGGATTACTTCCTATAATGTTAGGTGTAAGCCTAGCCTCTTCGGTTGTAGCATCTGGAATAGCTGGAGGTGTGCTTGGCCTCTCCATCATCTCAGCACAAGATTTGGAAGACCAACTTCAGACTGCTTTGGAGTCCACCTCAGCTTTCTTAGCAAGTGCCAGCTCACCTCTCTGGCCAAGTTTCCCCACAAAACTGACGGGCCTTAGATCTTCTCACCACTAAAACAGGGGGTAACTAGCTTTGCTGTTATTACATCAATGAATCAGAGGTAGTAGAGCAAGACATAGAAACACTGACCCGCCTAGACAAAGATCTCCACGGTCACAAAAGGAAAAATTACTCCCCATTTGACTTGCTGAAATTCCCCTTAGCTGCCTGGCTGTTGCCCCTATTAGAGCCACTAATCCTCTCTTTATTTTTTCTCTTAGCTCCGTGTTTTCTCAGATTATTTAGGGATGCATACAAGAACTGTCCAGGGTCACAATAAACCAGGTTCTTTACTCGTACACTTGCTTGCCCACCAGCCCTTCTTCTGCCTGCTCAGGTGTGTCTAAACCCCAGAATTCCCCTTACCAGCAGGAAACACCAAACAGAGTACAATACTCCTTACCACTAAAATACTGGAATGTTAGGCAGAAACAGGAGTTGGGGCAAACAAGTGGAAAAATACCCTGGGCAAGTGAAAAACACTCCAAGGTCAGTGTGAAAAACCAAGCCTCCCTATTCCCTTCGGTGACCTTCCAAACCCAGATGCAGGAGGCTAACCATTGAAGATAACATTGAACTTTGCTGCTTAGTCCCAGCTTTTCAGACAACCAAATCGCAAGGCAAAATTCCCCAGCTTCTCCCTCCCCAAGACCAAGCTATAAAACTCTTCATCTCTTGCCCATACAGCGCAACTTCTTTGACCCCAACTAGGGACCCATGAACCTCACCCAGGAGCTCTGAAATAAAACTCTTAAACTTTTTTCTGCCTTTGCCCTTTTTTCCTTTCTTTCTGTTACCAAAATTACCTTACAGTGGGCTATACTGTTTTCATTGCTACTGCTTAGCTCTGCCTAGAAAGTGTGAGTAGAGCCATGGACAAGATGCTAACAAATGGATAAGGGTGTGTTCCCATAAAATTCCATGTATTCATGCACCATCAAAGAGTCCTCTTCTTTTGGTATTTCAACCATTTAATATGGTAAAATGGAGCCCCTGCATGGTGCAGATGATTAAGCGCTCAACTACTAGCTGAAAAGTGGGTGGTTAAATCCTACCTAGAGGTACCTGGCAATGTATTTCAAAAGCCCTATGGAGCAGTTCTACTCAGCAGACACAAGGCTGCCAAGAGTTGGCAGCTAACCACCACAACAATGTGAAAGTGTTCTTAGACCATGGGTCTTGCTCAAACCAGTGGTGGCTGGACTTGACCATAGGGCCATAGTTTGCCAACTGCTACTAGAGAGCACTTTGTTACAGAGAAGAATCTCCAGATTTTGTTGATTGTTTTAGTCCCTCATGTTCAGCCATGGATTCCAAATAATTCATTCTGCTTTGATCCCTGCTGAGAATTTACTTCTTTTATGTGTGTGTCATGTTGAGGAGCCATATTGCGCATATACTGAATCAGAATCTACATTTTAGCAAGATCTCCAGGTGATTATTCACCGGAGGATCTATAAGAATGACTTAGGGATCTGGTTAAAATATGGGTCATGATTAAACATATTTGGAGTGGAAAAGCAAAGACTCAGTGGAGAGTTGAACCAGAAGGGACAGGTCCAACACATTTGGTTCGATTCACATTCACAATCATTTGCTATGTGCCAAGCAGGGAGGCAAAAACAGTTCAAACTAGGTCCAAGTCCATATGACAATGGACCCAAATAACTGCAATAGAAGGCTGGCTGTGATAAGTTTCTCAGGGAATCTACGTATTGTTGTTGTGGCCATCAGATGAAGGAATTAGGAAACACTGTATGATGAGGTGGCATTGAGAGGTGTAGGTGAGTCAAGTGGGAAGACCATCACGATCCAATCTTATGAAGCTCAGGATGAACCCCACAGGGAATCATAGGTATTAAGCGTGGGAAGGCAGCCAGTGTCAGGCTGAGCATGAGGACCCTTGAGTGCCAAGAAATGCTTAATCTGGTAGCAAAAGAGAACCACTGGGGGTGGTAAAAACAATATTTCCCAGAACTAATTGGATTTGTAATGTTCTAATTTTCAAACCATTTAAAGATGGTTTCTGAAGATATTTGGATCCCTTAAATGTTAGTTATTTACCAATCCACCTAACAAACTTTCCTAAGTAAAATGCATTGAGTTCAAGACCTCATGTTGCTAGAGGTTGTCCAGTAGATTCCAACTTGCAGCAACACAATGTGACAGAGTAGTACTGTCCCCACAGGACTTTCTTGGTTGTTGGTTTAGAATCTTTATGGGGGCAGATTACTTCAAAGAAGTGTAAAAGGAGGAAATGCCATCAGTGTGCTCCAGGAAAGAGAGGTAGTGTTTCTCAAGGGCCATAGTTTATAAAAGAAGCCATTTGTCAGAATCGGCCCTCAAGAGAAGCAAAACCAATGATCTTTATATGGGTCTATATAGAAAGAAATATTTATCAAGAGAATGGTTCATATGATTGTAGAAGTCATCAAATGCAAATCCAGGCAGGCACCAAGTCCATGGGTCATATTTTAGGCTAGACACTCTCCTAACTTCTGTAGCTGTGGGTTTTGATGAACTCAATATTGGCAGGTAGGCAAAAGGCTGATGACTGAAGAGGTGAATGAAGCCAAAGTCAGTAAGTTAAATGAAAGGCTACTGCTGGCTACCAGTGAAGACAGGCAATATGGCAGGTCATTAAGAACTGGAGTTAGATACAGGATCCAGATCTAGCAAGAAGGAACGGTTCCACTAAATGCCAGAAACAAACAAACCATTCCTATGGAATCAGTTCTCACTATGATGACTCTACAAGACGGGGTAGAACTGTCCCTGTGGGTTTCTGAAACTGCAGCTCTTTAATAGAATAGAAAGCTTCATCTTCCCCCTCGGCGTGACAAGTGGTTTCAAACTGCTCACTTTGGGGCTGGCACTCCAATATATAACCATTACGCCACCAGGGCCCTTCACCCTTTCCAGTGTCTATGTGTGAAGGAAGCAGGCCACAGCCCTGAGGAAACCTTTCCATAGCATTCGGGCCAACCTGAGTAAAGGCTTGCACTCCATGCTAATCTTCTTGCAATTGATATCCTGCTCATCACAGATCCCTTCATGGAGTCGATTCATTATGTTAGGTCACATCATGGGGGTTAGTAGGCTTCCATTCCCAAACAACTGAGAATACTGGCCCAGCCAAGTTAACCCAAAACCCAACTATCACACATTAAATGATCAAAGAAAACATAATGCAAGAATATTGTTATACTGCTTAACCACTATAGAATTTATGCAAATGGTGGTGAAATTATTAGGAAAAAGATAATTGTTGTATAACATCAAGAATATAATCAATGTTATTGAATTTTACATGTAGAAATTGTTAGAATGGCATATTTTTGTTAGATGTATATATATATATATATATATATATATTTCCTTTTTAAAAAACTTTATTTTGAGTTAGGTAAAGGCTTAGAGAACAGGTCATAGTTTGACACTCAATCATTCATGTGTATTCGGATTCAACGCATTGTCACAATCCTCTCATTACAACGTACATCGTTTATCCCATTTCCTCCCTGTACTTCCTGCTCCTATTCCTTCTCCTTTCCTAATCCTCTCAACTTCGCTGTGGGGAAACGCTGCCTTTTTAATCTCAAATGTTTTATAATTCTAGCACAGAGATCAGTGCAGTTCCAGATCTGAAGTGTAAAGGTCATAGTCTTGGGGGGTCTCACTGGTTTATCGGACCTGTAAGCCTGTATCTTTTATGACTTTGAGTTCTGTTCTACATTTTCCCCATTCGATCCAGGACCTTACAATGTGGTCCTCTGCAGAGGAAGTTAGTAGTGATGCTGGGAACCGTCTAGTTCTTCTAGTCTTTTCTGTGGGTCTTTCCATTTGAATTACACTTAGTCCCTCTGAATGGGGAGAAGATAACTGCAGCACCTTAATGGCTTCTCACAAGCTTATATGGCCTCAGCTGTTACTCATGCTAGGTATTCTTTGACCACCATAGAAAAAATAAAAATCAGACAAAAAGAATAAGATTATAATTTAAAATACTTACTCATATTTATGAAAACCCTTAGCTCCCACCAGTCACACTATGTTCTCCCACATTCTGTATTACTTAAGAAGTCCCTCATTTTGTACTTCAAGAGAAAACTTGCTGTTTTAGGCAGGGTTCTCTAGAGAAGTAAAACTAGTAAGCCATACAGATAGGTAGGTAGGAAATGAATAGATAGATAGATAGATAGATAGATAGATAGATAGATAGATAGATAGATAGATCATTTATCTCAAGGAAATGGCTCATGCCATTGTGGAGGCTAGGAAGTCTCAAATCTGTGGGACAGGTATCAGGCGGTAGGCTTTCCCATCTAAAGTGGTTGCAGGGGCTGATAAACCTATAATCAGAAAGTTGGTCAGCTACTGGCTCATAGAGCTTTGTAAGCTAGCAAATGCTAGAATCAGCAGGGCCAATGCCAGGCAGCTAGCTAAAGTCCTAAAAACCAAGCATCACATGAGGGTGAGCCAGATAAAAGACACAGAGCAAAGGAAAGTCTTGCCAGAGCAGCCATGTATATATGACAGGATTTCAAAAAAAGTTCACGGACAAATTTCAATGCCTTTTAATCTCCTTTTTTCTACAAACTTTTTGAAGCACCCTCATATATCAGATGCAGGTCACACCCTCAAGGATACCTCCCTTACAACAAAGTAAAGTTGTGACTCAGGTAAGGGTATGACTTGAGTAAGGGCATGTGTTAGTCTGAGTAAACTAGAGAAACAAATCCAGGGAGACACTCATATGTGTATAAAAAAAAAACTTTATATACAAGACAGTTGACTATTCAGAAAACATCCCAGCCCAGTCCAAATCAAGTCCGATATTAGCCCATATGTCCGATACCAATCTATAAAGTCTGCTTCAGACTTGTGAAGCACATGTAATGATGCCAAACGCAGGAAGATCACAGGCCAGTGGGTGGGAAGTCTTCTGGATCCTGTGGCGTTGTAAGCATCTCGGGGCTGGCAGGGCTTTCCACGTGGGTTTCTCTAGCTGTGAGGCTATAGATTAGTTCCATGTGTCTTGTCAGTAGAGCATCTCTCAGGGAGTCAGCATAGAGAGAGAGTGTCTCCAAACTCCAAAGAGGAAATACAAGAGTTCCCAGAATCCTCAGGAGAAGGCCATGCCTGCACAGAGTCCTCAAATTGACACCAGATTATGTAACTACCACAGGGTAGGATTTGAGTCATGCCCTCTTGTAAGGTTGTGACTCAACCCCTCACCCCCCATAATCCAATATCATTAACATAATATCTATAGCTGTCAAGACTACTTCAACTTATAATAACCCGATGAGACAGAATACAACTTTCCTATAGATTTTCAAAAGCTGTTAACCCCTCTGTGCATAGACTGTTACATCGTTTTTCTGAGCCACTAACCTATCTGTTAGTGACCAGATGCTTTAACCGCTGTGCCACCATGGTCCCTCCATTAATATATAGAGGTTAGTGTTTACAAAACATACCATGGAAGGTTTTGTAAACATAACATTATGCGTGTCATAAATGGAGGATAATTACATCAGATCACAAAAAGGAAGACAACCACACAATACTAAGAATCATGGCCTACCTAGTTGATACATAACATTAACCAGAACAATTATTTATTATACTTCCCCCTGGCTTTGACTTTGAAAAGGGAGTCATATCGAAAATCAGGAACATGAAGATCAATAACTCACTCTTTCATTTCAACATAAAACATTAAACCAAAGCCCAACCCATTGCCATCAACTCACAATGACCCTATATAGAGTTTTTGAGGATTTGTAAATCTTTATAGGAGTAGAGAGTTTCATCTTTCTCCTATGGAGTAGCTGCTGAGTTTGAACTGCTTTCCTAGCAATTAGAAGTCTAGCACTGATTTATGCAACAGCACCACCAGACAGGCAAGCAAAAACCAAACTCATCACCATTGAGTCAATATTGACTCACAGTGAGGGAAAAGTCCGTCTTTCACCGTAGAGCAGCGGGTGGTTCTGAACTGCAAATCTGCAGATTGCAGCCCACACATAACCAGGACGCCACCAGGGCTTTCTCATCCTGTAAACAGTTCCAGCCTCAGAAACTCAAAAAAGGCAGTTCTATCCTGTACTTTATGGTTACTGTGAGTCTGCATTGACTTGATAATAGACCAGGGAGGAGGTAAGAAAAATCAAGATTCAAGAATGGAAACTATATTTTCCTTCCGTTGATTGTAACATGCCATGTTGTTCACTTAACCAAAATTCAAGGAATCTCCTTGAGTGCCTCATGTTAAAAGCCCCTTCTCAGGACAGAGAATTCTCAGGAAATATCGATGGCTTCACTTTGTATACAGCATCTCCTCCTCCAGCTGCCACACACCCTGCTGAGCTGTAGTTGAGGCATTAGGTTGCTGGTGCTCAGAGTCTTGTCTCCAGGGAAGAAGTCAGGCTGAGCGACACAGCTCAGCCTTGCGTGTCAGCCTTCACCACCCCATGTTCTCACCACATTTCCCCTTTCCTTGGTCAGAAGATTCATAATTATGGCCTGGAGTGAAAGCCGAATGCCAATCCGTAATGAATTTGCACAAATAGCATTAGGGCATTATTAATTAATTTCTATTTTCATTTTTTAATAAGTATTACATGTATACAGTTCAAATTTCACAACACAGATAGAAATGGAAGCCTAACAGTACACAGGGGTAAAGGGACATTGTCAGTATGCTGTAAGATAGACAATTGTACAACAGCTAACAACAACAACAACAAAATACATATATGTAGTAAATAAAATAATATTGTATAAGTCCACTATTACAAGGAAAAATCAAGAGAAAGGTTTTAATAAAAAGGAAACAAATGTTGATGGCTACCAGAGTGAAGGGGGTGGGCGGGGAGGGAAGCTAAAGCAAGAGGCTGGGGTAGACAGGTGTTAACTTGGGTCTAACAAACAAACACATCTTGTTGCCATGGAGTCAGTGCTGTCTCATAGCAACCCCCTGTGGGTTTCTGAGACTGTTGATGTTTACGGATGTAGAAAGCCCAGACTTTCTCCCTTAGTTACTGGTAATTTTTGAACTGCTGACCTTGCAGATTGCACCCCAACCAGTAACCACTTGGGCAAAAGGGTAGAAAGAAATCTACAAAAGGGATAAGAATAATCAAAAAGTGAAGGAGGGAGTAAGGCAAGCCACTGGGAAGTTTGATAAGTAGTTTGTTGAATATAAAACTTGTGCTCTGAAATGTAAAGCCTTACCTGACAATTATGTGTAGTAAAGGCTTATGCACATACATGTATATGTGCACTAGCTGTTGTTTTGTCAAGTACCATTGAATCAGTTCTGACTCATAGTGACCCTATGCACAACTGAATGAAACAGTGCCCAGTCGTGCACACAAGTGTGACGATGCTCACAATTGTTCTTCTTTCTGAGGCCATTATTGTAGCCAGTGTATCAGTGCATCTCATTGAAGGCCTTGCCCTTTTCACTGTCACTCTAATTTACCAAGTATAATGTCCTTCTCCAAAGACTGTTCTCTCTAGCAACATTTCCAAAGTGTGTGAGACTAAGTTGTGCCATCCTTGCTCCAAAGGAGTATTCTGGCTGTACTTCTTCCAAGACAGAATTGTTTGTTCTTTTGGCAGTCCATGGTACTTTCAATATTCTTTGTCAGCAACATAATTTAAAAGCATCAATTATTCGGTCTTTATTCAATGTCCCCTTTCACATGCAGATGAGGCAATTGAAAATTCTATGGCTTGGGTCAGTCACACCTTAGTCCTCAAATTAATATTCTTGCTTTTTAACATACTAAATAGGTCTTATACATCAGTTTAACCCAAGGCAATGTGTTCTTTGATCTCTTGACTGCTGCTTCTATGATGAGCATTGATTGTGGATCCAAGCAAGTCAACCTCCTTGATAACTTCCGTCTTTTCTCCATTTATCATTATGTTACCTTTTGTTCCAGTTGTGAGGATTTTTGCTCTCTTTGCATTGAGTTGTAATCTGTACTGAAGGCTTCAATCCTTGAACTTCATCAGGAAGTGCTTCAAGTCCTCCTCACTTTCAACAAATAAGGATATGTCATCTGTTTATAACAGTTTGTTAATAAATCTTCTTTGAATCCTGATGTCACACTCTTCTTCATAAAATCCAGCTTCCCTGATGATTTGCTCAGCATACGGATTGAATAAGTATGGCGAGAGGTTAAAACCCTGATGCACACCATTCTTGATTTTAAGCCATGTATTACTTACTCCCTTGTTCTGCTTTGTACAACTACCTCTTGATCCATGTACAAATTCTGCATGAGCACAATGTAGTATTCTGGAATTCCTATTATTCTCAAGATTATCCATAGTTTGTTATAATCCACACAGTCAAATGCCTTTGCATAGTCAGTTAAACACAAGTAAACATCTTTATGGTATATCTAATGCAAATATACCAGTATATATAGGTGTACCGGTAGGTATACTTATATACACATTTGTCTGTGCTGCACTGTGGTAGTTACATAATCTGTTGTCAATTTGAGACTTAAGAGTGAAGGGGTAGAATTTAGCCTGTCAATCAGGTCGCAGCTTTATGACCTCTTTGGTGCCTCTAAGAAGGTGCTAAATAGCTAGCTGGAGGCAGGACAGATAGCCACTCATTGACTCCCTGTGAGACATCCCTGCTGGCAAAACACATGGATCTATGCTAGAGTATGGAGCTGGAAGAGCCACTGGAGACCCCTGCCAGTGTTGAGATGCTTCCACTGTCATGGACCCACAAGACTTTCCACCCATGGGCCTGTGATCTTTCTGCATTCAGCGTCATTGCATGTACTGCATGAGTCTCAAGAGTAATTCATGGGTGAATATCAAACTTATGGGCTAATATTGAACTCATGGACTTGGTATGGCCTGGGCTGGGATGTTTTATTGATGCATAATTGCTTCTTGACATAAACCTCTCTATGATACACATAAGTGTCTGTGAATTTATTTCTCTAGTCAACCAAGACTGACACATGCATATATATCTACAAGTATAACAAAAAACAAAGGGGGCAATATTATAGAGGTTTCCTAGATATATTCAAACAACTCAAAGGACTGGTTTGGGGACAATTTAGTTGATAAGTATAACATAGTTCACAATGATTATTAACTATATCCTAGTTTGGTAAGGAGCAAATGAGGTCTTAAAAGCTTTCAATGTCTTTTGAGATACAACTGTGGGTCTCTACCTTCATGAAGCAAAAGAGAATTAAAAAAATCAATGACTCAGAGGAGAAATCAATCCATGGGACTAATAGTGCCCACATGAAGCAGTTTCTTCCACTATGAGACTGAAAGAACTAGACGGTGTCCAACTAATCATTTGATTGGGGATATTATAACAGATTACAGATAGAATACAAGAAAAATGTAGAACAAAACTCAAATTATTAAAATAAGGCAGATTTTCTGAACCAAAAGAAACTAGAGATAGCCCCTAGAATATTGCACAAAGCTACCCAGTGAGCTTAGAATTGAAGCTTTTTCTGTAGGTAACTGTGATAGGTAAGTTTATTGTGCCAACCTGGCCAATAAACACGTGTAGGATTAATTGAAGAGTGGAGAGATAAATGGCTCGTTGAGCCTTGGCTTTCTTGTCTCTTGCTCTTTGATGATTGGACTAGTGTGCGGCTGCTTTAGCTGGTTGTCTGCCTCAACTTGTGAGCTACCTGTGGGACACCCAACCCGTGGACTGTGTCACTGTAGTTTGAGGTTCCTTCAAGACCTGATTCACCATGCTGATGCACTATATATTGCTTGAGCTTGCACTGTCGGCCCCTGTCATTTGACTAATTGTCAGTGACCTGCCTTGCTGTTTGCTGACTGTGGCTGGATTACCTAAATTGCTCTACAGAGGACTCAGCTGTCTGCTTCCTTGACTTTCTCCTGGCGACCCTTGAGACTTGAAAGACTGCTAGTGTATTAGTTGTCTCCAGAAATGAGTTGCACTGAGCCATTTGTATTGCTCTATAAACTAATTAGCTGTTTATTTCTTATGTTGTATATATCTCTCTATATAAAATCATAAGTGTCCTGGTTTTGTTTCTCTAGAGAATTCTGTCTAACATAGTAGCCTTTCAACCAAATAATAGATTGGCTTATAAAATAAACAATACCACCCAAAAGTACCATGCTCGCTTAAACAATCAACTATATGAGATGGAAGAGTCAAAATTTACACAACCCAAAAGAAAAACTGAGAAGGTAAGGAGGGGACGGGAAGTCAGATCTATGGAAACAGAAATCATGAAAGTGGTTGTAATTTTACAATGTGTTCGCAATGTCAGGGAACAATCTGCATAAAACTCTTAAAGGTAAATTCAAATTTATGTATACTTTTAAAGTGAGACACAATGAAATACTTGTTAAACTAGTTAAAACAAAACTCACTTTCACTTCTTTATCCGGCCACACAATTCCCCTTTCTATAAGTAGTCTACATTATTATAATTACCTATATGCTCTTCCAGAAATATGATAAGCAAATGTATTATATAGATATCGAGGCCTGTATACCAATATCCTTACCACCTTAGTGTGATTTGTCTTGCATTGTTTTCTATTGTTTTTTCCAGCTGTGAAGCACAGGACAAATGGAGGTACAATGACAATAACTGTTACAGGTGCTGGAGGGAATGCAGGGGTGGGGGTGAATGATGGGAAGGGAAGGGGGATTGAACAGAGAGGACGGGAGCTGGAGGGAAGACAGGAGCGGGGAGGGAGCTGGGAGGGAGCACTAGAACTGGTAGTGATTGCACAGCTCAGTTTTAAGTCGATGTGACCATGGCAGGAGCGGGCAGGGAAAGCTCTAAGATAGATGTGGTGGTGATTGTACAACTCCCCTTGATGTGATTGAGTTACTGAACTGTTCAATTGTGTGATATATGAATTTTGTGTCAATAAAACTTTTGAAATACAAAACAAAGTGAATAGGTCTCAATAGAGCTTCCAGACTAAAAACCGCCGGTGAAGGAATAGACTGTCCATTTCAGTGAATTGTGCACTGGAAATATTAGGAACAGCAGCAGAACATTGTCACAGAGAGTGCCAGCAGATAAAGCCTTGTGAGGATGACACGGGGCCAGGTGGTGTTTTGTTCTGTTGTACGTGGGGTCATTACGGGTCAGAATGGACTTCATGGGGCCTAACAACAATAATCCTCTAGGCAGACACTATTACTACCCCACTTTATAAATAAAGAGGCCAGGGTACAGCAAAGTTAAGTAATTGCCTGGGCTATGACTAGAAACATATATTACTGTGCATTTACCAACAGAACCCTGATTTGAAGGTAATTTCTCTGGTAGCAGAGCTGTAACTGGGGCATTCTATATTTCTCAGCTTCCCTTGCAGCTAACATGGCCAAATGCATACACTTTTTTCTAAACTACAAAATAGATTTCCAAAATATCAAATATTTTCCAAAAATGCCTTTTGCTTCTAAGTAGAGGTAGTCATATGACTCAGTAAGCAAAAATTACTGGATCAGGCACTTAGGAGACTAATGTTTTCCTGATGGCCAGGCATTATAAACCTTGAGAGATTAAAGGCCGCTGTAATTCCATGGATTCGAATTAGGAGCCTTTATTAAGGTGGCAGCTACAGGAGGACTAGCATCTCTTAAACCCCCCAAAGCTCTGAATAGCAGTTAAACGGGGTATATAAAGGCAAAACCCTATTCTGTTTCTCAAGCTGCAAATTTCAGGACTCCAGCTGCATCCTGTTTTTCACCCTGATTAGCCTAGCTGTACAGAAGCTAAAAGAAGCATTAGTCTACAATAACCTTCTGGAACAGTGTCTGGGAATGAAATTTATAATAACATCCTGGAACTGGATGTGGGTAGAGTTATCTGAAGGCTACAAACTTAACACTGGGACATTACCAGGACAACCTGACATAGCAAGATACCAACAGGGAAGTGGCCTATAGGGGACATGGCCTTAAGGCAAGATGGCATCACCTACAATTCTGGGGATTGGGTGAGCCAGAAGATTGGAGTGGCTGGAATATTCCCCACTGGTCTTACAGGGGAATCAAATCATTGATTCTCTTAAATAGGGGTTTCTGGATCTCTCAAAGGATTTCCTAGAGGGGTATACGGAGTATGAAGAACCATAGCTTAACAGAATTGATGTGAGAGCAGATGAAACAGAGGAGGGAGTTCAGGATGCCTGGCCCAACCATGCGGGTGAGTAAAGGAAGGACTAGGGTCCAGCTAGGCTGGTTAACATGGTTGTGGCCCCAGGGGGGCATTCGAACGACCTTTGGTACCACCTCTCACTCCTTTTTATGCTTTTCTACATTCTTTCTGACTAGAGGCAAACTTTCTTTTATGAGGCCCGTTTGGTTTGCATAAAAACAGCCCTCCTCTCCTAGAGCTGCACACAGCTCTCCTAGGCCGACCCCTACAGTTTTGGAGAGCAACTGCAGCCAGCGAGTCTACTTGGTCTGAAAGCTGATCCATGGAATGTTCTAAGTGACTTTTGTCTACGTTTATACTTTGAGATAACTCTCTAAAATTAAGAACATTTTTAATGAGGGCTGCAACACCTGTGGCAGTGGAACTAGCCGTTCCTAATCCTACTAGAAGGGGGATTGTTTTGGGTACTCGTTTCCCCGTGTCAGGGAAGACTCTGGAGGGGCCATTAAGATGAGGCCCTGCTGATCATCATATATTGAGACTCGGGAAGGACATGAAGTAGGGCGCACAGAGGGGGAACAGAGGCCTTGAACTGGTTGAAGGAAAAACAGCCGGTGAGTCTGAAAGTGCAGGCAAACCATGAGGTGCTTGAAGGACGGTTAAAGATATTTCTTCATTACAGGTTATAATTGTAGTACTACTGCAGTACGTAGAATAAGGGGGCTGAGTAGGTGTGTATGTGGGGAAACATAACAAGGTCCCTGAGCCCTGTAAATCTCCCACTGTTAAGATGAAGGATGTTAAAAGAACAAGCCAGTTGTGATGCTGGGCGACAAAGTAGAGGCCAGTCCAGCGTAAAAGATTAGTGAAAGGTGTAGGCAAGACCAACAACTATTGCTTAATTGAGGGTTCAATTGGTTGAGAAGGAGATGGGTTGAAGAGAGAAGGGACATTAAAGTAGGAGGTTTGGGGCTTTGGGTAGAACTTGGGTCTGGTGGGGATACCGTGGGCTGCGAGGTCAGGATGATTACACGGGGCGGTGTGTGGGGAAACGGAGGAGGTGGTATTGGGGCTATGGTGTGTGCAACAGGACCTATGGGGACCAGTGGATGGGTGGGGTGTGTTCTTTGAATGGTAAAGAACACCCCTGGGTCTGGTCCAGCAAGGTATACTCTTAAACCAATGTACATCTAGGGTCCCATTGGTGGTCAGGCACTTAATAGTTTTGCTGATAGGAATACAAGATCCCACCTTGCAGTCTCGTGGAGGGGGGAGACTGGTGAGGGTGTGAAATAGTCATTCTGGTTAAGGTAACCAGTGATGGTGGAGTTTGGCAGCCCCACCTTGGACCGTGAGGCCCAGTATGAGGAAAGAATATATTTCCCTTCTCGAATGAGGTACCCCAATTAGGAAACTTTAGGTGAGCACTTTTTAGCAGATACCCTGCAGCCCAATGTTTGGAGGGTGTCTAAGAGGGCCTCGGTGGCCTTTTTGCAAGTCATTAATCCCCTGATGCTAGTAGAAAGTCATCTACATGTTGCAGAAGGGACCACTGGGGCCATTGGTCTGAAAAGCAGACAGGTCTTGGCTGAGAGCTTCATGGAACACGGTGGGTAAATTTTTTTAAATCATTTTATTGGGGCTTCATACAATTCTTATCACAATCCATACATACATTCATTGTGTGAAGAACATATGTACATTTGTTGCCATCATCATTCTCAAAACATGTGCCTACTTGAGCCCTTAATATCTGCTGCTCATTTTCCCCCTCCCTTCCCACTGTCCCCTACCTCATGAACCCTTCATCATTCATAAATTATTATTATTTTGTCATATATTACACTGTCCAATGTCTCCCCCCACCTTCTTCTCTGATGTACCTCCCCCAGGGAGGAGGCTATATGTGGATTCTTGTAATCAGTTCCCCCTTTCTACCCCACATTCTCTCCACCCTCCAGGCATCGCCACTCTCACCACTGATCCTGAAGGAGTCATCTGTCCTGGATTCCCTGTGTTTCCAGTTGCTGTCTGTACCTATGTACATCCTCTGGTCTAGCCACATTATAAGGTAGAATTGGGATCATGATAGTGGGGGTGGGGGTGGGGAAGCATTTAAGAACTAGAAGAAAGTTATATGTTTCATCGTTGCTACCCTGCACCCTGCCTGGTTCATCTCCTCCCCACAACCCTTCAGTAAGGGGTGTCTGGTTGGCTGCCAATGGGCTTTGAGTCTCCACTCTGCACTCAGGTGGGTGAATTTTTGAAACTCCGTAGTAGCCATTCCAGGTAAATTGCCCTAGTACCCCAGTCCGGGTCAGTCCATTCAAAGGCAAAAATAGGTTGACTACCAGGGGCCAGAGGGATGCTACAGAAAATGTCTTCTAAACCCAGGACCATGTAATAATGACAGGCCAGGCAGAGAAGGTGAAGGAAAGTGTGTAGGTTAGGCACTGTGGGGTGGACAGTTTCTACAGCTTAGCAACCTCTCTGAGGTCCTGACCTGGACGATAGTCCTTAGATCGACGTTTTAGAAGAGGGAGTAAAGGGGTATTTCCAAGGTGACTTACATGTGGTGAGTGTTCCTCCATTTAGAAGGCTTCTGATGTGTGGAGCGATTCCCCGTCTGGCATCCTGGATCACTGCACAGTGCGTTACCTGACCAGGCCTAGCTGTTGTCCTCAGCTGTACAACAATTGGAGGGTGATGCTTAGCCAACCTGGGTGGGTTTGGCTCGGCTCCTACAGCAGTGAACATGGTCTGTAAGGGACACAGATAGTGGGCTGCCTCCTCAGGCAGGTTGGTTGTGTTATTTTCCAACTGCTGTGTAGGCTCCTGAAACAGATCTTCTTCCAATAACGGATTTGTAAATAGCACGCCTGTGGGTGCTTCTGGTATGGACAGCTCAGCATGTGGTCCTTCAAAAGATATTGTGGCCTGAAGCTTCCGGAAGTCTCTGCCAGTAAAGGATACGGACTCTCAGGCAGAACCATGAAGGAATGGGTGACAGTGTTATTTTCCAGGTTGACAGGGCTTTTGGTGGTCCAGGAATATGTGGAGGTCCTCCCAGGAGCTCCCAGAGGAGAGATTTTATTGATAGACATTGGGATCAGTGGCTGGGTTCAAATGGAATGAGTGGCTGCTGTGTCTGCTAGGAAACTGACAGGCCACCCCCCCTCCCCCTACTTGTAAAGTGACCCTGGGCTCCTGGGGGCTGAGTTTGCAAGAGCCCGGCCCCATCAGTCCTGTTCCCCCAGACTGAGGACAGGCCAAGGTTGTGGGCAAGTGCCTTTTTCGTTTTCTCGGGACATTCCTTTTTCCAATGACCTTCCTGTTTACAATAGCACATTGATTTTCCCCTAAAGGCTTCCTTCTTCAAGTAAAGTGTTGTCTTGGGCCTTTAAAACTCTGATTATTTCTTGGGGGCCTTTTGGGACAAACGCCTGCCTCTTGTCACACAACGGTGACTGCTTTAGTCGTGCACTTCTCTTGAGCCTCCTTGGGACTCTCTCTCTTATCAAATCCTTTTGTGCTGCTTCTAGGGGTTGGGACACATTCATTCTCTGAAACCCCTCCAATTTTTGAACTTTTCTTCTAATATCAGGAGTAGACTGAGTGATGAAAGCTAAATTTATAGCCCTATTATTTTCAGGGCTCAGGGTCTATAGGGGAGTATGTGCAGTATAAATCCTCTAGCCTTTCCAAAAATGGCTGCTAGGGACGCCCGAGGTCCCTGGACGACTGCTCTGACTTTGGATCAGTTAGCTAGCTGACTGCTAGCTCCCTTAACCCGACAATAAGTGAGAAATGTCCAATGCCCACAGGCCTTCAGCAGCACTTGCGTCTCACTGAGGCCGGGTCTGGGCAAACATGGCCTCAAACCAGTCCTTATTCTCCTCTACTGTCCCATCCAGGGGTCAAGAAAAGTCTTTTGGGCCTCCGGTCAAATGCAGTCTCTTTCTTCTGCTGTGAAAGGGCTATTATCAATTGTCGACAATCATCCCAAGTTGGGGCGGCGGGGGGGTTGGAACATTAACTCTAAAGGGCTAATACGGTAATAAGTATCTGTGCTTTGTCTGCAAAAGGTGGAAGCTGGTTTTTCCAATTTTATAAATTGCTAGAGGTTAAAGGAACATAAACCAAAATGGGCTGGTCCCTTGGATTCTCAGTTGCAGGGGTGCTTCATGCAGGATTTGGTAGGTGTGAGGAGCTCCACTGCAGGTGTAGAGAGGGGACAACATTTGACCAGGTGACTCACTGGGGGCAGCTGGGTGGGCAGCCAATGGTGAGGGCCTAACATAAGGCAGTGGAAGGTCAGATTCTTCAGGGGGTGCTGGAAAATATTTTTTCGGAGTAGTTTTTGAGTGTTAACTCTAGGAGCTTGAGGAAAACCTTCGGCTTTTGACACTGGTTGTCAGGGTAACTTGCCGGCATAATAGGGAGCCCAGATGGGTTGGCACTATTCACACAGGGGGGGTGGGGGAAGCTCTGGAGGGGTCTTACATACACATAAATAGAGGGAAATGGGTCAGGGTGCCCAAGCCTTTCCTGTTACCACATTCCAAACTGCCTGAGCTAGCTTGGGGTCATAGATACCCATGTTGGGCCAACCAACACCCAAAGTGGGCCACTCTAATTGACAGAGGGACCAGAACTTTTGAGGGCTAAGTTTAATTCCATAACTATTAGCAAATCCTATTCTAAAAGTATCTAACATATACAGTCAGGGGGGGGGGGTTACCTTTAGAACAGGCTCTCCCCATAGTGCTGGCTGGCCTGACAGGAGGAAGAACAGGAAAACATCAGGCAAGAAGCCCTAGTTGGCTGAAGTTGGAGAGAGTTCCTTGTAAACAAAGGTCAGTCACCCAACTAAACAAGCAGTGTGGATCCCCGAAGGTGGGATGAAGCCACGAAATATCTTGTAACAAACACTGAGTGTATTGGCTAAAATGAGCCACAAGACAATCCAGGGACAGTTATTCATCAAGCTACAGACACTGGAGGCCTAAAAAGAGCATGACCCAGAAAATGTACAAAAATGGGCCAAGGAGGACTTTTGAAAAGGGGTCCACTCCTCCACAGGGGCTGCCACTGCCAGGCTGAGGGCCAGGACCAAACAAGTGGGCCAGAAATGAGAAGATATGAGAGAGAGTGAAACGATCAGGATGAAAGCATTAGGGAAAATAAGCTAAAACACTAAACTACTCACCAGATAGCCACACTGCTCACATGACATCTTGGTGAGAAGTACACCTGAGAGAGGTAAGACCACGTCTGGTCCCCTCCACAAGCCTGAACCCACAGAAAACAGAAGCACAGCCTTCCCTCCTGAGGTGAACCTGGGACACTCCAAGCACAGAAGGGAGGTGAGTGTCTACTAGACAGCTGCCAGTCCAGGTTGGCGAAGTTTTCCGAGTCGCTGGAACATCTCAGGTGGTATCTCCCCTGGAGCCTTCTTCCACCTGGGCCAGGCGGCCAGCCGAGGCTCTGTGACAGACGGCATAGTGGCTATCTCCCGGGGGCCTCCGAAATGTTATAAGCTGCAGGAGATTAAAGACCACTGTAATTTCATGAATTTGAATGAGGAATCTTTACTAAGCCAGTGCCTACAGGAGGACTAGCGTCTCTTACAACCCCGAAACCATGAATAGCAGTTAGGCAGGGTCGATAAAGGCAAGAACCCTATGCTGTTTTTCAAGCTGCAAAGTACAAAACTCCAAATGCATCCTGTTTGTCACCCCGATTAGCCTAGCTGACTACAGAAGTTAAAGGAAGCATTAGTCCACTATAACAGAGTCGGGGTACAGAGTGTCTGGGAATGAGATTTATACTAGCATCCAGGACAGCTTGACATAGCAAGATACCAACAGGGAAGTGGGCTATAGGGGACATGGCCTTAAGATCAGATGGCATCAACTACACCTCCTGGGGTAGCCAGAATATTGGTGTAGGATAGAACACAGGAGCTATCCAATTGGCATATCTCTTTTGTAATTTGACACTTACCCAGCTCTGTGCGATGTACACAATGCCTGGGAGTTAAGCAGCCATGTGGTGACCATGAGCCCCAAATTGCAAACTCAAAAGGGCTGAGCAGAAAGAGAAACCAGCTGCGCCAGTCTTCGGCATCTTTATCACGTGAAAAACATACAAGGGTGCTTCAAATAGTGAGTGGCAAAATTCCTTCATTTTTTCATTCCATTTCTTCACAAACTCTTTGAAAGCCTTTTGTACCATCTCACTTGATTAAAATAAAAGATGAGACTTATTGCCATTAAGTTTATCTCAACTCTATGGAGCCTCAAGGACAACAGCACTGGCCCACACTTGAGTAAGACACTCGGGTTCAGACCAGAGTTCCCTAAATAGATACTCAAGTACGGATCTTGATTTTGATCACACAAAAAATCTCTAAGAGCATCCAGACAGGCCTCTGCTTCATAAGTCCTGCCTTATGAAAACACCATTGACTGCTAACAGGACAAACCAATCCATTTCAGAAGAAATATGTCCAGAGTGCTCCTTAGAGACAAGGATGGTGAGACGCCGCTGTCTTGCATACTCTGGACATGTCAGGAGATCAGTCCCTGGAGAAGGACATCATGATTGGTAAAGCAGAGGAGCAGCGAAAATGACGAAGGCCCTCAAGGAGATGGATTGACACAGTGGCTGCAACAACGGGCTCCAATATAGGAACAATTGTGAGGACAGCACAGGAGTAGGCAGTGTTTTGTTCGTTGTGCATAAGGTTGCTATGGGTTGGAATCAATTCAATGGCATCTAACACACACACACACACACACACACACTCCTCCAACAGCTTACATATTCCTTAATCCCTGTTAGACAGGCGCCAATGCCAACCCTACCCTAATTAAATCAACCTTTCCTATTGTAATGCAGAGTAATATTTTTAGTCTCAAACCTCTGCATGTCAGAATAAGATTTTGTATTACTCATTTAGTTCTGAGAAATCAGTCCTGAAACTGGGTAAGTTTACTTAATTGCTACTGCTAGATTTATATTGTTAAGCCAGCTACAAGAAAAGAAGCGTAGCTATCTACACGTTGCAAAGACCTAGACTTTTAATAATGTCACCAAAGAAGAGCCTCATTAAAATAACAACTGTGTTACATTAAGAAGTCCTGGTGGTGTTGGGGGTTAGGCATTGGGTTGTTAACAATCAGGTTAATGGTTCAAACTCCACCAGCTGCTCCAAGGAAGAAAGATGCTCCCATAAAAGTTGGGAAACCCAAAGGGCAGCTCTCTGTGAGTCCAAATGGACTGGAGGGCAGTGGGTTTGGTTTGGTCTTTGTGACACTGAGCTAAAGGGCCCTAGATCCAACTCCCAGGAATAGGTAGTCCGCTTAAGGATTGTTGCCTAAAGGTTGGACATAAATATATTTTATTTCTACTTAGTAACCTTCCAAAGATTAATATTTTATAATACCTCTTTCTGCAAGATGGAATTGTGTGAGACAGAGGGAGTCTGTAGAAGAGAGTTCATCAGAGTTTACAGCTCTTGGGTTTTAAGTGTAGATCCCATAAATGGAAGTTTACACTATCATATCTGATCTTTCTAGCATAGCAGAAACCTTTTCTCATTCTCGGAACACAAAAACAATCTTCCCTGAGAGATGAAATCAGAAATCTTCTGGCAGCTTGGAATTAACAGCCCATCTCTGTCTCATGCTTTTAAGGTTTAAAAGACATTGAGAAAATGCTCAGGGAGGACCCTCATTACACTAGGGCAATGTGAAGAAAGAGGAAGACTTTAAGAAACAAATGACAAGGAACCAGCAGGCAGGAAATTATTAATGTACGCAGCAAACCATACTGTTTCACTAAATGTGAGATGAAGCTTGCTGTTTAATGCTTTTCTACAACTGTTCCAGTCCTAAAGAGCTCCCAAGAAAGATGAAATTCATTGTGTTTCAATCTTTTTTTTTTTTAATGAAAAAGTCCTTGAAAAATATATTTGCATCCTGAATGTTGAAACTTTTGTCCACATTTGAGGAATGAGCTGTGAAGTATGGACCAAACCCCAAACCACTACCATTGAATAAATCCCACTATCAGCAACGTGAGTAGGCCACTCTATAGGGTTTCTGAGACAGTAAATCATTATAGTAACAGACAGCTTCAATCTCTCTCCCACAGAATGGCTAGTGGCTTTAACCCACCAACCTCACAGTTAGCAGCCGAAGGCCCAACAAACAGTACCACCAAGACTTTCTGGAGGGAGCCAAATGTTGTTGCCCATCATACCCCTGTCTGTCAGAGCAGCTCTGGAAAACCTATTAAGATTTTCAAAGAACCTGCCTCTGAATTTTTTTTTAGTTCTTGCTCACCTAGAATTTCCACTCAGTAATAATCAAGGCCAGTGCTGGTTGATGTGGCTGCACCGATCCTGGGGTATTTGCCAGAACTGTCAGTCAGTCACACGGCAGTGGGATTCCATATACCCCTGTGATACATTCAATCCTCAGCAATAGCTCTGGACATATGGGAGGGTGGGGTGGGAGGGGGTTTGTTGAGGAACTGTTGTCAGAGATATAAGTAGCAAGGGCTGATATCTTGCAATCTTATTTCTTCATGTTGTTAGTTGCCCTTGAATTGATGTAGTGACCTTATTGATAACAGGATGTTGCCTGGTCCTGTGTCACCTTCATAATCATTGCTGTATTTGAGTCCATTGCTTTGGTTACAATGTCAATCCACCTCATAGAGTCTCCATTTTTTTGACCCTCTAGTTTACCAACCGTGATGTCACTTGCTAGTAATGGGTCTTTCCAGATGACCCCTCCAAAGTAAGCCAGCTGAAGTCTCCCCATTCTTACTTCTAAGGAGTATTCCGGTTGCATTTCTTCTAAAACGGATTTGTTCACTCTTCTGGCAATCTACGACATATTTGCATTCTTAGGCCACACCAGAGGCACTCTGACAACGGAGGCGTTATTATAACGCTGCTGGCTTCAACAAAGAAAAGCATTCCAAGGAAGAATGGATGACACATGCAAGCCCCAAACCCAGCTGCTGAGCCCTCAAGTGGAGGCCAGGCCCTGGAGAAGGACATCATGACTGGTCAAGTGGAGGGGCAGAAAAAAAGAGAAAGACCCTCAAGGAGATGGATGGCCCAGTGGCAGCAACAATGAATTCATAGGAACAATCGTGAAGACGCCGGATCAGGCAGTGCTTCATTCTGTTGTGCATATGACATGTGGGTCGACCCGACTCGATGACACCTAACAACAAAAACACGTGAGAATTCCCTCAGGCCACAGGCCTGGGATGTGAATAGTTTTGCTAGCAGACAAAGTGCATTGGAAAGTGACACACTGGTTACACATTGGGCTGCTAACTTCAAAGTCAACAGTTTGAAACCACCACTGTTCTGTGGGAGGAAAATGAGGCTTTCTGATCCCTTAAAGAGTTACATTTGTTCTCCTCTTTGACCCATTGTATTTGTTTTTTATTAATCATTTTATTGGGGGGCTCTTACAAATCTCTGATGATCCATCATTCCATTGTGTAAGCACACTTCTACATATGTTGCCATCAACATTTCCAAAACATTTTCTTTCTATTTGAGCCCTTGGTATCAGCTCCTTTTCTCCCCTCCCGCCCCCACCCTGCCACCCTTGTGAATCCTTGATCAATTATATATTATTGTTGTTATTTCATGTCTAACACTATCAGTTGTCTCCCTTCACCCACAGTTCTGTTATTTGTCTCCATGGGGGTGAGATATATATCCAACCTTGTGATGGGTTCCCCCTTTCTCCTCTTTCACCACCCCCACCTTCCTGCCCGCACCATCCTCCTACCCTCATGATATTGCTACTCCCACTACTGTTCCTGAGGGTTTTATCTATCCTGAATTCCATGTGTTGATAGCTCTTATCTGTACTCATGTATGTTCTCTGGTCCAGCTGGATTTTCAAAGTAGAACTGGGTCATGGTAGTAGGGGTGGGGGAGGGGGGAGGAAGCATTTAGGAATCAGAGGAATGATGTGTGTTTTGTCAGTGCTATACTGCACCCTGGTTGAATTATCCCCACCTTGTAACCTTTCTGTGAGGGAATGTACAATTGTCCAGGGTTTTGGGTCTCCACTCCAAGCCCCCTCATATCAATATAATTGTTTGTTTGGGATCTTTTGATACTTGATAATTAATCCCAGCAACACCTCATGATCACACAGGCTGGTGTGCTTTTTCTATGTGGGTTTATTTGCTTCTCTGCTAGATGGCTGCATGTTTAACTTCAAGCCTTTAAGACCCCAGACACTATATCTTTTTTTTCAGTCTTAAAATATTTATGCCTCTAACAAAGTAATCATCTTCTACAGAAATCTTCCCACAGAAGACTGTTAGCTCCTTAGAAAAAGGGTTTTGTGGGCAATTAAGTTTTGAAACTAGTGTATAATCCATTCCCATCTTGGATTTCACAGTGTGCATTAGCATGTTAAAGTCTCCATGAAGACCAGCAGTAAAATCAAATAAAGGAACAAATAAATACAACCCTGGATCATTGGGTTTGGTTTAAAAACCAGTTGCTGTCAAGTTAATTTGGACACTAGGGGACCCAATGCAGCTATTATCTTTTTATAGCCAGGCACCTTCCACTTTCTTCACCATATTTTTTTATGAACCCCTTTTGTCTTCAGTGATCATGTTGGGAAAGAATATCAAAGAATTCCAGGTTACAACCCCTAACTAACAATGTGTGCACATGCAAACGTGGTGAAGAAAGTGGATGGTGCCTGGCTATCAAAAGATATAGTGTCTGGGGTCTTAAAGGCTTGAAGGTAAACAAGCAGCCATCTAGCAGGGAAGCAAATAAGGCCACATGGAATAAGCACACCAGCTGGTGTGGTCATGTGGTATCAGTGAGACTGGGTAACAGGCATCAGAAGACGCATAACAAACAAACAAAAACATACATATTTTTTAGAACAAGGAGGTCAGAGCAGAGACCCAAAGCCCATCTGTAGACAGTGGAAACCCCCCTCCCACCCACTCACACACACAGAGGGGTTGCAGGGAAGAGATGAGTCAACCAGTTGAATAAAGCACTGATGGAACACACAATATTCCTCTGGTTCCTTGAGGTTACCTCACCTCCCACTATCATGACTCCAGTGCTGCTTCCCACTCTGGACTCGACCAGAGCATGTACACAGGTATAGATAAGAAGATAAAAGCCAATGACGCACAGAATCCAGGAACAGGAATGGGAATAGTGATACCGGAAGGGTAGGGAGAAGGAGGGACAAGAAGAGGAGGAAGTGGAAACCAATCACAAGCATCGACATATAACCACACACACTCCGTCAGGAGGAAGAACAACAGAACTGTGGGGAAAGGGAGACTGAAGTAGGTGTGATATATGAAAATAATAATTTATAATCTATCAAGGGGTCATGATGGGGGAGGGGAAAAAAGAGGAGCTTATCCCAAGGGCTCAATAGAAAGTAAATGTCTAGAAAAGAACGATGGCAACATGTGTACAAATATGCCAGATACAATTGATGTATGGATTATAATACGAGTTGTAAGAGCCCCCAATAAAATGACCTTTTAATTAAAAAAAAAGAGTGCCAGGTTATTAGAACAATGTATTTTTGTGTTTAGGTCTTGAATAGAGGTCCAAAGTCCACCTGCTATCTTAAAACTTAACATATAAATATATGTACATTGGCCTCTATCCCTTTCATTATAAATTAATATATTTACATACATACATGCCTATAGCTATACCTCTGTAGATAGATTTTGCTTCTTACTTCTTTCTATTTCCTTTCACCTACCTCCTGTCCCGCTATCATGCTCACCCTCCACTCAGCTCTCAGTAATTCCTCTTGGATACATTGTGCTTGATCAAGCCCCACCAGGCCTCCTCCACATCATTTAGATCTCTTGTTGTTCCCTCATCCCTGAGCTTGTTGCATCCCCACTTCCCCTCCTCACCCGGTCCTCTCCCATGTCCCTCCTGGACCGCTGCTCCCATTGTTTTCTCCTTGGGATTATTTGTCCTGCCTATTTTATATAGATAGACATAGGGCTAAAGATAAAGTCGAGTCTAATGAGATGCCAAGCCCTGTCTCCCGAGTCACAAGTCTACT